>NC_059359.1:6537500-7227272 GCF_019703515.2 Myxocyprinus asiaticus
AAAGAGAACAAATAATGGCACCATTATTATGATAATGATGTGAAGGGCTTGTGTATGCTACATCAAGCCTGACTGAAGAAGACAAATACAGAGATGAAGGAACTCATTTAACGTACATAAATATGGTGTGATGTGTTCAGAATAAACAGTAACTACCTGTAAGGACAGTGTTGAATGCTGCCTCAACATTTGTTGACTCCAAAGCTGAAGTTTCCATGAACAGAAGACCATTTTTTTCTATATAGGGGTCAAGGAATTATGATAATATATTAATTTGAGTTCCTTTAATGGACTTTAATGACTTTAATGAATAAAGTTCACCCATAAATTTAAATTCTGTCATTAGTTATTTACCCCCATCCAAACCTGTATGCTGTTATTTTTTTCTGTGGAACACAAAATAATAGTTCAAGAATCTTCTTGCAGCTTTTTCATACAACTCAAGCTCCAAAAAGGACCAAAAAACACCATAAATGTAGTCTGTATGACTCATGCACTGTATTCCAAGTCTTCTGAAGTCATATGATAGCTTTGTGTAAGAAACAGACCAAAATGTATGCAGTTATTCACTGAAAATCCTCCACTCTACAACAGCTCTCAAATTTCATTTTCTGGCACATCACGTTTGGTTACAACACAACATTTGTCCTGTTTTGTTCCAGTATATGGGTTTGTAATGACATGAGGGTGAATAAATAATGACAGAATTTTAATTTTTGTTTTAAATTAATACCTGCAAAGTCCATTGCATCCTCTGTTGGAACGGTCCGTACTGCTGCCAAGTCTGTTTTGTTGCCCACAACCATCACTACTATATGAGGATCTGCATGATCATAGAGTTCCTTCAGCCAACGCTCAGCACTTTCATAGGTCAAATGCTTCGAAATGTCATAGACTAGTAGAGCTCCAACTGCTCCTCGATAATATCTGAAACATAGTAAAATTTTTGTACCAGATCAGATAAGTAAAATCCCTGTGTTTTGTCAAAATGAACAGGGTAAATAGTTCAGCCAAAAATTCTGCTATCATATACTCACCAAGTTGCTCTGTTCCATATAATGAAAGTGGATGGTGACTATGGCAGCTGTTAGGGCAAGACTTTCAATGTATCACGTCTTGAATTTTTACAATACATACAACAAAACCCCTAAAAATAATTTAGCACAAATGTAGGTATTATAACTTGATTCTATGAGACCATGTTGCTCTTATTTGTCATTTTTTAAGCGCGACAGACATGGTCACCATTCACTTTTATTGGTAAGAAAAGAGCAGGAAAAGAACATTCAGCTACATATCTCAATGAAATCATAAAGGTTTTGAATAACATGTAGGTGAGCACACCAAGCGTAACTCACGCTGAGGTGATAGCCCGATACCGCTCCAGTCCAGCAGTGTCCCAGATCTGAGCTTTGATGGTGAGACCGTTCAGCTGCACAGTTCTTGTGCTGAACTCCACTCCGATGGTCGTGCGGCTGTCATGATTAAATTCATTCTTAGTGAAACGGGACAGCAAGTTGCTCTTGCCTACACCAGATTCACCAATCAAAACCACTGCAATAAAACACAGAGGTGTGTATGAGTCAGAGTGTGTGGGGATGGTAACAACCAGGGTTTGTCAAGGCTGTTGTCAGGGTAGGACAACCGGGAAGTTGTCCCAGATCCAAGCACTGTGAAAAGAAGGGGCCCACTTATAAGGTCCTCTATAGTAAAGGCAGGAAAGAGGTGGCCCCACCCAAAGATCTTTTGTCCTGGGCCCCGAGAATTTTAGTGACTCCCTGCTTGTTGTATTTAGCAACACTGTCTTTGTGTTAAACTAATGATTAGTTGTAGATTAAAGGAGCAACCACTTAGCACATTCAAACTTATGATGCAATCAGCTACAAGGTAGTTTTTGTTTTCCTGGACTTTTGCGGGCAAGTTGCATTAAATATGATTAAGCTTACACCTAGGTTAAATCTAGGTTTTGTCTAATAATACAGTTGCACCACTCTTTAAACCTCGTTTCAAAATAACCAGTTACATTTAAACCATAATTATGATCCTTAATTTTGCAACAAACCTATAACTTGTAATCCTGTTTCTCCATTGAGTGAGAATGTAAAGCAGGGATTATTTCTACATATTTCAGGTTATTTAAAAAAAAAAAAAAAATAAAAAACGCAAACCAAAAAATTGGCCACATTTCTCTGAAACAAATCTTTTCTGACAGAAACTAGTTTGTGTCAACAATTTAACAATTTTGAATTATTTAATAAATGTACAACTTTACAATGAGGTTCCAACTGTTAACATTAGTGAACATGACCTAACAATGAACAATACTTTTACATCATTGATTAATCTTGGTTAGTGTCAACATCTAGTAATACACTTTTCAAATCAAAAGTTGAGTCCCACATAAGTGTCTTTAACTACTATGTACCCAACATTAAAATACATACATTAAAAGGTACCTTTTGTGTAACTACATGCAATTCTGCAAAATTCTAACAAGATTCCCATTTGCTGCTACTGAGGTTGACAGTTCAGGGGTAGGGCTTGGGTTTAGGTTAGGGTTAGTTTAGGGTTGAGATTAGGGTTAAGGGTAAGGGTTGGTGTAGGGTTAAGGCCCAGATAACTTCTTCATAGGAAATCGAAGAACGAACGGTATGAAGTAATTTAGGACTAAACCTGGCCAAAAAGAAAAATTTTGCATTCGTTTCGGTAGTTCAGAACTGCTGGCCTGGGCAAACTTTTAGGAAAACTTCTAACCGGCTGCTAAACACCGTCTTACTGCCATTGGCCCATGTCATCGGTAGGTGTGACCAGTGTTGGGTAACGTTACTTTTAAAAGTAACTCTTTAGAATATTGCGTTACTCCTTGAAAAAGTAACTTAATTAAAAAGTTATTTTTATGGAACGTAAAGCATTACGTTACTTTTTCTCACAACCACTTTCTCTTCTGCTATACAAATAAGCCATGCATTGCACACAAGAGGCATTACAGGTCATGATAGCTACTGTAAAACACTCATGTCAAAACAACATAGTAAACAAACAAATATTTAGAAAGTAGGTCTTCACATCATATTTATAATAAAGAATCAATAACATGAATATGCATGATTTGATTTTCCATCAACATGGCAGCCAATATGAATAATGAAGAATAACCTTTACCTAAAATTCAGTGGGGAATGCCAGCCTAACATGTTCAAGGAACAAGTCTGATGAATAAATGAATATTTTTCACTTAAGTCATCTCAGTGCATGCTTGTTTTGAGTTGATCCACGGTGCATACAGATGCCACAACTTCAAAGATGCATGTTGTAACAGCTTGAATGGAATCGTTTTTAATGCTAACAAAATGTCATAAAAACGGTTTCATGAATCAAACTACTTGTTTAATATAAAACAAAAATGTAGAATATTTTTAGAAACTAAGACATTTTCTCTGCATACACAATCGATATATAACGTTGCTCAGAGCCACTGATCCAGAGTCAGCTTTTCTCATCCCTTTCTCCCAGTTATGGGGAGCTGTAACACGGAGCAGTTCGGCTGCATAAGTCAGTGAATTGAGCGAGAATTTCACCCTGTGTATCATGTCGTGTCCAGTGGAAGACTAGTCTTATAATCCCTCCGCCTAAACATGTTTACTGATTTTTTTAATGCAGTATTAACACATGTATCAATCACGTTTAACTCAACTGAATGTTGACCTCATATTATGCTAAAGCTCGAAATGAGCATGTATGTTGGCGAGTTGATTGACAGGCGATCTAAAAGTGTATCTAAAAGGTGAATGGCGCTTTTACCTGCAAGGCGGGACTTCCTTTCTACATCCATTGACTGTTGGGTACTAGAGCTTCTTGGTTGGGCATTCCAATTTCTCCCATTCATTGAAATAGAACTGATTCGTCTCTCTCTGCTAATAGTGTCTGGCCTCACACTCTATAGAAATACAATGCCCATCATGCACTACGTCTCCTCCCTGAAGTTTGCACAATTTTATTTTTCGCAATACAGGGACAGTAGAGGTGTACAAAAGCAACGCGTTACTTTGTTTAAAAAGTAACTGATATTATGGTCTAAAATAAAAAAATATTGCGTTACTTTACTCGTTACTTGGAAAGTAATCTGATTACGTAACTCACGTTACTTTTATCGCGTTACCCCCAACACTGGGTGATCTGAAGCTCCACTTACTACTTTGTCTACATTTTTCAGTCAGTATTCAAGGTGAACAAGTGCAAGACCAGGTCATGTGATTTTTTGTTTTTTTGTTTAATTAGTTTAAAAAAGGAATCAAATCTACTCAAATACTCTCAAGTGCCCATTCACTCATTTGCCATTTGCAGCGAAAACCATTCACATATCTGCCCAAAGTAAAATATGCCTCTATCACCATTCTTTTGTCTGCATTTTGCCCATTATTACTCTTTTATACACCCATCTTTCCAGTTACATTAGTGTCATCATAAATTACAATAACAGAGTCTAATCGGCGCATATTACGGCTGTGTATAGCGCATTAGCGTCATGAATTCAGAATGTAAACAAGACAAATTAAACAGTTTCAACTGCATATACATTACTTTAAATCATTATCTTTTACTAACCTCATGTAAATTCTACTCATAGAATCAGGCATAAAGTCATTGACAACACATTTTAATGCCACATTAGTTTAGGTTTTACATGTAGCGTCCTCATATTTAAATGCTCATCTGTGTGACGTGTGTCTGAATGTTCAGGAACAGTATACTGTTTCCCTGCAGTTTAGATCTTCTTTGTACCCCTGAACAAAGAATGCAAAAGAACTTCTCCGGAAGTATATCTGGGCCTTTAGGTTTAGGGTTTATATTAGGGTTAGGGGTAAGGTTAACCTTGCAACTACAGATGTAATTAAATGCAGGTTGGGTTATATGTAAGTACAATGCAATAACACGTATTTACACAATAAGTACATTGTATCAAATGCTTAAGTACATAGTAGTTAAAGAACCCTAAAATAAAGTGGGTCCAAAAGTTGTTTATGTTAACATTAGTTTATGCACTATGAACTAACAAAGAACAATTTTATTTTTATTAACAAGCATTAACCTTATTGTAAAGTGGCACCATTTATTATATATAAGTACAGCTTTTGAATCCTTTTAAGGAAATTTTCCAGTTTTTGTGTTCTTTAAATCTGAGACAGAAGTAATCTGACAAAACTAGTGGGAGCAAACTTGGATTAATCAAAGATTTTACACCCCACCCAGGATTATATTGTGCAATTGCTGGGACTGGAATGGATTTACGTTGTGTCATGAGATGAAAAAAAAAAAAAAGTATAAGCGTCAGTTAACTCATGCGCAAACATTTGTGAAATTTTGGTATTTTTAAAGTAAAAGTTTTGATTTGAGAAATTGTGACAAAACTAAAGTTTTCAAGATCCACATAAATTTTCATGAAATCCTAAAATTCTACCAAATGAAGGTTGCAGAGTTTTGCCATTTCATAAACTAAATTTTAAGCAGAAAAACCCATTTTATCCATTTGTAAACAGTTTTGTATTGGTATTTTAACAAATTAGCATGCTCTAGTAAGCATGTCTAGTACGTTGTGTACTAGATAAAAGGTTGCTTCAATTGAACCATTATGAAAACAACACACAATGAAATAAATATACATATAAAAGGTTGCTGGCCTTTGCTGGTATCTGTGCACTGCTATTGCAGATCATTGGTTTACATTGGGTTTCGACAGGTACATCTAGTTCCCCTCCTATACTGAGTAAATTGACTCAATCTTGTGTATACAACACCCGATTTCAGATTTTAGGCACTGAATCAACCTAGATGACTCGTTGTGCACCAATCCTCATTTTTACAAAAGTAAAATTCTGAAGAGTTCAGTCACACTTGGGGTTACCAGTCATCAATAAAAAATTTGTGTAGTATAAAACAAGTAAACATCACCTTCTTTTCATACCACAATTGCCTTGTTAGAACATTTTCTACCACATAATGTCATGTGAGAAAAATAACAGCAGGTCACACAGTGCAAAAACAGAGTGAGTGGAATGTTTGTAGGTAATAAAACAAATACATCAGAAAGGCACTCTTTTAAGCTTAATCAATTACACAGTAAAGTACCATTGCAAATTTTTTTGACAATGCCATGAAAATGTGCCTCTATATAATTCTTCAATCTGTGCAGGTGTATATGCAACTTCTCAGAAATTTAGTAATGCTTACCTTTGAAAACAAAGTTATAGGCTTCATCAGACCCCATAATCTCACACCTGAAAATATATCCTCTTTCTAAAAGACTTAGATTAGTGCTGCATGAGTCAAGATCACAACCAGTCCCAAAAAGATTAGAACGGCTGGCACAAAGTGGAAAATGAAAACTGTAACAAACAGTAATCAAACCCTACCATGTATGGTGGACAGTTCACTTGTTTGTACAAGGAACTAGCCCTGTTATTTAGCCAGCCAGTTCCGCTATCAAATGTGCTGTACCTGAGGGAAGGTGGGCGTGACTTTAGGTGAGCTGCAGTCAGGTTAAACAGGTGGGGCAAGCGCAGTTGCAGTCACATGAAACTGGCTGTAATAGTGCACCTGCTCAGCGACATTCACACCATGCACAACCAATCATTTTTAAGTAGTCATTCCCTAGATCTGGAAGACACTTGGAATGGAAGAGCCCTACCCATGGCACATATTTTGGATTACATGGCTTGCTGTGATGAAACTTAAACATTAATCTGGCCAAATGCATTTACTATTTTGCTTGAACACAAATACTGTATATATACACTGTACTTAGATATATTAATACATTAAATAAACTCAAAGTACATTTTCAGGTGGAATAACCTAGTTATATATATTTGGATAAGTTTGCTTCACATTCTGCCTATATGAATAATGAACACACAGCAATAATTTGTGTTACAGAGAAGGAAAACAATAACAACAACAAAAAAATGATTTAATTTTCATATTGCTGAACACTATACAAAGCCTGTTCACCAAATGCAAAAATCTTATTGAGAACAAAACAAGAAAAATAGTAAAACTTCATTCATGCTCAAGCAAAGATTAATTATGAGTGTAATAGGTGCTCAATTTGTTAGAGTATGCAAATAAATAAAGGCATAGATAATATATTTTCACATCCTAAAAGGCAAGTTCTTGAGAAGCTTCTGCTCAATATGTGCAACTGGGATTTAATATAAACAAATACTGCCATAAGCATTAGAGAGACAAAAAAAAAAAAAAAAACACCCTATGAAGCTGCCACTTGGGTTAGTGGTTCTTCAAGGTACTGCACTAGGGCTTCAGCCTGCAAATAAATACACAATATATAAATAATAAATACACATTTTATGATTGTTCATGAAAATACATACAATGTGAATTTATTCATGTTCTTTCGTAATTGTTAGATCATATATACAGTGTCTAACCTTGGCTTTAAGCATTCCAAATCCTACAGTCTCTTTGGCATACATACAAAGCAACAAGTTCGCAACACGGGTAATGGCCACCCTGCCCTCCTGGAGTGAAAGAGAGATAATGTGGCACATTATAATAATAATAATAATAAATAAAAACATTAAAATATCAGCATTGCACACCAATAAACCCCTTTATCTGTGACGAGATAATGCATATTTAATATTCAAATCTGTGTCCATATTTGGATCGGTATAGGTAATATACTGTTAAAGCAAATCCATAAACAAGGTAACTGAGTAAATATTGCGTAAAATAAATGTTTTTAATCTCAGCGTATGTGTGGGCTTCTTATTTATCAATAAATATACATTGTATAATTATACAATGGCGGTGGCATAGTGGACTAAAGCACATAACTGGTAACCAGAAGGTTGTTGGTTCAATCCCCACAGCCACCACCATTGTGTCCTTGAGCAAGGCTCTTAACTCCAGGTTGCTCCAGGGGTATTGTCCCTGTAATAAGGGCACTGTAAGTCGCTTTGGATAAAAGCATCTGCCAAATGCATGAATGTAAATATCCGTATCCATAAATATCCCTATCAGCAGTTACCCATTTCGTTTAGCCACAAATGTTGTTACATATTTTATTGCACATGTAAGATTTATAAATCATAGATCAGGCAACTGTCTCATTGTGAACCCTACCATACAATCCATCAGAATTAATTTCAGTTTGTCCTCATTAAAGGCCTGATGTCCGTTTTTGTCATAGGCCGCCCAGATGTTGCTGGCAATAGCTGCAGTGACTCTCGCATCAGTGTCTCCATAACCAGAGTAGGCCAGCAGGGAGCCTTCATTATTCAATAATCTAAAATATAACAAAACATACATCAAACAATGCAACATTCAACGTGTTCAAACAGTTAAGCCACTTTCACTGGTGAAATTCATCACATTAACTATAGACCTGTTCCTCTAACGTTTGACAAACAAACCCATAACAACGTGTGCTTCTTTAAAGTTTTAAATAACTGCATCATTATTTGATATTTTGTTATCAAATGCAATGTTATTCATACAAGTGACTTTTGTGGCCCCCAGTAAGAATGTATTCAAATTTAAATCTGATATATTAATGCTTTATCATGCAAATAAGCGTTCATTCTTATTTCCAAGATATTAAATGAAGAGAAAGAAATATTATATCATCATAACATATATTCATAACACATCGTCTCCTTCCTGTTTATCTGACAGCTAAGCTAACAACATGAACAATTATTTTATTTCAAGTACTTACAATGTGCTTTGCACGCCACTTGTGTTTGCTTGACTGAGTACTTGTGTTAGTGCTTTAGGACGCAACATAATTTAAAGGAAAAGTACGACAAAGTAATAATAAACGTTTCAAATTTATACGAGCTTTACCCAAACAACTTCCAGCTGAACCATACGAACATCAGCTGACTTTCGACTTCCGCGCTGATGAATCATGGGAAATGTATTTTCACGGAAGTGCCTCAGCCCGTGACGCGTTTATTGAGCTGCGTAGATCCAACATTTATTTATATATATATATATAGCAATTTTTTCCTTCTTTTGGAAAGCTGTGAAAGTGTAATAATGGATTATTTTCCTTTTGATGTTGGATTAAAAGAATGGGAGATATGTGCCTCTGGCTGTTCCTTGCAGGGTACTCAGCCTTACAGGTTCCATATGGTTATGATAAGGGGTGGGGGCGGGGTTAGGGCATCTGCTGCCTCATAGGAACAAACTAAGGCCCTTTTGTACAATGGGCCCCATTCAACGTGCTATCGTTCACTTCCGCATTCCAAACCCAGATATGTAAAAAGGGGCCATTAGAAAAATGTGGCATTACCTAGTTCACGTGAAAGAAATAATAGAAGAAAAAAAAAAAGTTTTATAGAGACCATAATTGAAACACATTTAGGATTATATAGGATGTTTATCATTTTTAATATGGCTGTGCAATATCTCGAACATTCACGATATACACTGATCAGCCACAGTATTAAAACCACCTGCCTAATATTGTGTAGGTCCCACTCGTGCTGCCAAAACAGCGCCAACCCGCATCTCAGAATAGCATTCTGAGATGCTATTCTTCTCACCACAATTGTCCAGACCGGTTATCTGAGTTACCGTAACCTTTGTCAGTTTGAACCAGTCTGGCCATTCTCTGTTGACCTCTCTCATCAACAAGGCGTTTCAGTCCACAGAACTGCCCCTCACTGGATGTTTTTTGTTTCTGGCACCATTCGGAGTAAATTCTAGAGACTGTTGTGTGTAAAAATCCCAGGAGATCAGCAGTTACAGAAATAATCAAACCAGCACGTCTGGCACCAACAATCATCCATGCGATTATCTAATCCGCCAATCGTGCGGCAGTGCATAAAATCATGCAGATACGGGTCAGGAGCTTCAGTTAATGTTCACATCAACCATCAGAATGGGGAAATAATGTGATATCAGTGATTTGGACCGTGGCATGATTGTTGGTGCCAGATGGGCTGATTTGTGTATTTCTGTAACTGCTGATCTCCTGTGATTTTCACACACAACAGTCTCTACAATTTACTCAGAATGGTGCCAGAAACAAAAAACGGCCAGACTGGTTCGAACTGACAAAGTCTACGGTAACTCAGATAACCACTCTGTACAATTGTGGTGAGAAGAATAGTGGGTTGGCACTGTTTTGGCAACACAACTACACAATATTAGGCAGGTGGTTTTTAAAGTTGTGGCTGATCGGTGTACGCGATGATTTGGCTTGCGAAAGAAAAATCGAGCAACATTGTGTGTATCGCTGGGATTTTAATGCACTATTATTTGGCCAAAGAAACAGTGGTGATAGCAAAATTGCCATTTTCATATATTAAAATGTTTTAGTATAGATATGTGAAAATATTTTAGTTTATTACATTTCATTCTTCCTTATTTTAATTTCAACTCAACTAGCCTATGCAGTTTAGACAATGGAAATTATTCCATGATTATGTGTAACAAGACTTTTACTATATCTTCTTGCATTACATTTTGAATTTAATTGGCAGCAATGGCTGTCTGATTGAAATGATGGTTCCTCTGATTAAAAAACAAACATTTCGGAGCACATAGGCCAATATTGAGACATTAAGCTATATTGAATTTCTTCAAAATCCTGAAAAATATCAAGATATAACCTTTTAGCTATATCACCCAGCCCTAGATTATAACAGGATATGGTTATCATTTATCTTAAAGTAGCCTCCTAAGTGCTCTGTTTGAAAAGGTAAATGCACACTAAGCTATTGAAATTAATAAAAAAACACAAAATCAGTTTTAAGTTGTGTTGGTTAAGTATTCAAGTAGCTTAGATTCTACTTTGTTGATATATGATTTAAACATATCAGGGTTCCCACAAGAAATTCCATGACTTTTGTGTGTAATTATTTGATAAGGATATATTGATAGAGACTGCATGCACAAAAAGCAATTTGTAGTCGATGAAATATGGAGTTTTACATGGATTTACTGGAAGTGCTCACTATAGAAATTCCCATGACTTTTCCAGGCCTAAAAATTCCCTGATATTTCCAGGATTGTGGGAACCCTTAGTATGCATGTTTTCTTCTCATATTACAATGTAGCTAAAATGTAGAACGTTAAAATGTTGTGATAGTGTCATATAAGGCCTATATTACGTAGTAATTATATCTAAACAAATAAATAGGACTTCTTGGAGTTTGGGCTGCAAATTCTGTACTAATATGACATTAACTGAAACTTAGTAACTGTTATGGTTATAGAATATTTGTGGTCATATATTCAGTAAGCTGAATCTGACTCATGCAGACTCACCTATGGTTACCACAACCATCTATCCTAATTCAACATGATGTTGGCATAAAGAAACTACAAAGCCCAAATAAATTCTGGTTTTTGCAATGTAATTCATGAAATGGATTATGGACTCGCAGCCAAAAAAAGAAAAGATGAACACATTTTAATTCACATCAAAACTCAGCTGTTAGTTCCATTCGATGGTTATTGTTTAGCACTGAGAAAAGATAGCATCACTATCATGCTGTAACCAGGTTTACTGCCAGATCACCTAGAGGATGATGTAACCAGTATACAAGTCTTCACCAGGCTAATCAAAGCATAAAGATATGGTCAAGACAAAATGTTGTCCGCGTTCGCCAGTGCTCGTTAAGCTGAGAAATATTTTTATTGAAGCTTTGTTACAACCTTACCCATTTGACAAACCTTTACCGTTGGTTAATTTACATTCCTCAAGAAGGCAAACGACTAACGAGATGACTGAACATCTTGAATCTCACTTCCAAACTCATTCCTTTCTAAAACAGCTGAAGTGTAAGCGATCAGAGTCAGTTGCAAGGTGTTATAGTGCTCTGACATGTTCATGTCTATTAGATTTCAATTAACACATCAAATGTCAAGGAACTCTTAAATCAGCATGAACTGAGGAAGGGAGGAAAGGGAGTAAAGGGTAAGCTCTACATTTCTGCAATAAATACTGGTTTGATCAGGCATGATTTAGGAGAAACAGAAAGAAATGAAGGAAACCAAGCATTCTCACAACAGACAAGAATTCCTTTGGCTTAGGAATTCAAGCGTATGGTTTTTATTCCTCCTAATCATTGCGCAGTGTCTCACATGAGTATGGTTTAATTTAAGGAATGGTAACCTAAACTTGGTTCAGCAAATGTAAGCTTTGTCCCATCTTACTAGTAATGAGGGGTTAGTGTAATGTCATTCCACAGCGATTCTGGTTTTGTTTTTTGTTCAAGGAAACAAATTTGAAACCCCTTTGCTTTTGATTCATAGATCAACTGATCGAAGCAACAAAAATTATAAAAAGTAATTGGAATTCTGTCTATGTAGGGCTTGCCAGATTTTATGTGATGAAGGACTATGTTCGTTTCTTGTTTCCCTTTGCATGCCCTCAGCTGGTGGAATTAGGAAGGCTGAGAACCGAGCAGTCTTTCGATGGCGGCATTGATGTCACCCCCGGTGGCGATAAGGGCCTGTAGGTTGGCTTCTCTGTTGATGAAGCCCATGGCACTCAGCTGCTCCAGCTGCTGCTGGAAACGAACCTCTGGAGTCTGAGTCTGCAAAGTGAAGCAAAAACAAGTGACATGAGCATCTTTACTGTATTTTACTTCTTGCATTAAACATTTTGAATGTGTTTGGCAACAATGGCAAAATAATGGTTCCTCTGATTGAAATTACTTAAAGATAGATTTTTTGGTAACACTTTACAATAAGGTTCCATTAATTAACATTAGTTAACGCATTAGGTATCATGAACTAACAATGAACTACATATATATTTTAAAGCACTTAAGCATTGTTAATTCTAGTTAATAAAAATAAAATTGTTGATTGTTAATTCATGTTTATAGTGCATTAACTAATGTTAACATATCAAATTTTGATTTAAAAAATGTATTACTATATGTTGAAATCAACATTAACCAAAATTAATAAATGCTGTAAAAGTATTGTTCATTGTTAGTTCATGTTAACTAATGTTAACAAATGAAAACTTATTCTAAAGTGTTACCTTTTTTCTCCAGAGCAAATACATAAACAGTGAGACATATTAAACATTGCCAAAAGGCTGAAAAATAGCTTTTTTTTGTACTATAACGCTAAGCGAGAACAAAAATAAGTATACACGGTCCACATTCCAAGTACACAGAACTGGGAAAAAAGAAAAGAAAAAAGTACCGATGCACTTCCTCCACCTCCAGCAAACATCTGTAACATCTGTTGCATGAGCTGCTGCTGGGCGGGACTAGTACCAGCAGCGGGTGCAGGGGCGGGGCCCTGGTCGGAAGGTGGAGAATTCTCAGGGGTCACATTCACCCCTGTGGGCAGAGGGGCACCAGGGATACCACCGGGAACCAGACTACAAGAAATAAAGCAAGTTTAATTGAGGAGTCTAGATATTTCCATACATGTTGTTTTATTGCGAATTCTGCCAAGGGCTGGGCGATATATTAAATAAGTCAATTTTTTTTTAAATTAAAATAAAGCAGAGAATATTTGTCTTGATCTTTTCATATATAACAGGTCATTCTACTATAAAAAAAATTTGAAAAATTAAAAAAAAAAAAAAAAAAAAAAAAAAAAAAAAAAAATAAAACTGTAAATTGCAGAACTTAATCCCCAATGCAAAAAAAAAAAAAAAAAACACTTATTGAAACCAAGCTGCAAAAATGCCTCATTCTCTACTTCCGTGACTTCTCTACGTCATTTGGTTGCCCATTAATTCATGAACGCCTCTACAGCAACAACATCAACACCTACTTTACATCATCGCACCCATGGCCCTGCCGACTGGTGCTTCAGTTCGTAAACTGAGAGAGAGCAGGACAGACTGGCCTTTGTGACCTCACTATTCCTGAACACCAAAGGGGACCCATCTGGACTATTTTTGTATATAAACATGCACTAGACAAATGTCTTTGACCGCTGTCTCTGACCGATGTATCTGGCGCTGCTTTTAAAAGACGCGGTGTCAAGTTACAACTCTGCAAAGGAGATACCATTTGGTTTCATTCAGCTGCTGTGCCTCTTGTTGTTTTGAGCACAAATGCATTCTTTCGCTCATCTGCTTATTTTTAATTGTTGGTGTATTTAAGCATGCATTAGTTGGACTTTGTACAACACACGCTTGCCCTGAATGTTTCTATGGATGCTGACAAACAATCTCACCCAGGCATGAGACCAGGGGCTTCAGTTTGAAGGGTCTGCAGTCCTTCCTGGATCTGCATTAGGGCTCGCATGGCTCGAGGATTTGTCATAACAGAGAGGGATTCTGGGTTCTGCATCTGCAAGTCAGCCATGAAAGCAAATTAAAAACCTAAATTTAAAGAAAAGTTTGCCTAAAATTCAATGACATTTAAAAGCGCACATACCTGCTGTAGAAATACAGGTAACTGCTGTCTCATTTGCTCCTGTAGCTGCGGATTTCCAGCAAAGAGGGGGTTGTTCATCAACACCTGAAAAACACAGAAGATTTGTTTGTAAATCTTAAAAACATACACAAATAATTGTAACAGAACATCTAGCTATTCCAAACTATTAAAAAACAAAGCGGAGTATAATATTTTGCAACCTGTGAGGCGACATCTGGATTCTGAGCCAGGGATTGCATCATGGTGCGCATGTAGGGAGCAGAAAGCATGTTCTGCATAAGCTGTGGATTGTCCGAGATCTGCTGCATGAGGCTTTGCATGCCAGGACTGTTGAACATACCTGTTCAACAACAGGTGAACCAGACAGACTAGATATAAATAGAAATCAATGTTGTACGTGCTTTCATCCATGTAAATCACACCCTAAATTTGATTTATTTATAAATTGTTTCATCAGCTTTACAATAAGTACTAAAGGGATGACTCATCAAAAATTAAAAGTCTTATCATTTACAATTCCAATTGTTCCAAAATGTATTTCCTGCGTGTAACACAAAATGAGATTAGGTAGAATGTCAGCCTCAGTCACCATTCACATGAAAGTTAGGCCGACATTCTGCCTAACATCACCTTTGGTGTTCCATGGAAGAAAGTCTCTCATTCAGGTCTAGAAAAACATGAGTGAGAGTAAATGACACAATTTTCATTTTTGGCTGAACTATACATAATTGTATCAATAAATAATAACAATAATGTGGAATTAGGCGATTAACAAAAGAAACATCCTGTGTACTTAAATGTATCTGCCATTTCCCTTTTCCACCACAAAAACATCTGAACATAAAAGGCCATTACCGTTGCCAAGGCTAGAGGAGCCAATGCCCAGAGGGTTGGACACACTGGACGTGGTTGTGCTCGTGGTGGAGCTGGTAGTGGTGGTAGCCGTCCCAGAGGTGGTGGTGTCAGGAGGGCTCCAGGGATTTGGCAAGGGCTCTCGGTTTTCTGTCCTCGAGGGCTGTGTTCCCGAGCCATCAGCATTACCCAAGGCTGAGAACGGGTTATTTCCAAACTATTCAAATGAAGATAAAATATATTAGAATTTCAAATTAATTTCAATACTTAACAGAAATAGTGACGTTTAGCGTTGTGATTCGTAAGCCTTTATAAAACAAAAAAAACAAATGGAAACGGATACAATCAAATTGAATGGAGACTGAGTCTAACATTCGGTGTTCATCATCTCTTGTGTTCCATGGAAGTCAGTCGGTCAATTACAATTCTAATTTTTGTGTGAAATATTTGTCATTTACATTTTTTTTTTATAGTAATATTATTTTATATTGCAGACCTGTTCACGGGCAGCACTAAACATGGGCTCCTGAATGTCTGTGTACATCCTCCGAAGAGCGTTGTACCCCCCGGGAATACTCTCTAGGTTGCTAAGCGCCCGGTCCTGGTTACGCATCATCTCTTGCATCATGGCTGGGTTTCGTGCCAACTCCATTGTCTTGCAGAGCAAAAAGGAATGTTATAAAGTTAATTTGCTCGATTTGAATTTATTAAAATGTGCATACCGTTAAACTTAGTATATCTTGTTTGATATATTAGTATAATTTATAGTATATTACCACTAGGTGAGGAAAAAGCCTTTATTTATGGGAACAGCACAACATCTGTTGTGCCACATGACCCATATCAAACACATTAAATGCTGCAGAGAATCTCCATCCAACCATACCTGTCTCATTAACTCTGGGTTGTTGAGCATGTGTGAAATCTCTGGGTTACGCTCCATTAGTTGCTGCATCTGTGGATTGGCAACTATCATCTGCCTCATAAGGTCGGGATTGGACATCATGCTCTGCACAAGCGGGTTTTCCATGATCTGAGAAAGCATCTCTGGGTTGGACATGAGCTGCCGCTGCATCTGTTGCTGGAGCTCCATGAAGTTGGCAGAGCCCATACCCAAATTAGCCAGGCCAGACAGGTCACCGAACCCAGCTGAGAACATACAAGGTGAATCAGAGTATAACATAAATACAAAAGTCTAAAAACAACTTATTTTAATTGTCTTTAAGGGATAGTTCACACAAAAATAGAAATTCTCTCATCATTTACTCACCCTCATGCCATTCCAGAATTGTATGACTTATTTTTTCTTCTGCAGAAAACAGACGAAGATTTTTACAAGAAAATCTCAGCTCTGTAGGTGCACACAATGCAAGTGGATGGTGATCAACACTTTAAAGAACCAAAAAGCACGGACAATCACTAAAAAGTAATCCATATGACTCCAGTGGTTAATGTATTCTAAAGTGAAACGATCGCTTTGGGTGAGAAACAGATCAATATGTAAGTCCTTTTCACTATAATTGTTTACTTCCGGTCACTCCCACTCACGTGAAGTAATCGTGTTGGCACAAAGCAAACGTTTGTTTTGGAAGACATTTAACCACGAGCATGCTGTTTATTGGAGTTTAATTCTGTTTGGTTTTGTTTGATTATTTGTGTACTCTATTACACTTTTGTATATAATCGTACAGCACATTGGTTCAACTTCTGTTTTTAAATGTGCTTTAAAAATAAAGTTGACTTGACGGGCGTCATATGGATTACTTTTACAATAATTGTCTGTGCTTTTTGGAGTTTTAAAGTGTTGATCACCATCCGCTTGCATTGTATGGACCTACAGAGCTGAGATACTCTTCTGAAAATCTTCATTTGTGTTCTGCTGAAGAGAGAAAGTCATACACATCTGGGATGACATGAGGGTGAGTAAATAAGAAAGTAAATTTTCATTTTTGTATGAACTATTCCTTTCAGACTAGAATTAATCCATTAAAAGTATGGTTCGTCCAAAAGTTAAATTGCCATCATTTACTCACTCTCATTTAACTACATTACTTTTTTCCATGCAATACAAAAGATGTTCAGTAGAATATTAGGCTCAGTCACCATTCACTTACACTTACTTTCATTGTATAAAAGAGATGCACTGATAGTGAATGCTGACTGAGGCTAACATTCAGCCTAACATCTCTTTTTGTGTTCCACAGAAGAAATGAAAGCCATTCAAGGTCTGGACAACATGAAAATAAATGACAGAATTGTAATTTTTGGGTGAAATGTTCCTCTAATGAATAAACAAATCATAATTAAAAATGGATCCATCAATGTAGAAATGTTATTGCCATTTAGTTCCGAGGGTAATATGCGAAAACAAACAAAAAACAAACAACAGTATTCTGGAATTACACTAAGAACAATCAGAGGCAATGATATCCGTTTTAAATGATCTTTAAATTGCATTTCCAAGCACTCACCTAGTAAATTAGCTGGCTGTGACGGGGCTGGGGTCAGCCCACTGCCCTGGGAAGTTCCCACGTTGCCAGTCGGGCTTGGGTTAGTGGTCCCGGCATTGTTGCCCTGCGATGGTCCAGGGCCAGAAGAGGCAGAAGACTGCGGACTACCACCTCCTGTAGCCCTAAAAACACAAACCTAAATGTGACCCAAAATTCCCTTCCACACCACTGCAGTACAACACATGATCCTCAAGCAAACTCATACTACAAAATAAGGTGTTGCATGTAAAAAGCAGGTGCTGTTCTCTTACTTCTGTGCAGTTTTGATGACCAGGTGAACCGTGAGTCCGTCTTTAATGCCGTGCTGACTGAGCGTGTCTCCATCTTTCAGGATCTTGCCAGCAAAAATCAGAACCAACTGGTCCTGCTTCGCCTTGAATCGTTTTGATATTTCTTCTTTAAACTGTTTAAAAAGAAAAAGCACCCGCGTTATGTTATTAGCAAAATACAATCCCATCTAAGGAACTTCATGGTTCCCTTTCACAAACTCTCTTAAGTCGTAAACATCAACATGATACAGCAAAAGCGTAAATGACTTAAACACTGTTAATACCACTCCAACGAACATTCGGATTGGATCCATACTGCTAAACCACATATATTCTTGTGAAATAAAAAATCTCATTCCAGGAAAAAAAAGCGCAATCAATAAATGACACAGTAGAACCTTCTACCTGAGCAGGCCGTTTCTTTCACAATCACAGCAGCGAATCACGAAACCTCACATTATATACGTTTCTAAAACCACAAATTAACAGTTAACCATCTTGCTAATAATAAAAGTAAAAGTGAGTTTAAACGTCCACTGAATAGATTTCTGTCGGTTCGTCGTCAATCGTTAGCTCGCCGGCTAAAGCTGCTAGCCGCTAGAGTAGCGCGCGAACAGCGGGAGATGCGAATAATCACCTGTGCGACGGATGAATCTTCTGCGATGGCTATTTCTTCTTTGTCCTTGGGTGTTTTTACGGTTACTTGGATGATAGTCGCGCTAGCGGCGGCATTTTCTTCAGCGTTGGTCTCCACGGCCGGGTCCGTGCCGCTATTCTCCGCCATCTTTACTCCTCTTTTACTTCATTACATCATCGCACCGACAAGCAGCGGGGAAAAGAGTTGGAGACTCCAGCAAAGTGTGGTGGTGTCCCTGGTGGTGTGGAGGGTTATTGACCGCACATTCCGGGTTCTTGTCACGTGTCAGTCATCCTAACCTCTGTTTCCATCCGCTTTTCGCGCTATTTTGTTATCGCGGTAGACATCCGTTTATTTATTAAAGTTGCTTTTTCACACCATTCAAAATAATAGACGGCAGTCACGGAATTAGACCACAATACAAAAATAAAATAAATAAATAATAATAAAATAATAATAATAATAAAAAAAACATATTATTTCTAGTATTGTGTATAAAAATAAATACACAATACTAGGAGAAAGCTAACATAGCCCAATTATATTAAATTATTGTTTAGCTTACTTCTGAAAAAATGCTGGCAAAATTCCCTGTATTAAATTAAATAAATTACCAAACGAAAACGCATTAAATAATAATAAATAAAAAAAATTACCAAACGAAAAAGAATATATTTTTAGACCTATATATGCCTTTTCTTTACACAAACTTAAATTAGCCGTACCCTGTTCTGCAGACGAATAAAGTCGGCTGAATGACATTTTCTACACTTCAAGACTATAAACTATCAGAACTATTTGTCCAATGAGTTCACTTTCAGAAAACCAGCTTTTGAACCTTTTAAAACTTTTAAATATTTTAAATATAACCCTCTTTACCTCGGATCGCATTTGCTGAGCTTCTTCGGAAAATGTAAATTGCATTATGACACTAAAATTAATTTTAGATGATAATCAAGTTCAGTTGCTGGACAGATATACGGACATAGGCAATGCTTTAGATTAGTTGATTGTTCAAAATAGCCTATTGAATATCAGGAATGTATAATATGTAAACCCTGAAATTACACAGCATCACATTTTCATTAATAGCTGTGCACACAGCATATACACATGGATGGATGGTCCTTATACTAAGACTGAAAGTTTCCCCACTACTTGATGTAGGTTGCCAGCTTGAACAGGGCCATGACGATTCGATTTCGGGTCAGAACTGGTGGCAACCTGCGATAGGCGCAACATCAGGACCAAGTCCTATCAGAAGGGCAACAGCTCCCTTTTGATTGCAATTCCTCCACTTATGATTGCATTTATTGGTTAAATTAAAATGACAGTAAGCTGGTTAATTTCAATGAAATGTCTCAATACTCTCCCCATTTTACCAAAACATTGAAGGAAAAAAATTAGGGACATCTGGGAGGCGAATTAGCGATAAACACACATACAGGGAATTTTGCCGGCATTTTTTCAAAAGTAAGCTAAACAATAATTTTATAGAATTGGGTTATATAGGGGCAGTGGTAGCTCAGTGGGGGGCAGTGGTAGCTCAGTGGTTAAGGCTCTGGGTTACTGATCAGAAGGTCAGGGGTTCAAGCCCCAGCACCACCAAGATGCCACTGTTGGGCCCTTGAGCAAGGCCCTTGACCCTATCTGCTCCAGGGGTGCCATATCATGGCTGACCCTGCACTCTGACCCCAGCTTAGCTGGGATTTGTGAAAAAAAGAATTTCACTGTATATGTGTGATAAATAAATATAATTATATGTTAGTGTTCCAAAAAGCACACTGATGCTTTTCTTCTAGTATTGTGCATATATGTTTAATTTAAAACATCTTTGTGCACAGAAATTATGTTTGTTTGTTTTTTGTATTGTGGGCTAATTCCGTGACTGCCGTCTATTATTTTGAATGGTGTGAATAAGCAACTTTAATAAATAAACAGATGTCTACCGCGATTAAATTAATCAAAAAGAGTGGCCATTCATTTGTTCTCCATGATACGAGATATTTGTGTTGGTACTCCTGGAAGTGTCATGTTTGCAGTGATCGGATCTTTATGCCTTTCAGATCAATCCATAATCACGTACAATAAATTGTCTTTCAAGGATGTATGTTGTCATGATTAACACAGGCTAACGATTGGGGTACATTCTGTCATGTGACACTAAATTTCTGCGTTAATGCCAATTTTCTCGACAAAAAAGTGTTTACAAACCAGTTTTTCCGCGACATTTGAAGTATCGACATAGAGTTTATGCGCTAGAGTTAAACGGAAAAATATTATGTCGACACTTGTGAAATTTTAGCGATAATTTGCGTTTCCATCAGCTTTATTTTGATGCGCTAAAACTTTTTTCGCAAAAAATCCTTGGATGGAAACATAGTTTATGTTCCGCATGCTATGGCAAGCCGATTTATCTTTAAATATTCCCAGCGTTACTCGACATAATTGCATTTTTACTAGTGAAAATTTCAATTACAGAGCTCTGCAATTGCAACTCTAGTAAGAATAATCGCAGAGCTCTGTATTTCAATGTTTTACTAGTAAGAATTCCTATTTAACAGCTCACTAATTGAATTTTTACTAGCAAGAATGTAACTACAGAGCTCTGTGATTCAGTTACAGAGCTCTGCAATTAAACATATCTTTAATGTGATTTTCTACTAGAAAAATTGTTAATAGAGAGCTCTCTAATTGGATTTCTTACTAGTAAAAATTTGATTAGAGAGCTCTCTAATTGTATTTCTAACTAGTAAAAATGGAATTACAGAGCTCTCTAATTGGTATTCTTACTAGTAATAATTCATTTTCAGAGCTCTGTAATTAAAAATGAATGGGAGTCAATGGAAATTTATGACAAGTAAACATTCAGATAGAGAGCTCTCTAATTGGTATTCTTACTAGTAAAAATTCAATTAGAGAGCTCTGTAATTGAAAATCTTACTAGTGAAAATTCAATAGGAATGCTCGTTAATGGGAATTCTTTAAAAATTCAATTATGATGAGTAACGCTGGGAACATTAAAAGATAATTTTGCTTTCCATAGGATGCGGAATACAATATGTGTCTATTGCAAGACCTTTCCACATTTAATCATGTGTAGAATATGAATTATATATCATTCAGCTGTCACTAGTTAAAATACTAATTCTTGATCATTATCCTACCAGTTGTAATTCAGTTGTTGATATCAGGAAAGGACATTTGCACTAACAATGTAATTATTGATATAAAAAAAAAATTACAAGTAGGAAGCTGGTATGGTATTTAATGATGGATTTCAATCACGTTTTTCCTCATTATTTCTGGAATTTCTTTCGACCTTGGCATAGTGTGCTACTGGGTGAGATCTTTTAGCCAACTTCATGCTGCTGAAAAAGTTGTATTAAGGTGTTTATTTGATTGAACAAGGCTGGTAGTAATCAGGTCTGTGTGTGTCTAGTCCAGCTGAACCCCATTATGAATGCAGTTTCATAGATTTGGGGATTTAGTAACTAAGGGGCAAATACTTTTAACACAGGCCCAGTTGGTATTAGATAACTTTTTAGCTTCAATAAAAAACATTATCATTTAAAAACTGTATTTTGTGTTTACTCATATTACCTTTGTTTTATGTTAAATTTTGTTTGAATTTTTGAAACAATTTAGTATGAGAAATACACAAAAACAGAAGAAATCAGGATGGGGGCAAATACTTTTTCACAGCACTTTATATATATTATATTATATACTCATTATAGAATTTGTACTGAAAATATTTGTATTAAATTATAAAATTAGACTTTTGCACCCCACTGCAATACATTATTAAAGCATGTTATGAACCAAATGTATTTGCTTTAAAGGTTACTCATTAAATCTAATTATTTCTATAGTATGGCTGGTAACACTTTACAATCAGGTTGTATTGGTTAACGCATTATTAACAAACATGAACAAACAATGACAATGGTATTTTATGTTATTTAACCTAGATTCATAAACACCTAAGGCATTAATTAATTTTAATAAAATGAACCTTATTGTAAAGTGTAGTTTGCAAATTTTCATATATTAAACACATGGTCAACACTGTTAATAATGAATATGTAATATCACATGCTACTGCATTAATTAGCAAAAACTTACTGGGAATGCCCACAATGTCTGGTCTCATTTTTCCGCTCAATACTAAAAATGCCATCGTGAGCAAATAACCTGGAGCACAGTGCCATTTCATCGGAATTTTGTTGTTCAGGGTCGCGATTTCATCTCTCGTCCTTTGAACACGCAAATCTTTGCTTCATTATTGATACTGCCCACACTGTAAAACATTTTAGTGTGAGTTTACAGTAAATTCCTTTCCTCATTGTTCATTCAAAATGATATTTTTTTTTAACTTTCAAATGCATCCTACACACTCTAAA
Organism: Myxocyprinus asiaticus; assembly: GCF_019703515.2. Classification (NCBI taxonomy): domain Eukaryota; kingdom Metazoa; phylum Chordata; class Actinopteri; order Cypriniformes; family Catostomidae; genus Myxocyprinus; species Myxocyprinus asiaticus. The sequence goes on from NC_059359.1 coordinate 6,560,562, forward strand.
AGCGAAATCGTAAGGATTCGTATGACTTTTCTAAATGTGGCTAATTTGTATGATATCGTAAGACTGCACTCATATGAATTCTTACCACTTTCATTACAGCCAATGACATTGCTGGACATCGTGACATTTACTTGCTTCTGTCACACACAACAGCTTCCTATCATGTTTACACACTCTACTGATCGGTTAGGTTTAGATAAGGGGTTTGGGTAAGGGCATAATATTAATAAGCACGTCCTTAATGCCTCACATGCGAAACTCGTGCTTACGCATTAAACAACAAATTATACGAAGAAACTCGTATGAAATCATACTGTAAGGCTGGCACCAGGATGTCTACACTCAAAAGGCGCCATTTCCGGTAAAAGTCAAAGAACTCTGCGAGAATCAACGTCATAAAACTCTCTCACAAAAGCTGAAATCTACACCTGAATATCACCACGTGTGATAAATTGCAAATCGCCTTGCTGCCCCCTCTTCTCTCTCCCCCTTCTTACCTTCAACAGCTCTGGACCAACACAAAGACGCAAGATTTATATGTAAAAATGTAACAAATACCATGAAAACAAAGAATGCAACTGTATGTGTTTGATATAATTTAAGAGGTCTCTGTACGACTGCTATAGTGGTCTCTTTCCCATGTTGATAAAACTAATGGTGACAAAGTTATAAGGTCTTTGCCAAATACTGCATAATTATGTAGGTCTATCCCCCTCCTTGACCTACAATTTAAATGATCTCCTGTATGTTAACAAGGTTAAACCCCAGGAAGTCAAGAACACATTCACCCCCAAATTCTCATTGTTCAAAGGATAATACCATTTAGTACACAATGTTTATTCTGTCTGGGTATTTAAGGAAAGTTGACAAGAAGCTCGGGGAATCTGTAAGCAGATCTCCCATGCTGTACCACTGCATGTAGTTTTGTCAGGTATGTTTCTTTTATTTTTAGTAATGCTTGTTTATTCTGATCATGTGAAATTGGCTTTGATTTGAATTTCTGCAACAATGTTTTATATCCTACCTGACAAATAAATTGTTATTATTTAATTTATTCTGAATTCCTCCGAAATCATTTACATCATTACTGGAGCTTTAATATAGGAGGAAGCCATTTAAAGACTCTCAGATTGAATTTCACTCAGGACAACCAGGTAGGACAACCACCTAGGACAACCGGGTAGGATTTTAATTTCATTAGACCAGGGTAGACCATACTGGAGCTTTAATATAGGAGAAACCACTCAGGACAACCAGGTAGAACAACCACCTAGGACAACCGGGTAGGAGAAAGCCATTTAAAGACTCTCAGTCACTGCTCACCGCCCATCTTAGCAAGTTGTATGTACATGACTAAGCAGCAATATCATCTGGTTAGGAGACAAGCCAAACCAGACGATATTAGTTAACCCTACAACCGCTGACTAAGAACGGAACTGGCTATCCATTTTCGGCAGGGTTACGTAATTTAATAACGGCCGGCGTAAGTCTCCAAAGATCGAAAGGACAATGAATAGAAGAGGATTTAGAGTAATCAATAACCTAAAAATGTTAAATTAAAAGAACGATCAGAAATTAATTAGAGCTTAAATATAAATTAGAGGTCAACTTAAAATTGGAGTCAGATTAATATAAAATTGGAGTCAGATAAAATGAATAACGGAATCAAAAGTGTGAATTAACAATAATTGCTTTACTTCAGTGCTCAGAAAAGACAAAACAACGCAGAGACCTTCAAGGTCAATTTATTGAAGTTCCACTCCGGAACGGATAGGAAATTATCCCTTTTTACAATACGAAATAACCAACTCGTAAAATATGTTCAAATTTTCATGAGACTGGGTTGAATGCATCATATGGTTTAGTTAATAACTCATGGGCCGACATAAAGTCAACCACTAAATTGAGTATTTTCTCCATGCATTACAGTACAATAAATTGTGTTCTTAAACACAATTGCACCAACTGGGAGAAATTTAATTAGAAATAAATAAGAGAAGGTCCAATCCAAAGGGGTCCATGTATGTTTTGATAGTTTAATCTTCAATTTGGAAAGAAATAAGGAAAAATGAGAAAACAACGCGTTTATTCGTTTAAAAAACAAAAACAAAAACAGAAAAACAAGAATTCGGCTCGATCTTTCTTTTTTTTTTTTTTTTTTTTGAGTCATGGGTAGGAAACGGATAAAAAGCTTGAATATTTGATTTGCACATGTGGGTAGGCATGCAATGCCCTGTAATGCGCTTTTTAATGGGGATAGCTCGATCAATTAGTTGCAGCAGAGTTAGACAGAGACTCATAAAGTGGCTGGCATTCCACAGGTGGCATTTATTTGCAGATACTGTCAGTCTCACATGAAATTGCAGTTAGCAAACTCTCCACTGTCAACAGCATTACTGAATAAACAAAAATAACTTAAAAAAAACCAACAGAAATTTGAAAAACTCCTGTGCCCCGCAGACATGTGGTGTGCACAGATTGCGTTCACTACATAGACTGACCGGAAAAGGAAACAGTAAAGAGCGAGTTGCTCTGAAAGAGGCTGTACCAAATTCTACCTGTTACAGATTTTCCCCTGCTTAATAAAGGCTGACCTCAGCTGTACACAACCGAGGAACAGGCCTACACTTAACAACCATCCATACATGTTTCAGTTGAAAAGCAACTTGGGACCGTAGTCTAAGGTAGAGGAATACATATTGCGCAAAGAGTAAAGGCATACATGTCAGTACAGTGTACAATAGTTTAACAAAACAAAACACATGACTGTGTGTTGTAAATATGGAATACCATTTTTTCTCTTTTTTCAATTTTTTTTAAACAAAGTGAACAACCTTTGAACATTTGTTAATAAACACCAACAATTAACACCAACACTACTCTGTCATTTGTCTTAATCTCAAGTCAATCTTTTGTGTATGGTAGGGGTTAGTCCACCTATTGACCATTTATTCAGAAGTAATTCGAAGGACCCGTCTTGGTCTAAGTGCGTAACGGTCAGTACCCTGGAGTCAGTAGAGACTGGTTCATGAGTATCAGTGCCAGGTATCATGTCACAGGAATCAGCGTCTGCAACAACATCAGTACCGTCAGGTGTCATTTCAAGTGAATGTTCAGGTAAGTGTTCATTTGAGAGTTCATGTGGATTTTCTTTTGAGAGTTTATGTGAGAAGTCTTCACTAACTCTAGTCAGCATTTACAGATTCTTCTGTGTCGGTCTGAAAACTGACATCTCCATTCAGTGATAGTGTCATCATCATCATGAAAAATTTTCTTGGACAAAGCTGTATCCCATGAGTGAAATGGCTGTAGATTTACTACATGAAACACACCAACATCCTCACAAGTGTCTACTTTTGAGAGTCTGTAATTAACATTAGACAGTTTCTTTGTGACACGGTATGGTCCTGAGCATATCGGAGCCAGCTTGGCTGTGAAGTTTGCTAGGGCATCTAATTTGGGGTGAGTTTTCACCCTGACCAAGTCATTCACAGCATAAGAAACTGTACGCCGCTTCAGATCATAGTGTTTTCTATGCTTATGGATGGTGTAAAGAGCTGCTCTGGCATGATCATGAGCATCTTGCAAGGAATCTCTCAAGCTCTCTGGGTAAAGCACATTGGGGTCATCCATTTCCTCAACACTTGGTTGTGTGATTAAATCAAGTGGGTTCTCTAATTCACATCCATATAACATCATCGTCGGAGATAGGCCTGTGCTCTCATGAGGTGCAGTATGAAGAGCAAAACAGCTCAGGGTTATTTATCTTTCCCATGAAGTGTGTTTGTCTCCAAAGTATGCACGGATGGTAGTATTCAAGGTATGGTTCACTCTCTCCATGGCATTTGTTTGTGGGTGATACGCCATCATCAGCCTGTGCTCTGTACCAAGGGCAGCCACCACATGTTCGAAGAGGTTACCCACAAATGGCGTGCTTCGATCCGACATCAGGTAAGTTGGTACGCCGTAGCGGGCAAAGATCTCGCTGAGGAATTTACTTGCTGTGACCTGTGCTGTCCTCACTGCATTTTGAGAAACCCATTTAGATAAATAGTCGACAAAGACAAGTGTGTACTAGTTTCCATTCTGTGTACAAAGCAGAGGGCCTACAAAATCCACTCCTGTATATTCCCAGTGGTTTGATTGGGACCATCAGACCTGCTGGTTTTCTTTGGCTCGGCTTTGTCAACTGATACACGTGCAGGAAACAACGTATCTTTTGACATCTGCTGCCTTTTTTGGCCAAAAGAACCTGAGCTTTAACCTGGTCAACATTTTCGTAACGCCGTGATGGCCAGCTGTATGGTGGCCGTGGTAATATTTCAGCAGAGAACCTCGAATGGCTGTCGGGGCATAAAGCTTGAGCTGCTTCATTGTGATGCAGGCCTCAAGTCATCTTAGAGTCTTTGAAATATAGAAGACCATCTTGAATGACATACTTTCCGTCCGTGTCTCCATTTTCATTACTCTCAAGGTCATGGAGAAGATCACTGACCACTGGGTCATTACTCTGCAATTGTCTCAACTGTACTCGTTCTGTTACCATGACTGAAGGGAGGTTACGGAGATCCATTCCTCCTATGATGGCATAGTCTGTGCATAGACCCCAAAACCTGAATAAAATGTATAACTTTCTACTTTGAAGCACTATGGAGAATGTTAAACATCTCATACAGCCAGACAGACCCGACATTATAAACAGCACTGACAAGGAAAAGATGAGAACACATAATGTGTGCCATTATTGTAGCAACACCAACTGTAGAAACAGGTATGATTAGACAGAAATTGTATTATTTTTTCATATTAAAACTATTAAAGGAAAAGAAGAAGTCTATTTATTTTTTTTATAACAAAGGTCATTCTAATAAGGATTTTAAATGTTTAGTCTACTGTTTTTTTTTTGTTTTGTAAAAACAAAATGCTTTGTTTTATGGAAACCTAATGTAGTTACATTGACCTGTTCAATAATGATGAGCCATCCATGGTCAAACCTGTGGTGATTTTTACAAAAAAAAAGTAAAATCAAGGGCTTTAAATCCTGGACCTTTTTGAAGTGAGCCAATCTATCAGGTTCTTTTCTTTCTTTTTCTTTTTCTTTTTGTTTTTTTGTATAAAATCTGTTCTATTCTAATGAGTAAAAATATCAGCTATGTTTGCCTACAGATAAGAGATGACTTAACCTTAGAATGCATATGAAACCTCACCCCTCTTAAATACATACTGTATGTGAAGAGATTAAATCTATAAACTTGTTAAACTACAACCTTATGTAGCCTACTCTAGCCTAGCATTCTAGTGGTTGTCATGGAAATTATCTTATAAAAAAAAAAAAAAAAAAAAAAAAAACAAATCAACTTAATCTTTAAAAAGATAGTTCACATGATAGAAGACACCTTAACTGAGGAATACTTATTTGCAGATCAAAAGACCACTTCATGTAAAAATGATGTCTTTAAAACTAGATGCTGAGTTTTTGACCCACATATGCATTCTAGGGTAAATCAACATTTAAAACTCACTAAAATGACATTCAAATATATAAATATATATATATATATATATATATATATATATATTTTTTCTAAATATGTATATATATATATATATATATATATATATATATATATATATATATATATATATATATATATATATACATACATATTTTCTAAATACTGATAACTTTTAATGAAAAAAATTATGTTGTACAGGTTGTGATAAGATAGGGGGCCCAAAATGCAAAGTTGTCAGGGGGCCCAAAACTTCTAACGCCGTCCCTGTCTGTGATGCTATTTGCTGAAGCACAACATTTCCATTCTGTTATGGGGAGATATAGGGAAAAATTATGTCATTTAAAAAAATCAATATATTTATGTAACAGAAAGAAAATCATCATTATAAGTTTACAAATATATATAATTTACAGACAATGTGGTGTCTTATTTTATCCACCGAAAGTCCACCATGTTGTTGTTCATCTTCACCCTTCCCAACTAACAAGATGGACATCTGAATTTTGGAAGTCATTTAGCTTGACCTGTATGATCTATAAAATCTTTAACATGTCCCTTTTATGACCCTTTATAAGCACCTTTTATTAAAGGTGCTTATAAAAGTGTTTCATTTTTCAAAAGTTCAAAGCCAAAAAGGCATCAAATTTTAGTAATAACTCTATTACTGTATATTCAACATTGTGTATTTAAGGATTATCAGCATTGCTTATGTCTCTCTCCAATGACATATATAAGACACAGGGCTTGCAAACAGGAAACAACACTCCTGTTACACCTTTTTACAGTTGAAGCTATAAGGAAGTTAATGCCAGGAAATAGCAAATCTCCGCCTTCAACACATCAAACTTCACTCTGTACAGAAACCTACGTAGGCTACCACGGTCCAAAACAGGTGAGTTTGAAACAAGTAATAAATAATATGCCAACAAACCTAAAAATGCTTGAAAATATACGTATACATTTTTTTAAATTCTTAAAATAATAATTCTGAAGATAATAAACAAAGTGTGGTTAAAGAACAAATCTCGAACTTCTTTTAGGAAACATAATAATGCAGTTGAATTTTTGCACACAATTTGTTTTTTGCATGTCCTCCGACCAACACTGGTAACACTTTACAATAAGTTCCTATTTGTTAACATTAGTAAATGCATTAGGTATCACGAACTAACAATGAACAATAGTTAATGGGAAGGAGGATCACAATGTGACAAATGTACAAAATATTATAACGATTATTATAATAAAATCTTATTTGAGTCTCTGTAAAGTGTTCCCTGCTTTGCTTGTTTATTCTATGTATTTAATATATTGATACAAAAAATGATATACACACTGTTTCCTGCTAGAATGGTAATCATTGATTTGCCCTTATTGTGTCATGCGGTAAACACAGAGGAGTGTTAGCAATGGCCAATATCACCTGTGTAAAAGTTGTGAACTCTATCACTTATGTGTGCTTGCAGCTTCAGGATGCCTCTGACAGTGGCTAAGGGTGAGGGGATTACTGTCCTCACCGTCACCTCAAATCCAAAGAGCAAATGGCCCCTTTTGTGTCAGATCCTGGGTACTCTGTGCTACAGTCCAGTGTACAGTGTTGTGTGCTCTGTATCTCAGGATATGAAAGGGAAGCTGAGTTCCCAGACAGCTCTTGGGGTGAGTTAGACACATTGATTTATATTTTTGATATACAGGTAGGTCTCTTTTTAATGTATTTGATATTACTATTTAATTTGAAGTTCTAAGAGAAAAAGCAGAAGACAATCAAGACTAAGATTATTATTCTTTATCTACCCAGCAATCACAAAGATTTGACAAATTTCACAATGCTGCATTTCGGTTGTAGTTAGGTTATGTTGCAGTACAATGTTTTAAAATGTTTTACGAATACGAAGATTTACATAGTATTTATCGCTTTATGGTCTTGTGCCTGGTTATAGCACAGTGTCATGGTGTTCGTCCATGTAGAACTAGAATAAAACGTTTTGGAAGCAACCAAATTGGCCCGGTTGTTAGGGAGGGTTGAGTCACGATTAGGGGTTCTCGCTCTCAGAGGGGCTCGTGGTAAATTGTGCGTGGATCGCGGAGAGTAGCTTGAGCCTCCACATGCGGAGTCTCCGTGGTGTCATGCACAACGAGCCACGTGATAAAATACGCAGATTGACAATCTCAGAAGCGGAGGCAACTGAGACTTGTCCTCTGCCACCCGGATTGAGGTGAGTAACCGCGCCACCACGAGGACCTACTAAGTAGTGGGAATTGGGCATTCCAAATAGGGGAAAAAAATGGGCTAAAAAAAAAATAGTGTTTAGGAAATGTTATGAAAATATGTATATGATAACTTTTGTCATATTAAGTAGATACAGTAAGTATGCATTAAGTAAAAATTTTGTTGCAACTAGGGATGGGCATTATCGAGTATTTTAACCCACAAAAAACATGTAATTAATTAAAACGTAAGATAAAAATAAAGTTTAACACATATGTGTTCACAAACGTAACCAAGAACGCTTTAAAAATAAGCTTACTTCAATTAACTATACTTTTATTTACTGAACAATATGCATGAATAAAAAAAAATTCACTTAAAAAAAATGTATACAAAATATTGGTAACACTAAAATAAGATTCCATTTGTTAACATTATTTAATTCATTAGGTCTCATGAACAAACAATTAACAATATATATTTTTACAGCATTTATTAATCTTTGTTAATGTTAGTTAATAAAAATACAATAGTTCATTGTTAGTTCATGTTAGTTCATAGTGCATAAACTAATGTTAACTAATACAACTTTTGATTGTATTAGTATATGTTGAAATAAACACTAAGATTAAAAAAATATGAAATGTTTAGTCTACTGTTCATTGCTATTCCATATTAACTAGTGTTGTTAACTAACGTTAACAAATGGAACCTTATTGTAAAGTGTGACCTAAATATTTGCACTTAACCGGAGACTACATAGAAACCAGTACTGACAGTATCAAGGTAATGCACATACAGTATATAAATTCTGAGTCTACATAAAGGCTATACAATTTTTATCATTTCGCATGTTCTTATTTAGAAAAACAAGTGGTGAAAGTTGGCTTTTAGGAAATGTGCTCTGCTGGTGTTCAGAGATTTCACGCATATAGCCAAAACACATACTGCTCTGATAAGCTTCTGAGTTTCTTGTACCGCTTCGAATTTTCTTTCCACCATAAAAGCAGATCCTCATCCGTTGATATGTAGGACTCTAACAAGAAGTGAATACCAGTGGAGTAGAATTCTATGTGAATCAAAATATTTCAAGTATTGCCACACTTGGCTTTGCCTGAAAGCACACGCCATCCTCTCTTAACCAGCACCTCAACAACACATATCCACAGCCTCCACCAGCAGACTCAGTTGTAACTAGGAGATTTGGTGAGAGATTCAGAGGGAAAGCACAGTATAACTTAGCATTTCCTATGGCAGTTAAAAGTGCAAAGGAAAATAAATTTGCGATATTCGAGTAGTATTTTTAATAGTCAAAAATTTGTTGCAGAACGAGTATTCAATTAGTCAATTACTCTTGCACATCCCTATTTTTCAATCTTTTCATGACTTAGATGTAGTAGCAGGATGTATTTTTTATTTTAGATTTTGAGTTTTAAATTCTGAAATTACTGACAATGAAACTGTTGATGTAAAAACTATATTGTCCTCTTGTTCCATAGATTGTGCAGATAATAGTTGGTGTCATCAACCTTGTGGTGGGAATTTTGTTTGCAACCTTTGGGTTAGAATATTACATTATGATGTTCCGAGGACCTTTTTGGCTCGGTGGTATGGTAAGAATTATGTCTCATACTGCTCTCATTTTAATGTTTCTAAATCACGCAATGTAGTGCAATGAATGAGTCCATACAAAAAGTAAAAAAATATATGACATTTCGTTTGATTTATTCAAAATCTGAAACAAATTTTGGAACATGTTAGGATGGATAGATGTTTTTAAACATTTGTTTGCTTTGCCTTTTAGTTCCTTGCATTTGGAATCGTGTGTATTCTTGCCACCAAGTTTCCCTGTCCTTGCTTAGTAAGTTTTGATCTGTTCTAATTTTGCTATTTTGTTTTTCTTTCTGCAGAAAAGCATGAGCATTATGAGATTAAATTGTTTGTGTATTACAGCTGGTCATTGCAGTGATCCTGAACATAGTCAGTGCTGCACTGGCTATTACAGCTGTTGTACTTTATTCAGTGGATCTGGCGAGTGATCATTGGTTACAATGTGGACCCTACTTTAGTTCAGATTACAGAAACCCACCTTCCCCACAGATGCAGGAAACATGTCTGCACTACTTGCAACACAGTTTGGTAATGATTGCCTTTGGTTTCTGTAGATGGTGTAGGTCTCATATTTCCCCAGAACTAAACATACACAGTTAAAGTTAAAAATTAACTCCACCCATAAAATGAAAATGCGGTCATAATTTACTCACCCTCATGTTGTCTTAAACCACTATAACGGTATGGTAATAAATTACAATAAGGTTGTATACAATAGCTGAACTAACAATGAACAAATAGTTTTCAGCGTTTATTAATTATGGTTAATATTAATTTCTCCATCTACTTATGGATGGCTTTTCTATTGACACATTGATCTTCTGCCACCTCTAGATAATCATCAAAGGACTAGATATCATGATGATTGTTTTTTCAGTCCTTCAAATCTGCATGACTGTCAGTTTCTGCATTTTGACTGGGAAAGCTTTGCGCAAAAAGAGCGGAGGTGCAAAGGTATTGTATTATCACCATAATTACCAAAAAATACAATGTGATCATAATGGCTTCAGAGAGCTGCTCTGTGTATTCATGTTTATTTGTGGTTTTACAGTCTGTGGAGGATGCACAAATTCACAACCCACTCTTGGAAGAGGCCATTGCCAATCCTGAATGCTAGAGAGACAAGTTCAACACACATAAAAAACATTGTTGTGTCAACACATTTTCTTTTGCTTGTAATGGCATTTGATCACTCAATATAGTAATTAAATTATTTAAAAAAAGATGTCCTCCATCTGCAGCATCGTAGACATCAAATTACAAATGTAATCTTAATGCTTGTTATTTTTGCTTTTCACAAAAGTAATTTGTTACCTTTAAATAAGGGGATCGCGGGGGCTGCTTTTTTTAAATAAAGGACTAGAGCGCTTTGGCATTAACCCCTTTTCATGTATTTTGTAGACCACATCTCCCTATATTTCCCTCAGTATAACACTTTTATCCAAAGCAACTAAATGAGCAAAAACACAAGTGATTGATCAAGAACCCAACAAACTTAGCAGCTGTTTGTTAATTTCCAGTTTTAAAAAAATCTATAAAAACAGACCAGGTTTTCAGTATGGTCTCAAATTTGTCAGTCATAGTTAGAATATAGTTGCATATAGGGTACTGTAAATTTTTTTAATTACTCAATTAAATAGCCTGATAATAACATCAGCAACAGAATGCCACTGCTACCAGCAGCCATATCACCCTGTAGCTCAAGACTGGTTGCCCACTGAAGCTAAGCAGCGTTGAGCCTGGTCATTATCTCGATGGGTATCCTCCTGTGAAAACTAAGTTTGCGGCTGGAAGAGGTATTAGGGAGTCCAGCAGGGGGTGCTCACCCTGTGGACTGTGTAGGTCCTAATGCCCCAGTATAGTGATGGGCACACTATACTGTAAAAAGGCACCGTCCTTTGGATGAGACATTAAACCAAGGTCCTGACTCTCTGTGGTCATTAAAAATCCCCCCATTGACCCTTATCAATCATGGCTTCCTAATAATCCCCATCCATTAATTGGCTCTATCACTCCACTCTCTCCTCTCCACCAATAGCTGGTGTGTGGTGAGCGTACTGGCACACTATGGCTGCTGTCGCATCATCCAGGTGGATGCTGCACACTGGTGGTGGTTGAGGAGAGTCCCCTATTCACTGTGTAAAGCGCTTTCAGTGTAGTGTCAGAAATGTAACATTCATTCATTCATTCACTGGGGGCCTTCTGCCCCAATTCAAAGAGAAGCATATTACCCCAATGGTCTTTACTTTAAAACAACATTCAAATACATCAGTGTGTCCAAAAATCCCCCGTTAACAAAAGATTTAATATCCAACATAATAGAATGTCACAGATCTCAATATTTTTCAGTGACACAAAATTAGATCAGTTAACCTCAAAACTGTTCCGATGGAATAAATCTCACAAATGTTGCAGATATATAGTCAAGATTAAGATCATTCAACCTCCATATTGTTCCAAAGCCATATCAACTTTCCTTCTTCCTTGGCACACAAAAGGAGATATTATTCAAAATCTTTGCCTCAGTCACCATTTCATCACCACTTTCATCTTTTTTTTTTTTTTCCATACAATAAAAGTGAATGGTAACTAGGGCTGTGAAAAACTGCCATAATTATTTTTAACTAGATTTTTACTGTATGCATTAAACATTTTGAATCTACTCCACTTCAGTTGCTGTTTGGATGAAATGATTCCAATAATAATCATTTAAAAAAATACAAATAATAAAAAAAACATAAAAAATCCATACTATGTGTGTAAGTGTGAATAGTGCAACAACAAAAGGCTTTTGACATACGTAATTATGCTTTGTCTTATAATATAGATTTTATGTCTAAATGATGCATGCTTTTTTTTTTATCAGACTCTAAACCTGATACAGTGGTCAAAAGCAAAAATGGAAAAAGCAAAACACCCTATATATAAGAGGCTTTGCACAGCATATCAAAGTATAGCAAGATAACTCCCTAATTGTCATATTTGTTCTTGTTTCTCTATTGATTTTGTAGTTCTGCTATTATGTTTTCAAATTGAAGTTATTCATTGTTATTTTAGCAGTGAATTTCAGCTTAGCAACAAGCGATTTTTACATCAGTACAATTCAAGAAGACAAGTTGGGTTCACATCCTAAATGTAGGCTATATCTTTCACTCTATATCTTATCACGCTATATCTTATTTTTATTAATTTTTTACTCTGATGGGCCTTAATGGAATGTAATTATAAAAAGCCTGTTGTATCATTTATGATACACAATTTTCAAAATGATTTGTCTATGGCATAATGTTGAAAAATATTGAGCAAGTACAAGTTGTTTCAGTCCAGCGAATTCTTATTTTGAAATATCAGTAACAATACAAACATTATTGTTACTTTTACTTTACCAAAATCAGCAAAGATTTCACAGCAAATAGATTTGCATTACAATACAAAGAAAGACATTATGGAAATTATATTAAAGAGCTGAGTGGCATGCTACCATACTATTCTTACTATTTATGCCATATATACTGTATCAAGGCTATGGCAGAATTAATAAGATTAGTATGGGTAGAATGCCATTCTGAACTATGGTCTTCTACTTGCAGAAGAACATGAAAACTTGCATCAGTAGGCAGACACGTAGAATACTGCATACAACAGATATTTCAGCAAGGTTTTGATCATGTTAATGATGTAGAGGCTTGATAATATAATTTATCATATATGATACTGTGACAAGGAGAAGGGCGTGGCCAGGCCGTGAGGATGCACGCCTGGCACTGAATTGTCCTAATCAGCCAGGAGGGGGATAAAGATGAGCTGGAGGCACCAGTTTGAGAGAGAGAGAGAGAGACACATGTGGCCTGTCTCTGTGTGTGTGGTTTATGAGGACATTTTTTAGGTTACAAACTGGTAATTACAAGGGTATTATGCTATAAATGTGGTTTATGAGGACATTTCTAGTGTCCCCATAATTCAAATCGCTTAAAAAACACACTAAATGATGTTTTTTTGAAAATGTAAAAATGCAGAATTTTTTTGTAAGGGTGAGGTTTAGGGGTAGGGTTAGGGCTAGGGGATAGAATCTATAGTTTGTACAGTATAAAAATTATTATGTCTATGTAGAGTCCTCATAAGGATAGCCACACCAACATGTGTGTGTGTGTGTATGTGTGTGGATTTATGTGATTAAAGCTAGGTTGACTGTTCTGCCAGTTCCCGCCTCCTCCTTGCCCATCCTGAACCCCGTTACACTGGTGCCGAAACCCGGGAAGGAGGAGGGATGTGCTGTTGTGAAGTCCTCGCCGCTGTCATCTGCCAGGAAAGGGAGGAGCCGTTACCATCCACCAGGGGTCGGACGACTCGCTGTCGTCTCCCAGGGGAGGAGTGGCTGTCGTCTGCCAGAGGGCGGAGGAGTGGCTGAAGACCAGGCGACGGCGTGTCCAGGAACTGGCGAGTGAGATTTTCTCTCCTCTCTCTCTCTCTCTCTCTCTCTCTCTCTATCTCTCTCTGTCTCTCCCCCTCGCTCTTTCCCTCTCCCCTCTCTCTCCCCTCATCTTTCCCAGCACGGCTGGACGGGCAACACGTAATGCCGGAGGTTTCCCCGGCCTGAATCAAGTGGTGGAGGAGTGTGACGAGGAGGATGGCGTGGCCGGGCCATGAGGACGCACACCCGACGCTGAATTGTCATAATCAGCCACGAGGGGGATAAATATGAGCCAAAGGCGCCAGATCGAGAGAGAGAGAGAGACACGCGGCCGCTGTGTCTGTGTGTTTATGTTTGTTTAAGTTGATTTATGTCATTAAAGTTATGTTGACTGTTCTGCTGGTTCCCGCCTCCTTCTTACCCATCCTGAACCCCATTACAGATACGGTTTTATAGGGTTAAAACAATTTTATGCATCTGTTGTTGAATTATGAGCCAATAAAAGACTATACCACAGAATGTACTGAAAAAAAGTTGCCAAAGTAATGTAATGTTAAGAATAATGTAAATAGGCAGCTACATTCATAAAGCAATGTTGTGCTAAAACAGTTCTTTATTTGTAAATCTTAGAAAATAGAAACTTTTTGGCATAAAGGGTTTTTTGGAGCCGAGTAAAGAAGATCTTTACATAGTTTATATAGATCTTTTTTTTTTTCTAAGAGTGTGTTAATGTTTTCTGTTTTGATTTTGAATTGTGTTAATGAATATCCACCAAACTGCCTTTATTCAGTGATTGAGTCCTTCCCACCCATACTTACTACTGATTTATATCAGCATACTGATATGAGGAACTGTGAGTCAGAAATGTTTCCTTTCTTTCTTGTAATGGAATGGCATCTCTCAATATAGTAATTTAATGGTTTACAGCCGATTCAACAATAGTCATCCATTTTTTCTGTGAAAGAAAAGTTAAGAATTGATTGAAAACGGCTCTTTCAAAATGTTGAAGTTTGGGGTTGTTTTTAGAGAAGGTAGACATATGCATTCACCTGTCGCAACTGACATTGGATAAAGCAGCTTCCTTTGATTCTTTGTTGTTAGTTGTTTAGCATATTCACTATTATTCACGTATTTACAATTCACAATTTAAGGGGCTATGCACAAGGGTGACTGTTGTTAATGATCCCATCTGATCTAAGTTTTAGTAGTTCTGATATTCTGTTTTCAAATTATAGTTATTCTATGTAATTTCAGCTGTGGTATTTGAATTTCAGTTCAGCAGCAAGTGCTTGTTCAGAGCAATTCAAGAACATGAGTTGGGTGCATGTAATCTAAGAGTGGGCTGAATAACTCTGTCAATCTAACTGTCACTCCAACTGTAACCTTCATCAAACACTGATAAAAGAACATATAAATGTTATCTGGGCACATCCAATGGAATTTCTCTCCAGTGGTACTATAAAATGCTTTCTCTTTGCTGGTCTGACTGTCTTCATTTTTGCATGCAATCACCTGCAATGCAGGTGAATTGTCAGTTAAGTTTTTATTATATTAAAACAGACTGATATGACAGAAGTCTGGCGGTTTAATGACACAGTTGCACCACTGTTGCTCAATATTATTGCTCACTATCATTAGCAGCATGAGCACTTGTCTCTCCAACATTCAGTTTGCCATAATTGTATACAGTGGCGTAGCCAAGGGTGGACCGGGGTGGGCCTGTGCCCAACCAAATTAGACCCAGACCCACCCAGAATGCTGGGCTCTTGCACAAGCATCAGTATTTGACACCTCGGGAGTGAGAATGTGTTGGCATGTATCAAATATGATTAAAAAAAGATGGTTAATAAAAGAAGTTTTTAGATTTTGTATTTAGGTTCAAAAAGCAGCTCCATTAAAAAATAAAAAATAAAATAATAATAATAATAATAATAATAATTTTCTGACTGTTATTTCATATGTCAGGCTTTATGGTTAAAATTACATTTTTTTACATACAGTATAGATATTTTGTGAGAAGTTTGGAGTTCTCATTCAAGCTATAACATGATATACACTGATGAGCTAAATTATTATGACCAACTGCCTAATTTGCTGTAGTTCCTCCATGTGCTGCCAAAACAGCGCCGACCTGCCGAGGCATGGATTCTACAAGACTCCTCATGTGTCCTGTGGTTTCTGGCACCAAGATGTAGGGCTTTACTGGTTGTTTAGATCAGTGTTACTATCAGAAATAATTAATAATTATTTATTTAGTAATTAATTAATATTTAAATTAATTAATTGAATCTAACTCATTAAAACCTCATATGGGTCTCCAGTAAATGTAGTGCGCTACGTTTACGAGTGGGTTTGGTTATTAGCAATAATTAATAATTATCAAAGATAATTATCAATTATTAAAATCAATAGAACATTGATTTGAATCAATGTTAGCTTTTTTTAATCCTTTAAATCAACAATTATCAAAGATAATCACTAATCATTAACATAGATGAAACATTAATTAAAATTAACACTAGCTTATTGATCATTCAGATTCAACAATCATCAAAGATAATTATCAATTATCAAAAATCAATAGAATATTAATAAGGATTAACATTGACGGGGCACCACCCTGGAATCAGGGACTAATAACCAGATAGTATAACAGTCTCAATATTAGATTGTTTTATTAGGAAAATTGACATCCGAAGAATATCGATTTTCGGGAAAAAACAATTAATGAAGGCTTGAATCTGAGCACTGACATCCCGTCAGCATGACACAGGTGTATGCAAAACAAACCAAAACACTTCTCTTTGTAATATAACAAAGGTTATTTATGCAGTAATATAAATTAATAATCAATACAATGCAGTCAATAAACTTCCGACTTACAACTACAAACTAAACAGTGATATGATTAGATATGGAAATAAAAATAATAAAAAAAATAAAAAAAATGGTTAGTACGAGAGAGAGAGAGAATTAAGTGATGGCCCCAAAGCCGGTTTTGCGATCATGGGAGAGAAAGCAGCTGTTAGTTTATCACTCAGAGACGTGGTGAACGGCTCGTAAACCTTCCCGCGGTCTTTGATTCTTTAATGGATAAACTCAGTGTGCCGGTCTCACCCGTGATGGTGGAAATGCACAACAGTCCAATGTGGTTGGACTACAATACAGCGAATCTCATGCGTGATAATTAATACCCTGAGTATTAATCGCAGTGAGCGGACACGGCGGTCCGTAAACTGTACAAGCAATAACCTTGATACACAAGAATAACACACTATAATATTCTATCTCTGCCCAGATGTAAACCTCTTACTTGAATCACATGAGGACACAGGTAGAATGTGTGTTCATCCGTCTTTTAACTCCGACTCAGTTCCTTGAGGCTCGGGTGATGACGGGAGGCCGTTTCCTCGCTCTGTCGGCCACCGGGAGTCGGAGGAACTGCTGTCATCCACCAGGAAGGGGAGGAGCCGTTACCATCCACCAGGGGTCGGAGGACTTGCTGCCGTCTGCCAGGGGAGGAGTGGCTGTCGTCCGCCAGAGAGCGGAGGAGTGGCTGAAGACCAGGCGACGGCGTGTCCAGGGACTGGCAAGTTAGAGTGTTCGGTGGAACACAGAGTAATCTCAACTCATCCGGCGAGATGGAGATTGTATGGCTACAGTTTCAAGTCAGATGTTACTTCTTTGTGCCACAAGGCTACACCTGAGAGCAGCGATGAGCTGCGTCTATGCACGGCGAGCAAAGTTGCTGGAAGCAAATCCCGGAAGCATTTTAGAGGTATTTCTATTCCTGATGATGTCATGGTTGAGGTGTGTTCTGTCGTGTGCCTCATCCAATAGGAGTTGAGAGTTCGATCCTTTAGTGAGCAAGGCTTCATGGGATTTGTAGTCTGTTTTGGACTCCCCTTTGTTTGATTTTGGCGCAGTTTTTATCAGTAAGATTTATGACTTGTTATGTGGGGGCCTGAGTTAGGTTTTACGACTGTGTTAGGCCTGCCTTTGTCTTCTATCTGAATACGTGAGGCCCAACAAAGACATTAGCTTCAAGTCCTGTAAGTTGCAAGGTGGAGCCACCATGGATTGGACTTGTCGGTCCAGCACATCCCACAGATGCTCAATCGGATTGAGATCTGGGGAATTTGGAGGCCAGGGCAACACCTTGAACACTCTTCATCATGTTCCTCAAACCATTCCCAAACAATGTGTGCAGTATGGCAGGGCGCATTATCCTACTGAAAAAGGCCACTGCCATCAGAGAATACCACTGCAATGAAGGGGTGCATCTGGTCTACAACGATGTTTAGGTAGGTGGCACGTGTCAAATTGATGTCCACATGAATGGCCGGACCCAGGGTGTCCCAGCAGAACATTGCCCAGGGCATCAAACTCTCTCCATTTCGTCTTCCCACAGTGCATTCTGGTACCATCACTTCCCCAGGTAAATAGCGCACACGTGATGCACATGATGTAAAAGAAAACGGGCAACCTTTTTCCACTGTTCAAAGGTCCAGTTCCGAAGCTCATGTGCCCATTGTATCCGCTTTTGACGGTGGACAGCCGATGGACCTTTTAATCTGCGTAATCTGCATACACTGTAGGTAGTGGTGGCCCTGCTTGTCATATATACTGTATGTGTTCATATTTATAGGCCTTTATTTGAAACTTCGACAGTTTGTAAGGATAATGTTGGCTTTGAGAGAACCTTGAAAATATAAAAAAGCTGGTACAGGCTCTATTTTAAGAGTGCAAGCGTTACGCGCAGGGCAATGACTTAAGTCATAAGTGCAAAGTTAAAAGGCATGGCCATGAAGATATGGTATTTTCGTGCAAGCATGCGCTAAGTCTAGGCGCAAGTGGGTTTGGTGAAATCGTGCACAAGATGCTAATCGGGTCAAAGGAGGATCTTCCGGCACCGTCTCTGTCCTATACAGTCCATTCCCTGTCAAGCACCAGCGATATAAACAAAGACTACACATTCATAAGAAGATGGTAGTGTAAATGGACTGTATGCAATGAATTAGTGCAAATATGGATTCACATTATTTTTGCATATTAACTGCGTCCTTGTTAAATGTGACACGCACGGAAAATGTGGTTCATTTGAATGTAGGCTCTGTTAAATTAAAGAGAATGTAACTATTATTAATCATTTTCATCTACTGACACACAAATCATGGCTAGTACTAAAAGTGATTGAATAGGGCACACACTTCACTTCTACCAGTCGACACTGATTTAATGATGTATTGGAACACAAATAAATTAAACAAAAAATATTTCTAAAATAAAAATACACTTCAAATGAAAAAAATGTGGTAAGTGGTAAAAAAAATCATACTAAATTCAAACATTTTACTCTCTCCAACATCTTCCACCGGCCCCTTTTGCAGTGACTTAAAAACCACTTTACGACAGGTGGAAAATTACTAGTCAAAATTAAATCATAAGGGTAATAAAGTGCAGTGCTGATGTATTTTGATCGTGGAGATCATGAGTTCAGAAGTCTGATTGCTTGGGGGAAGAAGCTGTCATGGAGTCGGCTGGTGCGGGTCCTGATGCTGCGATACCGCCTGCTTGATGGTAGCAGTGAGACACTCATCAGCCAATCTGACACTCATCAACCCTCTTCACCAGCACTATAAGGAGAGCATCTGGCCTCGTCTGATGCTACAGACTACTTACCTCGATGCCTACCTGCTACATGCTTCTATTGTATCCTACCAGCATTGTTACCTCGATCCAGTCATTCCAAGTCATCATCCACTCATCAAGTCATCCACGTCGTCATCCAGTCTTCCTTTGTTTCCTCATCCCCTCCCTTGTGTTTGTGTGTCTGCTCTGGAAACCTGTTACTAGCAAACCCACAGATACTATCAGACCATCCTGCATTTCAAGAACCTCACCATCGATCATCTTACCTGTTTAAATACTGTGTTCCAGCCGATTCATTAATAAACTTACCTGTATTATATCATCCATCTCTCTATCGTCATTGTGTCTAAGCCAGTATGTGACACATACTGTATAAACATAACAACAAAAATAAGACTAAGAATTGAAAAAATAAACCATGACCTCTGGAAAGTTTAACACAAATCTCATAATTTTTTGTTTCAACAAACGGTTTCAACAGCTATTGAAGAGACATTATCTGATGTTCTGTACTTTCAGAATTTGGACATTAACTTTTATCACCTGCTGGTGAAATCTCCAAACTGCAACTGCAGGAACCGAATTTGGACTTTGCTCTGAGTTAAGACATGGTATTGAAACATCCTTGAGAAATTACCAAATTCTTAGGAAAATAGCCAATTGTGATTTGCGCCACTTCATTTACATACAATATACACACAGTTTACACGTATACATCCACAGTATCGCAAACACTTCCACCCACACCCACTTTCGCTTTGCTGGCACGAAAATTGCACTTAGAATTAGTGCTCTCACAAAAATTGGATAAGACACTATGCTAGTACTGCACTTTGCACACTAACAAAAATAGAGCCCTGTGTAAGTGTGTGTTTGTTTGTGTGTAGGCTTGACAGTTTGAGTAGAGATATGAGTCAGAGACAGTGAACTATAAAACCTGACATTAGGTAATAATGGCCTTGAATAGTTGGAATACAGTAAACTTTCAGGCAACGCTTGATCAAGCTAAAGTAAAGCTTGTCCCTACGAATTCTTCTGTTAAGGTTTTAAAAGATCTATATTGTGGGTGAAACCAAAGCTAGTTGTCACACTTTTTACAGTGAATATTTCTTAGAGTTGGTTTATTTTTGAAAGTCAATTTCAGAATAGGCACATGTGTCTCCAGTCTTGGCTTCATTAGAATTGTGTCTAATAGCTAAATATGTTATGTAATCAATAGAGAACAGTTCAATAGTTGTGATGTGAATGTTTCATTTTAAACCTTAAATGCATGAGGATTTCACCAAACACTCTTACCTACTGTAAGTCTTTAGAGACCCGGCACGTATATCTATCAAAAATGGATCTACAAAGTGCCCAGATAGTGTCAGAGTTTCAAAATATTTTCAATACAATTAGAAAATAATAGAATAAAACATATTTTGATATATTCTGATGTTTAATTTTTCATATATCAAAGAAAGAAAATGCGTCAAATTTGACACTGAATTTGGCACTAAATTTGGAAATGTCATTAGACCCAAATGTGTGTCAAAAACCTATTGAGCTAAACATAAGTTACACATAAGTATTTTCTCAGGCACTTATTGAGTCTAAATAGAAGCACAAGCATAATTTCAGTAGTACACCCAAATGACAATAGTCATATTATACTGTTATAGTTTACTTCCATGTTGTTTCTTCATCAAATAGCAATGTCAAATGTCAATCAAGTCAATCACTAAAACAACAGTGCCACCTTAAATAAGATATAACATATATAATATGTATGTGTACACGCATATGGAATAATGATAATTCACCATTGTTGATAATTCATTGTTGCACAGGAAATCAATGTGATTTAGTATTTATTTGTATGAATATAGTCCTATTTTCTCTTTTAATAAACAAAGAAATACACTGCCGTGAGAGTGTGTAGGCATTGACCTTAGTTTGGTGGAATGTTTAAAATTGTTTGAGTAAAAACTGTAAGTGGTTGTCTTGTGAAGACGTTTATATATTCTGCACTTTGGCACTTGGACACACAGCACTTTGTCTAATTTCCTTCTACAGAACAGAGATAACCATAAACCAACCTATAATTTTATAACAATAATAGTAATAATAATTTTTATTTTAATATCACAATATTGGTTCCATCAAGACGATGGTTAAACCATTGGAACAACATTGGAACAACTTATCAGTGTGAGAATATGACTGCTATGGAGTCAGTGCACAAAAAGAAATATACAAATATATGCAAATACACACCAAATCTACAGCCAATGTCAAGCTGACCCAATTTTAGCATAAATTAAGGAATCCTTATAAATTAGTTAGACAGAACTATATTGGTATCAGAACTGGTGCGGTGCTGTACTCGACAGATTAAAAGTGTTTATTGGGGGGTTTTCTTCAGCAAGTGTGAGTATCGTTTTCTCTATTTTATAGTACCAGTAGAAAATGATTTGTTACTATATGTCAGAATGTAAGCCATAAGAATGCTTGAAATGTCTTAAATCTTGTTTTTGATTTGACAATGATCACTAATAATGTAGACATAAAGGGAAAATGTCAGTTAAATGAGAAGAGGCTCGACAAAATAGAGTTCCTGGACTAATAGCGAAAGCCAGCAATGATTCCAAATGTGTCGGAAATGTTTTACATTTGCCAAATTTTCAAGGGCTGTTCCAATGCTGAGTGAAGAAGTATATTATGAATAATAAAAAAAGAAAAAAATATATCAAAAACTTGCTTTGTTCCATCAATTCTGCTTTTATAAACAAAAAATGTTCAGACATTCAGGTTTCTATGATGTATAAATGTTTTATACATTGAAGATGAAAATCTTGTCATAAATGATTTTATCCTTTTAACATGTCTGTTTTGCTGCGAGATTTGTCTCAAACTCTTTCTTTTTCTTTTTGGCTTATATTACAAAGTCTAAGACTCTTACAAGGTCTTAAATTACATTCTCTGAAATATGCAAATACCCAGTTCTGTTAGAAATTATCACCAACCTAGAAAATGGAAGTTTGGTTGTCTATTACATTATCATATTCTAGGTGGAAGCAAAGTTTAATGCAACGTCAATCAATGCAAAATATGATTGCCCACCTTTCATTGATTTTAAAATTCTAATTTTGAGCACTGAGCTAGCAATATTAACAACATAGTTATAAATTTGAGTTATAAATGTTATGCATTTAAATGCAAATACTAAATTAACTTTTTCATTCTTTTCTAACCACAGACAACGAGGAAGATGATAGCAACTGGAAAGATTCTCTTTATCCTGATGCTTCTGTGAGTATGAAAAACAAACAAGGAATATACTTCATTTAATCTTACATAGGCCAAAATAGTGGACATTGTTTTGTTTGAAAATTAATTAAGACAAAATGTATATAACCTGTAATTTTCTTTTTACCTACCTGTTGACAGAATGAATTAAGATTTCTTATTGACCTATTAACCTACACTGCACACTGTACAAGTACACTGTTGACCTGATATTCTGATTTTGTTCCACAGTTTGCATAAAAATAGTGGTCAAGATGCATTTAGTGATAAGAAGACACTCAAAATCCCTGAAACCTATACAGTTAGTTGGATGCAATCTCTAGACGATAGCAAGTTAATTTCTACCATCACTATTCCTGGTACCCATGAGTCCATGGCTCTTCACGGACTACAAGCAGTAAAGTGCCAGGCATTGTCTCTAGAAGATCAACTAAAGGCTGGTATACGCTATTTGGAGTTTACAGTGTCTGGGAAAAAAATGGACATTAAGGATGGAGCACTCTTTAAGCACGCAAAATTTGATGAGGCTTTCAAAACTATCAAGTCATTTTTAACTCAATTCAAAAGTGAGACGGTACTTGTCAGAGTCGAGTCTAAAGACAAAAAGATAAATGTTCAGGACCTGATTCAAAACCTGATTGAAAAGGACGTAAATGTTTGGGTTCAGCCTTCAATACCAAAAATAGGTGACGTAAGAGGAAAAATTGTGTTTGTTCAGAAAGACAGCTTTAAACTGGGTATCCCTCTGACGGAAATTACCACAAAGGGAGACCATAAAGTAAGTAATTCTAAAGAAAAACAGGTTAAAATTCGTGATCATCTGAGTGAAGCTTTTAAAGAGTGTGCTAAAGAAGGTGGAGAAAGTTCTGTTGTTCTGACCTATTCAAGCGACACTTACCTGAAGAAAAACATACTAAATTTCATCTCAACCCCCAAAACAGTGGCAAAAGATGTCAACCCTTGGCTGCATGATTATCTTAAAAAGGCATCTCAAGAGAATCCCAAGCCTTGTTATGGGATCATTGCCATGGACTTTCCAGGCTTTGACTTGATTCAAATGGTCATCGGTTTCAATACCTAAATGTTTCAGTCTGTAATAAAGTTTTGATTGATTCTGTTTCTTCAAATCAAGCTTTTTTTAATTTTTCAAGGTAAAAATCAAACATGGGTTGTTAATAGGTTAGTTCTAGAACTATTTATTTATACTGATCTGAATGCAAATGTGATCAGAGATAATCTGAATGAAGTGGGGTAATGACATTTGTGCACTGTGTAATTTCTGTTCTCTTATCTCATTAATAAAGCATCACTGCCTTCATGTTTGGCTTTATAAGGTGTAATGATGATGGTTGGTTGTGTCTTTCACACTCCAAGTTCCTTTATATTCAGTATGAAATTAAAATGGACTTAATACACATTCCTGGTCTTATTATGAACGATTCATTTGTGAACGTTTTTCCAAAGAATAATTAGTTTTCCTTCGTTATTTTTCATTAAAAAGTAATATCTCACTTCACCTTTTTAGCTGAAGTAACTAACCCCTCTTATTTTTCAATCGCTTTTGAAAGGTATTTGAAACCAACCAACAAAAGCACTGCTAGAGAGAACACAATTGTGTAATTGTGTAAAACGTTTGACTCAAAACCTTTCATGCCTTTGTGACAAATTTCCTATCTGAAAATTAGCCCCAGTCCCCCTATAGCCTATTTCTATTGTCAAATTACAAAAAATGGTGCTCATTAACTATTTCAGCAGATTACATTTTACGTCAGTATGCGGTGACAAATGTGTGTAATGTGTAATGAGTGAGTCACTGAAAGTGAGTAAGGTTGTCTCTTTCAGAAAAGCGAGTAGGACACTTCGAATGCGACCATCTTTCACAGGAATTCGGAGGATGCATGAGGTGTATCCTTCGTGGGCACTCACAACCCACAATTCTTTGCTTCAACGGAAATGTCTGAAAAAAAAATGACGCCGTAAATATGAGGTTCAAATGCAAGGAATGTTAATTCCCAAATTGAAGTACCTCAGTAGATGGGTGCAGAGTATATAATATGTATAATTATATTAATATATAATTAAAATAAAGTATTAGACTAAAAGTACAACAGTAAAATCTATTTTATTTTCTCTTTACATCAATATAACTCTTCTAAAATGTACCTCATACATTCCCTTCCAAAGGGACTTTGTTCCCTTCTCACTCAAAGCGCTCATGCTTGTTAAAGAGTGGCGTGCTGTCATAGCAACCATGTTACGTGTGGATTACTTTTATGCTGCCTAAATATGCCAAATAGCCAGCAGCCTGATGGCCTGATGGGTGAACTAACCCTTTAAGGAAAAAAATATTTGAGATATTTATATGAGCCTAGAGCCAATTTAGTATTTGACACTGTAAATTGAACACATTCAATAAGATTGCATATGAGTCTCAGACTCGGCTTGTTCTTGACTCAGATGAGTGGGTCTCGACTACAACCATTGTTAAATTACAACTTTTCTAGTCTGGTTTACATGGTGCAAGTTAGGTTAGCCTACCATAATTTATGATTTTCAATTTTGAACATTGTGCGTTCGGGCTTATTGTTGTTTTTTGTCTTTTTTTTTTACCATTGCTGGTCTTCAACACTTGCTTTCTGTAAATATTCAAGAGGAAGAACATTCCTGTCGAACTTCATCACTGACGGGAAATACAGCTCCGCCTTATAACACGCACGATGATGTACAACTGCTGGTTCAAACGCAATGGAACAGCCGCCTCTAATTTGCCTTTATTCTACATTTATTGGCAGGTGTTATAAATGCAAACTTGTTTGAATCAGTCTGCTTTATGAACAATAGTAATAACAACGCTGACTCGAGATCAGTTACGGTCATACATTTTATTCGACAGTTCATGTTTTTATTCGACATCGACTCCCTCTGACGTCAAACCAGGCACTGACA
The DNA here is from genome assembly GCF_019703515.2 of Myxocyprinus asiaticus. Taxonomy (NCBI): domain Eukaryota; kingdom Metazoa; phylum Chordata; class Actinopteri; order Cypriniformes; family Catostomidae; genus Myxocyprinus; species Myxocyprinus asiaticus. The sequence continues at coordinate 6,586,195 of NC_059359.1, forward strand.
TTTCGAAACGAAGCCAATCTGAGTTGCAAACAACTATCTCATCAACTGTGCTGATCACGTTTGTCTGTTGGATTCACTCAGAAGTCTTTCGAATTTAATTTGATTCTTTTCAGACTTTCCGAAGCGCTTTTTGTTTTAAGTTGATTTGTCTCAAAAACACACAGTCGAACTTGACTCGGTACTGTTACATACAGAATTACACACACAAGGTGAGCCAAAGTGTGTTTCTTAAGATCTGTGAAATATATGTTATGATAAAGAAGAATTTGGTGAATAAATAGTGTGACCTGAATCTCGACAAATTCCTTGTAGCAGAAGTGACGTAACGTAACGCTGGTAGTTTTTAATGCACTTATTTTTTTCCAGCAAAACTCTGATGCAGTGTAGAGACATTCAACGAAGCTGTTTTAGTTATGAGGCATGTTTAGAACTTGATTAGGAATAAGTAACCAAATGTTATGCATTACTATCATGTATTATATTATGCATTTTGTTAGGAGTCGGCAACCTATGGCACGCGTGCAAGCATTGGCACGCAGAGGGGTAATCACTGGCACGCCAGCAACAGCTAGAGAGTAGTAGACTATTTTATTTAGATGAAATTCCGCACCTGCATTCCAGTCTACATCTTGATGTAACCCTTCCTCATGATCACATAAAATGTTTTCATGAGCTGAATGAGAGACTAAACAAAAAGTTAAAATGTGATGAGACTGCAGTATACCCAACAGACTCGTGCAGCGCGTGCAAGCCATTCACACATCAAGAGCCGGCAGCGCTTCACATTCGCTTAATCACGCGAGTAAACGCCATTAATTAAGAAAATAAAAAATGGCACTTCATGTCAAAAAGGCATTAGGCAATAGCATAACTATCTTGGCAATTAACATAAAACATAAAAAAATAAAAATAAAAAAAACAAGATGGGGAAGTTGTCGAGGCATATATTTTAGTACTTATAAAGCTTTAAGTCAAAAGTCCAAATGCACAAATGCTTGTTTTTTGTAGCAGAGGTCTAAAGGCCCCAGTGGTAAAAGGCACTTTTCATTTTCTCCTAAAACACTAAACAGCAAAAAAAAAAAAAAAAAAAAAAAAACTACCACAGTACTTACCGCATTAACATCTGTTTGTCACTATCCACTGCAAAATATTCCTGATCCATGAGATCATTGCATACAATGCCTAAAGTTTGATTTTGAGGTAATTTGATCTAGCATTTAATACATTTCAGAATATCGCAAATTTATGTAATTTTCAGTTTTGTAAATTTGTAACTTTCAGTTTAGTTTAAGGACACTAAATCAAAGGTTTTTTAATAACTATCCAAAAGCTGAAATGATTGTATTTGGGGTAAAAAGCCCCCTGTCGCAGGGGCTGGAGGCCCTAATAAAACACACCGTTTTTCTTAAGTGGGGTGAATAGATTTGGTATGAAAAATGTTTAAAGTGGGCTCACATTGACTGATCCAATCAAAATGGAGATTAATATGTTAGAATACTTGAGATGTTATGAAATGCCAAATATGATTATAATGAACAAAAACAAAACAACCATGTTGGAAGACGTATCCCGTGGTCGTGGAAAAGATGTTACTGTGTTTCAGAAGGGGCAAATTATTGACCAGCATCAAGCAAAGAAAACAACTAAGGATAATGCTGAAATAACTGGCATTGGATTAAGAACTATTCAACGCATTACTAAAACCTGGAAGGGTAGTGGTGAACCGTCAGCTTTGAGGAAGAAATGTGGTCGGAAAAAAATCTTGAATGATCATGATCGGAGATTACTAAAACACTTGCTGAAGTCACATCACAAAAAATAGACAGTAGAACTCATGGCTGTGTTTAATAGTGAAAGTAAGAGCATTTCCACACGCACAATGTGACGAGAACTTACAGGACTAAACAGCTGTCTAGCCACAAGAAAGCCACTTGTTAGTGAGGCTAATCGAATAATAACGACTTCAGTTTGCTAGGAAGCATAAAGATTGGATGGTGGAGCAATGGAATAAGGTAATGTGGTCTGAAGAGTCCAGATTTACCCTATTCCAAAGCGATGGACGCGTCAGGGTAAGAAGGGAAGTGCATGAAGTGATGCACCCATCATGCATAGTGCCCACTGTATGGTGTTATGATCTGGGGTTGCTTCAATTGGTCAGGTCTAGGCTCAGCAACGTTATACAGCATTAAAAAGAAGTCAGCTGAATGTACTGAATGACCAGATTATCCCATCAGTGGGTTTTTTTCTTATCTGACAGCATGGGCATATTCCAGGACAACAATGCCAAGATTCATCAGGCTCAAATTGTGAAAGAGTGGTTCAGGGAGCATGAGGAATCATTTTCACACATCAACTGGCCACCACACAGTCCTGACCTTAACCCCATTGAAAGTCTTTGGGATGTGCTGGAGAAGACTTTTACGGAGTGGTTCGACTCTCCCGTCATCAATACAAGATCTTGGCCAAAACTTAATGCAACTCTGGATGGAAATAAATGTTGTGACATTGCATAAGGTTGTCAAAACAATGCCACGGTGAATGCATGCTGTAATCAAAGCTAAAGGCGGTCCGACTAAATATTAGAGTATACAACTTTTTTTGGCCAGGCAGTGTATTTAATTTTTTTATCTTTATTTATTTATCACACATACATTTGCACATATACAGTGAAATTATTTTTCACATATCCCAGCTAGGCTGGGGACAGAGTGCAGGGTCAGCCATGATATGGCACCCCTGGAGCAGACAGGGTCAAGGGTCAAGGGCCTTGCCCAAGGGCCCAAAAGTGGAATCTTGGCAGTGCTGGGGCTTGAACCCCCAACCTTCTGACCAGTAACCCAGAGCCTTAACCACTGAGCTACCACTTTGTATTAATCAAATATTCTAGTACCTTTTCCCAGAAAAGAAAGACTGCAGATTTGTAACATGCATACATGCCAAAAGATCATTTTGTCAACTTTAAGGAGTACACTTGCACATTACTGACCTTTAAAGAGTACATTTATAAATGATATACATTCAAACCAGCCTTAAATTGCAAGACATATTAATTAAAATATTAAAAAGATAATCTATGTTAATGTCTAACTTACCCCAAGAGCTGTCAGAGTGGTCGTCAGCTTCCCTTTCTTATCTTGAGATACTGAACACACTGGACTGTAGCACAGAGTGCCCAGAATCTGACACAGTAGGGGCCATTTACTCTTTGGATTTGAGGTGACGGTGATGACAGTCATCCCCTCACCCTGAGCCACTGTCAGAGACATCCTGAAGCCGTGAGCATACAGAAGTAATGGAGTGATCAGATTTTAGAGAATAAACAAGCAAGGCTCATTCACCAACAGTTTAATTAGATATGAAAGGGTGTTCCTTAGTTGTCACACTCTTTTCTTGCTATGAAAGAAGCTATTGAACATTTACACATTACTGCCAAAGAAAAAAGGTCTACAGTGGCTGTGCATAAAGTGGCATGGGGTAAGTAGTCACAAGAAAGACTGCAATTTATTGACTGATTTGAGAAGAACCTTTCCTTAATTTAACCCATTGTGATTGTATTAAAATTTACAGAAATGTCCTAATTTAGGTTTTGAAGTAGGGTACAATGGGGCTAAAGGCAACCTTAAGAAAAGTGTGTATTTTTGCTAGTCACAAACTGTATCAAGTTTGAAAAAAATACACTTCTTTTTATTGAATATTGATGGAGCAACATTCGTCCTCCACCACCCGGATTGAGGCGAGTCACTACGCCACCATGAGAATATTGGGAATTGGGCATTCTAAATTGGGGATAAAAAATAAAAAATAAAATCATCAGTTTATTTGTGTGTGTGTGTGTGTGTGTGTGTGTGTGTGTGTGTATTACAGCTGATCATTGCTGTGATTCTGAACATAGTCAGTGCTGTACTGGCTATCACAGCTGTTGTACTGTGTTCAGTGGACATGGCAGTGGGAAATGATAATTACTGTGCCGAAAGTTATTCATATTATGATAACCGTGGAATGCTTGTCCATAAACAGAAGGAGGAAAATGAAGTCTGTCTATACTACAAATATCTCAATCAGGTAATGATTTTCTTTGTTTTTATTAGGTGCTGTAAGACTTTGCTGCATTAATATTTCCTTACAACCCAACAGTTAATTAATTTGTAGTAGCTAGCTACCATGTTATTGATATTAACAATCATAATACTTTAAGATTCACATTCATTTCAGATTGGATTAGAGCTGGTAATCATACTGTGGTCTTTTGTGTTGGTTCACTGCAAAAGTTGACACTGATCTTTTTCCACCTCTAGATGAACCTCAGAGGACTAGATATCATGTTGATTGTTTTTTCAGTCCTTCAGCTCTGTGTGACCATTAGTTTCTGCATTTTGATGGGGAAAGCTTTGTGCAAGAAGGGCGGGGATGCAAAGGTACTGTATTATAACCACAATTACAACAAACAAGCAAATCCATTGTGATCATGAATATTTCAGAGAGCTGTTCTGTGTGTTAATGCTTATTTTTGGTTTTGCAATCTGTAGAAGACCCACAACTTTATAAGCCTCTCCTGGATGAGGTCATTGCCAATCCTGCATGTTAAAAAGACAAGATACAAAGCCAAAAATACATACAGGATATACATTGTTATTTGAACATGTTTTAATTTTTCTCTCTTAATACATACATCTGCAACACCATAATCATCAAGTTACATGTTTATTCTTTATTTGATTATTTTCTTTAAAAGTTTGTTACTGTACTTTTATAAAGAAAAGTTACTTTGTGGCTGCTTTTTGAAATAAATAACAAGAGCACTTTGGCATGACCCTTGTTCATGTATTTGTTTCTACACCTGAATAAAGTTCAGTTTATTTAAGAGTAGGCTACTTTCATTATTGATTTTGGATAAAGCAGCTTCCTTTCATGATGTGTAAAGCAGGTTTAGCACAGTCACTCACCTTATTTGATGTTCTAGACCTGGGCTAGACTGGCAGTATTTACAGTGCATTCAGAATGTATTCAGACCCCTTAATTTTTTCACATTTTGTTATGTTGCAGCCTTATGCAAAAATGCTTTAAATTATAATTGTTTTTAACATCAATCTACACTCCATACCCTATAATGACAAAGCAAAAACCAGATATAACTTTGCAAATTTATTAAAAAGAAAAAAATGAAATATCACATTGACTCAGGTATTCAGACCCTTAACTCAGTATTTAGTTGAAGCACCTTTGGCAGCGATTACAGCCTAAAGTCTTTTTGGGTATGATGCGACAAGCTGTGCACACCTGGATTTGGGGATTTTTTGCCATTTTTCTCTGCAGATCCTCTCAAGCTCTGTCAGGTTGGATGGGGACCGTCGGTGGACAGCCATTTTCAGGTCTCTCCAGAGATGTTTGATTGGGTTCAAGTCCGGGCTCTGACTGGGCCACTCAAGGACATTCACAGAGTTGTTCCTAAGCCACTCTTGCTTTGTCTTGGCTGTGGGCTTAGGGTCATTGTCCTTTTGGAAGGTGAAACTTCGGCCCAGTCTGAGGTCCTGAGCACTCTGGACCAGGTTTTCATTAAGGATATCTCTGTTTTTTGCTGTGTTCAGCTTTCCTTCAACACTGACCAGTCCCCCAGTCCCTGCCGCTGAAAAACACCTTCACAGCATGATGTTACCACCACCATGCTTCACCATTGGGACGGTATTGTGCAGGTGATGAGCGGTGCCTGATTTCCTCCAGATATGACGCTTGGAATTGAGGCCAGACAGTTCAATCTTCATTTCAGCAGACCAGAGAATCTTGTTTCACACAGTCTGAGAGTCCTTTAGGTGCTTTTTATGTGTCTTGCACTGAGGAGAGGCTTCCGTCTGGCCACTCTGCCATAAAGCCCAGATCGGTGGAGTGTTGCAGTGATGGTTGTCCTCTGCAAGTTTCTCCCATCTCCAAACATGATTTCTGGAGCTCAACCAGAGTGACCATGGGGATTGTGGTCACCTCTCTTACCAAGGCCCTTCTTCCCTGATTGCTCAGTTTGGCCAGGCGGCCAGCTCTAAGAAGAGTCCTGGTTGTTCCAAACTTCTTCTAATTAGGCAAATAAATGCATGATGCAGCAGTTTAAAACATTTACTGTGATAAACCCTTTGGCCTTGAGTTTCATGAAAAAGTATCGGAACAAAATTAACTGGTTATAACCGGTTAACAGCATTTTAAAATAATTGAAAATCACTTTGTTTTGGTTTTCGGCTACGTTGTGCTAATAAAAAAGTTTCTTCAGTTTTAGGTTTTTTAGTCCCTGTTCTAGACTATACATTATATATATCTGGACACTGGGGGTAAGGTGAGCCACCACTGTATCTGCTACAGTGTGCATGATTTTTTGTGTAAAGGTAGGCTCATATCTAGCACTTTGTGACTGACAGGAGTACATATGAAAAGTATCTCCCTTTTAGTGATGCAAAGATACAAACAAGTTATTTCAGAAAGAAAATTACTTCCTTCTTGAAACTTGACTTCTGTGCTGTTTGCACAATTCTACCACCAGATGGCATTAAGAGGCCACGGCTCGAGAATCAGGCGCAAAGGTTCCACCAGACAAATGCCAGAGGAGAAATGTAATGGCAGTGCCAAGGTAACCACACAGAAGCCTTGAGCTAAACATTATCAAAAGAAGGTAGAACCATGACACAAGCCCATGAGGGTTAAAACTCCCAAAACCTAACAGACTGACAAACAAATAGGATCTTCTCCAACTTTAAAAACTCTATTGGTCTTTCTTTCGCTACTTTGAAGAGGCTAATATAAAAGTTGTTTTGACAAAATGTACAAGACCACGCCCCCCAGATTTATTTACATACAATAATGTCGTTTATTGGCCTATACAATAGCCAAGTAAATAATAAATAAGATAGCCTGTGCTAAATGTCAAAACTATGTTTCTTCCACAGAAAACAGCAGTATATTCTGGTCACTTATTTTAAGTTTTATCAGGTATTTTCCCTAGCGTTATATTATCAAAATTTGTTACATTTCAGGCATTGGATCAATTCACCAATGATGGACAGTCTCATTCGGCAATACGTCATACACTGGTTAACAGCTATAAATATTTCTAATAATAATATGAAACTGTATTCTGCATTATTTTTATTAGAACAGAATGTTTGGCCTAATGACAATGGAATTACTTAAAAGGATAGTTCACCCAAAAATGAAAATTCTCTCATTACTTCCTTTCTTCTGCAGAACACAAATTAAGATTTTTAGAGGAATATCTCCGCTCTGTAGATTCATACAATGCAAGTGAATGGGTGTCAAAATTTTGACGCTCCTAAAAGCACATAAAGGCAGCATAAAAGTAATCCATATGACTCCAGTGGTTAAATCCAAATATTCTGAAGTGATATGATAGTTTTGGGTGAGAAACAGATCAAAATCTAAGTAAATTTTTGCTAGAAACTCTTCTCCCTGCCCAGTAAGTGTCGTATGCATGAAGAATGTGAATCACCAAAAATACAAGAAGAAGAATGTGGGGGGCCTGGGTAGCTCAGTGGTAAAGATGCTGGCTACCACCCCTGGAGTTCGCTAGTCGAATCCCAGGGTGTGCTGAGTGACTCCAGCCAGGTCTCCTAAGCAATCAAATTGGCCCGGTTGCTAGGGAGGTTAGAGTCACATGGGGTAACCTCCTCGTGGTCGCTATAATGTGGTTCGTTCTCAGTGGGGCGCGTGGTGAGTTGAGCGCAGATGCTGTGGTGGATGGCGTGAAGTCTCCACACACGCTATGTCTCCGTGGCAACGTGCTCAACAAGCCACATGATAAGATGCGCAGGTTGATGGTCTCAGACGCGGAGGCAACTGGGATTCATCCTCCGCCACCCGGATTGAGGCAAATAACTACACAACCACGAGGACTTAAAAGCACACTGGGAATTGGGCATTCCAAAAATTGGGTGAAAAAGGGAAAATAAATAAATAAATAAATAAAAATAAAAAAGAAGAAGAATGTGAAAGTGAAAGTTAAAGTGAAGATTGAGCAGGGAAGAGAATTTATAGTAAAAATGTACTAAAATATTGATCTGTTTCTTACCCACACCTATCAAATCGCTTCCGAAGACATTAACTACTGGAGTCATATGGACTACTTTTATGCTGACCTATGGGATTTTTGGAGCTTCAAAATGTTGACACCCATTCACTTGCATTGTATGGACCAAAAGAGATGAGATATTCTTCTAAAAATCTTCATTTGTGTTCTGCTGAAGTAAGAAAGTCATACATTTTCGGAATGGCATAAGGGTGAGTATATGATGAGAGAATTTTCATTTTTGGGTGAACTATTCCTTTAACTGTTTTTTAGCCTATATTTGTGATAAACTTGCATCACAGTGTCCGTCTCTATCTGAAACTGCACTTGTCACAAACACATGAAGACACATCGACCCAAAATCGTGTTGAACTCACAACAATCGACACGTTTTGACAGATGAACAGAGGCAGAGCCATATGGCTTATTACTAGATTCGTGAGTGCACAGGACACGTTTTGAGTGTACAAGCGCACACTATGACCGAGAGCAGGGAGATTTCATAGGGTAGCGTATATTTGAGAGCTTGTGTTCAGTTTTGTACGAGAATGAAGGAAATCCGTGTGCAGCCGTTACATGGATGTGCTCTCGCATGATATGCATTCATTTACAACATTTAATAGTATTATATCGCCATAAAGCTACGGTCTATTAAGCTGAACCATTAAACTATTAATTTTCATTTATCTTAACAATACATTTTTATTATATTTATGTATCTTTTGATTTTACTTGGTGAATTTATCGTCAACCTCCACGCCTCCACTGAAATGCTCTGGCGCCCCCCTGGGGAGGCACTTCTCCCAGTTTGAAAACCAGGTCAGAGAATGGGAGAAATTGGCACGCCCAATGGCCAATGGATGTAGAAAGGAAGTGTCGTCTTCCAGGTAAAAGAGCTAATCACCTTTTAGATACAGACATTGCCTGTCAATCAACTCGAGAAAGCACATGCGGATACAAGCCAGAAAATTTCGTTTTTATGTAATATAAGGTAAAGACACACAATTTATGATTCCAGTGTTGTTAGATTTTTCTGCTGATTTCAGCTGTTGAGATTTCGGTGTGCCCCCATTCAAGTAGACATCTGCTGCACTTTCATGACTGGAGATAGCTTCCAAAGATGGCCGCCAGTGGACTGACTTGCTCGAAAGGTGCATCATAATAGTTTAGGGATTTAAATAATAATAGTTTAGAGATAAAAATGAAACTTCTCTCATCATTTACTCACCCTTTTGCCATCGAAGATGTGTATGACTTTCTTCTGTAGACCCATACAATTCAAGTGAATGGTGACCAAGACTTTGAAGCTAAAAAAAAAGCACATGAAGGCAGCATAAACATAATTCATAAGATTCCAGTTGTTTAATCCATGTCTTCTGAAGCAACCCAATCGATTTTGGGTGAGAACAGACCAAAATATTAAAAAAATTCACTGCCATTGAAGTCTCTATGCACGATGATGTTTCAAGCTCGTTTACACTTCCTAGTGCTTGACGCATGTGCAGAGTGCTAGATGGCACTAGAACATTTATTCAAGCTTGAAATCATGATTGCCAAAGAGACTACTGATGTCACATTTTACAGTGAAAAAAGGAGTTAAATTTTGGTCTGTTCTCATCCTAAAGCAATTGGATCACTTCAGAAGACATGCATTAAACCACTGGAGTCTTACGGATTACTTTTATGCTGCTTTTATGTGCATTTTTGAGCTTCAAAGTTTTGGTCACCATTCACTTGTATTGTATGGATCTACAGAGCTGAGAAATTCTTCTAAAAATCTAAAAGTGTTCTGCAGAAGAAATAAAGTCATACACATCTGAGATGGCATGAGGGAGAGTAAATTATAAGAGAATTTAAATTTTTGGGTGAACTATCCTTGTAAAGGTGGGCAGAATATTTCAGAATAATAAACAATGTAGAACAGTATAGCACTGCCTTGAGTAGGCTACCTTATTACAAAAAATGTTTACTTAATAATACAAACTATTTCCATTAGAACATTCTTAGCAAATTCATTAAACTCCATCTTTCCGCTGTAGTTGATATAGTCCTGACATTAAACTAAGAGTAATAGTTGGCCTCCTTTGGTGCTGCTCAGCAATAATACAGTTGATTCACATCACAGTTGTTACTAAATTGTCTATTTTAGCACAGATGTTATGATGTATTGACCAATCAGCATCCAGGATGGAAACAGTTTGATCAAGAATGTGCATATGTAACACGTAAACATCATTGTTATTGATGTCAACACCCACTTTGCACACACTACAGTATTCTGTTGTTTGATAGAGAACAGATTTGCATGAAACTCTCAGCACATTTTCCCTGTAAACTCTATGACATGGTGTCCATGTTCAATTCCTTAACAGCAATCTGGTACTTAACCATTTTATGAAGTTGTGATTATACCGTGTGATTTATATGATCTCTGTGTTGTTATTTATACAGTGCATATGGAATTTTAACTATTTAAGACTGGTATCAAGACAATTTGTGTAATATTTTTGTTTATATGCCATTTTCTTTTCAGTTATTTACATAGATATTTACTTAGAATATTTTAAGATTTTCTCTAAATTTTTAGGGAAATAGTCATGACAACCTTAAACACTTTCCTCTATATTTGCCATCTTAGATAAAATATTAAGAATCTGTGTGGAATCAACAGATTAGTTCTTGGTTGTGTGGCTATATTGACTTTGAACTGAAAACTTGATATTCCGGTGTAAAATAATGAAAACCACTTGCATTAATTAGTCATAATGGACTAGATTTTTCTCAATTTAACAAAAGAATCTGATTTATTTTCAAGTACATCCTAAATTACCTCTAGAGTTTACTTATTTCCAGATTTTATGAGAAGCCATGGGTTCCTCTCATGATAAACCAAATTTACCCTCAGTGTAGACATTTATCCTTTCTTTATTCAGTTTGTTAGACCAGGAAGCACCTCAGCATATGGAAAAATTTCCATGTCGGCATCAGATCCTGTTGGGTGAGCTTGTGCATTATTGGAGCCACTCACATGTACCCATTTATTGGATCTTTTTCTAGATAAAATTGCTCGAAATGAAATTATTTCAATAGAGACTGCATTAAGGATGAACTAGGTGTTAAATGGCAGCACAGTGTATTTCTGCATCTCATGCGAAACCGTCCTGATGCACGTGATGTTTTTCTGCGTTCCTGAGGGCACCTGGTGGGGCTGGACTCAATGTGAGGCTCTGTGGCCAAATCATATTCATGGAAAAGTAATTTTGGTCTGATTAAAAGAGTCTCCTAAGCTATGTACCAGTAGGGTATAGGTCAATGCTCCTCCCAAGGCTAAACAGACTGCAGTCAGAGAGGCACATCTTTAGCACTCTTACACTTTCTTGGCAATTGGTTGGTCACATTTCTGGAGTAGGCTATGGTACTCTGCTAATACATCTGTTTTAATCTCAAATTAAAAAAAATCTAGATTATTTTACTTGCAACAGACTGGAATCTGTTGTATGCCAGAGCTAGGCTGAAAAATGAAGCCCCGTGTCCTTGTCAGTGACGTCATTGAAGGAATGTCCCGCGATCAATACAAGTTAAGCTCAATTTTCAGCATTTGTGGCATAATGTTGATTACCACAAAAATGTATTTAGACTTTTCCCTCCTTTTCTTTTAAAACAAAGCAAATAATCTGGGTTACAGTGAGGCACTTACAATGGAAGTGAATGGAGCAATCTGAAAACATTAGAATAGTCACTGTTTCAAAAGTATAAGCACAAGACATAAACAATGTGTGTTAACATGATTTTTGTGAGATAAAATTGCTTACTAATCTTTCCTGTGTAAAGTTATATCTTAGAAAACTTGGTTGCATAAAATCGTAACTCCTAAAATCACTGTAAATACGATAATTTAAACAACTTAACTGCTCAAATAATACACAAGTTTTAACAGAAGAATTCATGAAAGTGCTTTTATAAAATTATAAGCTTCCCATTTTTGCTTCCAAGCCCTTTTCACGTTTTTAATGATGTATTCATTCATTTATTTATTTACTGAAGGAATTCTGCCATACCAAACTCGTATGCTCTTATTATTTTCCATGGAACACAAAAGGATAAATTTAGAAGAATCTTTATGCAGATATTTTCATGAATGTAGAACAGTTCATAGCGACCAAAAAGCCATAAATGTAGTCTGTGCGACTTGAGTGCTATATTCCAAGTCTTCTATAGCCATAAAAAAACCTTTGTGTGAGGAATAGAACGAAATGTAAGCTGCACCACGTTTGACGTCATTGATGCCAAATGGCATTGGTAATGGCAATATATACATATATACATTATTTAATATATTTCAGAGGAATCTTGTCCCATATAAATGTCCAGTTCAAACAAGTAAGTGCTTATGTACAGTATTGTTTTGTGTACTTTTAAAAATACAGTTTTAAAATTTTTGTTTTCTTCTCTAGTGTATTTTTAGGTTTGTTTTTGACCACTGTCCTGGTGTGGAAGAAATCCTGACATAATAATAGAACAGTTTGTGGCTCTTGTGCATAATTACAGGGTATGTTGGGTGTTTCATCCACAGTAAATCTAAATCTATTTCTACAGCCAGTAAAACATCTGCTGTGAATTGAAAGAAGGATGTGCAACATTATAATTGTCTAGGAAGGAGTTTGTAGTCTAAATAGGTAACTGGAGAATCTGCAATACAAAAATGCATTTCTTATTGATAATATGCCCTGTATATCTGTGGCTTTCAAGGCACCATAACGTCATGTCTAATGATCTAGAACAAATTCAAATTAGCACTGAGAAAACCTACTCAATATTTAATGACTACAAAGATTATTTGTCAGTAGAAGTGGAATCATACAGTAGGTTGATAATAATGGACATTTAAGAATTAATGTCTTTCAACTGCACTTTCAGATGCCATTGTTACTTTTCACCAACCACTGAACTGGATAAACATGACTGTAGGATATCGAAAGTTGTTTTGCCTCCAGAAGCCACCAGATGAAGGCATCTTGGTAGACAGGATGTCAGAGATAAAAATTGCATTCGTACATGCTTTGATGCCTTCCTATAATTTTTCAGGGTTTAGACACAGCCATAGTCACTGTGCAATGTAAATATGGCTATAAATAGTTCATATGTACTTACATATGCATTTGGTAGAAATTTTTATCCAAAGCGGTAAGTGCATTGAAGGTTTACATATTTTCAGTGCATTGAAGGTGTGTGTGTTCCCTGAGAGTCAAACCCATGATCTTGCTGTTGTTAATACGATGCTCTTGCAGTTGAGTAACAGGAACAAGACCAATCACAACTAAGTATGAAAGAAAGACTTATCAACATTCTCTCAACATAAGCAAATGGAAGATTTTCCAACTTGTATTTTTCTTAAAAAGTATGACATTCTAAAGTATGACCAAAAATAGCTAACAAACCAAAAGGTGAAATTATCTACTAAACAAAGTTGAATGTATGTTAATTGGTTTGAGCTAACAGAATCATTGAAGTGTCCAAATCTAATAATGGGGTGTGGACTGGATGATTCTGTGTCTCTAACATGAATACTTGAACAGTAAAAATGTTTGACACACAACACTTAAAAACATTGATTTATTGTTTGATTTATTAAACAACAAAATCAAAAAATATTTTTGCCTATTTGTAAGATTTACGCATTTACATTTTATTTTTTTACTGAATTAAATTGATTTTTTTTTATTTTTTTTTAAAGATTACAATTTGATGGAATTTTGCTATTCAATTGAAATGTGTAAATCTTAAAATTAGTTTTTGAGTGCAGGAGAAATTGTAGTGTAAATTTCCTTGCTATACAGTATGAGGTTGGAAATAGTCAAGATCAGAGAGCCAATCATAACAGTGGGCGTATACTGTCAAGTCTTAAAGGAGAAGCAGCACCAAAACAGAGTGTTTCTGACAGAGGGTCAAAATAAGGATGGAAAATGATCATGTTTTACAAATATATGAATGTTTTTGTGCAAACAACTTTACTATTATTATAATTAAACCTCAAGGAACATATAAAAAAAAAAAAGGCATGTCATAACATGAAATGAAGTTCAGTGAAACAACATTTTCAACAACAACAACAACAACAAAATGTAGGGCGGGACTTGATTTTATCCACCAGAAACTGATTGGATTGTCAAAAGTGGGCATTATATACCAAAATGGAGTCAGATGGTTGGAACTCAACTGACTTCAAATAAAAAGCAAAGGCATTTTAGAAGCAGAGCAATTAATTACATTTTGATAAATATGAAGCAAATATTTTTTCTTTGAAATAATATGCTCCAATGAATTGTGCTAAACAAGACCAGAATTAGGTATTAAGAAAGTAAGCAGGGTCCATTTTGATCTCATGTTGACTAATATTCAACCTGCAAAGACATTTTTCTGAAATATAGGAACGTTTTTGCTGACCACCACTAAACTATAGACTTTTTTTTTTTTCAGCTTTGGAACAACACTGTGTGTGGGCTCAAATGGGTGCTCAGTCAAGTCTAGTGTCTACTTTCACAGCCTTTTTTCTTTTAAACTTTAATTACAGGGGCCAAGAACTGCCTACTTGGACAGGAAAAGACCATCTGACTGACATGTAAAGCAACCAACCACAGTTCGCTTTGTTGTTACATGCCAAATAGGGGAGGGTAAATCTGACAGAGATGTCACCACAGTAATAGACCAGTGAAAAATAACAAAAAAAAAACATTAAAAATATGGAGCAGAAGTCTGCATGAGCGGCTGTACAGAAAACACAGAACAAACGAGTATTAAATGTGTGTAGACTTTGCGATCAGAATTTATTTCCATCCAAATATTCGAAGTACTGATTATTTCAGACATAACTCCGAACACAAAGCGTAATATACAATTCTTCTCATGAATATGTCGACTGCATGTTACTAAATGTGTCAAACAAAACTCTGAATATCTTTCAAAGATTTAAAGCCATGAAACTAGCATATACAGTGTTTATTTCTTCCCCGACCCCCAGAAGTTTTATTGTAGTTGGACAGTCTGATTGGAGCTTTGTGAAGTTTTGTGTACAAAACTAGTCTGAGCCACCTCTATCTGAATTCAAACTTTTGTGTTACAATCTCAGTTCCAAAAATGATCCATCACCCAATAGATACCATGACAAAGCACAAATCTGATCTATTAAAAGTGTTGTTACAACTTTAGAAAACAAACACAAATAAAGTGTACTACTTTCCTAATTAATATAGTATATTAGTCATAGTTTTACAACTTAATTGTCATTAAAATATGTTTCAGCCCTGTAAAAATTGTCCTTAGAGTGTAATTATTTTGGTCCATATGTTTGATCAAATATCATGTTGTGAACACTTCGGCTTAGCTGTTGACTATGGTATTTCCATGCCTGCTTTAAGCAGAATGAAGAAAGACATAGAAGTTCTTAAACTCTTTATAGTAGTGCAGCTCATCAGAAAAGCTACAGGAGAAGCCCATGTCTTTGCATGAGGTCTTGACTGTATGGACCACACAGAGGGGAATTGTCTCAAAAAGCTGCTCCGTTACAGCTATCACCTTGGGATTCTTCTGTTCCGAGATCAGGTTCTGTATCCGGGCTTTATCTATGGGTTCAGGCGAGGAGCTGTAGGAGATCACAACATTTAGCTTCTCATCTGATGCCTGCACCTGAAACCGACTCTTTCCTGCCAAACACTGGAAGTCTTTCTTGTTGGTGAACAGGCCTGTGGGCGAGTTAAAGATGCGGACTGACCAGCACACCCAGTCGTACTTCTTTTTATAGTGCTCTACTATCATGTCAGCCAGTTGCTGGTTGCTCTTGTCGCTGTGGTCTCTCACGATACGTTTGGAATCCATCTCGGCCTGCGCCGGGAAGCTGTTGATGCAGTCTTCAATAACGACATTCATTTTTGACTGGACTACTTTCATGTTTTCATTCCACTGTTGAAGCACCTTTTCGTCATCATCTCCTTTCAGTGCTGTGTATCCAAGAAAGGCGATCAAACCGATGCAAAACAGTTTCTTCAGTCTAGCGCAGAAATCCTCCACCACCCTGCGGCTTTTCTGCTCATAATTCAGAATGATCTCCAGCACAGACTCTCCAGAAAAGTTATCTCCTGTTATGGCATTATACAGAATGTGCAAGTTTTTGTCACCATCTACCCTAGCAAAGTGCTTCAGGAATTCGTTCTTCCTGACTTCTCGGAATTTAGGCTTCGCATTAAGGACGTCCATAAATTTGCGGAATTGGTTGGTCATGTTCTCCTCCACTGAGAAATAGGTGGCATCTATCCCGCTTTTCTTGATTTCCTCGTTTATCTGCTGGATCTCCTCAGAAACGACTTCCAGGCGGTCTCGTACCTTCTGGAACTGCTCCTTCATGTACACGGCTTCTTTGCTTTCCACGTTATCCAACGCCAGCTTCACAATAGGGGCTGCGATGGAGAAAACAGGGAACAGATCTCCAGCAATGCTGGCCACCACTTCCGCGCCCTGCTCAAACACTTCCATGACAGTCTCGACAGTATCCTTCTTCTGTGCAACAAGCTTTTGTAGCTGCTCAGCCATCTTTCAACTGTTTCAATACCAAAAATGTCTTTGTGAAAAATAAGATCACAACATCATCAGAAATAAAACCCAAAACACTATAGCTGTAATTCCAGTATGGTACTGAAGTTAAAGCAGTTTTAAAACTATGGCCACAATTTACTAAAATTTGTTGGGCCATTTTTTACAAATTGTGTGTGTGCTTTGTAGGCATACTGCAGGTGATTTCCTAAGAACAATTGTGCAAATAGCCACACGTCCAAATAGGTTGGACACACCCATATTTAAGGGAGGCTTTTGTGGTTTCGCAAAAACTGATAATGCATGCTTTTATACTTGTCTGAAGAGTATAACTGAATGAGTAGACTATCTTAGTAGATCATCTCATAAATGTTTGCACATGCTATTAAAGTAATATTCAAGGTTTAATACAACCCCAATTCCGAAAAAGTTGGGACAGTATGAAAAATGCTAATAAAAACAAAAAGAGTGATTTGTAAATTATATTCACCCTTTGCTATACTGAAAGCACCACAACTACACATGATATTTTACCTTGTGAATTTTATTGTTTTTTTAAAAATGTACAGTGAGTTTAAATCAGATGATTGCAACACACTCCAAAAAAGTTGAGACAGGGGCAATTTAAGACTAATAATAATTTGACGAGTTGAAATAACAAGGAAATGTGAAACAGGAGATGTTAAACAGGTGAGGCAATTGTGTCAGTACTGTATACTGTGTAAGGATCGAGCCTCCAAAAACAGCCTAGTCCTTCAAGAGTATGGATTGTTCAAGACTTGTCAATTTGCCAACAGATGCCTCAGCAAATAATCCAGCACTTTGAGAACAATGTTCCCCAAAGACTAATTGGAAGGATTCTGGCCATTTCACCCTCTACAGTGCACAACATAGTTAAAAGATTCAAGGAATCTGGTCAAATCTCGGTGCGTAAAGGGCAAGACGAAAACCATTTCTGAATGCGTGTGATCTCTGATCCCTCAGACATCACCGTCTTAAAAAACATCATTCATCTGTAATGGATATCATGAACATGGGCTTGGGATTACTTTAGTAAACCTTTGTTAGACAACACCATTCACCGCTGCATCCACAGATGCAAGTTAAGACTTTACTATGCAAAGCAGAAGCCCTACATCAACACTGTCCAGAAGCGCTGCCGACTTCTCTGGGCTCGGTCTCATCTTAGATGGAAAGTAGAACAGTGGAACTGTGTTTTTTGGTCCGAAGAGTCCACATTTCAAATAGTTTTTGAAGGACCATCCAAGCTGTTATTAGCATCAGGTCCAAAAGCCAGTGTCTGTATGGGCCAGGGGTGTGTCAGTGCCCATGGCATGGGTAACTCATACATCTGTGAGAACACCATGAATGCAGACAGATATGTACAAATTTTGGAGCAACATATACTGCCATCCAGCACCATCTTTTTCAGGGACATCCTTGCATTTTCCAGCAGGATAACTTCAAACCACATACTGCCCGGATTTTAAGTGCATGGCTGTGTAAGCAGAGAGTGTGGGTGCCAGATTAGCCTGCCTGCAGTCCTGACCTGTCTCCAATTGAGAATGCGTGGCGCATTATGAAGCGCATTAGATGGCAATGAAGACCCTGTACAATTGTGCAACTAAAGACCTACATAATGGATGAATGGGGGAAAATTCCACTTTCTAAACTTAACAAACTTCTGTCTTCAGTGCCCAAATGCATAATAAGTGTTATTAGAGGAAATGGTGATGTTTCACATTGGTAAACACTTGACTGTCCTAACTTTTTTGGAGTGTGTTGCAATCATCTGATTTGAAATTACCGTAAAAAAAAATAAAATAAATTGTAATAATGAAATTCACATGGTAAAACATCATATAATGTGTAGTTGTAGTGCTTTCAATATAGCAAAGTGTTAATATAATTTAAAAATCACACATTTTTGTTTTTATTAGCATTTTTCATACTGTCCCAACTTTTTTGGAATTGGGGTTGTACAAGTGAAGCTCCATCGACAGCATTTGTGGCATAATGTTGATTACCAGAACGATTTGTTTTGACTCATCCCTCCTTAAAAAAAAAAAAAAAAAAAAAAGCAAAAATCTGGGTTACAGTGTGGCACTTACAATGGAAGTGAATGGGGGCCAGTCCGTAAATGTTAATATATTGTTTCAAAAGTATAGCCACAAGAAAAGAAAAAAATATGCCTGTTAATATGATGTTAGTGTGATAAAATCATTTACTAACCTTTCCTGTGTAAAGTTATATCCAATTTTACAACTTCATTGCTAAGATGACGTAATGACGTAATGCCGCAAACCCTACAATGACCATAAAAACGACAATAAACAACTTTACAGCTCAAATAATGCACTACTTTAAACAGAAGAATTAATGTAAGTGCTTTTATAAAAGTATAAGCAGCACATTTCTGCCTTTAAACCCCCCAAAATTGGCCCCATTCACTTCCATTGTAAGTGCCTCACTGTAACCTCGATTTTTTTAGGAAAAGGAGGGTGTCAAAATTATTTTTTGTGGTATCAACATTATGCCACAAATGCTGTCAATTGAGCTTAACATGTACAAAACCCGGAGTATACCTTTAAGATTGTATGTGTTTTATACAAACAAACCTTTAGTAAATCAGGGCCAAAGACCTTTCTATCTTGAGACTGGTGTACAAGAAACTTACATGTGTCAGTCCTGGTTTCCTCGCAAACTTGGGATGGACGGTGTGAATCACTGAATAAGATAAAAGAAACACAAATTGTGTTATCCAAACCATACAACTGCTGCTAAACACATCCAGAAAGCAAAGCAGCAACAATACCTAAATAATACACACCAGGTGTATGTACACATGCTAAGAGAGATAGGATTTCTAACAACCACACCTACAGATTCATAAAGGAAATTGGACAGATGTATTCATTCAAATTTAAACATACACTGAAAGAAACTGACCATACAGTTTGCAAAAGTACAGAGCTACAATGTGGAGGAAATATGTTTCAACTGGAAAAAGTTGGACCGTTTCATTTGCATTCGATTTTTGTAACACAAAGAAATACTACAAAGCTTGCCTTTTGTGTTAAAAGAACAAAGTAGTGTGTAATGTCACATTCTAACTTCCTACTTGAACCGGTACACTACTAAAGTTTGGACACGTTTGACTGAATGCATGTTTCTCATGATTAAAAAAAAAACCATTTGATATATTTTAAAAAGTTATTCTGAAATGTTTAAATTAGTTTTGTAGAGAAATGTAAAATTTGCCTATCCATTAATTTCTATACTAAACTTTTATTTTTAATGAATGAGTTGGAGCAAGTAGAGAAAGAAAATCAGTAAACAAATGTGCAGCATACATGGGAACTCCAATACTGTTTAAAATTGAATAAGCTAAAATATAGGATAGTTTTGATTTGTTTAACATTCATTGGTCACTGTATAATTCCCATACTTCCATTTGTGTTATTTTATAGTTTTGATGACTTTACTATTATTCTAAACAGCGGAAAATAGTAAGCCCATTTATAAAGAATGAGTAGGCTTATCCAAACTTTTGACTGGCAGTTTAACACTGAATAGATTTGCAGAAATCTGAAACTACTTTTAAAAGATAATTGTGTTTTTCTTTTGTGGTCTATGAAAATTAGAACTACTTATCAATACCAAGCTGCTGGAAACTTTTCTATCATTTAAACCAAATGAGATATAGTAGCCTCTTACTTGAAGACACAGAAGTCTAAATAAATGTTTACAATTTACCATAAACAAGTACCAAATTTTTCCATTAACATTTCCGGCTAGTGTACCACCGTAGGTGTGGACATGATTAACAAGGTAGTTCAACTAGCTGAGTGAGAATACATTTTCCAAAGCACCACAGTAACCATGGAAACAAGACAAGGCAAAACACCATGTCAGCTTCTCTCTCCAGACACACACATTTACCACAAACCTTTTGTATTACGATCCTTTTCACTGGGCAGTGTTACGAGACATAACCAGATTGATTCAAGCAATAATGTTCCCCTCTTACAAACCAAATTAGACTTGTATGAACATCTGCAATGTTGACAATCTGTTGGCATAGATCAAACAAAATGTAGGACTAATTTGATACACTAAGTGGATCCATTAGCTTAAAGCCTCACTTGAACTTTTCCCTTGAGCTCTTAACACAAGGCTTGAAAGCCCGACATCCCAATGGGTAACAATACATCATGGCACCATTTTAATGATAACACACTTGGTAGAATGATACAATTTTGTGGTGACCCTTAAAGGAATGTTCCGGGGTCAATATAAGTTAAGCTCAATTGGCAGCATTTGTGGCATAATTTTGATTTACACAAAAATAATTTTGACTTATCAAGACGACCGCTAAAATCATGACTACAGTCACACTCTGTCTACACCAGACGTGAGCTGTCTGATGCACCAAAAGCAAATCACTCCCATTACGATCAATGACGCTGTCTTCACTGAATGCTTCCCTCACGTCGCGCTGACAAAACGGATGCCCCGTTCTATTTTGCGCTGCACGCACTACTCCTGCCAGCAAGACAAATAAATGGTTTAGAATGTTTGCTTTAATGCATCCACTGTAGACAGCCTCAAGGTGTCTACATAGCAGGGCCCGCAACATCGCACGCGTCAGGTGTAGACAGGGTGTAAGGCACTTTCAATGGAAGTCAATAGCCGCTTTTCCACTATCGGGCCAGTGTGAGCCAGGGCTATCAACTGGCCAGCCGGGGCCAATAGCCTCAGACCTCGAGCAACAAGACCAAATTCTATCTGCGTTCCTACCAACCGGCCAATTACTCCGCAGCATTGCCCAAAAACCCACCCTTAATACACTGCTGCAGTGCCAACGTCACACACCCCGCCCATTTCCCAAGCAAGAGGGAAGCTCAAGCTGAGGTATCATGTTATCTAGTTATCTAGAATATCGAGTTTATATCGAATGTAAACAGCCAGATTAGTTAGCGTTGACAACTCACTGACTGTAACTGCCATGGTGTCCCGAGTACAGGGGCGGGGCCAGAAGGGTGGCACGGGGTGGCAGCTGCCACCCTAAAAATGAGCTTTGCCACCCAACTCGGACCCCGCTTGCACCCTGGAGACGGTGCACAATGGCTTAACCCGTCCGTTTCGCGTATGGTCCATAAGAACGTTCTGCCTGTGTCTGGGAGGACATAGCGTTCCGCCTCAGCAGACACTGGCCCCGAGAAAGCTCAGAGGAAGCACGATGAAGCCCCGGAAGTGTCAGTGGGAACGCAACTGGCCCTGGCACGCACTAGCAGGCCCTCATTTGGCCCGATAGTGGAAACGCGGCTAATGGGGCCAGTCTATAAGCATTAAAATACATACTGTTTCAAAAGTATAGCCACAAGACATAAATATTATACATGTTAACATGAATTTAGCATGATAAAATCTGAGATTTACCACCGTTACAGCGTTTACACCGCAACTAAATTGTAATATTTGAAGTAACTTTAAACAGATAAGGTTAGTATGCAAATTTACCACACTAAATCATGTTAACACGTATAATGTTTACCTCGTGTGGATATTCTTTTGAAAGAGTGTGTATTTTAACGTTTATGGACTGGCCCGTTCACTTCCACTTTAACTGCAACTTTTGCTTCTTTTTTATCCATAAACGAGAGACGAGAAGTTAATGTAGAGTACATAAACAAGCCTTCTTATGATAAGGGCAAAACAAACATAAGACAAAGTTCCAATAAAGCAGCATTTGAATTCAAAGCGCCACTGCCCTGATAGCACACGTACATCACCTAGACGTGTGTGTGTTTACATCTGGAAGATGCTTTTTTTAGGTTGTTTGCTCATCTGCAATACGTCTAAAAGACATTTCCTCTCGGATGACATTAAGACATTCAGCAGATGTCTTGGATACAATTATGATTAATAATGCTTGTAAATCTGATTTATTTTAAGATGTTTAGCAGATGATATTTAGAATGTGATGCTTTCCAGATGAAAAGATCTAAAACAGACATCTCGGAGATGTATGTGTGCTATCTGGGTATGCAGTTACATCAATACACCCAAATAGCACACATATGTATCACAGATGTCTAAGATATTTTCATCCGGAAAGCATCACATTCTAAATAACATCTGCTAAACATCTTAAAAAGATCAGATTTACAAATATTATTAATCATAAATGTCTCAAAAGACATCTACTGAATGTCTTAATGTCATCCAAGAGGAAACGTCTTTTAGACGTATTGCAGATGAGCAAACAACCTAAAAAATACATCTTCCAGATGTAAACACACACACACAAGTCTAGGTGATGTACGTGCACGCGCAGCTGTTAATGTAAGTTTAAGTCTTTTAAATACTGTATATGCTACGAGCCGACAGGCACAGAGTCATTCAATACAGTAATTTTACTTAGTTTCGTTTATATATTAGGCTGGAAAAGATGAATGTTTCATGCCTGTTCTCGTAAGCAACACTTCCTGGTCTGTGCTGCATCGGATCGATCATTGTCAAACTTGCCCACAGAGTTTTTGAGAACGCGGCAATAAAATAAATAAATAAATAAATAAAAGTGGTTGAATTACAGAGAAGGTCGTTATTTTTGCGTAGATAATCGATCAGCTATGCAATTCGCTCATGTTTACCAAAAATATCCAAGTCTCGAGTTGAAAATGAGAGAGAGAAAACTGTGAGGAGAAACGCCCAAAAACTTGAGCACTCATGAGCAAAAATGAGACTACAGCACACAGACGAACGAAATGATCGGTGAACTTACGTTTAGAGAACAAATTATTCCTGATACGAATGAAACTCACCTGAAACCGATAGAAAATGGTATAGAATTAAAGAAAGGAAAAGTTCGCGCTGTTCTGCCTCGCCCAACTTCTGCTCATGGCCTCTTCTTATCTCTATCACTTGCTGGCACACCCTTTAGAAAAGGAATTTTAAGTATTGTCTTGCCAAATTTACCATGGTGACCGCCAAAATACCATATTTATTACTCTAATTGTTACTGTAAAATCAGAATAATTTGGGGTCTCCTTAAATAAAAAATAAATAAATAAATAAAAAGCAAGAAACGAGGTTACAGTGAGGCACTTACAATGAAAGTGAATGGGGCCAATTTTTGGAAGGTTTCAATGCAAAAATGTGAAGCTTATAATTTTATTAAAGCAGGTATATTAATACTTATGTTAAAAATGGTGTATTGTTTGAGATGTGAAGTTGTTTAAATTGTTATTTACCAGGATTACAGGGTTTACGGCGTTATGTCGTCAGTGCAACAGAGTTGTAAAACTGGATATAACTTTACACAGAAATGATTAGTAAGAGATTTTATTACACTGAAAACATGTTAGCACGCATGTTGTTTATGTCTTGTGGCTATAGTTTTGCAACCGTGAGTATTTTAATGTTTATGATTGGCTTCCATTGTAAGTGCCTCAGTGGAACCCAGATTTTTGCCTTTTATTTTGTTTATTTTTTTAAGAAAAGGAGGGAGGAGTCAATATATATATATATATATATATATATATATATATATATATATATATATATATATATATATATATTTGTGGTAATCAGCATTATGCCACAAATGCTGTCTATTGAGTTTAACTTGTATTGAACAAGGGATGTTCTTTTAATGACCCTATAGACTTGTAAATGGACGAGTGAAACTATTTGGAATGTTGTCAAGTGATACATTGTAACCTTTAAACTATTCCGTAAAAACCAACAGAATGGGTGTTGATATTTTGAAATAAAACATCTTAGTTATGTTTTATTTGTGATTACATACCATAAATCAGAAACATGAAATGGACAGGATTCCTGGGTTACACAGACCACATAACTAGAGATTACTTGAATATATTTCATTTAAGAATAACTTTTTTCCCAGTACAGCCCTCTTAAAGACAGTGTTCTACAATCTACTGGAAAAGTTTAGCTAAAAATGCTTTTTAAATGTAAATACCACAGACAATACATTCCAAGAATCTATGTAGATCGTTGAATTTTTGTCCACCCAACCTCTCTTATATACATTTCCATATGATTTATAAACCATTTGATATCAAGTCTGGCAAATGACAGTTCTTTCATACAATATCTATTTGATTTGCACATTTATGTTTGGTCAAACATATATCATTTTCTTTACAGTACATTCTTTTTATCAATAGACATGCGAAAATACAGCGAAGCAGCAGTAATATACTTTTTCATTGTAGTTGTTTCAAGGGAATTCCCATAATTTTTTCTTATCTAATTCTGAGCTAATACAATAACATTTTTGAAAGCAGAAACATATAGAAGACTGATTGCTATTTTGATGTTTCCAGACTTTGCACATCTATTCAGAATGAATGCAAAGGTATGCCCTTTTGTGCATCCCAAAGTAGTAGCATTCCGGTTGGAAGTTGTTTTTCTCTTCTACTTTCTTATAGCGACTAATGGCATGCACCACGGTGTTGGGAAGAGAGTCGCACAGAGTCTGAGCCACAGACACCATGTTTCCCTTTAGTTTCTGTGTCTCTATTTGATCTATCAGCTGGCTCTTGTTGATCGGTTTTGGATTGACACTGAAAGACACCACAATTCTGATGTTGTTTGAGGTCAGAAGATCAAAAAAGTTGCCACCTCCCCCTCGTCCTTGGTACTTTTTGCCAGCGAGCCAATTCCAGAAGAATATGCCACTGTGGTTGAAGACCCGAACTGACCAGGAAACCCAGTCATATTTCTTGGCAAGGCTATCCAGTAGAAATACCGTAAACTCTGGGTCAATGCTGCTTTGTCGCTCTAGTAGCTGACGTTCCACATCCGTCTTAGCCTGCAGGGGAAAATTCTCAATGCAGTCATCCACCGCAGCTTTCATGCGTTTTTCTACATCTTCCATGCGACCCTGCCATTTTTTGACCATGGCCTCGCCTACCGCCCCCTCTTTCAGGGCAGCGTGACCCATGACGGCTATAATTCCCACAACAAACAGCTTCTTGAGCCTGGCACAGAACTCCTCCACAGCTCTTCTGCTTCGTTGCTCTGTGGTCACCACTGTGTCCAACATGGCATCTCCAGAAATATTCTCTCCAGTTACTGCATTGTACAAGGCGTCAATGTTTAGATCTCCATTGGTGTTCTCATAGTGGCTTAGAAACTTCTCCTTCTTTTTCTCCTTGAAATTGGACTTAGCATTGACAAAGTCTTGGAACTTCTCATACTGACTGATCATCTGCGCCTCACGGTCAAAGTTCTGCTTGTTCATGGACGTCCGCTGCAACTCCAAAGCAATTTTGTCGATTTCATCTTGGATGCCTTCAAGTTTCTGGTTGATCCTTTCAAACTGCTCTGAAAGGTACTTGGCTTCTTTCCCATCTGGGTTGCTAAGGATCTCGGCGGAGGCTACAAACACGGCCTCCAAAATGGGGTGGAACTGTCCCACCGTGGCTGCTAAAACTTCACAACCTTGCCCCATGATTTCCACTCCTTTCTCGATCTTGCTTTTGTTCTCCAGAACCCATTCTTCCACCCGATTCATTGTGGTTCAAAGGAGCGAAGCCGTCCTATCCTTACCCTTGTCTGCAACAGATCAAGGCCCATATATCAAGAAGTGGAAGCCACAACATAAAAATCAATATTGAAATCAATGCTGCCATTTCTAAGGGTCATATTTGTTTGCTCAAAATGGGACCTTTAAAGTAACCTGAGATTCAATTGGACAGCCAGACCACAAGGGTAAAAATATCAAGTGAGAGTGCTTGTACATTTATACATGTGTTTTCCATGGGCTCAAGCCATTAAAAAAAAAGAAACATTTCTGGTCTTGTTCGGGCATGTCCTGAGCCACGATACACCCCGCCTGCTAAGTCTAGGCAAATAATAAAACAATAAATGCAGATAACTGACATCAGGTGTCTATTAGGTAAAAATGAAAAGCAAACTCACTAAAGCTTTACAGCATTTCAAAGTGCACATTAAATTTATATGAATACACAGTTATTGAAAACAAGAGAGTTGTACCTATTGTTTGGGGAATAATTTATCATTTAAACCCCAACTGTAGAGCAAAGCAGATGTTTTCAGGAGGGGTTGCTGAGAAAATATATTTGAGTGCTGTAGCTGTTCAAAATTTCAGGACCTTTCTGGGCACTTTGATTACACAAGGGAGATGATCTCACAGTCATATCTAATTTCCCAAGACTTAATATACAGAAAAAAGGCACACCCAGATCTGAAAAAATCTGTAACCTATACACTTGTTCTGTGGTAAAACCATATTCTCCAGCATACAACAAAATATACATATTAAATGAGCACCAAAACATATACAAGGGTACACTTGATCAGAGATTGCTTTAAAGATCAAAGACTTGATTGAGCTCTTTTATGTAATGGTTTTATAGATTATGTGAACAATTAGGGCAATTCAATGGAATATACAGATAAGCATCTTGTGGAATTAATGACTCAATCCATCTTTAATGAGAACAAACTGATCTCATTGGAATTAGGAGCAAAATAATACTTACTGAACAATACAATGATCCTGATTGAAGTCCTGCTTTGTTAGAACAATTATGATGGCTTTGAAATTAAAACTCCAGGACGCATCCAATTTGAGAACAAAATGACTTCACAGGGAGGGGGGGAGTATGTTATGGTATAACAGATTTTTTTATAAAAATAAAAAATAAAAAGCTAATTCAGTCTAGTGATTCATTTTAAAAAGTAAAGGAACCAGACAACTGGTTCTGAAAAAGAGGAAAGGAAACCAACTGTTAAAGTCAAAGCCACATCCCTTATTTCTAATCCAGTATACAATACTCAAATGCTGCCTACAGCTTCGTGGCAGTCAATATTGACTTAAACACAGCATCCTGCCACAGAGTCCTCTCCTGTTTTTGACAAAAATGTGAACAAAATATATAGATCACTGGCCTTATTTTTCATCTTTATGCCACTTGTTCTATGAAGCTTTTTTTATTTTATTATTTTTTTTTTTTTGAGTTGTGCAAGTAAAATAAAAAAGAGAATGGGGAGGATTTTTAAAGGAAATAGACAAAGAGGAAAAAAGGAGACTCACCGTTAGTCTGGTGAATTGTACAGAGGAGATCTCTAGTGTTCCAACAGTGTCCAAATGTGCCTAGAAGCACTAGCCTCCCAGGGTCCACATGTATATATAGACTCTCCCCTCTGGCACTCCCCCTTCAGATTAACTCCATCTCCTGCCAGAATTCCTCTGAGCCCACACGAAGAGATGAGGGGCAGACATTGAGACAGATAACATCCTGTAAACATTCTCTTTTTGAAAGAACTCAATAACATGGTAGTGTATAGTGCCAGAAATGCTCAGTGGCAGACTTTCCCCATATAAAACATTCTGCATGCTGCGTACTTCTGCAGGTGTTGCCATGGGCACAAGGACTAATAGTAGCTGCGTTTTGAGGTGATATATAAATATCAGCCTGATCTGCTGAAAATTACATAACTGTGGCGACATTTTTGTAAAATCATGTTTCGTGGTTCCAAGTATCGCACCGCCTCTGAGGCTAAATGTCAGCTGTGTAGTACTAAAAGCGAGTTACATTTTCTCCCAAACAGATTTTTTTAAGGTTAATGCTCTATCGAGTTTTAAATCAACAAAACCTACCTCCCTACCCTAAACCTTAAACCAAAATTTTTGGTTATGTAATGCAAACATTAGAATGTATTGCCTTACAAGCTATGCACAAAAGTAAAAGTGTTTAGATGTCATTGGGAAAGGGCAAAAAGTAAGTATTTATGAACTGATAATCTGCCATTTTACCCGTGATTTCAAGTTGGTATAGCTGCAGGCCGGAGATCTCCAACTGGGGGCAGAGTCTCCAAAAGAGGGCGGAGTTACTCCAAAAGGGGGTGGGGTTACTCAAAAAGGTGGTTGCGGCAACTACAAAACGGGACGTCACTTCCTCACATGGTTAAGGTTAGCGAAAGGTTAGGTTAGGGGCTCCCTATATCTTTAATGGCGGTTTGGAGTTCCCACCCCTTTTTGGAGCTCTGCCTGTAGCTATATCCTTCTCCATGATTTGTGTGAAAGTGAATAAAAGTCATTGTTGTTGTAGCGCCTCTAGTGTTCATTTAACCAGGAAACTGCCGTGATACATACAACAAGCAATATAATTTTTATTTTGCAAAAATGTAGGTATAGTAACATGATTCTATGAGACCATGCTGGTAAATATTGTTATTTTAAGGCATAGTTTTTTTTGTCATCATCTATTCCCCCTCTTTTTTCTGTAGAACTCAAAAGGAGATGTTATCCTCAGTCACCATTGACTTTCTTTGCATCTTTTTTTCTCCATACAATGAAAGTGAATAGTGACTTAGGCTGACAGTCCCTAATATTCTGGCCAATCATGCTTGTAGTCAATTTCCGTCACAGTGTTTTACATCGCAGAGAAAGACTCTACTGTTTTCTGCACCCTCGGTTGCTTTGATACGCTGGCATGCAATGACTCGTCCTTAGAGGAACAGTGAGGGTCTATCGTGCATTACAGAGGCTCTGGCATGTAATTTAGCATTTCGAATATGCATGTCACTGTTAGATCTCACACTATGCAAATCAGTTATGCTCAAAACAAATGATGTGCCCTTGCTGTAGCACAACAGTGTGGGGCACGATGGCTGGTACACATGCTTGATGATAATCAGTAAAGGGACCTGGAGTGTGTTGTGGCAGATTTATGATCCATCAACAAAAAAGCCCCATTTTCTTTGTTAATGGGCTCAGTCTACAGTGCATCAATCATCCAAACACCATCAGACAAAGATGGTATCAGATATCAGAGTTAAAGGAATAGTTCACCCAAATATGAAAATGACACATGACTTAATTTCTTCCATGGAACACAAAAGGAGATGTTAAGTCAAATGTTAGGGACAGATAGCCTCAGTCACCATTCACTTTCATGGTATAGAAAAAAAGATGCAATGAAAATGAACGGTGACTGGGGCTAAAATTCTGCCCAAAATCTATTTTTTGTGTTTCACAGAAGAAAGTCATGAAGGTCTGGAAAAATATGTAAATTATGTTTGAATGAATTTGTGGGTGAACTATCCCTTTAAGAAGTTGAATAGCCATTTACCATATTTGCAATACTTACCTTTTTTTAATATATATAACTGAATTGTAAGATTACGTCATGCCTTACTTAAAGTTAATAAGAGGATTAAGCTTGACTTTTACTTTCACCTAAAATTGTTTGAGTTGAACAAAGGAAAAAAAAAAAAAAGATGTCATCATAATGATTGACAGATGGGCATGGTGATCCTGAAAGGGCATAAAAATGTCTGTCAACAATGTGTACCATCAAATCATGGGTCTGTGTCTATAGTTTTCTGATTTTCAAAATGTTATAGGCATTATTAATCTTTATAATCACTAGATTTTTAGACTTTTCTGAAGAAAATATAAGTAGTGTCTGTCCATGTAAAAGTCGCTGTGTTACGATGCATTTACTAGGGTGTTTTGGTTGCTAGGTGGTTGCTTACTGGTCCAAGTAAAAAAATCTCAGCACCACTAATAAGTAAACAATTTTGATGCTTTTGTGCAAGTATAATAAAGTGGTATAAAGACATACATGGTGTGTATATCTTTGTTGTGCATTAGGAAAATTGCCATCTTGTAAAGCAAAAAGACGGTGTGTGCTTGTATCACTAAATGGCTGCAGGAAGATATTAATGTACATATG
Organism: Myxocyprinus asiaticus; assembly: GCF_019703515.2. Lineage (NCBI taxonomy): Eukaryota > Metazoa > Chordata > Actinopteri > Cypriniformes > Catostomidae > Myxocyprinus > Myxocyprinus asiaticus. The sequence goes on from NC_059359.1 coordinate 6,616,579, forward strand.
TGCTTATACAGGATATGCTCATAGCCACAAGATGTCACTTTTGTTCAGTTAGATGGCATGTTTGGGTGAAGCAAAAATCTGGTAGTATGAAAAAGCCTATGCTTTTATTTAAATGTTAATTTAATGAATCTGTACCAGATGACAGTGGACCTTCTGTGATTTCCCCCCTAAGAAACAAGCATTGGCATGCCGCTTGGAAACGTTTCAGAGTCAGTTGTGGGAATTTACCCTTGTGGGAATTAGCTTGGGGCTATATTGACTAACAGTTCAAATGAAATTATTCAGACAGGTTTGTCCTCTTAACTGAAACTAAATGATCATTCAGGTGGATCTTCCAAGAATTCAATAATGTTGTGGTATGTATTGCAACATTATACATTTTGGCCGAATATTTCAGTGGAGAGGCTAGAATACACGGCTAATTTTAAATGCATCAACAATCAGCTTTTGACATGTTAAAGGTAGACAGGGAAACATCTACTGTATCTGTAAATGTGGAAATGCACAGTATTCAATGCAAATAAGGTGCTGAATATAGTAATGTTATTTTAAAGGTTTAAACAAAGATAAATCAACCCATCTCTTATCAACAGCTGTCAATTGTTTGAATGTTGTGTTGAATGGCATTATTGTCATGATTAAAGTTAGCATATTAAAACATTTACTGAGATTAAATGACTAATAATGCTTATTAGGACTTTCATTTTGATACATGGCATGGACCAAAATGAAATTGTGTCATTTGCATAATTGAAGGCTTTTCCAAAATATTGTAGATAAAGGTTGATGGAACATGCATTAAAGAGTAATCCCATAATTAATCCCATGAACCACCAAAAACACCCAAGCAACTGCATATATGTGCAGTTGCTTGGGTGTTTTTGGTGGATAGATAGATAGATAAGAAAATATACAAATCTAGTTTAATTCAATGTATTATTATTATTATTACTGTTATTATTATTATTATTTTAAATAGCAGGCTAAGTCCTTTGGGACAAACTCTTATTTTGTTGATCCTTTCTTCTCTGTGTCAGAGTACAGCTGCTTCCAGATCACAGGACAGATGCAGAGAGGTTTCAGTGAACTGTGGAAAATATGTAATTATGCCAAAGGCAAAGAATGGGTCCTGCTGTAATGACAGACCTGATTATCTATGTTTCCTCTGGTCTGGACAAGCTTTAGAGGAAATGACAGTAACTATAGATAATATTACAAATGAGGCCACTTTATTATTATGAAATTAGGTATATTTTCTCTGTTGAAGATAGCTGTGCTTCTTTTTTATGCATCTCTTTAAAAAGAAAGCTCAAATCCATTCTTCATGGTCCACATGGTCACACTGACATACATATTTTTTTTTTTTTACATGAGTAATATATTAATAATGAAAGTTTATTATTATAGATTTATTTATTTAAAATCTGAATGTTTTTATTATTATTTTTTTTACTTTTATTTCATGGATGGATAGATGACAACTATTGTGACAGTAGCATAAAGTGTGACAACTAGCCCCGGTCCCAAGTGTTTATTATATCCATATATCATATTATTGTATGAACGAAAAATTTCATGTTAAACAATTTAGCTTATTTGTGAATTCCCAGCATGCATTGCAACATTGATAAATAATGTGGTTAGTGTTATAGGCTTATTTTTTGCTGTTTATTGACCTTATTTATGCTGTTGTTGTTTTGTTGTAGCTTGGTAATGTTAGGAGCTCATCTTTCAACTTATTTAGGTTTGTAGGTTAAGGTTTGAGGTCTATTTCATGTCTATGTTAAACATTTGTACAAGACATACCTCTCTTCAGAGGCAAAGATTGCAGTTACCTTCATGTAAACATAATTGAAAAAGTGACTAAATGAAAGTTCTGGTGTTGCAAATTGATAGTTGGCTGAACAAGAAATTAGTAGTTCTCTCAACAAGAATTTGTATTTAGTGAACAAACAAATTCACATTGACTAAAAAGCAGTGTTACTGAGGACAGAAAATAAGACAGTTGTTAAGAGAACTCAAACATCTTAATGCATCATGTTGTCTTGAATTTTTTAACCGTGCACAGTTAAAAACGGAGTAATGTATGGTGTATTAAACCAGGCATTTGTGTACTTCCCATCTTGACAGTTAATGGTGAGAGTGTTTAGTAGTGTTTTGGCTCCTAGCATTTCTGTATTGATCGCAGTCAGGAGGATTCCTTAAGCGTGTCTCTCTTTGCCCTTTAAAATCCTCAAGTCTTATGCAAATGGAAAATTTGATTACAACCCAGACAGTAATGAAAGGAGAAGGTCACCGCTTTGCAGATCTTAATTAATGCAGGGCTGTTTTGTATTGTGAAGGCCACTGGAGATAATTTATTCTCATTCGAAGTTTGTCATCTCGTTTTGGTTGTCCTCTATCTCAGTAACAATGTTGATTCATAGTTGTGACTGGTAATTTAATATAAGGTGTCTGAATGTTTGCAAAGACCTTCTTTGCTGTGTGAAAACACAATGTCATTGCATTCAGTTTCTATCTGAAGGACATTTATTGTTGCCCATTTTGTTTGGGTTTTATCACAATCCAGGGTCACTTTGGTGGTCGTGTGATGCTCCACCAAGAACACGGTGATAAAGCACATCAACATAAACGTTTAACCTCTGAACACTGAAGCAGATAGATAAGACTAGAGGAAGATCTGTGTGCTTACAGATGGCTTTTGTGGTTTTTGTCAGACAAGAATTTCTAAACTGAAATTTGTTAGTCCAAAACAATCTTTGTTAACATCCAGGTTAAAATATTACTTTATAATGGTTAAATATTTATGTGCTAATATAAAATGAATCAGTGTTTACATATTTACAAAAATAGCTTTTCATGTATTATTACGTCATTGTTTTCAAATAATTGTAATGCATTGTAAAGAATGCATATACAGTATATGTAGCAATAAACCACAGTTGGCCATGTGATACAAAGGATTTATGGCGCAAAGTGTTTATAAAACTCTTGCAACAGCAATATTATAAAAAAAGTGTGACGTCTATTAATAATAATAAGCAACTCCAGAGCTACCCTCTCCTCCCATATGAGTCCATTTGTTTATCTAGTTCCTGTCAGACAAGTTTCTGCTGTTCCCTTTATCAGAGGAGCTATCAGTTTCACATTGCTTATATTTGTTTACAGTCATTTGCTTGCTTGAAGTGCAAGCATATGCTCATAAAAGAGCATGATTAATGAAAGATTTGTATCAAACATTTGTATGCATTGTGTAATGCAGTCCAGTACACCGTTTACATGAACTAGGTGGGAAAAATTAATCAAAAGAAAAACATTGGGACTGTCATCACAACCTCTCTGCAAAAAGAATCCCTTATTTATTTTTGCTTGTCCTAGTGTTTGTTGAAGTCACGCTGAAAATATACAAGGTTACCGTTCCTAGGTCATCTATTTTGTACAAGGAAGAAAGAATACTCTGGATTGAAATATTTGGAAAACATTGTTATTATTCAAATATAATATCATTTGACCTTGCAAGCATTTCCTGAATTTCAAGACTGCATTGTGCACAAGTTTATTTTTTAATCCTTATGCTAATTTCCTTCCTTCACTTTCTCACGCTCTCTCTGCCCTTCACATTCAGACAGTTAAACTCCCTTCTCAAAAATATATAAACACAAAAAAGGGGCAGATTGCAGAGGCAGCTTGATCATGTTGCACGATTTGTTGCCCTATTTTTTCTGTAGTGAAGTTTGCAGTAGACTAATAGAGATCAATCACATTTTTGTTTCAACCAATACGAATTAATTTGTATGTTCAAGTGTCCGAGACCTATTATACTGAACCTATTTTTAATTATAGTTTTATTTCTACTTTAACCATTTGGGCTCATCTTTCATTGTTCATTGTTCATCTTTGTTTTGGGCAGTTTTTAAGCTTGGAGTGTTACTCATCACACATTTCTGTAACACTTTTGTAACACCTCTTACTTAAAGGAATATTCTGGGTTCGATACAAGGTAAAGGGATAGTTCACCCAAAAATGAAAATTTGCTCATCATTTACTCACCCTAATGCCATCCTAGATGTTTGTGACAAACAGAGATTTTTAGAAAAATATTTCAGCTCTGTAGGTCTTCACAAATGAATGGGTACCAAAAATTTGAAGCTCCAAAATTCATATAAATGCAGCATAAAAGTAATCCATAACACTCTATATCCACTACATCTTCAGAAGTAATATGATAGGTGTGGCTGAGAAACAGATCGATATTTAAGTCCTTTTTTATTATAAATTTTCCTCCCTTCCCAGTAGGTGGCAATATGCATGAAGAGTGCAAATCACAAAAAAAAAAAAAAAAAAAAAAAAAAAAAGTGGAGATTTATAGTAAAAAATGACTTTAATGTTGATCTGTTTCTCACCCACACTTATCATATCGCTTCTGAAGATATGGATTTAACCACTGGAGTCTTATGGATTACTTTTATGCTGCATTTATGTGTTTTTGGAACTTCAAAGTTTTGTTACCCATCACTTGCATTGTGAAGCTCGATCTACAGCATTAATGGCATAATGTGGAATACAACAAAAAATAATTTCAACTTGTCCCCTTTTTTCTTTAAAGAAAGAAAAAAAGAAGAAGAAAATATCTAGGTTAAAGTGAGGCACTTACAATGGAAGTGAATGGGGCCAATTTTTGGGGAGTTTAAAGGCGGAAATGTGAAGCTCATAATTTTATAACAGCACTTACATTAATTCTTCTGTAAAAACTTGTGTATAATTTGAGCTGTAAAGTTGTTTAATTAGTTTTTACAGTCATTTTATGGTTTAAAACTTTACGTCATCATGGCAACAAAGTTGTAAACTTGGAAATAACTTTATACTGAAAAGGTAAGCAATTTTATCACACTAAAATTATGTAAGCACGTATATTTTGTACTTTTGAAACGGTGAGTATTTTAACGTTTATTCACTTCCATTGTAAGTGACTTACTGTAACCCAGATATTTTATCTTTTTTTTTTTTTTTTTAAAGAACAGGAGGGACAAGTCAAACTTAATTTTTGTGGTAATCAACAAATGCAGTTGATTGAGCTTAACTTGTAATGAACCTGGAAGATTTCTTTAAGCATGATTAGTTGTTATAATATATGCAAATAAATAAGCTTATTGACATGTGAATGCACAGACATCTAATGCCAATGTTGGGTGCTATTCTTTGGAGATCCACAAGATGGCATTTATCAGAAGAGCTGATAGTGAATTAGTAGAAAAGTGAGAATATTAGTACTGTAAAAATATCAGTCAAAACGATTATTGGTGTGTCTCTAAACTGTAATTCATTCAAACAGATCATCACGCCTTTCCATGTGTAGATGTAGGCTAAATACTATTATGTAGGGATTTTTAACATTACTGGCAAGATGATGAAACCCTGGAATGGAACGGAAGCAGTCGCTTCCTGTTATAGCTGAAAGAGTGTTGTAGGATTGAATCGAGTCAATGGCAGGCAAGAGAAGAGAAGTGTGAGAGAGAGAGAGAGAGAGAGAGAGAGAGAGAGACTGTCAGTCTGATATACTGCAGTGCTGAGGAGACACAATGTTTAGAGTCAACGGAGCAGAGGAGTAGAGCTTATCTCTCCACCAGAGAGAAAACACTGAGACAGAGAGAGATTCCAGAGTGCTGACGTGTCCTCAGATGCAGACAGTGAAAGACAGACATGTTTTGCAGTAGATACAAAAATATTAAACCAAGTTGTGTCTTGCCATTTTCTTAGCCATTTTTTCAATTACTTTTGATTTTAATAGATGAATGAAGTTCACACAGGTGTCCTAGCAGAGTAATCACAAGTGCAGTTCATCCCATTAACTATAAACATGTTCCACTAATGTTAGACAACCAGAAAGTGTTTAAATACGTTTGTCTTCATTTTATAATGCAAAGTCATTTATACATTTTTAAATGTGGTTGAAGTGTCTGCCACTGTACCCAGGTTATAAAGAGAGATGTGTAATACACTAGTTATATTCATCACTATGTTGTGAAGCATAATAATACGATGGAAGGTTCTTTTTGCAAATGAAATATTCTATTTTAAGCAGTGCATATGGCTGCTGAAGGTGAGCTGGTGTGTGTCACAGTACAAATGTTTTAATGGTTTTTATCAGATCAGGCCACTTAAAGGCAGCAGGCCGGTCCATGGTCCACTCTGATGAATAGGTAATGTCATTAACTCAGGCCGTGATTGCCAGAATCAGCCAGAGTGAGGCATCCTGGGATGGACTATCATGTTGGGCTTCATAAAATCACTTATTGGTTTATTAAATATTGATATTGACTTTCCTGGGGTAGGCTGGGCTTTTATTTTCGTTATCTAACAGGCAAGTTTGCAGTTTGTAAATGTTAAAGTATGTATTTTAAGTATGTTTCACTGAAATTCATTAAATATAGTTTAAATATAGTTTCATTAAATAGTTAAGGAAAATAAATCAGTCAGTTGCTATGGTGCAAATGTTTTGCTAGCGCCCTCTACCAACAGAGTGTGTAACAACAAAGATTATTTCTCTTTATTATTTATGGTGATGAATTATATCCAGCAAAACTCAAGCATTATCACTTTGTGCTTCTGTAATCATACACATTTGTTTTGGTCTAGTGACAACTAGGTTTAAGGTTCCGCCACTTGGAAACCGTTAGCAGAGATGGAAGCCACATGGATCAATAGCTTCAACCAGGATAGACCGCCTAACCACTAATGAATATTGGAGTTGCTATAATACCTGGAGGGAGCAATTAACTAGGAAAATGCATTCAGTAAATTCATATACAGTTTTTAATTTTTAACTTCAAAGATACCCAAGAAAAATTGCATTTGATTGTTAATGCAAATGTTTGACCTAGACTGACACCAAGTCAGCAATCTAGCAAGTCCACATGTTTTAAAGAGCATCAGTTGTTTTTGTAGCAGTAGGGTGCAATAGAATTGCATACTGAGTGTCAAATGATGAATTGTTCCCCCTCTCTGCACCACTCTGCAAGTTTTAATGACTTGAACCAGAGAGCTGAATGCAGCACTCTGGAGCTCGTCTGCTTTATATTATCAGAGTGAAAGGTTACTCACCCTCTATTACTGCAGCCCTTGACTAGAAAATGCTGACTTACACACAAAAGCACTAATTTAATTAAACATGGTTTTGAGTTGTATGTGTGTCCACTTCAGCGAGTTAAAAGCAATATATGTCAACAATTGCTTGTAAGTCGTGTCTTTCATGTCTTTATTGAACACAACCCATTAAACATTCACAGTGATGTGGAAAAAGTAAGTGAACCCCTAGGCTAATGACATCAACAAAAGCTTGTTAGAATCAGTTGGCAAATCTGTCATCCAATTAATTAAACGAGATTGGTGGTGTGGGTTAGAGTAACTTTGACTTATAAAAAGCACTCAAACATTTTGAGTTCGCTATTCACAAGAACCATCTGCTGACGTCGACCATACCTCACAAAAAAAGAGATCTGAGAAGGCATATGATCAAGAATTGTTACTTTGCATAAAGCTGGAAAGAGTTACACATTGATCTGGAAGAGCTTAGATATTCATCTGTCCACAGTTAGACAATTTATCTATAAATGGAGATGATTTAGTACAGAGACTACTCTACCTAGAAGTGGCTGTCCAGCCAAGATGACTCAAGGGCACACCGCAGAATGCTCAGTGAGGTAAAAAAGAACCCTAGAGTGACAGCTAAAGACTTGAAGGAATCATAGGAACTGGTTAACATCTCCGTTCATGGGTTTACTATATGGAAAACATTAAACAGGCATTGTGTCCATGGCAGGACAGCACGATGGAAGTCTCTGCTTTCCAACAAAAGCATTGCTGCGCACCTGAAGTTTGCCAAAGACCTCCTTGACACTCCACAATGCTACTGGGAAAATATTTTGTTGACTGATGAAACTAAGGTTGAATTGTTTGGGAAGAACTTGCAGCACTATGTATGGTGTAAAAAGGGCACTGCATACCAATATGAAAACATCATCTCAATGGTGAAGTATGGTGGAGGGATCATGATTTGGGGCTGCTTTGCTGCTTTGGGGCCTGGGCCCCTTGCTATCATTGAGGGAAAAATTAATTACCAAGCTTATCAAGATATCCTACAAAATAATATCAGGGTAGCCTTGTTCTAGCTGAAGCTGGGTGATGCAGCAGGGCAATGACCCTAAACATTGAAGTAAATCCACTACAAAATGGCTTCAAAAAAAGAAAATCCTCCTTTTGGAGTGCCCCAGTCAGTGCCCAGACCTTAACCCAATAGAGATGCTACGGAATGACCTCAAGAGAGCCGTTCACACCAGAAATCCTAAGAATATGGCTGAGCTGAAGCAGTTCTGTAAGGAAGAATGGTTCAAAATTCCATTTGAATGTTGTGCAAGTCTAATCCGCAGCTACCGAAATGCTTGGTTGAAGTTATTGCTGCCAAAGGAGGATCGACCTATTATATCTAAGGGTTCGTTTACTTTTTTCCACAGCACTGTGAATGTTTAATGGGATGTGTTCAATAAAGGTATGAAAGATTAGAATTGTTTGTGTTGTTAACTTAAGCATATTGTGTTTGTTTATACTTGTGAAGACGAGATCACATTTTACAACCAATTAATGCAGAAAACCAGCTAAGTCCAAATGGTTCACGTACTGTATTTTCTGTTAATTTTCTGTGAGATCTGCTATATTTTCAACCCTAAATATAGTTTAAAACTCTGATTTTTGTGAATTTAATATGTTCTAGCATTAGCATAAAATAAAATAGCCAGCAGTGTTGGGTGTAATCTGATTACAAAGTAATTAGTTATCTAATTACTTTTTTAGTCTAAAAGTAGTGTAAAACATTACATTTTAAATCCTTCTGATCAGATTACAGTTACTGATTTTCAAGATAATTCCTTTTAAGTCCAATACTTGGGTTACTCCTTTTTAAAATAGTTTTATTTATGTAGAATTTAAAACATAAATTATGTTCATATGTGGTTTAAGGCACACTTTCAGGAAAATGTGCCTTTTTGCTGGTCAAAAATGTATGAAGATTGAAAAAAACATTTTGTTTTGTTGAATATTGATGGAACAACATAATTTGTGTGAAAATAAATAATTACAGAAAGTTGTTTTGATTAAAATTCATGTATTTAAGAAAAGGTGGCGAGTGAGCCTTTTATCCCACACTTGGGATCAAAGGCCCCCACATTTAGGGAAAAAGACCCAGTGGGGTTATAGTACAGGGTATACAGTATGTTGTAAATATAGGGATCAATATAGGGCAAAATTTGTCAACTTAAGCAGATACTTTTGAGACAGCAAAATGCTTTTTTTATAGTAACAAATTGTGGTAATGGTTATTCAATATAACAAGGTGTGACGAGAAGGAGGGCGTCATCAGCTGATCAGCAGGAGGGCGAGATAAGGGGCAGCTGGAGGCGCCGGTTCGAGAGAGAGAGAGAAATCGGGTGAATGTAAAAGCGGTCTGCCACAAAGTGCATCTTTCACCTGCGTAAATGCCTGTTGATGCTGCTCCATCCACTGGAGGGTCTGGAGCTCCCTTTTTAGTGAGATCAGTCAGCGTGCTGGTGACATCCGAATAATTAGGCACAAACCTTCTATAATGGCCAGCCAGCTTCAGGAACTGTCTCACCTCCTTTTTGGTCTTGGGTCTCGGGCAGGTTGCAATCACTGCAGTTTTATCAATTTGGGGACGCACCTGCCCATGGCCCAAGTGGAACCCCAGATACCATACCTCCACCCATCCAACTGTGCACTTCTTGGCGTTTGCCGTGAGTCCCGCCCGTCGCAGCGACCTCAGAACAGCCCTCAGATGCTGCATGTGCCGCTGCCAATCATTACTGTATATAGTGATGTCATCCAGATAGGCAGCGGCATAAGCAGAGTGTGGTCTGAGGACTCGGTCCATGAGGTGCTGAAACGTAGCCGGGGCCCCAAACAAACCGAACGGAAGTGTCACAAATTGGTGTAAGCCAAACGGTGTGGAGAAGGCCATTTTTTTTCGCGGGATATTGCATTAAGGGGATCTGCCAATACCCCTTTGTCAAATCCAGTGTCGAATAAAAGCAAGCTGTGCCCAACCAATTTAGCAACTCATCAATATGAGGCACTGGGTATGCGTCAAATTTAGACACCGCATTGACTTTACTTTAATCCACACAGAACCGTACAGACCGGTTGCTCTTAGGAACTAGAACAACCGGGCTGGACCAATTGCTGTGGGATTCCTCTATTACTCCCATATTAAGCATTGCATCTAATTCTTCCCGAACTATTTTCTATTTGTGCTCGGGCAGTCGGTAGGGAAGGCTACGTACCACTACCCCAAGTGCTGTCTCAGTGTAATGCTGGATGAGGTTTGTATGACCTGGCAGAGGAGAAAACACATCTGCAAATTCTGCAACTTGGCAACCTCTGTGACTTGATACGGTGAGAGGTGGTCTCCACAAGTGACCGGGGCGACATGATTGGATTTTATGTTGACCTCCTACCATTGCCAACATCACCGCCTCCCTCCATAATTACAGAAGGTTGAGATGGTATATTTGATGTGCGTCACCTCTATCTGTTCGTTTTACCTCAAAATCGAGATCTCCCACTCGTCGTGTGACCTCAAAGAGCCCTTGCCAATTGGTGAGTAATTTAGAGCTCGATGTGGGGAGTAATACGAGCACTTTATCTCCCAGTGCAAATTCCTGTAGCCGAGTACCCCTGTTATATAGTCAGCTTTGACGTTCCTGAGCTTGGAGCAAATACTCCTGTGTTATTTGACCCAAAGTGTGGAGTTTCAAGAAGATCAAGAACATATTGAATTTCATTTTTACTGTTAGAAGGTCCCTCCAAACAAGTTTCCCATATGACGTCTAGCACGCCGCGTGGCTGCCACCCATACAGCAGCTCGAACAGGGAATACCCTGTGGAGGCTTGTGGGACCTCTCGAACTGCAAATACCAGGGGTCTGAGCCATTTATCCCGATTTCTCTCTTCCTTTCATTTTACAGACGTATACTTAAGACAGGGGGCTGGGGGCTGCCAGCTCCGGGATTGCGGCCAGGGCTTTCTCCTGGTGTAATAGGCTCCAGATCGCGTGCCGGTCCTCTGCTTGAGCTTGGAGCACCTCCTGGAATCTGCAATCTTGGTCGTGGCATAGCTCAAACAGGGCCTGATGTTGCGCATGGTGCATACTGGCGAGGGACTTGATGACTTCCGCCAACTGCGAGGACTCCATGGCGGTGTATTTCCTCCAGTTCTCCCGGGTTTCAGCACCACTGTAACAGTTCATGGATGGGCAAGGAGGAGGCGGGAACCGGCTGAACAGTAAACGTAAGGTTTAATGTAAAACTCGACTTAAAACAACATAAAACATAAGAGAGACACACAGACAACGCGCCACGTGTGTCTCTCTCTCTCTCGAACCGGCGTCTCCGGCTGCCCCTTATCTCGCTCTCCCGCTGATCAGCTGATTCAGCGCTGGCTGTGCTCCATCACGGTCCGGCCATGTCCTTGTCACACAAGGGTTAACCATTTCTTGTTAATTTCTGTCACGTTTTGCATTTCATAACATCTCAAGTATTCAATAAACAAATTGATATCCATTTTGATTGAATTAGTCATTGTGAGCCTACTTTGAAAATTATTTATAACAAATCTATTCACCCCACTTAAGAAAAGTCATTAAAACTGACTTGGACACAAAAGCAAAAAAGCTCCATAAATTTGCGACATTTTAAAAATTATTAAATATGACATCAAATTACCTCAAAATCAAACTTTAGAAATTGCACACAATAATTTCATGGATCAGATATATTTTTGCAGTGTATAGTGACAAACAGGTGTTAAGGAAAGTACGATTGTAGTTTTTGTTGCTGTTTAGTGTTTTGGGAGAAAATAAAATGACAAGTGCCTTTTACCACTTTGGTACCTTTAGCTCCATTGTTGTACCCTGTATCTGCATTTCTGTGACAGCTCAAGGGTATACCCCTCTTTTCGAGTCATTGTAAGAGAGAATCGAGTGTATGACTTGTACGCGACAAGGAACAAGGAGAAAATATAGACATCATTTCTAATTTTTTAAGCAAAAAATTAATTTTGTTTTAGAAAGTAACTTAACTAATTAGTAGTGTGATTACTTGGCTATGAAGTAACCAGTAAAGTAATCTTATCACAATTTTAGAGAAGTAATTAGTAATTTGTAGTGGATTACTTTTTTTGAGTAACTTACCCAACACTGGTTTCCAGTAACATGCTTGACACTTTATCCTGTGTAAATACATTGTTGAACTGACAAGAATTTTTAAAGGATGAGTTTTAGTCTCATCATTATGGACACTGCTGGGCAAGACATCATCATGCATTAGTTTCCTGAGATGTCTTTCCATGGACTCTTTTTATGGCTGATGAGGAACAGATACACTCAGCTCTGAGTAAACCAGAGCACATTATTATTACACGAGCTAAATGGGGAAACATTTTTCTTAGCCAGTATTTTCTCAGTGGTTCCAAAAGCTTTCTTTATTACTACAACATATTTGCTTGTGTCACAACACTTAACATTACCTATTCAGATGTTTTTAGAGAGACATTTAAATATAACATGACTTTAAGATATAAGAAATTCAGTATACACATGCCTATTTGTAAAGTGCGACAATAACTCTACTCTGAATGCACACACAGATTCACATTCTTATGTTTCTCCCAGTAGTGGCAGTCTTCAGGAAAACTCGACACAGCAAAGCTTTCCTTGTGACGACTAATAGCGTGAACCCAAAACCCAGCTAACTGTTTCTCCAGAACCCCAACTACAGCTTTGGCATCTCCCTTCTTTGCAGGACCCTCCATAATCTGTTTTATGTTCTCATTGGGCACAGGTTGAGGGTTGCTGCAGTAGGACACCACCAGGATGGTTTCAGTTCCTTGCGATACTTCAAAGTATTTCTGGCCGGCCATAGACTGAAAGTTTTCTCCAGCTCTCCAGTTACGAATTTTGCCCAAGTTAGTAATGACACGGATGGACCAGCTCACCCAGTCGTACTTCTTGACTAGGAAGTCCAGCAGTTCATTGCCCATTTCCTGGAGGTTCCTATCCTCTCTTTCCTTCATAAGCCTCTTGATGTCCAATTCAGCTTGCTCTTGAAATGAATTCACACATTTCTCAATGGTTTCCTTCATTTTCATCTCAATTTCTTGGATCTTGGTGCTCCACTCTTGCATCTTCTCCTGCTCTGCCTCTTCGCCCAGATTAAGGAAACAATATCCCAGTAGAGCGATTATTCCCAAGCAGAGAAGCTCCTTCAATCTTACACAGAAGTCTTCCAGGACCCTCCTGTTTCTGGCCTCGTACTGTTCCACAACATCTAGAATTGGCTCCCCAAATGTGCTGTTCCCAATCAAAGCATCATAAAGCACACATAGATTTTTCTCTCCTCCTGTTATAAAAAAATGCTCCAAGAACAAGCGTTTCTTGACCTCCTTGTACTCAGGTTTGGCCTCCAGAATGTCTATGTATTTTCTGAACTGGTTGCGCAGATTCTCTTCCACAGAGAAGAACTGAGAATCCAAACGTCTCCTCCTGATCTCAACATCAATGTCCTGCAGTTGAGATGAGAGGACATCTAATTTGCGCCTCACCACTAGAAACTGATCTTTGACATATATCACTTCCTTGCTTTCCACGTTATTAAGGACTAGCTTGAGGACTGGAGCAGCAGCCTCAAAAAGAGGTGATAACTCTCCAACAGTGCTGGCCAGCACCTCAGCACCCTTCTCAAACATCTCCATTACAGCTTCAATGGCCTCCTTCTTCTGGGCTACCACCCGCTCTAGTGGATTGGACATTTCTTTACTAGCAAAATTTAAAAACAGAGACATGAAAAACCACAGAAATTAGATTGATAATATTGTAAGGGACATTTTAATTTGTTCACTTGTGTTTAATCTTCATGCAATTACAGAGGCATATTGCAAAATACAACTATTGCAATGCTAATATAATGTTGAATATACACTGATGAGCCAAAACATTATGACCACTCACAGGTGAAGCGAATAATGTTGATCATCTCCTAACAAGGCCACATGTCATGGTCTTGCTAGATTAGACTGGGTCAGAGCATCTCTGAAAAGGCAAGGCTTGTGGTGTGCTCCCGATCAGCAGTGGTGAGTACCTACCGGCAGTGGTCCGAGGAGGGACAAATCACAATCCGCCGACAGAGTGTTAGGCACCCAAGTCTCATCGATAAGCAAGGGCAATGAAGGCTATCCCATCTGGTCCGAACCGACAGAAGGTCTACTGTGGCACAAGTCACAGAAAATTTTAATGATGGTTATGGGAGGAATGTGTCACAACACATAGTGCATCACACCCTGCTGCGTATGGGGCTGCATAGCCGCAGACCGGTCAGAGTGTCCATGATGACCCCTGTCCACCGTCAAAGGTGCCAACAATGGGCACACGAGCGTCGGAACTGGACCTTGGATCAGTGGAAGAAGGCTGCCTGGTCTGATGAGTCCTATTTTCTTTTACATCACGTGGATGGCCATGTACGTGTGCGCTGTTTACCTGGGGAAGTGATGGCACCTGGATGTACTGTGGGAAGACAAGGGAGTTTTTTCCTCTGGGCAATGTTCTGCTCGGATACCCTGGGTCCGGCCATTCATTTGGACGTCAATTTGACACGTGCTACATACCTAAACATTGTTGCAGACCAGGTACAGCCCTTCCTGGCAAAGGTATTCCCTGATGGCAATGGCCTCAGCAGGATAATGCATCCTGCCACACTGCACACATTGTTTGGGAATGGTTTGAGGAATATGATGAAGAGATCGAGGTGTTGCCCTGGCCTCCAAATTCCCCAGATCTCAAGCCGATTGAATATCTGTGGGATTTGCTGGACCAACATATCCAATCCATTGCAGATCCACTTCGCAACTTGAAGGATCTGCTGCTAATGTCTTGGTGCCAGATAGCACAGGACACCTTCAGGGGTCTTATAGAGTCCATGCCTCGGCGAGTCGGTGCTGTTTTGGTGGTACGCGGAAGACCAGCAGCATATTAGGCAGGTGAAAATAATGTTTTGCCTCATCGTGTATTTAGTGGATAGTTCACCCAAAAATACAATTTTGTCATCATTACTCACCCTAATGTTGTTCGAAACCCGTATTATTTTCTTTCACCCTTTGATATACAAAAGGAAGGCAGAATGTTACCCTCAGTCACCATTTACTTTATGAATCAAACATGCACTGAAAATGAATGGGGACTGGGGCGATCATTCTGATAAACATATGTTGTTTTGTTCCATAGAAGAAAAAAAAGTCATATGAGGTTGCAACAACATTTGGGTGAGTAAATGATGACAGAATTTTCATTTTTGGGTGAACTATCCCTTTAAAAATATGACCAAATCACAAAAAGTTTTTTTTGTTGTTGTTGCTTTTGGCTTATTTCTAATACAGCCTATTAGCTTATATAGTTTTCATTATGCATGCAAATTTTGCTTGTTTTGATTTAATCATTTTTACAACATAATTCATAATACATAGTTATTCATAATACATAATTTTTATCACAAGATTTGAAACGCATTCACATAAATCCATGTTGGAAAAATGAATGTGTTTTAATACAGGTGGATTTCTATACTGTTCTGCACAGCAAAAAGACAAATAACTGTTTTACTCAGTTTTCTTCTACCAGATCATGCCATCATCATACTGTAAGTAATTACGTAAGGTTCTATAAAATAATTTTCCAGTTGATATAATGACATATGACTTATAGGCTACATGCAGGGCACACCACGAAAATCTTTCTAAAGCTCTAATACAGTCTGCCTCATATGGATGTCTTAATGCGCATCCCTGACATCACAGCTGCATTATCCCTACCACAAATATTTTTAAACAGGTTTCTCACGCCTGGCAAGACGAACAGCTGTTGAAAAGACCTCCAAGACCTTCAAGGACCTCCAAATTTCCAAATTATTCCCACAGTGTCTGGTTTGACTTCGAGGAAGCTTGTCGTGATCATATGCTCACTGAGGAAAGATGTGATTAGAGAGAGAAAGAGAGAGAGAGAGAGAGAGAGAGAGAGAGAGAGAGAGAGAGAGAGAGAGAGTTGCGCGCACAGAGGACAGGTTTTGGAAAGCCCTTGGAAACTGTCAGTAAATGTCTACAAATAGAAAGCATTGGCTATCTAGAGTTTGCTTATAGACAGAACTTTGATGTGCGCTTCAGATATGAGATTCTACATGAGATTGTTAAATTACAGATTATTTTGCGTCGTGCGCAACATCTCACTGCTCTGTTGGATTGGCATGAACGTGCGCAGATTTAGGATTTGCATATTCCAGGAGGCTACCCTAAGGTATTTTACAGACTACTTATGTTTTATACCACACATTTTATCATACTACTCTATGCGGTTTTAATGTTGTACTATTACTGTTTGGACACATAACACTATACTCGAGTATTTAAAAGAGTTTGAATGTATGATTGATATTGAACAGCAAATTTCGGCCTGTCGATTTACAATGGAAATTATATTTATTTATTTACAAAGATTTTTGCGTATGCCAGTTATTCGTCACTGCTTAGATCATAGGGTACGTATGATCTAATTATGCTATCATTAAATCAATTTTTGGTCGCTGACTGAGAAACTAATTTAATGGGTCTCCAAGTCATTAAATTATGTAGGTATGCGTGACCATGTTCTAGGATTTTCAGTCAGATATTTTGCATTTGAACACATTTGTGTCTGTCTTGGAAAGATTGCACTATGATGTCACACTAAATGGGGTAAGTTGTCACAATGGGAACCTGCTGTTTATTGACATTGATTTGAGAATACTCCTTTGAATTATGGAACTGAAATATAAATACGTTTGAAATATGCAATTCTAACTAAAGTAAAATAAATAAATAAATAAAAGCCCAATACTCCACACATTTAAAATAGGGTTCCATTGTTTTCACTTTTGTAATAGTTGTTGGGTAAACAAAAAATGTCACCTTAGCACAATGTTAGAATTATTATTTAGTGCATTACAATAAACAATTATTATATTATTCATAATAATGCCATGTATTCAACTGGAAGATTCTAATATGTTAGAGATCCTCTCTCAGATATCACAATGGCCAGTTATGGATCAACATTTGGCTAATGTATTTTCCAGTGGAGAGTCATATGGGGTAAATTGAACCTTTATTAACTTATGATTGTCTTTTTTTAAAAGTCCTATCTGATTTGCATTAATATTTTAATTTATTAATTTTTTATGTTATTGATTTTTGTTCTTTGATTTTCATTGATCTAGCAATAATTCATACTGCCATACAAAGCCGAAACGCAGTAATTACGCCAACACTAAAACTGAGAAAAAATTATAAAAATTATAAAATAGTCGCATTCTGTTTTCTCTAAACCTGTGCATAGTTAAGCCAAACCTGTCGGTCACAGGACAGATTAAGTCTAAGACTCCAACAGACTTAATTTCAGTCATAACTAAATTTTGTGTTGTTAATATGTGTAGTTATTGCATTTTGCCTTTGCTAGCAAGCGGTTAATATTATTAGCTCTGCTATAATGCATCACCGCAATTTGGGTGGACAATAGGTAAAACCATCAACAATGCAAACTGTAACCAACAAACTGTAAGTGTAATTAGATCCCAATTTGTGTCAAAATGCCACAAAAATCCTCAATGTATGTTTCACCTAAACAAACTTTACACACATTTTATGAAACCTTATTGGCAAATTTGTTGCACTGAGTAGCTGGAATATTCAGCTGTTTGTTGTGTGTGCAGTCTGGGATATCTAGTGTTACTATAAGAAAATGCAAAAGAAAAAAAGAAACTATATAGATACATTAAGTTTCAACAGTACCCACACAAACATAGCTTAACCAACTTGTTTTGCCTTTTATTTTGCTTTGATTGTAATAGGAATGCACAGTAAAATGCAAAGCTCATCTCAGTGGCAGTTTCTGTCACTTTACCATAACACTATTTCTCACTACAGCTGGCTTACAAAAGAGAAAAGTGTGTGCATTTATAATATCTTTATTTATAATACTGGACAGATAGATAGATATATAGATAGATAGACAGATTCATACATACATACATGGATACATACAGTAGATAGTGTTTGAATGGGGTTAACAACTGCAAAGAAAAATATGGATATTACAGATAAATATTTTTATATTGAGAAAAGTTCAATCAGTCATAATCAGCGCCCTTCAGTACCTCTGACATTCTTTTGGCCACGTCTTTCATTTTATCTTCCCACTCGATGCGCAGAGCTTCTTCATCATCCCCGACGATAGCAGCATAACTCATCAGAGAAATGAGACCAATGCAAAACAGGTATGTGAGTCGGGTGCAGAGGTTTTCCATGACACGGCGGTCACCCTGTGAATGCTTTATGTACACCTCTAAAATGGGCTGGCAGAAGACCTTCGATTCACCCATCACTCCATCATAAAGTGTGTGCAGGTTCTGGTCACCTTGACTGATCATAAAGCTCATTTCAAAGTCCTTCTTGCGCTGTTGGTGCGCCGGCCATGCCTCAACAGTGTCCATGAATTTGTAGAATTGATTACGAATGTTTTCTTCCACGCGGCAGTACAGGCCATCCACAGTTTCTTTCCTGATCTGTAGCAACACGTTCTGGTTCTGCTGTGAAATATCATCCAGGGCTCGATTCATGCTCCCAAACTCGCGTTTGAGTTTCTGAAGATCTTCATCGTCCACATGGTGCAGCACCACACGGATGAGAGATCCAGCCACACCGAAGATGGGATTGACCACTGCTGCTGCGGATGAGATGGTGGCCACACATTCGAGAACTTTCACAAGGCCTCTCTTCAGAGTGTCTTGGTGTTCTAAGATCTCATTTTCAGCCATTTTGCCTGGAGGAAGATCTTCTTAATGATGATGCGCACCTGAAGAAGCAAGCAGATAACAGGATCACAATTATTTCTTTGCAGTAACATTTGCATTTAAAGGAATAGTTCGCCCAAACATGAAAATTCTGTGTAAATGAGATTTGGGAGTTTTGGAGGAACAGATGGATTTTAAGTTGTTATTCACTGAAAATCTACCCCTCTGCCAAAGCTTTGAAATGTCATTCGCATACGCATTCAGCATGCCGAGGTGTCACACCAGGTTTCATGTTTCCATCCATGTTGCGAATTTAATTTAAGTGCAATATCGGAATAACGCAAAAACAATTTGTGAATAAAGCAACGTTTCCATCCCATGGGTTTAAAATTACAAAATCATCACTTCTGGGGATATTGGCGCAATATAGAAACAAAATTGGAAGTTGAAGCCCAATGTGGCTCTTTTATAAAATGTAATGAATTACTTGGCTAGCGTTCAGTGGCAGATTCATTATGTCTGGGAGTGAAAGCGTGTCAGACAGTGACATGAATTATGTATTTGCATGGCTTGTTGAGGCAAAGTCACATGACTTTATTGATGCACTATCTATATTCCTATATAAATTCTACAGGACTATGTTCGGTAAGTGTGTTTCCATTATAGTTTCTGCACGTCTTCTTATATAATAAAAAAAATGTATTCACTCCAAGCGAGCTTATACATTTTTGAAACTTTATTTGCATTTTGATGATTTCATCAAGCATTTTTTATGCAGTAATATATATATATACACTGGTGGCCAAAAGTTTGGAATAATGTACAGATTTTACTTTTATGGAAAAAAAATTGGTACTTTTATTCACCAAAGTGGCATTCAACTGATCACAATGTATAGTCAAGACATTAATAACTTGAAAAATTACTATTACAATTAAAAAAAAAAAATTCAGAACTTATCATCAAAAAATCCTCCACATGCAGCAATGACAGCTTTGCAGATCCTTGACATTCTAGCTGTCAGTTTGTCCAGATACTCAGGTGACATTTCACCCCACGTTTCCTGTAGCACTTGCCATAGATGTGGCGGTCTTGTCAGGCACTTCTCAATGGGGTTAAGATCCATAACACTCTTTTCCAATTATCTGTTGTCCAATGTCTGTGTTTCTTTGCCCACTCTAACCATTTCTTTTTGATTTTCTGTTTCAAAAGTGGCTTTTTCTTTGCAATTCTTCCCATAAGGCCTGCACCCCTGAGTCTTCTCTTTACTGTTGTACGTGAAACTGGTGTTGAGCGGGTAGAATTCAATGAAGCTGTCAGCTGAGGACATGTGAGGCGTCTATTTCTCAAACTAGAGACTCTGATGTACTTATCCTCTTGTTTAGTTGTACATCTGGGCCTTCCACATCTCTTTCTGTCCTTGTTAGAGACAGTTGTCCTTTGTCTTTGAAGACTGTAGTGTACACCTTTGTATGAAATCTTCAGTTTTTTGGCAATTTCAAGCATTGTATAGCCTTCATTCCTCAAAACAATGATTGACTGATGAGTTTCTAGAGAAAGCTGTTTCTTTTTTGCCATTTTTGACCTAATATTGACCTTAAGACATGCCAGTCTATTGCATACTGTGGCAACTCAAAAACAAACACAAAGACAATGTTAAGCTTCATTTAACGAACCAAATAGCTTTCAACTGTGTTTGATATAATGGCAAGTGATTTTCTAGTACCAAATTAGCAATTTAGCATGATTACTCAAGGATAAGGTGTTGGAGTGATGGCTGCTGGAAATGGGGCCTGTCTAGATTAGATCAAAAATTACTTTTTTCAAATAGTGATGGTGCTGTTTTTTTACATCTGTAATGTCCTGACTATACTTTGTGATCATTTGAATGCCACTTTGGTGAATTAAAGTACCAATTTCCTTCTGAAACAGCACAATCTGTACATTATTCCAAACTTTTGGCCACCAGTGTATATATATATATATATATTAATAAAAAATATATGTTTATGGAAACCCAGCTATTGACAACAGACCATTGGTTCTTGCATGTATTGTAACCAAATTTGATGCGCCAGCTTGACTATGTTGTAATGGAGACTAGCATTTGAAAGTTGCAGCGGAGGGGAAGATTATTAGTGAATAATGACTTAAATTTTGGTCTGTTCCTTACACAAAGCTACTTTTATGGTGCTTTTATGCTGTTTGTTCTTTTTGGAGATTGACAGGCCCTGGTCACTATGAACTGTCAATGTATGGAAAGAGTTGCGTGAAGATTTTTCACAAATTCTCCTTTTGTGTTCCACTGAAAAAAAATAACTGGATATGAATGTGGAATGACATGAAGGTAAGTAAAAATGACAGAATGAACTGTTCCTTTAATGAACTGTTCCTTTAATGAACTGTTCCTTTAAAATTATGTTCATTTTTTAAATTGTAAAATGAACTCTTACGTTGAAGTGTCCTCTGGGATGAAAGGATTTTTCTGATATCATAAATGGATGTATTTCTTTTCAAATACCTGGCAGAACTGAGACAAAGCACAATTCAAAATAGTCATATAGTCTATTAGTCTAAATCTGAACCATCAAAAGAACACGTATGACAACATAATATGTGACATATCAAAATTGTAAGTATGCATAGAAATTATTTAGAAAATATTTAAGAAATTATTTAATACTGAGAAATTATTGTTTTAAACTTTTCATAAACTTCAAACCTCAAACTTGAACAGTAAATGTGCTACAGAACTAAAGTCTAAACACTAGCCAGGGCTAGCACTGAAGTTAATAATTGCATTTGTTTGGGTCATTGTTTCTCTAACAGATTGTTTTGGTTTGTTTTCATTTTACAGTCCACTATATCAAGCCAAAACACCACACCACCATCTGAAGTAAATCACTTTCAGCTATCTCCTCTCTAGCTCCCCCTAGCAGCTTCCTCCATATGTCCTTGTTTATGTTATGCATGATATCATCTCCCTGCCATTTTCAAGCTTTAACAAACAACACCTGAAAAAAATAAATAAAAAAATGTTCCTGTTGGCATGTTTCTCAATAACACTATCTGTATTGTTACTCTTACCTCTTCTGTTTATTACCTCCCTCTCGACTGCACCTCTTTCCAGCAATCACTGCAGAATGGGTGATTTCATAAAAGCTCAGTATGGAGGGGTGTACTGAACAGATTGGACTATACCATTAAATGAACTGAAAGATTGAACTGATGTTATTTACATATTGTTATGTGAAACCTCTGATGAGCTCCATGTGCTCTTTCAATGACCTACAAATATTTTAGATGCAATTAGTTAGTCTGTACAACCAATATAATGTCACAATTATAAAATTGTAGACATGGTATCCCTATTATTAATAAATGTTAGTATCTATCTGTTTGTCGGTCAGTCCGTCCGTCTGTCTGGAGTGGAATAATTTAAAATGTAATAATAAAATCTGAAGTATATCACAGTATCATCAAGGTGTATGTGATGTAAAGAGACTTTGGTTTGAAAATTATAGGTGCTGTCCATGGTGCTGCAAGACTCCAGATGTGCCTTGGATTCTCGGCCTGTCATGCTTCCCTGAGATCATTTACACTGTTGATACATACATTACATGTATGGTAATGTATGTACTTAAATATGTTCAAAGTAAAAGTGAGCATAATATATCTATGTAATATTAAGTAGCCAGTTCCTACATTGTACAGTTCCTGTTTCTTTATTTGTGCACTAAAGTTCAGACATTATGAGGAAGTGGGTAACAGCACTTTGGCACAGACTGCTCAGTCAATGTACTGTTCTTACCGGCCTATTCTTTTTCTGTTAGCTTAAGAGCAACAATGTGTATAAGAACAATTTGTACCGCAGTTTGTCACTGCTGCTTTGCTGTTATTGTTAGAGGATGATTCTCTTCACACATCTCAAATTAAGGTATTTTGAGGGTACTCAGAAAAAGGAAGACATCAAATGAAAATGGGCTTTGCAAAAGTGGAGACAGTTCCTGTGAACAGATGTCAGCAAAGACAGTGGAGCCAACAACACAAACACAGATTGAAGAAGTAAGTGTTTTTTTTTTTTTACACTTAGTCATGTTAGTTAATTTAAGAAGCACCTATGATGTTGAAGACAATAAATGTAATTTAATAAACCCATACCAGTGGGAAATGTCCCAGCTTTAAATATTATCCTCTGTAAGAAGGAGCATAGTATGCCATTACTACTGTATTGTCAGAATCTATGCTAGTGCACTTTGGTGTGTCTACTCTAGTTTATCACTGTGGCTATGTGGTTATACAGTATATGCTCATAGCCACAAGATGTCACTTTAGCTCATAATTAATGCTGGTATCTGTAGTGCTAGAATTAAATCTTGTAGGATTAAGCCTTAGGACGCATATACATCAGACAAACACTGCGAATAGGAATGGATAATATTAATTTTAAGGGTGTGGAAAGAGCCGGGTCTGTTTGAATTGTAATACTGCTGTGCAATTAATTGAGAGTTTTTTCCTACATAGATTAAGTGTTGTGCTATCAACTGTTTAAGTTAAACATGCCTTATATGGCACTTTAAAACAAATCAGACTGTGATTAGCCTCTTTATGTGTTGATCAAAGAGACTCAAGACTACAGTATAAGCTGCTATGTGGACCAGATTTTATGTCGACAGTCAAAAGTGTGGCTACGCAATAAAGATACGACCACTGGGACAAAAAAGAGCCAGCCATAAACATACAATTTTCTTTGTGTGTTTCTTTTTTTTTAAAGTACACCTTTAACCGATCATTTCACAAGCTGACAAATAAACACAGTGATCAAACCAGAGATCTGAGCATCATTGAGAGCTCAGATTTACCACTAAATATAAACTGGAATGGTAAGACTTTACACAGTAACAATGAACAATCTATTTTTACAGCATTTATTAGTCTTGGTAAAAGTTCATTTAGAAAAATACAAATGTTCATGGTGCATTAACTAATGTTACCATATACAACTTTTAATTTTAACATGTATTTATATATGTTATATTTATGCATTTGGCTGATGCTTTCATCCAAAGCAACTTACAGTGTCCTGATTACAGGGACAATCCCCCTGGAGCAACATGCCTTGCTCAAGGACACAATGAGAGTGGTGGCTGTGGGGATTGAACCAACAACCTTCCACTTACCAGTTCAGTGCTTTAGTCCACTGCACCACCACCACTCCAGTAATATTCATGTTGAAATTAACATTAATCAAGATTAATAAATGCTGTAAAAGTATTGTTCATTGTTCGCTCATGTTAACTAATGTAGTTAATTAATTTTAACAAATGGAACCTTATTGTAAAGAGTTACTATTGGAATAAATATGTATTATATTTTAAATATATTAGAATAAATACATAAAATATTTCTTTTATGAACACAAGTGTTCTCTTGTGCCATGGTACAGCTATTTTTTGTCCCAGTGAATGCATCCTGATTATCTAAGAGTCAAGACACGGTTTACAGGCAACACACACACACACACACACACACACACATTAAGTCTATCCTTCAGAGACAAGAGATCGATAGACGTCTAGATCACAGGAAGCAGGCAAATGTTCAGTGGCTTGTTGAAGGCTCTATATGGATCGCTGTCCATTTCACCTAAGCGTGTCTTTCGATGCTCTTAAAAACGACTGATGAAACCTCAATCCCCAAACCCTGTTCCACAAGAAGAGTCTGATTAACGAATAGAGCAAAGCTTTCCAGTTCTTAAAAACCTCAGCTTTATTTGTTCTATGAGTGTCTTTGGACTTATTGTATGATTCAGACTTTTATCCGTAATGTGTCATGCAATATATATATATATATATATATATATGGGGTATACTTGGTGCTTTTTACTTTTGTTGTGAATTCACTGGAACTACACTCAAGAATAATTTTAAGATTTACATGTTTCTATTTTATAACAAAATTCCATAAATCTTTAACAAAATAAAATAAAAACTAAATATTTTAAGTTTTATTAATTTAAACTTGTAAATGTGTAAATCCTAAAAATAGGCTTAAAATATATTTTGGAGTATGTTCATGGTCGAGATGGAACTAATCCGGGGTCTGGATCTGGATTGCAGTCCATTAATTGGTGACTTTTGCTATAGAGTAAAGGCTGTTTGTTTACAAATGACTTTTAGGATTTGTCAGAAAACAAGCAATAAACATAAACTGTATATTTGTGAATATTGGTGATTATTAGTCATTAAAACAAGGGATATGTTGAAATCATTACTTTCAAAGTAATCAATAACATTAATTCTTTCTCTGAATAGAAGAAAATACTTTTGGCCCAAGACAACAATGTGAAACATTCCACAAACTAAATGCAGAGAAAGAAATTACCTTGTAATTCTGCGTGACAAGTAAAAAAAAAAAAAATGACTGTACCTGTCAAACCAGTTTAAACCATGCACTTTTGTGGAGGGGGCCCAAGCTTCGCGTTAAAAAGACGTGTTAGCTTGTTTCTTATGTTATGTTGTTGGGCCTACACAGTTTATGGCCACATTGGAACATACTGGTTTACTTTTGAAGAATAAACAATATTGTTGCTGTGTTAGGTCGCCATTTTGTCAAGTATAAAATTAAAGTCCTAAAACAAGTTTAAAGCCACCGTTATGTAGTACAATCCAACTATTCTGGTTTTGCAAACTCTGCAGGAAAAAACAAAAAGTGAAACAACTACTATTGTCATCACAATCTTAGTGCTGCTGTCACAAGCTTTTATTATTTTCTGGTGACTTCACATACACATACTTGCAGAAGAACACACGGTTGACCTTCAGAAAGGTCAGAAGAGATAGAGAGAAATAAAGAGAAACCGAGGAAACAGCATTATGCTATGAGGCTAGAACACACTGTGTGAAACGAGAGAGAACGCTGATGGAGCCAAGATCAATATACCGATTAGAACTGTAATACGCTAATGGTTTTGTGAACAAGCAGAATGAAATAAGCCCATGAGTATAATCAGAGTGTAATTTACCTCTTGCTTACAAAGAATGACACTGAGACTTTATTTTATTTCTTTAAATAAAATCTTTGCCTGAGCTTGATCATTTTTTGAGCATCTAAACAGGCAAGTTTCCAAAAAATTGCTTTGGTTTGTGCATCTGATCTCAAAATACATGTTGGTTTAGTTCTTGACTTTTCACATCTTTCTGCTTTCTAACCTTATATATAACCAAAAACCTTGTGTATACCCACTAGATTTGGCCAGGTTAGTGAAGTCAAATATTTGAAAGATACTATTTGAGGCACTTGATAGCACGTTAATTAGATATTCACAAGCAGAACTGTTGGACAGGCAGTAATTCTAAAAGTCTATACACTGTACATTTTCCCATATTTTTTCAGTGTTTTATGTACCACTGTTCATAAAGACTGCTAACCGATTTAAATTAGCCTTCGTTTAAATGTATGATCTTTATCAGAGAAACCTGCCCTCAAACAGCACATAAAAAAATAATAATAATAAAAAACCTGTGGTTGGTTATTTTCCATGTCAATCTGACATTGGCCAGAACAAACTGTATTGCATTTAGTCCAAGGTATGGCTGCACAAGACTAGTTTGAGACTGAAATGAAGTCCAAAAAGCATCACCATTTTGTGAATAATAATAAGATGGCATTTGTTTTTGTAAGCTGAAAAATAGTTTTAGAGGCACAATCAGATACATCAGAAGGAAAGGATAAAGGCAGTGCATATGGCTGCTGAAGGTGAGCTGGTGTGTGTCACAGTACAAATGTTTTAATGCTTTTTATCAGATCAGGGCACTTAAAGCCAGCAGGCCGGTCGATGGTGTACTCTGATGAATAGGTAATGTCATTAACTCAGGCTGTGATTGGCAGATTCAGTCGGAGTGAGGCATGATCGACCACCCCTGGCACTACTATAATATTCCGTTTCATAAAATCACTCATTTGTTTATGAAATATTGATATTGACTGATGTCCTTTTCTGGAGATGGTTGTGGTTTCATTTGTCTTTATTTTAAAAAGTTTCAAACATTTCTCTTAAAAAGAACATGATTTATTGTGGTCCAGCAAAACTCAAGTTCGTCATAATGGAATCCTATACATTTGTTTTGGTTTGGTAACAGATAGGTTTAAGGTTCAGCCACATCAGAGATGGAAGCCACATGATCAATAGCTTCAACCAGGACACAAGCCTCAACCTCTAATGAATATACAAGCTGCTATTGGCTGAACCATATTTTCTGTTCAGTCTCTGACACAGGAGCATGAACATCTTGAAAACCCTTGCTTAAAAAATTCCAGGACCCTTCTATAATATGTATAGTTAAACCTTACCATAAAATGGATAGTTATGATATTTGGCATTCAAATTCAAAATGCAGATAAATGCACATCTGTGGCCACACATTCTACTATAAAGGAATTTTGCTGCTTGTTCAGTTTACTTAATTAAAATGAACTTAAGCAACAGACTTCTAGAACATTTTGTCACTACTTGCATTATATCCATTCAGTTTTGTGAAGTAAAATTTTACTTAATCCATTTGAGTTGGGACTACATGAATATTTTTTGTGGTGTTAATGAAGCATTGAACAAACTGGGCAGGGGATTTTCATTTCCCAGAATGCTTTGCATGAGACTCAAAAGGGAGAGTAAACATTGTGAAAGTGAACATTATTTTATGTTTTTGTCCAAGATGAATATAAAGGGGGACACTATTTAGTGTTTAATGTTTTGTTATGTTGAGTTTTAGAAGATCTTCTTTAATGTTGGAGTATTATGGTGAAGAGTGGAGCTTGAGCTAATGATGAGAACAAGTGGGTGTCACGCATGAAATAGATTACTCAATTTGTTAAGCAAATGCTGTGTTAACCATAGCATGGTAACTAAATTACACTTTGTAGTGTATCCAATCAGCATGTATATAGCATGCTAACATCCACTTTCACTAGTTAGTACATACATAAATAAGAGATTTATTTGAGTTACATCGACACGTCTAATTTTGTTAGGTTTACCCAATTCAACTAAGTTCTTTTTATGCAAAGGGTCTGTGTGGAGATTACATATTAATTTTAAGTTAAGAAAACTCATTTCAATCATGTAGAACCACTGTCCACGATTTAGTCAAGTTCAGCCATAGAGCTATTTTTTGGAGTGTACATTAATGCATCATTGCATTGCAAATGTAAACATCCTTCAGTTAAGCTAATCAACATTATTAATTGGTGGATGAATAGACAATTCCAAATAGTGGCAAATTTAACATTGCTTTCTTTTATTATACAGCATTGCCTTTGTTTACATTGTGTTACAGTGATTTGACCATGGTTAAGCTGGTTTTAGATGAACATTCCTTTCCTGTTGTAAAATCACTTTAACACAATGTCTCGATTATGGCTTATTGTTTTAATACGATTTCCACCTTCCACAAAAGGAAGTTCGCTAAGGATAAAATGAGTTCTGTAACAACATGGTATGTTGCTTTCTATATTAATTCCATGTCAGTAATTTTGAGTATAGTTTCAAACAATATCCTTTTTACAACAACAACAACAACAAAAAAAAGAGTATTTTTAGCATTAAAGGAATAGTTCACCAAAAAATGAAAATTCTCTCATTTACTCATCCTCATGCCATCCCAGATGTGTATGACTTTTTTATCTTCTGCAGAACACACTTCTAAAGATTCTGAATGATGAGAGAATTTAAATTTTTGGGTGAACTATCATTTTAACTTACAGTAGAAATCTGCCTGATCTCATTAAAATTATGTGGCTACGTTTATATTACGTGGTTCATTACATGTATTGCTGCAGTTCCGAAGTGAAATATCCATTGTGTGGTGCTAAGAGCGATTTGAATTTCCTCCCAAACAGATGAGGTTTTGAACGTAAATGCTTTGTTGAGTTTTAAATCATCAAATCCAAACCCATCCTAAACCTTTAACCTAATTCTAAATGATAGCGTCATAAAAGCAATTGAAAAACACAATTGCTGAAGCAACCATGTCATTTTGTGGTGAATTTTGAGAAAGACACTATGACACTTTTGGCTGTAGTTTCGACTTACGTGCTCTTCAGGACTCGAACCCTGGTCCTTTGTGTTGTGCAGTTTGATCACGCTGGAATAAGCAGGGTTGGGAGGGTTACTTTTGAAATGTATTCCACTACAGATTACAGAATACATGCTGTAAAATGTAATTTGTAACGTATTTCGTTAGATTACTCAAGGTCAGTAACGTATTCTAAATACTTTGGATTACTTCTTCAGCACTGGTTGATTTTTTCACTTGTTTTGACTATAAAAATTCTGCCAGTACAGTATGACAAAATACACATGTTAAAAATACATTCTCTGAAAAACCAAAATATCTTATGCAGTGTTGTTTCTAAAACAAGATAAATCAAACTGATCTTATTTTAAGGATTTTTAGATATTTTTACAGGAAAACAATAAAATTTTTTTATCAAGAATATGACTTTTGCCCTAATATCAAAGGTCTTACTAGAAAAAAAGAAATTATGATCCAATGTGAATTTTCTTGATAAGAAAATATGATCGTGTCTGGTAACGTGCATGTAAAATGGCTAGAAATAGCATTTTAGCTTAGCGTAAAGCTGACAATTTACACAAGGTTTATTTCTATTTCTTCTGCTCCAAACTTACTTCAAACTTACTTCTCTGTCTGCTCGTATGAATGTAACACATCATAAGAAAGTGTTTCACCGCTGTTCAAATGCACTTTGGATCACATCATTTATATGTATAAATGTTTTCCATCTGAAAGGACTAAATATTAAATGAAACAAATGACAATAAAATGCAAAGTAATCTCTTCAATAATCAAAATACTTTTTGAATGTAACTGTATTCTAATTACCAATGATTTAAATTGTAACTGTAGTGGAATATAGTTACTTATATTTTGTATTTTAAATACGTATTCCCGTTACATGTATTTCGTTACTCCCCAACCCTGCGAATAAGCTTGTATATTTAGTTGGCATATAAAATGCAAATGTTAAAATGTTTCTCCTTACAACTTACAGGTCACTTACAAGTGTTTTGATGTCGTAAGAGTGAATGTTCATGAACTGATAATCTACCGTTGTATTCGTGATGTCTGTGAATGTGAATAAAAGTCGTTGTTGTAGCGCCTCTAGTGTTTATTTCACAAGAAAACAGCTACGATGCGTACAACGAGCCACGAAAAAATTATTTAGCAAAAATGTAGGTATAGTAATGTGATTCTGTTAGACCAGGTTGCTAGAAATGCACCTCAGTAGAAGGTGCAATAGAATGAAAATGGATTCTCCCTTGTGAGTATAAAATGATGGATCGTTCCCTCATTCTGCACCTCAGTGATCTTAACAACTAGTGAGCTGATTGCAGCACTATGGAGCTTGTCAGCAGCCCCTTGACCAGAAGATGCTGACTTGCATAGAAAAGCAGTAATTAAATGTGTCTCTGAGTGGTGTATCATAGAAATGCATGTGAACTATTGACTGTAAAATATTTATTGGAAATAAATAACATTAAAAAAATTCTCGCTTAGCATTTGCAGTTTGTGCTCCTCTGAGAAAAGGCAAACAGACTTGTTTCATGGGAAGTCTTGGCCTGTTTTCATGGTTGATGGGGCACTTTTATTCTGTCAGCACTATAGTATGTAGGTCACTCTCACAAAGGCCACATTCCTAGGCTTGGCATCTTAAAAATATAGTTTTTCTGGTCCAAAAACCATTTACTATTCTTACCTCTACCATTATAACACAAATTCACTGCAACATTCAGATTGATGTGTGATATTGTTTAAAGGGAGGATTTCAGACAGACACATTTATACATTTATTGCATAACATGATACAAGTTTATGAGGAAAACATGATGGTGAGTAAATTATGACATTGTAATTTGTCAGTAAATTATGTTGTAATTTTTTGGTGCAACACAGATGGCCTTTTTACTTTAGACAAACATGATGATGGTTATTTAAGATTAGTCTGAAGAATTAGTGTGTGGTGAATTATTGTACAATAAATTAAGTAACTTCATGTTTGTTAGAGACAGTTGATTGCAAGCTGACAATGAACAATGCCATATAAGCCATAGACCATGGATAAAGTGCAAAAGTAATAGTATATTTGTGGACATCTAGCATGATTTAAAATGATTCAGTACTGCCTATCACAATAATGATCCTCTTTCAGAATCACCTTTCTATGTCTACTCTGAATGCACACACAGATTCACATTCTTATGTTTCTCCCAGTAGTGGCAATCTTCAGGAAAATTCGACACAGCAAAGCTTTCCTTGTGACGACTGACAGCATGAACCAAAAACCCAGCTAACTGCTTCTCCAGAACCTCAACTACAGCTTTGGCATCTCCCTTCTTAGCAGGACCTTCCATTGTTTCTTTTATGTTCTCATTTGGCACAGGTTGAGGGTTGCTGCAGTAGGACACCACCAGGATGGTTTCAGTTCCTTGCGATACTTCAAAGTATTTCTGGCCGGCCATAGACTGAAAGTTTTCTCCAGCTCTCCAGTTACGAATTTTGCCCAAGTTAGTAATGACACGGATGGACCAGCTCACCCAGTCGTACTTCTTGGCCAGGAAGTCCAGCAGTTCATTGGCCATTTCCTGGAGGTTCCCACTCTCTCTTTCCTTCATAAGCCTCTGGATGTCCAGTTCAGCTTGCTCTGGAAAGGAATTCACACATTTCTCGATGGATTCCTTCATTTTCATCTCAATTACTTGGATCTTGGTGCTCCACTCTTGCATCTTCTCCTGCTCTGCCTCTTCACCCAGATTAAGGAAACAATATCCCAGTAGAGCAATTATTCCCAAGCAGAGAAGCTCCTTCAACCTTACACAGAAGTCTTCCAGGACCCTCCTGTTTCTGGCACCATATTGTTCCACTACATCCAGAATTGGCTCTCCAAATGTGCTGTTCCCAATCAAAGCATCATAAAGTATGTAGAGGTTATTCTCTCCTCTCGATCGGGGAAAATGCTGCAAGAACACACGTTTTCTGACCTCTTTGTAATCATGATTGGCCTCCAGAATGTCCATAAATTTTCTAAACTGGTTGCATATATTCTCCTCCACAGAGAAGAACTGAGAATCCAAGCAACCCTTCTTTATCTCACAGTTGATGTCCTCCAGCTGAAATGAGAGAACATCCAATTTGCTCCTCACAACTAGAAACTGATCTTTGACATATGTGACCTCCTTGCTTTCCACGTTGTCCAAGACCAGCCTCAAAACTGGTGCAGCAGCTTCAAAAAGAGGACATAACTCTCCTACAGTGCTGGCCAGAACCTCAGCTCCCTTCTCAAACATCTCCATTACAGCTTCAATGGCCTCCTTCTTCTGGGCTACCACCCGCTCTAGTGGACTGGACATTTTTCTAAAAACAAACACACTTACAATGAAACTAATTTTTTAATTATGTTATATACTTTTATTGATAGATTACAAAACCTTAGTAATTTAAGTTGCATAACATAAAATAAAATGTCTGCAAAAGTTAGTTTCCTACTGTTAATACAGTACAGACCCCTGACAGACAGAAAGATGAATTGTGTTTATTCAAAATGCTTTTAAGATACCCTTTTTTTTATTTTATTTTTTTTTTATTTTATTTATTTATTTATTTTTTTATTGATGGGGCAACATACTTTGTGTGAAATAATTATGAAGGTTGTTTTGATTAGAATGTATTTTCATTGATTACCCCAAGTGGGGGTAAAAGCCCCCTAGCCACCTTTTACAAAAAAATAAAATACAAATAGTTTAATTTTATTATTTAAATGTAATTTATGTATTTTTTTTTATGTTGAATGAACTCACTTCAGCTTTTCTGTCTGGGGTTATAATGACATAGGAACAATAGTAACATAATAATTAATGCAAATACTTTGAGACAACAAAATGCTTTTTTGAGTAACAAATTAAGAAGTAATCTCCACTGTAACTGAATCAGTCAATCTGAGCCCAGTTTGAACATTCTTCATTAAAACAATCTATTCCCTCCACTTAAGAAAAACGTTGTGTTTTATGGGGGGCCTTTAGCGCCTGCTTTTACCCCATCTAATATCCTTTGACTATTGAAACAACTATTGATTTTATCACAATGAACTGAAAATGACAAATAAGTACTTTGTCTCAAAATGTGACAATTTGCAATATTTTAAAATATGTTAAATGTTAGATCAAATGACCTCAAAGTCATCCTTTAGACACTGCATGCCATGACCTCATGGAATCTGGAAGGTACTGTGGTAGATTTTTGTTGCTAGTTAATGTTTTTTCAGAAAGTAAAATAAAAAGTGCCTTTTAACCTGGGCAGGGCCTTTAGCCTTGTTTGACTTTAGCCTTGCTTAATTCATAATGTTTACATTATTTAAAAATTACTCAATTTAGTTTGATAGAAATTTGCCATACAACTGAAATGGATGACCTCATAAAAATCATGAAAACAGACTTAAATATTTTTATGTGTGTATTTTTTTTAAGTTTTATTTTTTTTATTTATTTTTTAGATTTTCTGTAAATCTTTACAATCACAGCAAATCACAACGTTTACAAGATAACAAATTAGCATTTCCATTTTATCTCCATTTTAAACCTTCATGCACGTTTATGACCAAATCACATAAAACCAAGTCTAGGCCTCATCTAAACCACTGATCACATTTAGATTTAAATAATGCGACATGCACTTTAAAATAATGTTGTTTAACAACGACAAATGGCACGACTCAATGTGTCATGTTCTTTCCCCTAAATGACACACCTAGAAATGCGTTATAAAGCTCTATAATGCAGTCCGTCTCTTAAGTGTCCTATATGCGCATCACAGCATTTACTCGACCAGAAAATGTTTAAAACAGGTTTCTCACGCCTTTCAGGATGAACAGCTGCTGGAAAGACCTCAACGTGTGTCCGAAATTCAGAAAATTCCCCCAGGTTTTGGCTCGAGGAAGGTAGTTGTGATGATCTGAGTGAGTGTGGAATGAAGAGAGAGAGTGAGAGAGATAGATAGATATATGAGAGAGAGAGAGAGAGAGAGAGAGAGAGAGAGAGAGAGAGAGAGAGAGAGAGAGAGAGAGACGTGCGCGCATTGAGGATGCGTTAGGTTTTGGAAAGCCATTGGCAACCGTTGGATAAATGGCTCATATTTGACGGTATTGATCCAGCCTTGTGTTTTATTCATAATTTGATAACATATAGAATTGTTTCGTGATGTTTGTAGAGAAAACCGCAGCGTAATGATTGTTTATCAAGAGGAATATTGCGCGCAGTGCGCAACATGGAGCAGCTCCACAAGAAACATGCGCAGATATTTTCCACACAGGGATGGCAGGTATTTTACACATTACTCATGTTTTAAAGTGTTTAACTAGTTTTATTTTGGATTACACAGTATGCAATGTTTTAATATAGCAAAATTGCACATTATGAGCTATTTGCATTCATGCAATTTTTTTTATTAAGGCAGAGCTGTTTATTAATAGCTACTCTGAGCTTTATTGTTTACTTAACTGCCCGTGTGCTGATAAGGAGGATTCGATACATAAATCATAAAATCGTACGAGGGTACTGAGTTTGATTTCTTTCAGTTTGGTTGCGTCCAATATAGTCTACTTCGTCGCGCACATTCAGGCTAATTAATGTAGGCTATATGTATTATATTTGTTTCGTGGTCGTTCTGAAATCACCTGTACATAGCCTATACATGAACATAAAGTGGTCGACACATTTATTTCCAAAGAGTCTACAAACAAACGTTTGGAAATGAGATGCAGAACATAATGAGGTATATCCTCTTGGGACCCACATAAAATGCTTTTGTATGTAGATTTGTATTTATTTATTTACAGAGCAGTCTATTGTTTGATACCAAATATTTTATTCATATAGACCCATTGCATTATATTCTGATCCTTATAATATTATAAGAGAGACTGGGTTGTCACATGGAGAAAAGAGATATATCTCAGTCACTATAAGATTTTCAAAAAAATTTTCAGTAAGTCCAATTGCAAAATTGCTTGTTTTCCCTAGAATGAAATTATAATTGTGAATGTAACTGTTTCCCAAACCAGAAATAGGGCAGGGCAAATGTTAAAACAAGGGTAAACCACATGGATTTTACTGTAAACTAAAGGTTGGACTGAACTGGCCAAAACAATTGATTGATATTTTTGTATATTACCTTTTCCCATTTTTATATATATATATTTTTTATTTAATTTTTTAAATGAACTGTAGAGTGTTTCATATTTTTTTACTGTTTCAATTTAGCTGAAAAGCCACGAAGAAGCCTGTAATTCTTTTCAAACACAGCTCTGTTGTGGGAGATGGCATTTTCACTTTTTTACTTTTACTTACTTTTTACATATCCGCCTGAGACCTGTGCATGACTGCTGTGTGCATTTTCCATTTCACTTTTTGATTTGCAAAGTAGCAGCTGATAAACATGCAAAATAAATAAATAAATTCTAGAGCAAATACTTTTCCTAAAAACCGTTGTCCACATACAGTATGTGGACAGTGGGACTAAGCTGTGCAATGAAATGATAAATAATACCAATTTATTTTTTATCATATTGTTTATTATGTTTCCAGGAGTGTTGGTTATTTTTGTTTTTGAGATGCTACAGACATTACAGCTGAGTTTCTGTAAAGCTGCATTGGAACAATGTGTATTGGGAAAAGCACAAATAAAAAACTATAGCTACAAATCAAAATAATTTGACTTGATTTGCCTTATATTTTACAATGTTTTTTTTTTTCTACTTTTGCCACAAAATCTCAATGTTCTCTCTTTGCACTGTCAAACAAACAAATGACAGCAGGTGCTGAAGCATTTTACCAATCAGAAATGAGCATAATTAATTCTGATACAGGTAATGGCCAGCATCGTCCAATCACTGCCAACCATGTTAAAATAAAATTATACATGATAAATTCAAAATTACCTGATTACCATTCTCCCATGTCTGCCAACCATGTTGAGTGGTTCAAACATCATCTGCAGCCTGAAATGCACTTGGCTGCATAGGAAAGCTCCCTTGCTCCATTGCTCCCTATTTAGTGAATGACTTAACCTTCAGTGTGCTGTCTGTTTGCACTGGTCTCAGAACAGTTCGAAATGCACTGTATTTTTATCCTAAATCCACAGAAAGCCTCTGAAATATTTATTTTTTTTTTTTCTCAAATGTGAAAGTGCACAGTAAATATAGGATTTCTAATGAAAACCTTGTGCTATTGTACACATTAGTGTACATTGTGTTTAGTAGCGTGCTATTTCGTGATAAATCGCTCACATTTTTAAAATAGTATATTGGATGAAAATAGAGACTCTAATCTTTTGACTCAAACAGGTTTCAATGTAAAAACTTAATTAGGTTTCTTACCAGATGTAGTTTTGTTGGAGTCTCTCCCAAAGACAAACTCTGCTATGATTGGCGCCATGTTGTTTGGTCACATGAATCCGTACAACGAAAGTTTAACCCTTTACTGACAGCCCAGATTCTCCTGAACTGAGATCAGTAGGTTTAAATGAAATGAAATTATGCGTTGCATATAGTGAAGCCAAAATACAACGTCTACGCATGTGTATGCTTCTTCTCAAATCAGTGTCAATAAATAGCAAGTTCCCATTGTGACAGTTTACCCAGGGAATGTTATAAAATATCCATGTTGCATTAACAGTGCAAATGTTCAACATCTTTTTTGTGGTCGAGACTTTCAGTTATGTGCGTAAATATAAATTGATTTTCAAAAATAAACCTTCCTTGACAAATATTCCCTGGAGTAAAGTCTTCCCATAATATTAGTTTTAATATCATACTAGATTTGTACATTTTCTGAGGAAAATGAGAGTGGGGCTTGCCCGTGCAGAAGTTGCCACTACAAAGCAAGGGTATTGTGGGTGTTTGCCGGGGCGTTGCTAGGTAGTTGCTGAGGTGTTCTGAGTGTTTTTAGCATGTTGCTGTGAGGTTTCTAGGATATTCTGGATGGTTGCTAGGGTGTTTCTGGGTTGCTTACTCAACTTAATTAAAAGAGCCCACTCACAAGTGTCTATATAATTGTGGTCCCTATGTGGCTCGGGTCCCTGGCAACACTCAGAGCTCCTCAGCAGCACTACAACACCCTTGCTTCATGGTGAAAACTTTTGCACAGGCAAGCACCGCTCTCATTTTACTCAGAAAACGTACAAATCTAGTATGATGTTATAACTAATATAATGAGAATACTGCGAGTAGTTATCAAAATTTTTACTCCAGGGACTATTTCTCAAGGTAGGTTTATTTTTGAAAGTCAATTTCTATATAGGAACATACCTGAAAGTCTTTCGTTGAATATTTGCACCATTATAACCCAATATAGGTCCCTCCTTCAATGTTAGTCTACTGCAGTCAAAGGGTCTTCAAGAAAGTTTTACCATAAGAGAAAAGACTCTTTGTCAAAACTGAATAATATTAGTCTTATATTAATCTCTAAAGCATGCATTGTTTTACTCTGAGTGTGATGTAAAACACATATGCAAATTAGCAAACATATTTAAACATCTTTAAATATTTTTTTCAGATTCCATATAGCCATATGTTCA
Source organism: Myxocyprinus asiaticus (assembly GCF_019703515.2). Taxonomy (NCBI): domain Eukaryota; kingdom Metazoa; phylum Chordata; class Actinopteri; order Cypriniformes; family Catostomidae; genus Myxocyprinus; species Myxocyprinus asiaticus. Next base: position 6,654,155 of record NC_059359.1, read on the forward strand.
TATGTCCATTTGAATGCCTCTCCGACTTGATGCAAGAATCTTCTGTCAGATGACGTGTAATGGTGCTGAACAAGACTAAAGAGCTTCTGTCTTCCGTGGTGTCACAACTGGTAATGTAACACTCTTATTATCGTTTTTGTACTTTTAAGTTTCCATTTCTGACCAACTTGTGTTTTTCTCTGACAAATCTACTCAGGCTTTAATACTGAACAGCAGAAATATTTTGTAAGGGAAATCTATAAGAATTGTTTAAATGATCATTAGACTACACAATATTAGCTCCTGCTGGTAAATGTTGCAGTTACACACTATGAGCAAAATAGTGTCCCCACTATTTTTTGCAATGGTTAATTTTGTCTCCATATGTCTTACATATGGGATGTGTCTAATTCAAAGGAAACATCTCCATCTTTAGTAGGAGTTTTCATTTCATTCATGTGTGTTATAACAAATGGCAATGCTGCATTAGGTTTTATTTTTAATGTTATGTTGACTGTTTGTTGGAAATAGGGTTGCCACTTTTAAAGTTTTAAAATAAGGGACACTTAAACGGGGGAATCATGGCCCCTAACCACATCCTCCACAGTTTTAGCAATAAATGTGTTGAGTTAATATGCGTTATTAATAAAAATTGTATATCCTTTCTTATATGCTAAAATGAGAACTTTCCTGACCCATGACTTATAAAAAAAAAAAAAAAAAATTTACATTTTTTTTTTTTTAAAAATACATCATTCATATGTTAAAAATATATCTTATTCTTTATCTTATTTGTGTATACATTTTGGATGGTTTATACATATTTTGTAATTTTTTAATCATTTTATTTATTTTATTTTATTTTTTTCCTTCACCTGCACTTGTCTTTATGATTGTACTAATACATTGTTTGATCTTATTGAACATTTATATAGAAAAAACTCCAGTTTTACCACCATTTGTAGACTTTTCAGACGGTCCCTTACCACACCCTCCACAGTATTAGCACGTTTTAGCACAATGTGTGGACTTTTCAGACGGTCCCTTACCCACAGTAGGCAAATTTTCCGACTTACATTAATGTTAAATTCGCGATCTGGAACGATTTCACCGTAAAGCCATCTGACCAGCTTAAATACGGGACAAATCGCGTCCCGTATTGATTCAATACTGTACGCATCATTTTATCTTTAAATATGCGACGATCCCGTATTTTACGGGACGGGTGTCAACCCCAGTTGAAAAATGATAAAATACTCTTCTACAGACCGTATCTCTGGATCGGTACATCAAATAGACTATTTATCGAAACTGGAAACAATTAGAAATTATTTGAGAATCATTATTATTCATGAGCTTCATCATTTTGTTACGTCACAGGTCAATTTTCTTTTCTTTTTTTTTTTTTTTTTTTTTTTTTTTTTGCAAGCAATTTATAGATAAGAAATATTTCATTATGTTATGTATTTATTTTTTTATTTATTTATTTTTTTTTTTGGCTGATGGGCCATTCCTAAGCAGCTAAATCTGACTGGGAATTCTAACAGACAGAACTAGCAGAACACTGAGCTCAGCCTGTGGTCTTTTACTGGCATGTAGTGGCAGATGACAGCACACACAAGTTGGCTAATAGCATCAAGCAGTGGTTCCTAGCTGCCAGGAAGTCTATTCAGTATTTTTAATTATTTATTTTTATTTTATTTTTTGGAATAATATATATATATATATATATATATATATATATATATATATATATATATATATATATACAGGTGCATCTCAATAAATTAGAATGTCATGGAAAAGTTTATTTATTTCAGTAATTCAACTCAAATTGTGAAACTCGTGTATTAAATAAATTCAATGCACACAGACTGAAGTAGTTTAAGTCTTTGGTTCTTTTTATTGTGATGATTTTGGCTCACATTTAACAAAAACCCACCAATTCACTATCTCAACAAATTAGAATATGGTGACATGCCAATCAGCTAATCAACTCAAAACACCTGCAAAGGTTTCCTGAGCCTTCAAAATGGTCTCTCAGTTTGGTTCACTAGGCTACACAATCATGGGGAAGACTGCTGATCTGACAGTTGTCCAGATGACAATCATTGACACCCTTTACAAGGAGGGTAAGCCACAAACATTCATTGCCAAAGAAGCTGGCTGTTCACAGAGTGCTGTATCCAAGCATGTTAACAGAAAGTTGAGTGGAAGGACAAAGTGTGGAAGAAAAAGATGCACAACCAACCGAGAGAACCGCAGCCTTATGATTGTCAAGCAAAATTGATTCAAGAATTTGGCTGAACTTCACAAGGAATGGACTGAGGCTGGGGTCAAGGCATCAAGAGCCACCACACACAGACATGTCAAGGAATTTGGCTACAGTTGTCGTATTCCTCTTGTTAAGCCACTCCTGAACCACAGACAACGTCAGAGGCGTCTTACCTGGGCTAAGGAGAAGAAGTGGACTGTTGCCCAGTGGTCCAAAGTCCTCTTTTTCAGATGAGAGCAAGTTTTGTATTTCATTTGAAAACCAAGGTCCTAGAGTCTGGAGGAAGGGTGGAGAAGCTCATAGCCCAAGTTGCTTGAAGTCCAGTGTTAAGTTTCCACAGTCTGTGATGATTTGGGGTGCAATGTCATCTGCTGGTGTTGGTCCATTGTGTTTTTTGAAAAGCAAAGTCACTGCACCCGTTTACCAAGACATTTTGGAGCACTTCATGCTTCCTTCTGCTGACCAGCTTTTTAAAGATGCTGATTTCATTTTCCAGCAGGATTTGGCACCTGCCCACACTGCCAAAAGCACCAAAAGTTGGTTAAATGACCATGGTGTTGGTGTGCTTGACTGGCCAGCAAACTCACCAGACAATCTATGGGGTATTGTCAAGAGGAAAATGAGAACCAAGAGACCAAAAAATGCAGATGAGCTGAAGGCCACTGTCAAAGAAACCTGGGCTTCCATACCACCTCGGCAGTGCCACAAACTGATCACCTCCATGCCACGCCGAATTGAGGCAGTAATTAAAGCAAAAGGAGCCCCTACCAAGTATTGAGTACATATACAGTAAATGAACATACTTTCCAGAAGGCCAACAATTCACTAAAAATGTTTTTTTTATTGGTCTTATGGTGTATTCTAATATGTTGAGAGTGAATTGGTGGGTTTTTGTTAAATGTGAGCCAAAATCATCACAATAAAAAGAACCAAAGACTTAAACTACTTCAGTCTGTGTGCACTGAATTTATTTAATACACGAGTTTCACAATTTGAGTTGAATTACTGAAATAAATGAACTTTTCCACGACATTCTAATTTATTGAGATGCACCTGTATATAATAACATGAATATTTAAGCCACACTTTGCCTAGATTACAGCTCTGAACACTCAACCAATTTAATAAGGTGCCACCTGGGATGCTTTTCCTTCACTTGCCACTCCAAAGCATCCATTAAATTAATAATAATAATAATACAATTTCACAGCATTTAAGCATGAATATATATGATCAAAATGTCATTAAGATCATAAGACACTTAAATTCAGCCAAGTGTGTCAACATTTGACTAAATATCTATTAAATATATTTGTTATGGATTACTGTATTCAGGTATCTGCTCTTGCTTTAAATGGTGGCTATTTTCTAAGATAGAAAATGACTTTGAAGGTAGTAATTTATTACTGACAGTTACATCAGAATCGCTTCATGAATCCAAAATAAGATCAAAATAATGCTAAAAGAAACCTTACATTGAGATGTCAAATACAAAAATAACAATAAACATGACAACTTCCTTGAAAGAAATTTTGATTTTAATATGCACAGACAGATGGACGTCCAGATAGACAGCTAGATACATTTCAGTCTTTACATTCTCTCTTTATTTTCTAAATATTTATTCAGGATTTCTATTCATGTTCATCATGTAGTGTTAAAGGTGATTATGATCATTTTTATCTGTGACTTTGCTAATGAATGCCTTATATATATATTCACAATTTATGCACTTTTGAGCTGTTTGCATGTATCTTTTTATAAAGTACAGTTTAGCATTTAAAGTGTAACATTTGTTTGTCATGTAGTGTTAAACTAAAGCAAGCCCTAAAGATTTGTGATCCTGTGAGAATATAAAAAAAACCAAAAAAAAAACCTAAATTATAGAACAGGAAGCCATTTTGATTTTTGTGTGTGACTACTTTTGAATGCCTTATATATTCACAATTAGTGCACATTTTTTTTTATATATATAGAGTTTAGCATTTAAACTGTAAAATATGTTTGTCATGTAAAGCAAGCCATAAAAATGTGTGATCCTGGTATGAAAAAAAAAAAAAAAAAAAAACATTACAGGGAGCCATATCATCATATATACATGTCAGCATAACCTGCCGTCATCGGGACGGTAATGCTGCATTAGATAGCTGCAGGTCGATAATGAAACCTAAAGGAAAGCAAAAGCACAAACTTAAGAAGGCAACAAAGAGTATTTTCATGAAGGTTTTGATTGTGCAGAACGCTGAGATAAATCATTTGCACTTCATCAGCATCTCCTGCATCTTCTCCTGCACATTCTTCATATTCTCCTCCCACTCCTCATTCCGAGATTCCAAGTCATCCCCTATGATGCCGTAATAGCCCATAAGAGCGATGAAACCAATGCAGAACAGGTAGGCGAGTCGAGTGCAGAGGTTTTCCATGACGTAGCGGTCACCATGTGAATGCTTCCAGTACACCTCCAGAATGGGCTGACTGAAGAGCTTCCTCTTCCCGATTACACCTTCATAAAGCGTGTACATGTTCTGGTCATCTTTGTCGTTCATGAAACTCTCCACGAAATCATCTTTCTTGCGCTGCAGGGCATCTGGATTCGCCTCCACAATCTCCATGAATTTGCGGAACTGATTCTTAATGTTTTCTTCAACCTCGTGGTACTGTTTGTCTAATGTTTCCTTCCTGATCTGCAGCAGGGCTTGATGGTTCTTCCTCGAAATGTCATCCAGGGCTCGATTGACGCTCCCGAATTCCCGTTTGAGTTTCTGAAGATCTTCATCATCCACATGGTGCAGCACCACCCGGATGAGAGAGCCAGCAACGCCAAAAATGGGATTGACCACCGCTGCTGCGGAGGAGATGGTGGCCACACATTCAAGAACTTTAATAAGGCCTCTCTTCAGCTTTTCGGGGTCTTCAAATATTTCATGATCGGCCATTGCGACTGGAGAAAGTTCTTCTTAATGATGATGTTCACCTGAAGAAGGAATCAGATGACAAGTTCAAAGTAATTCTGCTTTCTTCTAAAAGCACGATATATTTATTTCCCAGATAGGCTTAAGAGTAGACTGACCAACCATGGCAATCCAGTCTCTGAAAACGTCGGGCGAGTTTGCATTTAATGCAAATCAGTGCAATTTCTATATTCACCTGGATCCGTGAGTAAATCACAGCCCTTTGTGCGCTCATGTCATGAAATGACTAGACATAAATCATATTTTATAAGATTGACTAACTGCCACAATTCGAGAGAAAAATATCTACATTTATTGCGCAAAGAAGTCCACAAAACATAATAAAGCAAACAATAATTGTATGTCACGTCAAAGATTCAGATGTTACATACACATTCACATAATAATGACCTGCAACATGCTTAAAAGGAATGGAAAGCAGAACAAAAAGGCTTTGGCTAAGACATGTCTAGAACATTGCACTACAGGGACACTCTAGTATTGCATTTAAAAATGACCCACTTTACGCCCCGTTACCCACAATTTACGCTTCCTGATTCAAACTTTCAGAAATCTAAAATGGATTTGTCAATGCAATCTTTCAGTGCAACATTCCGCCTTCACTTCTCCTCTGTACATTGGTCCAGAGCTTCTTGCATCTTTGCTTGAATATCAATGACCCTTTGGGCCCATTTGTCTCTCACTTCATCCTCGTCATCTTCGGTGACAGAGGTGTAGGCCATTAGTGCCATAAGACCAATGTAGAACAGGTGAGCCAGGTGAGAGCACCTAGCCTCCATCACCTTTCTGTTCTTGTCGCAGTGTTCCAGGTACACCTTCAGCATAGGCCTCCCAAAAAGAGCCCCAGAGCCCATCACACCACGATAAAACACATCTAAGCTCATGTCACTTTTGTCCCTCTCATAGATCTTCACAAACTCCTCCATGTGATGATCCGAGTTGTCAGGATCCTGCTTTACTCTTTCCACCATGGTGTTGAAAGCTCCATACTGGTGCTTGATGAACTCCTCATATTTACCAAACGTCTCGTTGATTTCGTCAATGTGGATCTGTTGAAGTGTCTGCTTGTTCTTCTCCGAGATTTTTTCCAGCTTTTCATGGATCTGCTTGAAGTCCTTGTCCAGTTCTTGATCCTCCTCATCAACTAGGCCTTTCCTAACCACCCCAACTACAGAGGTCACGATCCCAAAGAGAGGATCTATGGAGGCGGCAAAGGACGAGATCTTCTCCACATAGCCCAGCACTTTGACTGCAGTCACTTTGATCTGCTGTTTGTCTGCCATAGATGGGTTTGATCCTTGAGCTTTGGTCCCAAAGTCTTTCAGTCTTGTTTGATTCTGAAATGAGAGGAAAAAATACATTCTTAATGAACCTTTTAAAAAACAGCAAAACCATAATGATACAACTTGGTGTCTGTCCTTAGCGTTCAAGTTTGAACTTGGCATGCTTAGCCTGATCTCATGAAAATTCTGTGAATTTGGCGACATTTTTCCAAAATGCTATTACGTGGTTTCTTACACATATCGTGGCAGTTCTGAGGTGAAATGTCCACTGAGTGTCGCTGAAAGGAAGTACAATTCTCTCCCAAACAGATGAGGTTTGTAAAGTTAACCGTTTTAAATCAACAAAACCTGCCTCCCAACCCTAAACCTAACAAATAGTGCAAAAAGAAGCAAATGCAAGATGGAAAAAAATCAATTGCTGAAGCAAAAATGTCATTTTGTGGTGCTACTATGACATTTTTGGCTCATGTGTCGACTTGCGTGGTCCCCAGGTCCCGGTCCTTTGCAAGCGCAATGCTTTATCAGTTGATCTATCTTGTAATTTGATGACTCAAGAACAAACTTATAAATGCAGTTGGTTATGTGATGCAAATATTAAAATGTGTTTGGATGTCATAAGATAGCATTGTGTGAGTAACAGGGCAAAACATTTGTTTCTGAACTGATAAAATGCCGTTTTATTTGTGATTTGTGTTAAGGGAATAAAAGTAATTGATGTTATAGCACCTCTAGTGTTTATTTCACCCAAAAAAGCCGCGATACGTACAATGAGACACATAAAAATCATTTAGCAAAAATGTAGGTACTGTCACGTGATTCTACGAGACCAGGTTGATTTGTTCTCTTTCTACGAGTGCAATAGGTTGCTGTCCAGTTCTGAAACTACAGTGTCATGGTATTCCATTTATACCCTTTAAAAATATATATATTTTTTAAAATTCACATTAAAGGCAATGCTATATAAAATATATAAACTTTAAACCTAAGATTAAATGGGTAATAATTGACATCCTTTCATTTGGTTTACAGGACTTTGTGCTTTGAGAAAGGAAGTTTTCAGGAATATTATAATTACATAAAAAAGGGATTAATTTATCAGTTCACTAATCAAAACCAATTTGCACAGAAAAACAAAGAAAACTGGTAATTCTACAACAAAAACAGTTCATAAGTACTTCGAGTTTTACATATCTAGTAAACCACATGGAATAATGAATGATGTCATGCTTGTGGTTTTACTCATGTTTTCTTACTTTAACCTAAAGGATTTTTTCCAAATGCAGCAGATTTTTTTCTATAACATGCAGCTGTCTCTGTCGGTACACTGAATGAGGTTTCTCGACTGACTGAATGATGAAAAAGGGCATGGCCCATAAGCAGGCTAACAGAATTAGCTCAAGACAAGGTAGATAAACAAACAGCAAAAGTATTCAATTACACCACAAATTTAGCAGCAAAATTATTAAAAATTCATGTCATAGGATGCACATTTAGTAAATCTGAGAACAAGAAAGAGGGTTAAGCTACCAATCTTACCTGTAATGCGTCTGTAGCTGCTCAGTTCCTAATGGTGCTGCTGCTGTGTTTGTACAAGCAGCCACCATTTCACTGTCCTGACTGAGAAACAGCCCCTCCCTTTTTGCCCTATAAGGGCAGGGTGTTGTAGTGACTCATACCAAAGCGATGCTGATTGGCTTAGGAAGAGGGAAAACCAGTGTGCAGCTTCCAGCAATCTGTCAGTACTGAACACACATGCATTACACACCCCTCTGCATGGAAAATGGCTGCAATGCATTCAGCCAAATTCAGAAATCGATCTTTCGCTTAATGAAGAACTAGGGAGCCGATGAGTAAATAACAGCACGTTTAGTTTGTCTGAGTAAAAATAGATAAGGAAATTCTGATGTTCAGTCCACTAATACTACTGTCTGAGTCTAAAAATACAGTTTATCTGTGGAAAAATTGTTTATGGGCCTCATTCTAGAAACACGTGTAAAATGAATGTGTAAACTGTTTGTAAAACCGTTCTGTCATTTAATACAATGCAACAGTTTTTACACTACAATACTTCCTGTCGTGTTTCATGAATGAGGCCATACAGTGCTGTGGAAAAGTATTTGCCCCCATCCTGCAAATTTTTATGTATTTTCACACTAATTTGTTTTAGATCTTCAAATGAGATAACATAAATCAAAGGCAACCACAAAATACACTTTTAAAATATATACATTTTGTATTGAACCGAAAACATTATCCAACGCCTATATCACCCATGTGAAAAACCAACTGCCCCCTTAAACTTAATAGCTGGCTGTGCCACCTTTAGCAGCAACAATTGCAACCAAATGCTTCTGATAACTGGAGATCAGTCTTTCACAACGCTGTAGTGGAATTTTGGCCCACTCTTCTTTGCAGAACTGCTTTATTCCAGCCACACTGGAGGGTTTTCGAGCATGAACTGCCCATTTAAGGTCATGCCACAGCATCTCATTCGAGTTTAAGTCAGGACTTTGACTAGGCCACTCCAAAACTTTAATTTAGCTTCTTTTGAGTCATTCAGAGGTGGACTTACTCCTATGCTTTGGATCATTGTCTTGCTGCATAATCCAGATGCGCTTGAGCTTCAACTCACAGACTGATGACTGAACGTTCTTCTTTAGGATTTTCTGGAGGACAGCAGAATTCATGTTCCCCTCAATTATTGCAAGTCGCCCTCCATGCTTGACCGTAGGTATAATGTTCTTTTTGTAGAATTCTGTGTTTGATTTACACCAGATGTAACGGGACCCCTGTCTTCCAAACAATCCCACTTTCGACTCATCAGTCCACAGAACATTCTCCCAAAAGATTTGAGGATCATCAAGGTGTGTTTTGGCAAAATTCAGACAAGATTTAATGTTCTTCTGTGTTAGCACTGGTTTTCGCCTCGCCACTCTTCCATGGATGGCATTTTTGCCCAGTGTCTTTCTGATAGTGGAGTCATGAACAGTGACCTTTATTGATACAAGAGAGGCCTGCAGTTCCTTGGATGCTGTCCTTGGCTTTTTTGTGACTTCCTGGATGAGTCCTTGGATGCTGTCCTTGGCTTTTTTGTGACTTCCTGGTTGTGCTCTTGGAGGAATTTTGGAAGGTCGGCCACTTCTGGGAAGGTTCACTGCTGTGTCAAGTGTTCCCCATTCGGAGATAACGGCTCTCACTGTGGTTCTTTGGAGTCCCAGAGCCTTTGAAAAAGCTTTGTAACCCTTCCCAGACTGATGTATTTCAATCACCTTTTTCCTCATTATTTCTGGAATTTCTTTCAACCTTGGCAGTGTGCTAATATGTGAGACCTTTTAGCCAACTTCATGCTGCTGAATTTTTTTTTATTTAGGTGTTGATTTGATTGAACAGGGCTTGCAGTAATCAGGCCTTGGTGTGTCCAGTCCACACCATTATGAATGCAGTTTCATAGATTTGGGGATTTAGTAACAAGTGCAAATACTTTTTCAACTTTTTTGCTTCAATAAATAACATTATCATTTAAAAACTGTATTTTGTGTTTACTCATATTGCCTTTGTTTTTTAATTTTTTAAACAATTTAGTATGAGACAAAAAAACAGAAGAAATCAGAATGGGGGTAAATACTTTTCCACAGCACTGTTTGTGTAAAAATGTAGGAAGCAGGTACAGTATTTCCTGTTGTGGCTTATCTGGTTAAGTGAGAAAATACCACTGACCATAAAACAAAGGATGAACAGATGTATAAGCTGATAGGCTGTCTGGCAACTGTGTGTCAACTGCCATAAAAACAGCTGCAAGGGAGTCAAGTCAAGTTCATGACAGATGAGGCTACATAGCGTGATCCGGGCTTTGTGTGGTTTCATTTTGCAAACACACAAAGTAAATGGTTACATTTTTTGCTTTGTTTAACAGAGAATGGATGCCACCTCTTACCAGTTAAGACAGAAAAATGAACTCTTACGTTGCAGTGGCAAGGAATGGATATCCCAAATGGAGATCTTGGCTTTTCTTTCCAAGTAGTACCTGATAGAACAGAAGTCAAAATACTATCAGTAGCCTGTTGATAATTTGTTTTGTTTTTTGTCCATTTACAAAAATACTCTTTACTCTTCACAGTGCATAATTGTACCCTCAGGACATTTATATTTTTTGTTCCTCTGTTAACATTAAAGGTAAGAATATGTACCCAAAACAAGGGTACAACCCCAGTGACGGCTTTGTACTTTAAACGGTACTTTTCTTTCTGAGTGTACATTTAAATTCAGTCATTTAGCAGATGCTTTTATCCAAAGTGACATACAAATGAGTAACGTAGCAAGCAATTTGTCAACAAAAAGTCAACAATCTCTGCAGTATCGCACTGCCAAGTTCTCAGAGTAGCTGGAGTAGTATAGAAGCTAGTGCAGAAGAAACATATAGACCATTTTTTTTTAAATTATTATTATTATTAAATAGTTAGTGTGGATTGGTTAAGTGCTCATTGAATAGATGTGTTTTCAACTGGCTCTTGAACGTTGAGATAGTTTCAGCAGATCGTAAGGAGGTAAAAACTCATTCCATCAAAGAGGAACAGACAAAGTGAATGATCGTAGACTGCAGAGAGCAAGTGGGGACATTGACATTGAGTGTAGGGGCAAGGCTATATAAAAGATATCAACTTTATGAATTACAGCTTAACTTTGGCTTAATTTAAATTAAGCCAATGTTGCAGTGACTGATGGCTTACTTATAATTGTTCTTGCATATTTAGCTGGGATTGGAGAACTCAATATAACAAAACTTCCATATGTAACAGGAATAGTATGGCATAAAAACCCTGCAAAACTATAAACAGTATGACTCAAAGCTCATTTCAGCTATCTGAAAGTCTACAAACCTAAACTGTAAAGACTTTAGTAGAGTTTTGCCTTGAGATATGATAGTAACTTTAGAATTTCAAATTTCTCTGCCAAGAGACATCTATGAAGCATATGCAAGTTGTATACAGCTGTCTTTAGGGGTCCAAATTAATTTAGTGTCAAATTGTTGACTGTGATTGACAGAATTGAGAGCTTGAGGACCAATACATTATGGATCAAAAGAATGAATGAAAGACAAAATGCATAGGACCATGCTCATCCTTTTCCCATCTACCCACTACTGGAGATACTGCCCTTTTTCTTGATCCATCCACAGGGGGCAGTAATTTACATTTTTGGTTTCTGTCAAAAACACCAGACAGTAGCTCAAAGTAAAAGGGTGCCATTTACTGTAATGCCCCTAAGAGGGCGAAAATTTAACCCTTTAAATGCTGAATGGTTTTAGGCTTTGAACATCAAAGTTGCAACAACTGTTCATCTTCAATCCTACTATTTGTTCTTCATTTAACCTTTTCAATTTATCTTTATCCATTTGATGTTAATTTAAAAAGATTAAAGAATGATTAGGTTTATTTATATTAACTGAATAGCTCACTTATGTACAGTAGGTATAATATATAAACTTTCCTCCATTTCCAAGAAGAAACTGACATAAAATCGAATTATGGATCACTATTGGTTGATATTATCATCACTAAAAGGGTTGATAGGTCAAAATGTGTTTGCAGCACCACCAGTTCAACATCATTTTAGAAAGTTAGTGTCTGTGGACATTGAAAACATAAATGATCAAAAGCGGTGCTGTGCTTTAAACTAGCACTAGTCCATGTCAAACCTTAGAGGGGGGCTCAGAAAAGACTAATCATATACAAATCAATACTTTACACTTAACTAATCCCAAAACAGTTCCCAAATCCCAGAGAGTTAGACTTCTTGACTTAGTAATCACTTAGTTTAGGCCAGAGTCTTGCATCCTAAAGGTTTCTACAAATCAATCATGCTTACTAGTCATAACTTTGATCATTAATTACATAATTGTTGAAGATGATTACTTTTTTCTCGCAGTTTTATTTGAAAAAAGTTTGATATGCTTGAGCAATGATAAACAATGCAGAGTTTTGGCTGATACAGGAAGTAAACTGTCCAAGAGCTTTCACTGCTCTGAGGAGCGGCCATCTTTAAATCTCTAAATAAATTCTCAGAGAAGCTAATCTGTCATACTTTTCTTGTAAAATCACACAAATACACAATAAAGCATATGATTTATATGGTTATATCATGTTTAAATGCCTTTTTCATTATTCAAGTACCATAATTAACAGTTTCCTCTCTTTCTTTTATAGACCATTGCCTGTTTGTCAGTTTGGGCAATTCTCTAGGAAAAGCAGCCAAGGGACCAAGACAGAACAATTGCAAAGCAACGTTATCCAGACAAAACACAACAACACAACACCCTCCTGTGTTTTCTCAAGCAATGTGAGTATTTAAAGAGTCTACATCCCATCTGGAGTGGATCTTTTTCAGTTAGCTGCTGTTTGCCCAGTTATAGCTCCCCCTAGCAGCTCCCTTCATATTTCCTTGCTCAAGCTAAGCATTTTCAGCATTGTACATCATGTTAGACCAGTAAAAATCCATATACAGGCCTACATGGATCCAATGTGCATCTCAATTAGCCCATCCATCCATTAATAGCCTGGCCATTGGGGAACACAGCCACACTCACCTCTTCAGACTGCTCTCTTTCCAAAGTCCCAATCCGACTGCAGTTCTTCTTCCCAGCAAACACTGCAAAAGAGGCTCTTCCATTTAAGCTCAGTATGGAGGGGTGTCCAGATTGGACTATACCATTTTACTGGTGTCTAGAAGGCCCTGGGGACCCAAAAAGGGCCCTTTAGCCACCATATTAATGCAAGTCTCCACTTGCACCATTGCAGAGGCATCTATGAACCCCTATTGACCAGCCCCCTCCTCAAGCTACAGATGGCCTCCCCCAATGACATTCAAATATTCCAGCCTTCCAACAGTCAGATAGTCAGTACAGAGAACCAACTGTGTCTCTGTAGACAGCTGAGGGCGCACAGAGTCTCCAAAGAGGCCAGATGCCAAGCACTGCCATTGGTTATAATGGCTGAATGCTGTTGGTGGGGGGCTTTTTGTTGGAATACATCTTTAAATAAGAAATTTAGGGTTGGAATGAACCAAACTTATGAAAATAGCTTACTGAAATATAAGCCATCCATTGGATATGCAAGAGCAGAGTTAGAAAGTATGGCTCTCCAAAGGTCTGGGTGTGAGCCCAAACAGGACACCTGTTACTAGGATGATAGAAGGGAGCTGTATAAATTAGGGGGATACTGACTAAGAGGGATAGAATCACTCATATGAATCTGACCAGTGCTTTATGAAAAACCTCTTTAACATTAGATGCCTCTTTTTACAGATTGTTTCATGGCACAGAGGTCTCCAAGCTACTGTTCCTCCGGAGACAACAAGCATTCTCCAAAATGGTTCATTTTTTTGATACAGGAGCAGCAAACAATGAAAATAGCTTGATAACAATCAATTAGGAATTTAATTTGGAGAATATCTGGAGAAGTTAGAGTAGTCAAGAAGATGAGATCCTCTTAAATGTGGCCTGAGCAAAGAAGTGTGTGAGAGCTGGATTATATGAAACATAAATGAAACATAAGTGGTTTAGGCTAGTATTTAAATACATGTGATACAATGTATGCATGTTGTCCAACAAAAAGTATGACATTTTAAATAACCCAATGAGTTCATGTGTGATCAATTGTATGATGTCATAATGCAATGTACAGAAAGTGGCCAACATTGCATGCGTTCTAGACATAAAAACAGCATGTTTATCTGCAATGGTGCAAACAGAACGTGTGGTTAAAAAGTGATCACTAGAATGTTTGCATCTCTTAAAATATAACTTCAGCTAAAACCAGCATTAAACATGCTTGGGTAAATATTAAAATAAAAACGCTTACCAGCGTTGCGCAAAAACTGCAAAAAGAATGTCAAGAGCAATAGCTTGCTGGTGGGTTGATATTTAGTGGATACTCGGTTCCATTGTTGCTCTGAGTAAAAGATAAAATTACAATAAATAAAAGTCAAGTCCCAGGGCGAACAAAGTGTCAGTGTCCTTCAACCATGGCGCGCAATATGCTACATACAGAACTCAAAACTATTTTCAGATAGGCATCGGTTAACTGCCCGACGCCATGTGTAATTATTCCAAACAAAAGTGGTAACCGTTTTTCAGCCTGTTAAACATCTGAAACTAAGTCATCTCTAACATGAAATCATGCCAAATTTCTCATGACGGATTGCTGATTATGACATGACACCATGAGAACAAGGTAAGCTACACAACGAAAACACTCTAAATGTTAACCTGACACTTACGGCAGTTCGGCGAGATGGCTTACAGCAAACCTTTCCGCTAATTTAGTAATTAGGATATTTTACATTGGTCCCTTTTTCGAAGTGAACTTGAAATTATTAGATATATATATATATATATATATATATATATATATATATATATATATATATATATATATATATGCTAAGTCGCCTTTAAATTAGTCCAGCTTTATTAAGTTTTTATAAAAAGGCACGTTTTGCACAGCATGTTCCACAACAGATATTTATGATCACAGAGGTAAAATGTTTCTTTATGTAGGCCTACTGTGTTGCATGGTCAAATGTGTTTTTTGAGATCATGTGTGCTTTTTAAAAAAAAACAAAAACAAAAAAAAAAACTAATGTATAGAAATATGATCGAGCAACAAGTATTTCATCATAAATTTACAATAAACTCAAATGCAAAATAAGGCAATTTCCACAATATGTGCAATTTCCTGATAGCACATCCATAACCCAGACGTCTATTTGATGTGTGTTTACATCTGGAAGTATCAAGTCAATTGATTATGATTAAATGTTGACACATGTATGACTCATAAGCATAAAAATGGCATATGTTATTTAAGGCCCTGTGGGGTAAAAGGCTCCTTTAATTTTATTTTCTCCCAAAACACTAAATAGCACTAAAAACTACAACAGCATACACCTGTTTGTCACTACGCACTGCAAAATGTTCCTGATCCATGAGACCTTTGCATGCTGTGTCTAAAGTTTTTTTTAATTTAATTGTTTATTTAAAGGCAATTTGATCTAATTTTTAAAAGTTGCAAATTTGTGTAGCTAATGGAAATACCTGAAATTAACACATTTAGCTTGAGACAAAATGCTTATTTATCATTTTCAGTTTTGTTCAAAGTTATTAAATCAAAAGTTGTTTTAATAACTGTCCAATAAGTGAAAGGATGGTATTTGGGGTAAAAAAGGCCCCTATAAAACACATTGTTTTAGTTTTTAAGTGGGGGAATAGATTTGTTCTGAAAAATGTGGGCTCATATTGACTGATTCAATTACAATGGCAATCAATTTGTTTATAGAATACTAGAGATGTTATAAAATGTCAAATGTGATTGAAATTAACAGGAAATCGTGCACCCTTTAACGCAGTAGTTATTTTGAATAAGCATTATCTTAATTTGTTACTCAAAAGAGCATCTTGCTGTTCTCTGGGGATCAAACCAACAACCTTCTGATTGCCAGTTATGTGCTTTAGCCCACTACACCACCACCACTACAATCACAGCACTATTCTGTTCACTGTTCCCCTCATATCTCATACTGACAAGCCTGCTAAATCTATGCGTTGGACTCTGATATTTACATCTACTACCAGTGGTGATTTTTCAGCAGCGTTTAAGGGGGATTCTCAATTCTATGTTCTCTCTACCCACGACCTGAGTGCCGATGAGCACCTCAGCTGGTTTAACTCGGTGTGTGCTACTATACTAGATGCAGTGGCTCCTCTAAAGCCCAAACATCACAAACCTAAGTCTGAGCCCTGGCTGAATGACACAACCTGTGGTCTTAGACAGGCCTTAAGAAGAGCTGAGAGAAAGTGGAAGAAAGACAAGCTCCAGGTCTCCTATGAAATTCTGAGGGATCCTCTTTCTCAATTCCAGAAAGCTGTGAGATCAGCTAAAGCAAAGTACTTTTCTGACCTCATTGAAAAGAACTGTCACAGTCCTAGAAACCTCTTCACTATTATAAACGCTGTTGTAAATCCTTCTGTCAGTATATATCCAGCTGAGTCTTCAGCTATGTGTGAACACTGCTGTTCTTAACACATTTGAAACTATTTAACTTCCTCTTTTACAAGAAATTGTCAAGAAACCCACTGGTTCCTCTTTCAATGTTATTCCCCAACATCTTTTTAAACAAGTGTTTGATGTGACTGGGCCCAATCTTTAAATTTTGTTAAAACCTTGAAACGGGAATTGTACCCGATTACTTGAAGCGTGCCTCTGTTAACCCCTTCTTAAAAAGCCAAATTCAGATCCTAGTTTTATCTAATTTTAGACCAGTTTCTAATCTCTCCTTCATTTAAAAATGTTGATAGAAAACAGTTCTTCAGTTTCTACATGGTTTCTTAGAAGAAAATAAAATCTTTGAAGTTTTCCAGTCAGGTTTTAGAAAATACTACTCTACTGAGACAGCACTAGTAAAAATTAAATTATGTTTTTTTTTATCTACTGATTCTGGTAATTCTGTAGTGCTTGTGTGTTTAGATTTAAGTGCTGCCTTACAGTTGACCATGCTGTCCTGATCTCCCATTTAGAGCAATGTGTAGATATTCAAGGAAAGGCTCTGAAGTGGTTTCGATCCTATTTTAATAATAGGAGTTTCTCAGTTAATATCGGTGACTTTTCCTCTGGTTCGGCTCCACTTATCTGTGGTGTCCCCCAAGCCTCTATTCTTGCTCCTATTATATTTTCTCTCTATATGCTTCCTTTAGGTTTTATTTTTAAGAAATACAATATCTCTTTTCACTGCTATGCAGATGACACCCAAATCTATCTGCCTTTGAAACATAAGAATTGTACTGAATCACTTCTGGCCTGCCTCTCTGACTTAAAGGCTTTGATGTCTTTAAATGTTTTAAACTTAAATGGAAGCAAGACTGAGATCATTGTGTTTGGGCCCAGTGAAGCCCTTAGAACCTCTGATCTTAATTTCGTCTCTCATAATACATGAAAAATATGGGTGTGTTCTTTGATAATACTCTTAAATTTGACAAACAAGTCAACTCTATAGCTTT
The DNA here is from genome assembly GCF_019703515.2 of Myxocyprinus asiaticus. Classification (NCBI taxonomy): domain Eukaryota; kingdom Metazoa; phylum Chordata; class Actinopteri; order Cypriniformes; family Catostomidae; genus Myxocyprinus; species Myxocyprinus asiaticus. The sequence continues at coordinate 6,671,714 of NC_059359.1, forward strand.
TTCCATTTATGAGCATTGGCCAAGGTGATGACTTTTCTTTCTATTAAGAATTTTGAAAGGGCGATTCATGCTTTTATTACTTCACGGCTTGACTATTGCAATGCACTTTATATGGGTATTAGTCAATCATCTCTTTCCCAGATGCAAACTGTACAGCTGCTAGGCTTCTGACTGGTGTCAGGAAACGTGAACATATCACCCCTGTTTTAGTCTCATTACACTGGCTTCCAGTTCACTACAGAATTGATTTCAAAGTCCTACTCCTCATTTATAAATCCTTAAATGGTCTAGCACCATCTTACCTCACTGATCTCCTGTCTGAGCATCACTCAGTGAGATCTCTGTGGTCCTCAAACCAGGGGTTATTAACAGTCCCAAGATATTATTCTACATGTATGGGACATGATTTACTAATGAATACACAGATATATCGCTTGATTCGCTCAACATAAACAGAATCTACAAGACTGCACTGATGTGAATATTCTAGCATGGTGTGGGGTCCATCCTTCTCCAGTTTCTTCCTCATTTTTTATTGCCTTGATGACATCTATTTTGTTTGGTGGACACATACAGTACATTCATTTGTACATGACATTAAACTTTGTTTAATGCTTGTCATCTCATGTTGCTCCTATTAGAAGTCCAATTACTCTCCATACCGAAGTCAGTTTGTCTCAATAATTCCAATTTTCACTGACACCAAAAACAGCCCCTGCAAGGAAGGAAAATGAAAGACATACATTAAAAATCACTGATGTACTACATAGACGCATATAAAAGCATATATACATTTCTGCACTTGTTATTTTTAAATCATGCTGTATTATCAGGACCTGCTAAAAATAAGATAAGCAACTGAACAATAAAGCACTGTAAATTATAGCAGATTACATCACTGGAGATGTGAGATAAAGTTACTTATGGTCAGTGTTGGGTGCAACAGACTACATCTGAATTATACAATCGATTACTGTTTCTTTATTATTACATACTGATTACATTATCATGCACTGCAATAAATTAGTAGCTAATTAATTTGTTTGGTAGGCCTTGTGTGATAGCGTTAAAACATTGAAAGTGGTCTCGTTCCTCATTTACTTAGACTACAGAAATAACAACTTAAAGAAGATACAAGGATAATGTCACAGTGCAATGCAGCGTTATCATAGGAACATTGCTTATCTCGCAGCACTCATGGAAGAAAAGAGGCACACAGAGTAGACACATATGCCTGTGTGGTTTTGATTCACATTCAGCGGGAACAGCAGTTTAAACTTGAACACCCAACGGCCAACGGTCTGGATGTAGAAAAGAAAGTCCCACCTTAAAGGTAAGAGATCCAATCACATTTTAGATTCAGACATCACCTGTCAGTCAACTCGTGTACGCGCATGCGTTGTAGCTGAACCAGTAAATATATATATATATATATATATATATATATATATATATATATATATATATATATATATATATATATATATATATATTATGTTATTTGAGCTAAAGAAGCACAATTTATAACTTTGTAGTCAGATATTATTGCTGAATTAAAATGTGTTCTTTGAATGTAATCTTGACCAACCTTGACCTATTTTTTATAAATATCAAACATTTTCAATATTTAACAAATTTGATGGAAAAAAATATATATATACAAACATGGGTCATGCAGGTGGCTAACAAAAGACTTATAACAATAAACAATGTCTTGATTTTTTGATTATCAATTATTCTAACATTTATTCAAATTATTATTTCTAAGAAGAAGAATAAAATCTAGGGATCCATTTAAAAAATATATAAAATCAATTTAACTTTTCAGATGTGGCCCATGATTCATAAGCCTGATCTGGGCCACACACCTCCCACCAACAATCGGCCCTCATGTTGTTTGCCGTCACGTATGCAGAGTCGCCATTGCCAGACATGGCCCATCTTTGCCCGACAGGACGCATGCCTTTGCCGACATGAGGCCATCAGTGCCAGATTGAGGCCACACTCGGGCCAAGTCCGGCTGCTATGTGGGGGGCTGCCTGGTTGACACTTGCTTTTACTGCAGGCTGGTTCTTTTTATTTGATTTGATTTTATCAATGTTGAAGCACAAACATCAGTAAATGAGAAACTGATCAAACTTTAACCTAAACTTTAGGTAATCAAAAGGAAAAACAAGAAATCCCCAAGATTTCAATCTCCAGAATCCTACAGCACCATGGACAGTACCCACAGGCAGCACTTCCAAAGTCCTTCAGTCTGTCACATGGTCTGTAATGTATTTTAATGCATAAGTGAGTGCATAAGAAGTCTTAAAAAGACTTCCACTCTTTATGAATTATGTTCGTTAAATTCACATTAATAATAATATTAATAAAAATGTCCTTGATGTTTTGCAATAAAACCTTCAGTGATGTAATTAGGAAGTAGGATAGATCCTTTTATTTGCAAACAAAGAAAAAGAAGATATGATTATCCATATACATAGGGTACAATGGGGCTAAAGGCACACCATAAGGAAAATTATTTGCATTAGTTGACAAATTTTGCACTGTAATTATTGCCCCTATATCTACACAATATCAATATACCCCCAACCCCACCCCAAATGTGGGAGCCTTTTACCCCAGGTGTGGGATAAAAGGCTCCCACACCACCGTTTAAAAAAAATATATATTGTTTTTAATCAAAACCACCTTCCGTTATTATTTATTTTAACAAAAATTATGTTGCTACATCAGTATTCAACAAAAAGAACATTTTGTGACCAGAAAAGGGCAAATTTTCCTGCCTGTGGGTACTGTCCATGGTGCTGTAGGATTCTGGAGATTGAAATCTTGGGGATTTCTTGTTTTTCCTTTTGATTACCTAAAGTTTAGGTTAAAGTTTGATTAGTTTCTCATTTACTGATGTTTGTGCTTCAACATTGATAAAATCAAATCAAATAAAAAGAACCAGCCTGCAGTAAAAGCAAGTGTCAACCAGGCAGCCCCCCACATAGCAGCCGGACTTGGCCCGAGTGTGGCCTCAATCTGGCACTGATGGCCTCATGTCGGCAAAGGCATGCGTCCTGTCAGGCAAAGATGGGCCATGTCTGGCAATGGCGACTCTGCACACGTGACGGCAAACAACATGAGGGCCGATTGTTGGTGGGAGGTGTGTGGCCCAGATCAGGCTTATGAATCATGGGCCACATCTGAAAAGTTAAATTGATTTTATATATTTTTTAAATGGATCCTTAGATTTTATTCTTCTTCTTAGAAATAATAATTTGAATAAATGTTAGAATAATTGATAATCAAAAAATCAAGACATTGTTTATTGTTATAAGTCTTTTGTTAGCCACCTGCATGACCCATGTTTGTATATATATATTTTTTTCCATCAAATTTGTTAAATATTGAAAATGTTTGATATTTATAAAAAATAGGTCAAGGTTGGTCAAGATTACATTCAAAGAACACATTTTAATTCAGCAATAATATCTGACTACAAAGTTATAAATTGTGCTTCTTTAGCTCAAATAACATAATATATATATATGTATATATATATATATATATATATATATATATATATATATATATATATATATATATATATATATATATATATATATATATATATATATATATATATACAACGCATGCGCGTACACGAGTTGACTGACAGGTGATGTCTGAATCTAAAATGTGATTGGATCTCTTACCTTTAAGGTGGGACTTTCTTTTCTACATCCAGACCGTTGGCCGTTGGGTGTTCAAGTTTAAACTGCTGTTCCCGCCGAATGAGAATCAAAACCACACAGGCATATGTGTCTACTCTGTGTGCCTCTTTTCTTCCATGAGTGCTGCGAGATAAGCAATGTTCCTATGATAACGCTGCATTGCACTGTGACATTATCCTTGTATCTTCTTTAAGTTGTTATTTCTGTAGTCTAAGTAAATGAGGTCAGAAAAGTACTTTGCTTTAGCTGATCTCACAGCTCTCTGGAATTGAGAAAGAGGATCCCTCAGAATTTCATAGGAGACCTGGAGCTTATCTTTCTTCCACTTTCTCTCAGCTCTTCTTAAGGCCTGTCTAAGACCACAGGTTGTGTCATTCAGCCAGGGCTCAGACTTAGGTTTGTGATGTTTGGGCTTTAGAGGAGCCACTGCATCTAGTATAGTAGCACAGACCGAGTTAAACCAGCTGAGGTGCTCATCGGCACTCAGGTCGTGGGTAGAGAGAACATAGAATTGAGAATCCCCCTTAAATGCTGCTGAAAAATCACCACTGGTAGTAGATGTAAATATCAGAGTCCAACGCATAGATTTAGCAGGCTTGTCAGTATGAGATATGAGGGGAACAGTGAACAGAATAGGGCTGTGATTGTAGTGGTGGTGGCGTAGTGGGCTAAAGCACATAACTGGCAATCAGAAGGTTGTCGGTTTGATCCCCACAGCCACCACCATTGTGTCCTTGAGCAAGGCACTTAACTCCAGGTTGCTCCAGGGGTATTGTCCCTGTAATAAGTGCACTGTAAGTAGCTTTGGATAAAAGCATCTGCCAAATGCATAAATATAAATGATTGTAAATAACATAATCACATAAATCAATGTTACCAATAGATAAGTCATGCGATAATACAAGATCAAGTGTATGGCCATGTGTATGAGTTGGGCCTTTCACCAATTGTGTTAAATCAAAAGAATCAATGAGGCTGATAAACATATTTGACAGTGAGTTTGACGGACAATACACATGAACATTAAAATCCCTGAGAATTAACAGTCTGTCAAAATTTGGAGTGATACCCCCAAGAAAGTCTGCAAACTCACTGATAAAATCTTTGTGAGTTTTTGGTGGTCAATATATCACTGCGATCACCAGCAATTTCGAGTACCAACAGTTGGATTTCCAGTACCAACAGTTGGAGTTCAAAGCTACTACATACCTCAGTCATTAGAGTCTTACATCTAAAATTGTCTTTAAAAATAGAAGCCAGCCCTCCTCCCCGACCCGGAGTACAAGGAGAGTTAAAAAAAAAAAGTACACTCAGGAGGTAAAAGTTCAGAGTAGGGGCTCAAATCCCCAGGCGTAAGCCATGTTTCGGTGACAAATAAAAAATCCAAGCCACGTGAGGCAAAAAAGTAATTTAGGATAAAAGTCTTCTTTACCATCGATCTGGCATTAATCAAGGCAATCCTCAGCCTCACCAAATCCTCAGTCGGCTGTGATACCCGGCACAGCGAGCGGAGATGGTGCACATCCACACCACCGTGGCGAAAGCGAGGCTGGCGATACAGAGGGAGCTGAGGTGTTGAGTCTGGAACAACCGGAATGTTCCAGAAGTGCAATGGTTCCAGAGAACACCACCAAACAAAGCGGCTGCCATAAATTTCCTGAGCAGAAGAGCCCAAGTTGCTGCAACTCCAGTCAGGCCACCAGAAGAGACCTGAGCTTGACAGCAGCACTTCCACATCTTTTCCGGCGCTTCCTCCGGGGTAGAGAGCATGGCAGGTGGCGCAGACATGCAGGTAAGGACGCCAGGAGAGGAGGCGGAGCGTGTTGCGAGCCTCGCTGAGCTCGATTTAAGAATTCCTCAGTGGTGAACTTAATGTTCAAAAGTGATTGCCGGTCATACACTAGAAGCGGTGAAACACTTTGGCTTAAAATAAACATAAAACACAATAAAACAAACAAACTAAGGACCAAGCCAGGTAGCTGACGGCATGCTACACACAACAGCGCCATCTTGAAACCAGATCAATCACTTGCATTGTATAGACCTACAGAGATGAAATATTCTTCCAAAAACCTTCATTTGTGTTCTGCAGAAGAAAGAAAATCATGCACAACTGGGATGGCATGAGGGTGAGTAAATTATGTTTTCATTTTTCTAACCAATTATCCATTTAAACCATTGACAACGTACTGAGTTGTTCATGACCGAAACAAGTGTAATTATACTTTATTAATATTTGCGTAGTTTTTCCCACAAATCAAAACAAAGCATATCTTTCATTTTGTGAACAGCTGTGCATGACTATACAAAAAAGACAACAATATGGCCCAAAAATGATTCAAAGTTCAATTACGTCCTGATGTCATTGTAATGTCATAAGTTACTTTTACTCATTATTTATCCAGCCCCTATCTCTTGTTAAACAAGATTGCCGAACTAAAAGAATGACAAGTCGTCTCCTCTTGTTCAGTCGGTCCCTCGACCCTGCTGAAGCACCCCTAAATAGTTTCTAGCAACGCCTGTGTTTTAATGATTTGTATTTATTTATTTGTTAATTTTGTGTCCTTAGCTGCTGTGAGGGAATAAAAATCACCTGGCATGCAACCCCACCGACCAGGAGACTGAAGTTAATGTAAAGAGATGGCTTCAGTTTGCCCCTGAAAGAGATTGAGGAAGGAGGAAGTGGTTGAGGAGAAAAGAAGAGCAGGACACTTTTAATTGTTTAGGACAATTCTGACTAGACTCTCTCCCTCTCTCTCTCACACACACACACACACACACACAGAAACAAATGCAGCTATTAGGGTGGGCAATAAAATAACTACTGTGATCATAAAAATGTATTGTTTTTTATGTTGTTTGATCCATTTAATTTGTTTAGAAAGTGCATGTATATTGCATTAATGCAAGGCTTTCCTTTTGTCACCTCTGCAAAATGTATAACTGATAATTGAAAACATTGAATTAACTGCATTTTACCTGTTGCAGGTGTTAATTTTATTTATTTTAGTTCAATTTAGTTGGTTTATTTTACTTTTAGTTAAGATCACTGTTAATGTTTTGTGTATGTGCACTGAACAAAAAACACACAAAATTATCAATTGTCTATGAACCTGATTTTTTTTATATACAAAAATAAAACCTTTTCATGCAATAGTTGCTTTGTGGTTTATTCTACATGTATATGATTTGGCTATGGCTGAGAAGTGATTCTGTGCAGAAACTGGTTTAGATGAGGCTTGGGTGTGGCTGCTGGTGTTGATTATGGTATACATAAGGCTGAGATTTGGTACTGATATTATACATGTTTTGGCCCAGTGCAGGGCTGGTTATGGGCTACTGATCGGCTGAGATTTGGGCCAGATATGGCCCATCCGTGGCCCTTGTCTGAAAATCCGGATCTGGGCCACTAGAAGGCCATAATTCATTGCTGTTTGTGGGCCGAGGGAAAGCAAATTATGTGGACTGGAGCTGGGCCAGACAAAAATTTCTATGTGGGCCGTAGTGGTACCAGAGTGTGACACAAATTATTGTTTGATCCACCACGCGAGCGATAGCGAACCACGCTCCTGCATGCCAAATCTTCATCTTGCAGTAATCCTCCCTCATATCTGTGCATCCTGTTTTATTTAGTTATGAACTACATGGAAAGTCAATCTTTGTTAAAGTGTGACAAAACTGCACTAGTCAACAGCGGACAAACCTTTCGTGTGATCACCGCTGAAAGCGTGACGCAGATCAGTTTGAGCAGTGCTGCAGTAGAGAGTCTTGCATATAAACGCGTCTGCTTTGCGTTGGTCGCGCTGTGCGGTTGAGCGGATGACAGCTTACAGTTTCTTGTATTCAGGGATGTAGATTCCAGAGGGGATGGGGGGGGAGGTAACAATAAAAACAAGCAAGTACAACCACCCTCCCCCAACAGTAGCGGTATATCATGACACAGGATCGACTCTGGTCTTGAGAAAATAAATATCAACCATGTGATTGCTGGGCAGATTTGACAAAGTCATTGATGATTTTGCATCAATGAAAACTAGGAGGGGAGGGTTTATGTGTGAGGTATTGTGTGTAATAGCACAAGCAGCACTCTGTAAGTATTCTGCCATTTTCTTTATTTATTGGCTCTATAATTTAATTGTGCACTTTAAATTCTGTATATATAATGTATGTTAATATGTATATATATACTGTATATAGTTACTTCCAGGGTTGCCTCATCAGGCTGATTGGGGTCTGGACATGCATCATTCCGGCCTGACCCCACCCTCCTCCGCGCTACAAATATATTTTTTGTTAAAGCATAATTCTGTAAAAAAAAGTTGTGGATTTTTTGCCACGTCGGACCTTGCCTAGGGCACCAAGTAAGCCAGAACCGCCACTGGTTACACGTTCCTTAATGTTCCACACACACACAAACACGCACACACACACACACACACAAACACACACAAAATCAACAGAATTAAATGTGCACTCATTTATTCCTAAAAAATGAACAGTAATTTTTAAACATATGTATAAAATTGACCACTCACACGAGACGAACACTCCTGTAATATCAGTAACCTTCTCAAAATAAAAAATATATATAATTTTTTTTCTGCATGGAAAATTAAAAATGTCACTTCATGTCAAAAAGTTTTCAGACACCTGCTGTACACGACTTAATGATTATTTTAATGGATTTGCAATGTAAATATTATAAAGTATGTACACGCATTAATATGGCACCATACTCATGTTACTATAGGCATAAAATGAAACACTCAATTTTAATACAACATGGGGTCCCTGCTCTGTCTCCGGGGGTGTAGCCATCATTTCAAAAGTGAGGGGGATGGCCTGGGTAGCTCAGTGGTAAAGATGCTGGCTATCACCACTGGAGTTTGCTAGTTTGAATCCCAGGGCGTGCTGAGTGACTCCAGCCAGGTCTCCTAAGCAACCAAATTGGCCCGGTTGCTAGGGAGGGTAGAGTCACATGGGGTAACCTCCTCGTGGTCGCTATAATGTGGTTCGTTCTCAGTGGGGCGTGTGGTGAGTTGAGCGTGGTTGCCACGGTGGATGGTGTGAAGCCTCCACACGTGCTATGTCTCCGTGGCAACACTCACGTTAATAGGATGCGTGGGTTGACGGTCTCAGACGCAGAGGCAACTGGGATTCGTCCTCCGCCACCTGGACTGAGGCACATCACTATGCGACCATGAGGACTTAAAAGCACATTGGGAATTGGGCATTCCAAATTGGGAGAAAAAGTACATTTTTACCTAACACAAGCTACCAGTATTTTTACATATGCAGTATACAGTATATCAAAGGCAAAACACAATAACACATTTTGTCCAAACTGAGTCTTGGCTCTCTTAAAAATGTGCTTCATGTCCTAATATCATAATTACTGGTAATTGGTTTGAAGTTAAAATTATTATTTAACTTAACTGGATTAACTTAACTACATTAAGATACAACACAAAAAGCTAGCTTTGGGGTTTAGATCATGTAGAAATACTGTAGCTCCTTAAGGTAACAATTGCAGGTTACCTTTTTTTTTTACCATGATCTGTCCTGTGACAGACGAGTTTGGCACAACTAACCAAAGATTCAGAGAAAACGAAGTGTGAAAATTTGACACTGAAAATTTTGTAACCAGTAACTGAGATCCAGCTCGAGGGATTGACATTGCCACCGTGGAAACGACACTACATGATGAGCTTATGTAGGACGTGGTTGAGCAGCTATCGTCTCTTATTCGATTGGCCCAGGGCTGGCCCAGGCTCTTCTGGCACCCTAGGCGAGATTTTAGATTGGCACCACTCAACCACAACAAGGAAATCTACATGCCAATTTACAGTATGAGTCTTACATATTCAATTGAGCAGAGGAGTGCAATTGTTTTGGTACAGGGGCCACATCAGCCATTAAGTCTCTGGAAGAGAGAAGATAAAATGTTTTGCATAGTTGTATCTTTTAAGCCCAGAAGTAGTAGTGCACTCACGCACTCAATGAATGATGCACAATTTTGTGAAGTGCGTACAGACTGATGGGACCATTCTGTGATTAACTGAAGTTTTGCTGCTACTTTTCTATCATGTGTTAGTAAAACTAAATAAAGACTGAATAACATTTTTAATTGTTTATTTTACCATACTTCAATGCAGTTATTATATAGTATTCAATTTAACACTCTACATCAGGAGTCTGGTTTAATAGTAAAATAAAATATTCAGAAATTATAGATTCTAAAAGCTTATTTTAATGTTGTTTTATTCTGAAAACGTTATCAACCTGTTTGCACGCTCATGGGTCATGATGTGGGTCTCGTCAATGGTTTGTTTGGCATTCCATTCAGCACACAACTGAATAAAACAGGCTTCATGACACTGATAAATGATTACTGCCAGAGTAACATTCGCATTCAGGTGTCAGGGACTTCAGCATTTCACAAATAACACAAAGAACAAACATTTTCCTCTCTTGCTTGGTTTTGCTTGTGTGTCCCCTCCATGTGTGAATGATGCGAAGATCTATTGGGGATTTTACTAAAGTTTGTCACTGAAAAGGTTTGCTCGCAGACTTGGCACTAAACAGCACATGCAGCCTCACGAATGGACACAGAGTGGCTACATAACTCTTTTCTTTGAGCACAATATTGCACTATTGAGCGCTAAGTATTTTATTTTAGTTTTTTTTCGAAGAGGAGAGAGAACGCGCGCCCTCGCATTCATGGTTATCAGATTGCATAAATGAAGTATGACATAAGGTGAAATATTTCCCATTTTTGCAAGTATGAACCTCTGATTGGGGTGTTGTATCTATTATCTGGCAACGCTGAGCATAATAAAAGCTTGTGGATGCGCGATAGGCCCCAAAGCCAGATAAATGATAGATCTAATCAAAAACGTTCATGATAAATCGACCTACAGGCAGTAGTTTGGCCTGGTCTGCAATTGAGGGTGCTTAGCATGAACGCTTTAGACTACAGTCCTAATCATGGTCTCTTTTAAATTAAGACACTTAGGAGTTTTTTGGTGAAGTGAAAGCAAGCAGCAATATAACTGTAATTAAAACAACATTATAGAAGCTTAAGTTTATTTTAAAGAAAATACACTACACTTAACTTGCACTAAACTTAAATAAAACAAGCAAAAACGACCCACAGTGTCCATGCCAGTTAAGAGGTTCTAAATAAGCTATTTCAAAATAGTAAATAAACATCAATGGCTCACATGAACAGTCATTAACTTGTGATTCTTACCTTTATATTGATCTTTTTTTCTGCTCGTCTTCTTTGTGCCACTTCCTGCCTTGTGCACCTGATAATTTGGTTCTTTTTTCACTCATTTTGTCCACATATGATATGATAAGTATCCGATTATAATATAATCACCTAGTGCTAGTGCTCAATATATGGGTAGAGCAGTGTACAGTCGTCACGAGAGTGTGCACTTCTGACCAAAAAAATAACAAAACAATTGTGCAGCGCCTCTCTGTCATTTTGCGCCCTAGGCAACAGCCTATGTTGCCTAAGCCACGGGCTGGCCCTGGATTGACCAGTGAATTTAAACATTTGCATTTACACATATACACATTTGCTATATGACACAATGTAAACAAATTTGCTCCAGGAAAAAGTGCGGAGGATGAAGTTTGGTTTTATTAAAAGTGAGGGGGAAACGTCTCCCATGTCCCCATGTATTCTACGCCCTTGTCCGTCTCTGTACCCATCAAGGCGTCCTTGGCTCAAAAAAGTTTGAAGACCCCTGGTAGTCTTCGTCAAACACCATACAACATTCACAAGTGCAGAGACTATTTGTTTAATTACTATATACAGTGTGTACTTTTAGTTTTCTAACATTCACATAGCTCGAGTCTTAAGAGACCCGGGACCTCATTTCACCCCCTGTACAGTACCTCATCCATTTTCTGGAGTTGTGCCCACACCTCTTTAGTACTCCTTAATCTATCTATCTCTTATAAATAGTGTAACACACACACAAACTATAAGGGTTGAAGTATCAAAAGTGTTTAGGGTCATTAGAGACCCAAGGTATGTAATAGTGTCAGGTTTTTGTTTTGTTTGTTTGTTTTTTTTTTTTTGCACATTCATAAATTATATTTTTTATGATTATTTCATATCTATATAAATTTACTATCACAGGATATCTATTTCTTTGTTTATATCAAGAGAAATTAGTACTATATTTGTACAAATAAATACTACTTTTTTTACAAACAAATGCACCGCTCCACCACTTATGTTTTTTTCTTTTTTGGCAGCCCAGAAAAGAGCTGCATTCAATGGCCGCTTCGCACAAATTGAGTTGAAAATGCCCCCAAAATTTTGTTTGTGTGGTTGAAACAACTTATTTTCTACAAATTATTGGAGATTTGGACTTCTTTAAATTTCCACCAGGATCAGCGGATAAGGACAAACTCCAGATTTGACATAAAATATGATATTTCATGCATCACAGTCATTGTTATGGCATCTGTTCTAATAAAACCCACTTTACACTGCAGCTGCTGTGGACTTGAACCTTTTAAGAAGGAATCGCACAAACTCTGAATGCAAACAGTGGTTTTGAATTTCTAAAGTGCAATCACTGTGACGAATATGAGGCCAAATGTGATCTAACGATGATCTTATATAAACAAAACCCATGGAAGGTCTTACAAGAAGAATGGGACCCCATCTCCACCATCGCAGCCCATTGGCTATGGTTAATGTAGTATCGCCCTGAAGAAGCTATTTGACATAACAGGCATTTTGTAGATCTTTTTTTTTTTTTATAGATATATGTGCTGGGTGAAATTATCATGCATTTAACTGTTAATGGCATAGCACAATCATAGGGTTAGGCACACAAAACTTTTTTTTTTTTTTTTTTTGCCATTTCAGCAATACCTATATGAAAAATGACTTTGAACTTGACGTTTGTCAAGAGTTAAGTGTTGGCAGACACTATTTAGGTAATAATTCCATTAAAAGTCACAAGGTTTTTTTAGATATGGTTTCAGATCAGCAGTAGGCAGTTATAAGGAAATGTTTGTGAGAGGACTAAGCTGTCCTCTTTTTACAAAGCTGTCTGGGTAGCCTATATCTTTTTGTTTGTGGGGTTGAAACACCCCGTTTTCCAACAGATTACTTTTTTTTTTACAAACAAATGAACTCACACACACACACACACAATATATATATATAATGGTTGAATACCAAAAGTGTTTAGGGTCATTAGAGACACTAGGTATGTAATAGTGTCAGTTCTTTTTTTTTTTTTTTTGCACGTCCATAAATTTATTTTTTTATGATTATTTCATATCTATATAAATATACTATTACAGGATATCTATTTCTTTATTACAAGATAAATTAGTACTATATTAATACATATAAATATTACACCGATCAGCCTTAACATTAAAACCACCTGCATAATAATGTGTAGGTCCCCCTCGTGCCACCAAAACAGCGCCAACCCGCATCTCAGAATAGTATTCTGAGATGCTATTCTTCTCACCACAATTATACAGAGCGGTTATCTGAGTTGCTGTAGACTTCATCAACAAGGCATTTCTGTCCGCAGAACTGTTGCTCACTGGATGTTTTTTGTTTTTGGCACCATTCGGAGTAAATTCTAGAGACTGTTGTGTGTGAAAATCCCAGGAGATCATTAGTTACAGAAATACTCAAACCAGCCCATCTGGCACCAAAAATCATGCCACGGTCGAAATCACTGAGATCAAATTTTTCCCCCATTCTGATGGTTGATGTGAACATTAACTGAAGCTCCTGACCTGTATCTGCATGATTTTATGCATTGCATTGCTGCCACATGATTGGCTGATTAGATAATCCCATGGATGATTGTTGGTGCCAGACGGGATTGTTTAAGTATTTCTGTAACTGCTGATCTCCTGGGATTTTCACACACAACAGTTTCAAGAATTTACTCCGAATGGTGCCAGAAACAAAAAACATCAGTGAGCGGCAGTTCTGCGGATGGAAATGCCTTGTTGATGAGAGAGGTCAGAGAATGGTCAGACTGGTTCGAACTGACAAAGTCTACAGTAACTCAGATAACCGCTCTGTACAATTGTAGTGAGAAGAATATCATCTCAGAATGCTATTCTGAGATGTGGGTTGGTGCTATTTGGCGGCACAAGGGGGACCTACATGATATTAGGCAGGTGGTTTTAATGTTGTGGCTGATCGGTGTATATCACATTGATTTTCTGTGCAACAATGAATTATAAACAATGGTAAATTATCAGTATTACATATTCGTGTACACATACATATTACACGTTATTTCTTACTCAAGGTGGCGCTGTTTTTTTCAGTAATTTACTTGATTTACATTTGACATTGCTATTTGATTAAGAAACAACCTGGAAGTAAACTATAGCAAGTGTAACACATGAACAGTATGATATGACTTTTGTCATTTGGGTGTACTATTGAAATTATGTAAATGTTAATGTTAAGTTGTGCATCTGTTTAGAATTAATAAGTGCCTGATAAAATACTTATGTGTAGCTTATGTGTTATGTGTAGTTCAGTATGTTTTTGACAACCAGTTGCGTCTTATGACTTTTAGAAAGTAATGAATCCTGTTTTAGATTGGTCCTGATTTGTTGCGTTATCTCTTTGATATACGAAAAATAAAATATCAAATAAATATTTTTTAATTGTCTTGAATATTTTATAAAATTGTACACTTTTTGGGCATTTTGTAGATAATTTTTTTTTAGACCCGAATATGTAAGAGAGTTTGGTGAAATTATCATGCATTTAAAGGGTTAATGGCATAGCACAATCATGGGGTTAGGCACACACAACATTTTATTGCCATTTCAGCAAGTTGGCAGACACTATTTAGGTAATAAATCCATTAAAAGTAACAAGGTTCTTTTAGATATGGTTTCAGATCAGCAGTAGGCAGTTATAAGGAAATGTTTGTGAGAGGACTAAGCTGTCCTCTTTTCACAAAGCTCTCGAAGCCTTCCTCTTTCATATCTTTATTGGCTTTGATAAATCTTGGAATTTCTTCTTGAAGTTTCTTCCTCTCTTATTCAGGTACCTGGAGAAGAAGCAATTTTAAAAGAAAATTAAATGGAATTCAGATCTCTCCAATCTATAACTAAACAGATGGTAACTGTGTCCTGTGGTGTCTGACTGCATGACAGTACTAATTGATTAAAACTATCCAACAGTTTCCCGGTACCACATATTTCTACTCTCTACTAAGTAGTATGTTCTAAGAGTGTTTTCCAGGTGACTTCTGACTCCCAGTATGGTTTGGGGTAGGTGTAGGGGTGGGCTTTAGGGATAGGGACCAGACAGGTGGCAGGGAGCAAGAATCTGGTGGGAAATCAGAAAATCTGTTTCCTCGTCTTCTGCTGCCAATTTTAAGTACAAAAACATACCCTTCTCCTCTTAATGAACCTGGTTTTATTCCAGTCAGCTCTTCGTTCATACGGTAGTCAACAGCCCTGTTTGTTTCCATCTGTAGTTTATTTAACAGATGAATTAAAACCAAATGAATTAAGCATTTTTATATTTCTATGAATGAAACATTTTCTGTGATCTAGAATGCATGTCTCCTTTCATGGATCAGAGTCATAGATGAAGTTACTTTTTTACAAACAAAAGAACTCTCTTATAAATAGTGTAACACACACACACACACACACACACACACACAAATGCTGGTGCGACTATCCTTATGAGGACTCTCCTTAGACATAATGCTTTTTATATTGTAAGAACTATAGCTTGTATCCCCTAAACCTTCTGAATTTTTAAATTTTCAAACAAACATAGTTTAATATGCTTTATAAGCAATTTCAGTTATGGGACACTAGAAATGTCCTCATAAACCACATTTATAGCATAATACCCTTGTAATTACCAGTTTATAACCTAAAAAATGTCCTTGTAAACCACCCAAACCCACCCACACACACGCACACACAATGTATATATATATATATATATATATATATATATATATATATATATATATATATATATATATAATGGCTGAAGTACCAAAAGTGTTTATCGTAATTAGAGAGCCTAGGTATGTAATAGTGTCAGTTTTTTTTTTTTTTTTTGCACATCCATAAATCCACACATTTTTTATGATTATTTCATATCTTTATAAATTTACTATCACATGATATCTATTTCTTTGTTTATTACTAAATAAATTAGTATTATATTTATACAAATAAATACTATATCACGTTGATTTTCTGTGCTATAGTGGCGAATTATCAGTATCCCATATGCGTGTACACATACGTATTACATGTTATTTCTTACTCAAGGTGGCGCTGTTGTTTCAGTAAATGGCTTGATTTACATTTGTCATTGTTATTTGATTAAGGAACAACCTGGAAGTAAACTATATACAGGGTTGGGAGGGTTACTTTTGAAATGTATTCCACTACAGATTACAGAATACATGCTGTAAAATGTAATTTGTAACGTATTCTGTTAGATTACTCGAGGTCAGTAACGTATTCTAAATACTTTGGATTACTTCTTCAGCACTGGTTGATTTTTTCACTTGTTTTGACTATAAAAACTCTGCCAGTACAGTAAGACAAAGTACACGTTAAAAATACATTCTCTGAAAAACCTAAATATCTTATGCAGTGTTGTTTCTAAAACAAGATCAATCAAACTGATCTTGTTTAAGGAATTTTAGATATTTTTTACAGGAAAACAATTTAAAAATTATTATCAAGAATACGATTTTTATCCTAACATCAAAGGTCTTACTAGAAAAAAATGAAATTATGATCCAACGTGAATTTTCTTGATAAAAAAATATGATCGTGCCTGGTAAATGGCTAGAAATAGCATTTTAGCTTAGCATAAAGCTGACAATTTACACAAGGTTTATTTCTATTTCTTCTGCTCCAAACTTACTTCAAACTTACTTCTCTGTCTGCTCGTATGAATGTAACACATCATAAGAAAGTGTTTCACCGCTGTTCAAATGCACTTTGGATCGCATCATTTATATGTATAAATGTTTTCCATCTGAAAGGACTAAATATTCAATGAAACAAATGACAATAAAATGCAAAGTAATCTCTTCAGTAATCAAAATACTTTTTGAATGTAACTGTATTCTAATTACCAATGATTTAAATTGTAACTGTAGTGGAATACAGTTACTTATATTTTGTATTTTAAGTACGTATTCCCGTTACATGTATTCCGTTACTCCCCAACCCTGACTATAGCAAGTGTAACACATGAACAGTATGATATGACTTTTGTCATTTGGGTGTACTATTGAAATTATGTAAGTTGTGCATCTATTTAGACTTAATAAGTGCCTGAGGAAATACTTGTGTGTAGCTTATGTGTAACTTATGTGTTATGTGTAGCTCAATATGTGTTTGAGAGCCAGTTGTGTCTCATGACTTTTCAGAAATTAATGAATCCTGTTCTACATTTGTCCTGATTTGTTGCATTATCTCTTTGAATCACAAACAATAAAACATCAAAATATAGCAAAATATATTTTATTTAAATATTTTTTAATTGTCTTGAATATTTTATAAAATTTTACACTTTTGGGGCATTTTGTAGATAATTTTTCTTTATAGATGTACATGCCGGGTCTTTAAAGACCCGAATATGTAAGAGAGTTTGGTGAAATTATCATGCATTTAAGGGTTAATGGCATAGCACAATCATGGGGTTAGGCACACACAACATTTTATTGCCATTTCAGCAAGTTGGCAGACACTATTTAGGTAATAAATCCATTAAAAGTAACAAGGTTCTTTTAGATATGGTTCCAGATCAGCAGTAGGCAGTGATAAGGAAATGTTTGTGAGAGGACTAAGCTGTCCTCTTTTTACAAAGCTCTCGAAGCCTTCCTCTTTCATATCTTTATTGGCTTTGATAAATCTTGGAATTTCTTCTTGAAGTTTCTTCCTCTCTTATTCAGGTACCTGGAGAAGAAGCAATTTTAAAAGAAAATTAAATGGAATTCAGATCTCTCCAATCTATAACTAAACAGATGGTAACTGTGTCCTGTGGTGTCTGACTGCAAGACAGTACTAATTGATTAAAACTATCCAACAGTTTCCCGGTACCACATATTTCTACTCTCTGCTAAGTAGTATGTTCTAAGAGTGTTTTCCAGGTGACTTCTGACTCCCAGTATGGTTTGGGGTAGGTGTAGGGGTGGGCTTTAGGGATAGGGACCAGACAGGTAGTAGGGAGCAAGAATCTGGTGGGGAATCAGAAAATCTGTTTCCTCGTCTTCTGCTGCCAACTTTAAGTACAAAAACATACCCTTCTCCTCTTAATGAACCTGGTTTTATTCCAGTCAGCTCTTCGTTCATACGGTAGTCAACAGCCCTGTTTGTTTCCATCTGTAGTTTATTTAACAGATGAATTAAAACCAAATGAATTAATCATTTTTATATTTCTATGAATGAAATATTTTCTGTGATCTAGAATGCATGTCTCCTTTCATGGATCAGAGTCATAGATGAAGTTACTTTTTTACAAACAAAAGAACTCTCTTATAAATAGTGTAACACACACACACACACACACACACAAATGCTGGTGCGACTATCCTTATGAGGACTCTCCTTAGACATAATGCTTTTTATATTGTATGAACTATAGCATGTATCCCCTAAACCTTCTGAATTTTTAAATTTTCAAACAAACATAGTTTAATATGCTTTATAAGCAATTTCAGTTATGGGGACACTAGAAATGTCCTCATAAACCACATTTATAGCATAATACCCTTGTAATTACCAGTTTATAACCTAAAAAATGTCCTTGTAAACCACCCAAACCCACCCACACACACGCACACACAATATATATATATATATATATATATATATATATAATGGTTGAAGTACCAAAAGTGTTTATCGTAATTAGAGAGCCTAGGTATGTAATAGTGTCAGTTTTTTTTTTTTTTTTTTGCACATCCATAAATCCACACATTTTTTATGATTATTTCATATCTTTATAAATTTACTATCACATGATATCTATTTCTTTGTTTATTACTAAATAAATTAGTATTATATTTATACAAATAATACTATATCACGTTGATTTTCTGTGCTATAGTGGCGAATTATCAGTATCCCATATGCGTGTACACATACGTATTACATGTTATTTCTTACTCAAGGTGGCGCTGTTGTTTCAGTAAATGGCTTGATTTACATTTGTCATTGTTATTTGATTAAGGAACAACCTGGAAGTAAACTATATACAGGGTTGGGAGGGTTACTTTTGAAATGTATTCCACTACAGATTACAGAATACATGCTGTAAAATGTAATTTGTAATGTATTCCGTTAGATTACTTGAGGTCAGTAATGTATTCAAAATACTTTGGATTACTTCTTCAGCACTGGTTGATTTTTTCACTTGTTTTGACTATAAAAACTCTGCCAGTACAGTAAGACAAAATACACATGTTAAAAATACATTCTCTGAAAAACCTAAATATCTTATGCAGTGTTGTTTCTAAAACAAGATCAATCAAACTGATCTTGTTTAAGGAATTTTAGATATTTTTTACAGGAAAACAATACAAAAATTATTATCAAGAATACGATTTTTATCCTAATATCAAAGGTCTTACTAGAAAAAAATGAAATTATGATCCAACGTGAATTTTCTTGATAAAAAAATATGATCGTGTCTGGTAACGTGCATGTAAAATGGCTAGAAATAGCATTTTAGCTTAGCATAAAGCTGACAATTTACACAAGGTTTATTTCTATTTCTTCTGCTCCAAACTTACTTCAAACTTACTTCTCTGTCTGCTCGTATGAATGTAACACATCATAAGAAAATGTTTCACCGCTGTTCAAATGCACTTTGGATCACATCATTTATATGTATAAATGTTTTCCATCTGAAAGGACTAAATATTAAATGAAACAAATGACAATAAAATGCAAAGTAATCTCTTCAGTAATCAAAATACTTTTTGAATGTAACTGTATTCTAATTACCAATGATTTAAATTGTAACTGTAGTGGAATACAGTTACTTATATTTTGTATTTTAAGTACGTAATCCCGATACATGTATTCCGTTACTCCCCAACCCTGACTATAGCAAGTGTAACACATGAACAGTATGATATGACTTTTGTCATTTGGGTGTACTATTGAAATTATGTAAGTTGTGCATCTGTTTAGACTTAATAAGTGCCTGAGGAAATACTTGTGTGTAGCTTATGTGTAACTTATGTGTTATGTGTAGCTCAATATGTGTTTGAGAGCCAGTTGCGTCTCATGACTTTTCAGAAATTAATGAATCCTGTTCTACATTTGTCCTGATTTGTTGCATTATCTCTTTGAATCACAAACAATAAAACATCAAAATATAGCAAAATATATTTTATTTAAATATTTTTTAATTGTCTTGAATATTTTATAAAATTTTACACTTTTGGGGCATTTTGTAGATAATTTTTCTTTATAGATGTACATGCCGGGTCTTTAAAGACCCGAATATGTAAGAGAGTTTGGTGAAATTATCATGCATTTAAGGGTTAATGGCATAGCACAATCATGGGGTTAGGCACACACAACATTTTATTGCCATTTCAGCAATTTGGCAGACACTATTTATGTAATAAATCCATTAAAAGTCACAAGGTTTTTTTAGATATGGTTTCAGATCAGCAGTAGGCAGTTATAAGGAAATGTTTGTGAGAGGACTAAGCTGTCCTCTTTTTACAAAGCTCTCGAAGCCTTCCACTTTCATATCTTTATTGGCTTTGATAAATCTTGGAATTTCTTCTTGAAGTTTCTTCCTCTCTTAATAAGGTACCTGGAGAAGAAGCAATTTTAAAAGAAAATTAAATGGAATTCAGATCTCTCCAATCTATAACTAAACAGATGGTAACTGTGTCCTGTGGTGTCTGACTGCATGACAGTACTAATTGATTAAAACTATCCAACAGTTTCCTGGTACCACATATTTCTATTCTCTACTAATTTGTATGTTCTAAGAGTGTTTTCCAGGTGACTTCTGACTCCCATTATGGTTTGGGGTAGGTGTAGGGGTGGGCTTTAGGGATAGGGACCAATCAGGTAGCAGGGAGTAGGTATGTAGTTCTGCCCTAAAGAAGCTATTGGTCATAACAGATACTCACATATATTCAACAAGACATTATTTATGTATAATTTTATCATAAACTTAATATGATGGATGTGTTGCTTTCTCGATGATCAGTAACTGTTTGTGTAATAATTGTTCAAAAGCCCTGAAGCTGTCTACTTTTCTAAAGAAAAATCCCCCAACTACTGTATATTCTTTAGTTTCCCATCATCTTCTGCACATTTGAGTTCTTCAGTGGCTATATGATGTTGAAATCCAGCTTTTGGCAATCGAGGGACTCATACACAACTATTACAAAAGGTGCAAACTTTCATTGATGCTCAAGAAGGCAACACAAGAAGAACCAAGGTGGTGCAAACTTTTGAAAAGGATGATTTGTGTAAATTAGAGTAAATGTTGTGCTGTGTAGCTTCTGAAAAGTGGTGATATACTATGATCTTTTATCTCTTATATTTGTATACATTCTGAAAGGGTATACAAATATGTGTTTCACTTAACTGTATATATAGTTTGTGAAAATTTATATTTTATTTTATATTTAGTTTTTCAAGATTTAACCACATTAGCTTTTTTTTTTTTTAATGTACAAATTCCATGTAGCCTATTCTATCTGTATGATGTCATATTGCATGTGTAATTACGAAAAGACTTGTTAGGTCAGGTCAGGTACATATTTTAACACAAAGTTCACAACACTGGAGCCTAAAATTCAAAACACAATCCTCACATCTCGCACCTTGTTTACATTTTCACGAAGAAATGGATCGGCTTCTTTCAGCTCGTTGTTGATAACTCATTTTTTTTTGGTGCATTTCTACTTGCGCTGACTGACAGGACGACAAAGAGCGCGAGTTCCAAAACACATGACGTCATCGCCATGGTAACCAGATAACTTTTAGCTGATTTGCTGAAAGACTAGAATAAAAGTATGGTCAAATCACTCTGGACCCCGCTCACCCAGCCCACTACCTTTTTAGCCTGCTCAGTGCATCCACGTGAGAGCTAACGAACTCATTGACTATTTATACACAGACACTAATTGCAATTTAAAAAGCCACAGGTGTGGGAAATTAACCTTTAATTGCCATTTAAACCTGTGTGTGTCACCTTGTGTGTCTGTAACAAGACCAAACATTCAAGGGTATGTGAACTTTTGATCAGGGCCATTTGGGTGATTTCTGTTATCATTATGATTTAAAAAGGAGCCAAACAACTATGTGATAATAAATGGCTTCATATGATCACTATCCTTAAATAAAAGACAGTTTTTTTGCATGATCAGTCATATTTTCAAAATCAATGCCAAAATGTCACAATTTCTGCCAGGGAATGCAAACTTTTGAGCACAACTGTAGATACAGTATATATATATATATATATATATATATATATATATATATATATATATATATATATATATATATATTGTGTTATTGTGTATTTCTATATATACTTATATTTTCTATTCACTTTTTATTTTATTTTATTATATCTTTTTGCTGTATTGTTTGTGCACTGAAAGCTTCTGTCACCAAAACAAATTCCTTGTGTGTGTAAGCATACTTGGCAATAAAGCTCATTCTGATTATTTTCCACAGCATCTCAAAAAAGTCTGAAAGAGTTAATAACAAAAAATACATATTCTCTCATGGGAAGTGATAGTTACCTTGATATTTTATATTCTCATATTTGGCATTCAGTGAAACCATACTGTAGATGTGGGAGCCAAGCAAAGTCGGTTTGTCATAACAAAAATTCTCATTCATATCACTCATTATTGTTCAGGACAAAGTGATGTCATATATAACTAATTATTTTCTTTCCAGTACATTTTATTCAGCCATTTACTATTAATAAAAAGACAAAAACACAAATAGTTGTTCTACTGTCGGAATGGCAAAGTGTCAGAAGTTAGAATCACCCTAATGCCTTATCTTGAAGGTGGATAAGATAACTATCCAAATGTTATTTCTAGATTTTTATAAGGCATTTGATATGGTAGAACACAACTTTATAGGCTTTTTTTATAGGCTATCAGGCTTTAAAGTGTTTTGATTTTGGCCCAGGATTTATAAATATGGTACAAACATTTTATAATAACATTTCTAGTAATGTATCCTTGTCTAATGATACTTCTCCTCGGTTTATTCTTCGGAGAGGTATTAGACAAGGCTGCCCTATATTCCCTTTTTTATTTTTATTAGTAGCTGGAACATTAAATCTCTATACTATACATTGCTCTAAAATTAAAGGCATTGAGACAGATCACAATTTAATTATTACTCAACTTGCAGATGATACCTGTTTATTTTTAAAGAACAAAAACCAAAAACCACAAAAATCCCATTATTCTGGAGGCAATAAAATTGTTCTCTGATGCCTCAGGTCTATCGGTGAATAAGTCTAAAAGTGAGATTATGGCAGTGCATCAATTGGACGACTTAAATATATCCGGAATAGAGGTCAAACAGGCAGTTCGATACTTAGGAATTTTGATTAGCAAATGAGGAAAACTGACACTGAAAGAGTCAAAGATAACTTTTTACAAAAATTACAAAAAAACTATAAATATTTTAACTGTTGGCTCCAACGAGACTTATATATTCAGGGTCATGTATAGGTTTCCAAGGCTGAAGGGATTTCAAGACTGGTATATCTTGCATTGTCCCTCATTGTAGATTGTAAGATGTGCGGCAATTGATACTATTTTATACAGATTTATCTGGAGAAATAAGACAGAGTATGTTAAAAGGAAAACAATTATTAGAAGTTTCTCAGTGGGAGGGATGAATGTCTTAGACTTTAGTACTACTAACAGTATCTTTAAAATTCATTGGATCAAACATTGTCTCGATGGGAATAATAGAGCATGGTTTTTATCCCCAACTTAATCTTTAATAGATGTGGTGGACTTAAGTTTCTACTTTCTTATAATTTCAAATGTACCAAACTCCCCTTTAAACTAGCCAGCTTCCATAAACAAGCTTTGGATGCGTGGAAATTACTCTACAAACACAATTTTTCTCCACACTCATGCATAATTTGGAACAATCAACATATATTATTTAAAAACAAGACTTTTTTCAAGATAGACTGGTTTAACAAAGGATTAATTTTTGTTGCAGATTTATTAAACCATTCTGGTGAAATGTATAGTTACAATGAATTCATTAATACTTTTGGAATAAATGTACCTCAAAAAGAATACTTAAAATGTGTTTGTTGTATTTCCCCAAAACTACTTCATCTCATAAAAAATGAAAAGATGTATATTTCTATAACTGGTTCACTTCCAGGTCAAACGGTTGGGGGCATTGACATCAGGAAAATAAAATAAAAATAAAAAAAAAATTATAATGTATTTATTAGAAAGATATTAACCAAAAATAAAAGTCTCCTTCCTATCGCTGTTATGAAATGGAAATGTGATTATCCGTCTCTTTTCGTTCAGAAAATGTGGTTAGATGTAAATAAATATGTAATTCCAAACAAAATGAAAGAAAACCAATTTAAAATAATAAATCAATATTACCCCTGCAATGCATTTATTAGTACATTTAAGGATGATCTTTCATCATTATGTTGTTTCTGCAAAGAGGAAGCACAAACAGTTGCTGGAACACGGGTGGGGAAAAAAAAATAACGCTGCCTGCATTGTGACGTCAGAGTAATTTGATCTGTTGAGAGGTATTGCGTCTACATCACAGCGCCTCCCAGTGGGAAACATTGAGCTGCAGTCCTTTTTCCACAGACCGTGATGACGCGTTTCCGCCTTATTTAGCAGCGTAACTCTCACAATAAGACAATATGGTGTCACTTGCCTGAAATGTTTCTCATGATCTTAAAAACCTTTTGATCTGAAGGCGTATGCTTAAATATTTGAAATTAGTTGTGTAGACAAAGATATAATTGTGCCAACATATTAATTTATTTAATTACAAAACTAAAATTGTATTTAATTTTTTTTTTATTTTATTTTAAAAGGATGACTTGGACCGAATAATTAAGAAAAGCAGCCAATAAGTGCCCAACATAGATATATATATATACACACTATATGGCCAAAAGTTTGTGGACACCATATGTGCTTGATGAACATTTGATTTCAAAACCTTAGGCATCAATTTCCCCCTTTGCTATAATAACAGCTTCCACTCTTTTGGGAAGGCTTTCCACTATACTGTATGTAGTAACATGGCTGCAGGGATTTGCTCTCATTCAGATACAAGGCTATCAGTGAGGACAGGAACTGATATTGGTCGATGGGGCCTGACTTACAGTTGCTGTTCCAGAATTTCTATAGTAACAACATTAACCCCATATAACAGAATTAAATCTAGCGTATGATTATGGCGATTAATTGGTCCTGTCATATTTTGTCTGACTCCAAGAGAGTTGAGAATATCAATAAATGCTAATCCCAATGTGTTATTTTCATTATCTATGTGACTGTTGAAGTCACCAACAATTATAGCTCTATCTACATTAACTACTAGATCAAACAGAAAGTTTGAATGAAACCAGAGTAAGGCCCAGGTGATCTATATACTGTAGCAAGGGCAAAAGACGACAGAGATTTTTTGATATGATGGTGTCATATTAAGCATTATTAGTTCAAAAGACTTAAACTTATATCCTTTCATCTGAGTAACACCAAAAATTTCACTGTAAATTGTAGCAACACCTCCTCCTCGACCCTTCAGAGGAGGC
Organism: Myxocyprinus asiaticus; assembly: GCF_019703515.2. Classification (NCBI taxonomy): domain Eukaryota; kingdom Metazoa; phylum Chordata; class Actinopteri; order Cypriniformes; family Catostomidae; genus Myxocyprinus; species Myxocyprinus asiaticus. Next base: position 6,697,295 of record NC_059359.1, read on the forward strand.
TCATGTTTATAACAATAACCTGGGGGAGTAGATTAATTGAAACTTATATATTCATCCGGGATAGGTTTCAGTCAAACAGAGCGTATCCAAACTATGATCTGTAATCATTTAATTTACAATTAGTGCTTTGGTAAAAAGAGATCTAATGTTTAGTAGCCCTATCTTTATATGATGCTTATCTTCAATTTTTTAGTTTTTTTCAAGTTTGACCTTAATCAAATTTTTCTAAATGATTTAGTGAGAGTTTTTTGTTTGGTAGTTCAGGGAACAGACACAGTGATATCTAGGTGATACAGTCTCTATGTGTTGTAGTTTATGTGACCTATGTGACGTCTCAAGGCAGCTAGCAGACATTCAGATTAACCAGTTTGTCTGCTCGGATTAACCAGTTAGTCTTTATGTTCTCTTACGTCATAAATATTCAAATATAGCAAAAACCGTTGGTCACCCAAGTGTTCTCGCGTTAACTAATTTAAGGAGAAAAGTTCTAATCTAGAACAATCAAATAACTCAAAGAAATTACTTTTTTCCGGTACGACGTGAAGTGGGGTGTCAAAAAGCTATCAGTAAATCTACCAGGTAAATACGGGTTAGAAACATATCGTTCTTTCCCTGTGGGTCTCTACTGGTAATGTGCTTCTATTGGTGTCATGTTATAGTGGATACCATTAGGGACCAATACATATCAGTAATGGAAACCAATACAAACCATTAAATTCTAATGGAATATGGTCCAAAAGAAATTACACTCGTAATGGTATTTGTAGTAGAAACCATTAGAATTTCAATTGTTTTGTTTTGTTTTTACATTAGCATACTCTTATACAAGATGGTAACCTTGAAAATGCACTGAAACTTCAAATATTCTCCTCAAAGTTCTGCAGAGAATGTTCTATTTGGAAAAATGTGGGGTTGCAGTATCAGCAAGGAACCACAAGAGGTAAGTATACAGCAGACTAAACAGCAGTGTTCACATAGTGTTCAAAGTGTTTGAAGACTTCATTCCCCCACCTTCACAAATATTGATTATGTCTTGTGTGTAGATAAAAACTGTCCAAACAAAGAAGTCAAAGTGCATTCATTTCAGAAGTGCATAATTGCTATATTTTGAACATGGAGGTCTCACTCATGGAAATGTAAGCACTTAATTAGTCGCTCTAGACTCAAAAAGTGTAAATCTCAAAAATTGTGGTGATATAATAGTACATTTGGTCTAATTTGGACATGCTCTTTTCCATACAATGCATGGGGATGGACTTGGGATGTGCCAGGGTGGTTGAAAATTCGACTAGTCCTCTAACAACTGAGTAGTCCATTAGTGGGCTCCACTACCAGGGTTGGGAGGGTTACTTTTGAAATGTATTCCACTACAGATTACAGAATACATGCTGTAAAATGTAATTTGTAATGTATTCCATTAGATTACTCGAGGTCAGTAACGTATTCTAAATACTTTGGATTACTTCTTCAGCACTGGTAGATTTTTTCACTTGTTTTGACTATAAAAATTCTGCCAGTACAGTAAGACAAAATACACATGTTAAAAATACATTCTCTGAAAAACCCAAATATCTTATGCAGTGTTGTTTCTAAAACAAGATGAATGAAATTGATCTTGTTTTAAGGATTTTTAGATATTTTTACAAGAAAACAATACAAAAATTATTATCAAGAATACGATTTTTGCCCTAATATCAAAGGTCTTACTAGAAAAGAAGAAATTATGATCCAACGTGAATTTTCTTGATAAAAAAATATGATCGTGCCTGGTAACATCTGCATGTAAAATGGCTATAAATAGCATTTTAGCTTAGTGTAAAGCTGACAATTTACACAAGGTTTATTTCTATTTCTTCTGCTCCAAACTTACTTCAAACTTACTTCTCTGTCTGCTCGTATGAATGTAACTCATCATAAGAAAGTGTTTCACCGCTGTTCAAATGCACTTTGAATCACATCATTTATATGTATAAATGTTTTGCATCTGAAAGGACTAAATATTAAATGAAACAAATGACAATAAAATGCAAAGTAATCTCTTCAGTAATTAAAATACTTATTGAATGTAACTGTATTCTAATTACCAATTATATAAATTGTAACTGTAGTGGAATACAGTTACTTATATTTTGTATTTTAAATATGTAATCCTGTTACATGTATTCCGTTACTCCTCAACCCTGTCCACTACTAGCATTAATATTTTTAGCGGTGGTGGTTTTAATGGGAGACACAATTCTCAAATTAATTGAAAGACAACTTCTCAGAGAGCATTTTTGTGTGATTATGCATTAGCAAGACATTTCAAAACAATCACTGTCGGACGGTAAATCCTGTGAGTAATGTTCCCGTATTTGTGAGGAGCTGTGGAGAGATGAAAGTCTTGTGCTGATTCTTTCTGACACTGCTTAAATAAAAAGTTGCAGTAAAAAAGAATTAAACTGCTTGATGTCATGAACTACAGTAGATATGTACCCACAATATTATCTTGCAGTTCTGCACTTTTGAATGTACAGCGAGGATCGCCCTGAAGCACTCCGGTTACATTGAAGCGTGTCATTCTGCATTCAGGATGCGCATAAGCGGTTTTGTGTATCTGTATTGAAGCCTTTCTTATTTCCTACTTTTCTTACTTTGATAGTTTTGTGCAATAAGATGTTATAGTTATTTAGCCTATTTATTAGTTGAGTATTCGTCAGTCACCAAGTTGAAGTGTTGCACTTACCGTCCATATATCCCTCTAAAAGGGCGTCTGATCGTGAACATAACAGAGCCTAATTATACATTAATATCCTTAAAGGAATATTCTGGGTTCAACACAAGTTAAGCTCAATCAACAGCATTTGTGGCATAATACTGATTACAACAAATATTTATTTTGACTTGCACCTCCTTCTCTTTAAAATAAGTAAAAATCTGGGTTACAGTGAGACACTTACAATGGAAGTGAATGGGGCCAATCCGTTAATGTTAAAATACTCACTGTTTGAACCGACCGACTAGTCGATTATGCAAATTGGTAGTTTTGCACATCCCTAGGACGGACGCTGTCATTAGGGTTGCCAAGGTGTATGGTATTACCGGTTTTACTCTGTACAAGGGACAATTTTATACTGGGTAATTGTGAATGGAACTTCCAATATCAATACAATAGCCTTAAATAAAGAATAGTGGCCTAATGAAGAGTTTGCGACCCATGAAAAATGAACCAAATAACACATTGAAAGCCAGATGTTCTTTACCAATGTATCAAATTACACAGGCAGCAAGGCACTGTTCAGTGATTATTATCATCATTATAATTATTATGTTTACATTTATTTATTTATTTATTTTACTTTCAATTTATTTTATCCCCTTTTCTCCCAATTTGGAATGCCCAATTCCCACTACTTATTAGGTCCTCGTGGTGGCGTGGTTACTCACCTCAATCCGGGTGGCAGAAGACAAGTCTCAGTTGTCTCTGCTTCTGAGACCTTCAATCCGTGCATTTTATCACGTGGCTCGTGAACCACTAATCGCGACTACGAGGAGGTTACCCCGTGTGACTCTACCCTCCCTAGCAACCGGACCAATTTGGTTGTTTAGGAGACCTGGCTGGAGTCACTCAGCACATCCTGGATTCGAACCAGGGGTGGTAGTCAGTGTCAATACTCGCTGAGCTACTTAGGCCTCTATGTTTACATTTATATTGTTTTTAGATCTTAATTTGTATTAGTAATTTCCCGCCTGTTGTCATAGATGGATACTTGCGTGACAGTAAAAGAAAAGGTGCTTATATTTATTTTTCATTTATTTCATTTCAATATTTCATTATTTTAATTGCTTTTTCATTTTGTTTAAAGTGCAGTTTGAATTTAGAAATGTCTTTGGTTTAAGTTTTTCATTTTTTAAATAAATGAATTAAATTTTCAATGCAAAATCACTGAAGGAAGAATATTCACCAGTCCCTCAGATGGGGGGGTTGACGATGAAATTGGATATTGTGAATAAAAAAAAAAAAATATATATATATATATATATATATATATATATATATATTTTTTTTTTTTTTTATATAAAAATATCGTGAACATATTTCTTGCATATTGCCCAGCCCTAGGAGGGAACATAACAAATGTATTCACACACATTCAAAGTCTGTACCCTTCCGAAACAGCTAAACTGGGTTCAGGGATGAAAGGTAATAAAACACCAACATTAAACTCGCAACAACTCACAATAAGTAATGTATTTGCCAGGACAACGAAATACTCGACCTGTAGCCCTTAATGGAGGGAATGCACAGATGAAGTAGGATCATTGCCAAAGACATGTTGCCCTTCACAACTGTTGAAAAGCCATCTTTCAAAAAGTTGAGCAACACATTTTAATTGCACTTAATTTTTTTCAGTTTCATTAGAATTTTTAGTTAAAATAAATAAAAAATAATTTTTTTCTTACATTGTTGTGTAGTCTATTGCTTAACGAAAATTACCCTATAGTACCACTTAGTGTCCAACCAGCAGTAATACCGGTGTTAGTTGGTTTGAATGTGAAACACACGGTTTGGTGTGAAAATTATGGTATCATGGCAAGTCTAGCTGTCATGCTCCAAAAAAAGATGTAAAAACACCATCAAAGTAATCATATGACTCGTGCTATTTTCCAAGTCTTCTTCTGAAGCCTTATTAGGAACTGACCAAAAATCTTCCCCTCCGCCATATTTCTCATAGCTCATTTTTGCAGCTCGACAGTGTCTGTTCTCTTCCACTTTCACTGCGTGGAGCAGAGCATGTTGGAGATTCTGCTAAAGTTCTCCTTTTGTGTTCCATGGAAACAAATTTATTCCTGTGGGTTTTTGGCAGAACTCTTTCTTGAATAGTTTTTAAAAGACCAAAAACTTTATAACGTTTTGGCCAAATGTTTAACCGAAACATTAGACTTTCATAATTTTTTTTTTTTTTGTCACACTTGTGTAGAAGCTGGTGTTCTTTTTTTATTTATTTTTTTATCAAATGATGCACTACCATGTCAGAAGGTTTTATCACTCTTGAGGCTGTTTTGCGTTGTTGTTTAGTGAAGTGACCCAAATTCTGAAGCAAAGTGGTGGAGGTGTTGTCGAGTGGGAACAGGGGGGTGGCGGGGGGCTGGCTTGTATGATGAGAGTGGATTAGAGATAGGGGGTGTTACGGGTGATGCAGTATTGCAGCTGTGCGTGTGCTTCTGTGTCTGTGTGTGATTACGAGGGGGGCCAGGAAAGGTTCAGAAGTGTTGAAGCAGAAAATCTCTGTTCTCTCTCCTTTTTCTCCTTCTCTTTCTGTCACTGGGCCAGACATAAAGCAACAGCAATTTGTGCGATTTCACAGCTCACTGAACCCCCCCAAAAAACCCTTGACAGCCTTGTACTGAGAAAGGAAGAAGTGAGGAGAAATGGAGGGGCAGAATGATGTTATGAACCAAACAGACAAGAGGAATTTGAAGAACCAAAAAAAAAAAAAAAAAATAAAGAATATTAAAGATGAGGAAAAATGTAGACATTACAACTACAGTACCTGTTGGAAACCCATGGAAGCCTGGCAAACATGTCAGAAGGGTCTGATAATCAAGTTGGTTGAATCAAATCTGGCCAAGGTAAATGCAACACTTGTTAACGGAAGAATTTTATTTAAATCAAACCAATTCAATTTAAACAACTTTACAACTCAAATAAAATACAAGTTTTAACAGAATAATTAATGTGACAAGTTATACAATTATAAAGTGCATTTATAAAATTACAAGCTTAATATTTCTGCCTTTACCCACCAAAAATTGGCGCCATTGACTTCTATTGTAAGTGCCTCACTGTAACCTTGATTTTTGCTTTTGTTAAAAAAAAGGAGGGAACGTGTCAACATTATTTTTTATGAAAATAAACATTATGCCACAAATGCTATTAACTTGAACCTGGAATATTCCTTTAAAGGAATAGTTCACCCAAAAATCACAGTTCTCTCATCATTTACTCACTCTTATACCGTCTTAAACCCATATGACTTTCTTTCTTCTGCCGAACACAAACAAAGATATTTTAATGGAGATTGTGTTTTAAGACTTACTGGGCCCTAATTTAAGAGCACCAGTGCTTATCGCAGTGCCATGCTTTGAGTCATAAGCGTATAGTCAATTGGCATGGCCATGAAGTTTTGGTATTTTCATGCAAGCATGCACTAAGTCTAGACGTAAGTGGGTTTGGTGAAATCGCACATGCAAGGTGCTAATGGGCTGAGTCAAGTGCAATTTAATTCTGAGGGTCTTCTCCAGTTATTGCATCATCTGTGTCCTATTATATAGTCCATTCCCTCAAGCACTAGTGATATAAACAAAGACAGCACATTCATAAGAAGTTGGTAGTGTAAATGGACTGTAGGCAATGAATTAGAATAATAGAAATATGGATTTTCATTAATTTGCACGTTAACTTGTTGAATGTGACACACTCCTTTTATATGCATGGAAAATGTGGTTCAGGATATGGATGTAGGCTCTGTTAAATTATAGAGAATGTAAGTATTATTAATCATTTTCATCTACTGACACACACTGAAAACCCTAATAATTTCATTGCACTCATTTGATTGAGTAAACTCATTCCTTCAATTCCACTGAGTAATGGTGTCTCCCAAAACTTGAGTATTTAAGTTCAATTAACTTGGTTTTCAAGTGAACTTAACAATTTAAGTTGAGTTAATTACATGCAAGTAGACTTTACTCAGATTTGAATTTAAATATTGTTGTTTCTACTGTTGTACATTTGAACTGAATTGATTCAATTTTAGATCAAACAACAGCACAGCTCAAATAAAGATGACAACTGATTCTAGGTCAGTTATTAAATAATTCTTTACAGAAATGCATATATGCACTTCAGCTGCACATGCACAAAGAGAACCGAGATAGTGTGACCAGGGTCCAACTTGACCAAAGAGACACAGATCATCCTAATGGTGACATTACACCAAACATCTATTTGAAACAAAGCATAAATAATACATCCAAAGAGCTAAAACATCTATGAATTCTTAATAACAATTATTTAAATTCCCAAATCTGTTCCCTCTGACCAAGGAAACATGATTCAAGGGATTGTGGGTATTCCCTGTAGCCTCAATTTTGTACTCAATATTTTGAGTTATTAACACTTCAAATCTTAAGTCTATGGATTTTTTTTAAAGAAAAATAAGTTCAATGAACTTAATTATTTGAGTTATGATTCCAAAACTTGACATTTCAAGTAATACTTAATAAAGACAACTTGATTTTTACAGTAATGACAACTTTAGGGTTATGGCTAGTATTAACAGTGATTGTATTGGAACACACTTCAGTTCTACTTGTTGATTTTGATTTTGAAAAATTTAATTAATTTATTGAAACACGGAAAAAATAACCAAAAATATTTCTACATTCAAATGATACTTTAACAATACTTTTACAAACAATATATATATATATATATAATCAGAATAAAGAAGTGGTCCAAAAAATCATACCAAATAAATTTCTTCCACTGTCCCCTTTTGCAGTGACTTATAAATCACTCTACGACAACGTCGAAAAATACAGATACAAATTAGATCATAAATACATACTTAGAAAAAAAAAAAAAAGGTTCTTTGGGGTTTTTAGCTCAGCTTCAATGAACCCTTTATGCCAAAAGTGTTCTATTTACAAATATTTACAGAATAAATAACACTTTTTGCACAAAAGGGATCTTTGGGTTGACAATTGCTTAATTTGAGTATGTATGTATTTATGTATGTATCTGTTTGCATAAATTACATTATTGAAAGTTTTGTTTATAAATAGTTTTGAACACTACACTACATTACTTTTGCATTTGCATTATACATACTGCAGAAAAAAATAAACCTTTACAATGTACTTCTACAGCTTTGGGTTTGATTAGAAAAAGATAGATGGCAGATGATCGGATCCAATGTCCTTTCTCTTTTAGGCAACAGGTTTACCTTAATATTAATATACAGTCTATGGTATAGTCTTGACTCATAATTCAAAAACAGATGCAAAAAAATGTGTTTATCATAAACAGCAAACAGCTTGAACGTGTAGCCTTGTGTTCCCCCCTCCTATCTAGATAGTGCAAAGGTGCATTTCAGCTGATGATAAATGTTGACAAAACTGTTTCTTCCAGGTCTGCGATATTCTCTGCCAGGAGGCAAGTAATTTCAAACTCAAATCACTAAAATCTATGTTGTGGATTGACTAGTCATCCTGATAACAGGTTATGTTCTAATTTAATTTTCTTTGCATTTAGAAAACATGGGAAAAATGAAACAAGTTTCCAGGAGCACATCACAGCATTGAATTAAGCCAACTGCACTGATATAAAGAGATTAATCAAGATCTATTCATGAGTGTGAATATGTCAAATGTCCAAAGTCAAAGAGAGAAAGTGATAGAAATGTTTCAGTTTCTCAACCTGTGAGTATTTGGTGTTTGTAGTTTTATTGTCATGTACAAAAATATGATAATTATGTATTTTTTATTGAAGATGCCATAATAATTTCATATGGTTTTTAGCAAAGTCCTTCACCTAACTCAGAGCACTTATGAAGTCCTGGCCACCAACATCATCAGAGTCATGTGAAGTGAAAGTCAAAGGGGACATTTGACTTCAAAACAATGACATCAGCAATGTCATAAAAGGTACATATTTTTCTATTATTTCTGATTATTTTGCAGCATTACTAGTTTGACCATCTTCATATGGATAAAATATACCACTCCTATTCATGTAAGTTTTAAGATGTAATTTAGAGAGATACAATAATTACTCTACATACTGACAGCAGGTCTATTACATTTTTCACATACTTACAGGGATCAGCACATCCATCCTTAAACTGATCTTTCATATGGTGTCCAGACCCCTCAGAGAGTGCAGAGAGTCGACATCAAACTGACATGAAGATGGCTGATTAATTAAGACAATTCTCATAACTATTGCATTATGAATTGTGTTAATTATTGCTTGTGTTGTTGTAAATACAAACTATTTAAAAATACTTAATAATACTTAAATGTCTTTTATATGGTTATTTCACTTTTACATTTGCATATCCATTAAACGTTCTTCTGGTAATAAAACTAAAATAAATGTAAAAATTAAATAAAAAACAAATGTAATGGTTGCATTTTGGGAACCCCTAAAAGGTTCTATATGGAACCTTTCCACCTGGCTCAAAGAACACTTTAGGGCTCTTGTGATAGAACCCTTAAAAATGGTTCTATATAGAACCTTTTAGGGGTTCCAAATATAAAGCGAGCTATATGGAACCTTTTCTTCTAAGAGTGTACAATTGTAAATTAAACATAATATTAATAGATAAATATTGAAAAACAAACCATGACCTACAGATAGTTTAACACAGTTTTTAAACGGTTATAACAGTGATCCTCATGGACAAAATTTGATGTTCCCCTATATTTTCAGAGTTTGGACATGAACTGTATTATCACCTGCTGGTGGAATTTTCATACTGCAGATGTAGGAACTGAATTTAGACTTTGCTCTGAAAACAGACGTGCTTTTGAAATGTCAGCGCAATGATTTATTTCTCAGGAAAATAGCAAATTTCGCTTTGCACCACTTCAGTAACATACAATACACCCACAGATAGCGTAAACACTCCCACCTCGTGGGCCTGAAAATTGCACTTAGAATTAACTCTCACAAAAATTGGATAAGACATGGTGCATAGTCTTTGGGCGTAGCGCTGCACTTTGAATGCTTACGAAAATAAAGCCCACTGTGTTTAGATTCACTCAATGTAAGTGTGCGTTGTGCGCATGCGTCAAGCATGAGGAATTGTAATCAAGCTTCAAATCATGATCGGGCAAAGGAGACTGCAGATGTTAAGATTTACAGTGTAGTGGAAAAGGAGTTATATTTTGGTCTGTTTCTCAACTAAAACCAATAGAATTGCTTCAGAATGCATGGATTAAACCATTAGAGTCGAATGGATTACCTTTATGCTGCCTTTATGTCCTTTTGGAGCTTGGAAATTTTGGACCCCACTGACTTACATCGTATGGATATAATATCTCCATCAAAATATATTTGTCATTTGAGTTTGAGATGGCATTAGGGTGAGTATATGGTAAGAAAATTTGGGTGAAAGTGTTGTTGGATTTACCTTCTTCACTGGTTCTTTGACGGTTCCATTCGCCTTGTTTGTTTGCGAAGTTGCACCTGTTGAACTACTTAACAGTGAATTCAGGCCAGTGGTTCTCAACTTGTTTTGCTTTAGAACCCAAATATACTGGACATCAAGTGGTGACCCAACACAGTTCCAAAACTGTTACAAAATTGAAGTCTGAATGCCAATAATTAATTGCACATAACTCATTGCGATTGGCACAAAGCATGTCCTCGTTGCAAGTGATGCCATTGCAAGTGCTATGCCATGTTTATAGTCTGGGTCATATTTTTGTTTACCTTGCGTAGTTTCGTTCATGGTTTTGAAGGATGTGGGCATGTCATGCAACCTGTCCATGTTGGCATCTGCCTATTTGGATCACTTGTACCATATGACAGATGAATTAGCGGCAAAATAGAGTAGAGTTTGATTGGACGCACGGCTTTGATGTCAACAACAAAAATATGGAAAGCATTTGTTTTTTCTTCCTGTTTTAATTTTATTATTTATTTTGCAGTCCTAACTACACTTTGGCTAAACTTGATTCAGTTGTAGTCAGTGGTTCCACATGTTTTAAATTATTTTTCTTAACTTAAAATTACTACGTAATCTCAGCACAAACACTTAATGTAGAAAGAACCTAGCTGAATTGGGTAAACCCAACACAATGTAACATCTAACTGTCCTCATCGTTAGCTCATCCTTCACCATAATGGTAACCCCCAAAACTCCAACATAACAGAAACTCTTCTAAATCTCAACATAAAAAAGCATTAAACACTAACAAGTATCCCCCTTTATATTCATCTTGCACAAAAACACATAAAATAACACTTAATTTTAACATTTACAGAACTTTCCCCATTGAGTCCCATGGAAAGCATGCTGGGAAATGGTAATCCCTGCCCGGTTTCATCAATGCTACATTAATGCCACAAAACTCAAATGGATTAAGTAAACAGTTTTACAAATTTAAATGGATAGAACACAATGAAGCAAAAACGACACTCTTTTTTTGAGTGTAGTTTCATTTTATTATTGCGTTTTTTTCCTGCTGTCTGCGATCCATTTTTGAGAGTTGATGAGATTTTTTACAGAGAACTGAGATTTTTAAATACTTCAGAAAGGAAATATCATACATATTAGATGTGTACAAAGATCATTCAATTTTGTTTCTACATATTCGTCTTTTGTGAATCCTCTTTTGGCTTATAAACTATTCTATGAGCTTTGCATAAAATCTGACCCTGAGTACCACCTAATCCCCCAATCTCTTCATGAGCATTAACCGCTCTTTGAGGTTCCATTTGTGTGGCCTTCTCCTTCCTAATATTCAGAAAAGTCTCACTTTTAACCCTAGAAAAACCTCTGAAGCCATTCTGAATGCATAATACTCATGGACAATAGTTGAGTATGTAGACAAGTGAGAAAGAGACTTTTGCAATAATTGAAAAGGCATTTGCCAGCATTATGAAACACTTAAAAGAAGCGCCTCTTCAGAAAAGTTCAAGTGCCCTCAAGATAAGACATGTCACCTGAGTTCTTTTTTTCAAGGGGTGTGGGACATCTGGATTGGCTTTTAAGGTCAGTCACAGGACAGGAAACCTCTTTAATCCCTCCAGCTGTAAAGTGAGGTGGATATTCCCTGGTTTGCTGAACAGAAGCACAGTCTTGTCCAATCACAGCACATTTCCAGTCTTGTATTTCCCATCTTTGAAGAGTATATTTAAAGGAATAGTTCACACAAAAATTTTGTCATCATTTACCCTCATGTCGTTCTGACTAGAGGTAGACTGACATATCGGTTTTACCGATTAATCGGTGCCGATAGTTGCTTTTTGGAACTATCGGTTATCTGCAAAAAACTATGCAGATAGTTTTTTTTCATAATTTCAAAATAAGTTCCCCAGTGTGTTTCAGGCTTGTTTATAATTAAATGTCCTGCGCTATGCACCACATCCTCATTTTTTATAGTTATTCTTGGGATTTTGGTTGAGCAAAAAAAAAAAAAACTGCATTTGGGATTTTATTCATTTTGTACTCTGTTTTTGCCCGCCATAGTAAAGAAAGATTTCTTTATTTTTTTTGACATTCTATATATCGACTAGAAATATATCGATTATCTGCCAATTAATTGGTTATCAGCCTTTCCCACCACCTAAGTTATCGGAATCGGCTAAATCCAATATGGGTCGACCTCTAGTTCTGACCCTGAGCTTAAAAAAAGCATCATAAAAGTTGGCTATACAACTTAAGTGCCCTATATTCAAAGTCTTCTAAAGCCAATCAATTGGTGTGATTCGTGATACAGCAAGTTTATGCAAATTAGATTTTAGAGCTACGGAAGAGGAAAGATTATCAATAACGACTTAAAGGAATATTCTGGGTTCAGTTACGCTCAATCGACAGCATTTGTGGCACAATGTTGATTACAACAAAAATTAATTACAACTTGTCCATCTTTTTCTTTAAAAAAAAAAAAGCAAAAATCGAGGTTAGAGTGAGGCACTTACAATGGAAGTGAATGGGGCCAATTTTTGGAGGTTTTAAAGGCAGAAATGTGAAGCTTTTACATTTGTAAAATCACTTGCATTAATTCTTCTGTTAAAACTTGTGTATTATTTGAGCTCTAAAGTTGTTTAAATTGTCGCTTTTGCGGGATTACAGGGATTTACGGCATTATATTGTTGTGGCAACAAATTTATAAATTTGATAAAACTTTACATAGAAAAGGTTAGTAAGCAATTTTATTACACTAAAATCATGCTAACACACATATTGTTTACATCTTGTGACTACACTTTTAGAACCTGGAGTATTTTAAAATGTAGTGATTGGCCCCATTCACTTCCATTGCAAGTGCCTCACTAAAACCTTAATTTTGTTGGTAATCAACATTATGTCACAAATGCTGTCAATTGAGCTTAACTTGTATTGAACCATGAATATTTCTTTAAATATGATCAACGGCTTAAATTTCTGTCTGTTCCTCTCACAAAGGTATTATATGTCTTCAGTAGACTTCAAATATAGTGCACAGATCAAATGGACTGCTTTTATCATTCTTAAATTATGCCTTTTTGTTATTTTTAGAGCTTGGCAGGAAAACAGTCACCATCCACTTTGCATAGAAAACTGTAGTGTGGATACTCAGCTTTTGTATTAAAAGCTAAAGTGTGTAATTTCTGTGCCACTAATGTCACCAAACAGAATATATATATATTTTTAAAGTCTGTCGTTGAACAAACTAACATAGTCTCACCTCAAACTGGTCATGTCAGGCTGGACCAGGAAAGGAGCAAGTATTATACCATCAAAAACGTTACACATTTCAGCTTTAACTGAAGAAATGCAGGGGTTGAATGACAAAGGGGTAAGTAAATGATTACAAAATGTTTATTTTGATTGAACTAACCCTTTAAGCATTTTACATGATGTTCTTAAAGAAAATAATGCAGATGACATGGAGATAAAGGACTTTATCAGCAGGTATAGATACTGCCAACACTGTCCCTTTTAAACATTCTGTGTGGCCCCTGTTTTCTCACATGGCCATGCAATTAGCATGCAGGGTGAAGGTGGCATCCCCAAGCGGCCAACTGGAAAGCTTGGGGTTCAGAGGTCATGGAAAATCTGCTCAGTTAGTTGATTTGTCATACAAATCAAATCAGCTACTTGCTATCCTCTTTTTAAATTTACCTAGCCTAATAAAAGTGCAGGGAAAGCACACCATTCTAGAAAAATGGCAACAATACAGTACTCTTAAAACATTTGTTTGTTTGTATTTAATTTTTTTTAACCTTTTTTTTTAAGAATAAGAATAAGATTCTAATAAAATTCTGTCATCATTTACTCAGCCATATGTCATTCCAAAAACACATGACTTTTACACTTCCGTGAAACACAAAGAAAGAACGTCATTCACATTAATTGTATAGAAAAAAGATGCAAGATGGTGACAGGCTAATATTCAACCTAACATCTCCTTTTTTTTTTCTTTTTTTTTTTTTTTGCCATTCATACTGGTTTGGAACAACATGAGGGTGAGTAACTGATGACATTTTTTTCATTTATGAGAGAACTATACCTTAAGAGTGATGTCTGCAGATGTTACATTGCTACACTGATTCTAGTATAATTTTATATTCCTTCTGTGACTTTGACCTTGTCTCCGCCACAAGCATTTGATGGACTGTGATTTATCTGTAAGATTAATTTTGTTGGCTGCATTGAAATGTGTTTAAAATAGGGGTCACTCTTTGGGTCAAAGATGGCAGCCAATAAATTGAACAGAAAAAGCTGGGAGCGTGGGTAAAGCAAATTGTCAAATGGCAAAATAACTGAAAGTTTTGTATTTTAGATTCACAATATCTCACAAAAATAATGTAGCATTTCAGAACTATTAAATGGTTTTAATAATTTTCTGGGTTAATGGGATAATGGAGTCTGTAAATAGTGTTTACAACACAGCAATCAATAATTCTGCTTCATAGTAAACATGCATTGCAGACGTGCATTTACTTGTAGGACGCTGTCGTATAGGGAAAGTGTCTGTAGAATAGTGTGAATTTCAATGCAATCAATAAGTGTTTTTTTAAAGCTCTTAGCAAGCATGTTTGTTATATTCAGTTTTGCATGCCTTGCAGCAGCTATGTTAGAGCTCTCCACACATATTTATTCAGAAGGTAAGCATATTATTCATCAGAAGTACAACAGAAAAAAAATGTCAATACACTCTCTTGATAATTTTCAGCCATTTGACAGGACATGAGATATATATATATAATATATATATATATATATATATATATATATATATATATATATACAGTTGCAGTTGAAATTATTCAACTCCCCCAAGACAGCAAGGATTTACAAATGTACCCAGAATTTTGAAACTTTACATCTATATCAGTTGAGTGACACATTTAAAATCATAGTGTGAAAATATAACTTAATATTTCTAAATAGCAGGATTGTTTAAAAATACAGCCGTGTCATAATTATTCAACCCCTATTGCATGTAGCTGTTTCATAAATATGTAAGGCTACACAAGTAATTGTTTTAAAACCAAATTAAGTCATCAATCTGCAATGGCACTTATTTAAGTTTTAAAATGTAAGTTTAGCGTTGTAAGCAAAAATGTATTTCTATGCCAAAAAATGCAATTAAAAATAAGCTAATAGAGGAGATTATTTCATTACACAAGAAAGGTCATGGCTTAAAGTACATTTCCAAGGCACTTAAATTTCCAATAGACAAAGTTGGCAGCACCATTCATACATTCTTTAAATATGGTACAACAGCAACCTTCTTGAGGTGTGGAAGAAAGCAAAACTTCACCAAGGGAAATGTTGACTTGAATATTCAAGAAGTAATTAGGAAAGACCTGTGGAGTCCTGGAAGAAGGTTTTATAGACATATGACACTAAACTGAAAATGAGTTTTAGACCCATGGGTCAGCAGTACATCTGGAGTAAAATGACAAGGTGATGACAAGAATGGCACCATCCCCACAGTCAAGCATGGAGGTGGGTCAGTCCTGTTATGGGGGTGTTTTGCGGCTGCAGGAAACGGCTATCCTCACTATGTGACTGACACCATGGATTCTTTCAGGTATCAGGTCATTTTGGCATGAAATATGTGATGCCTTCAGTGTGTAAATTGAAGCTCGGTGATCACTGGACTTTCCAGCAAGACAATAACACCAAGGATACATCCAAGCTGTCCAAAATCTGGTTCAGGGATAGGTCGTGGAATGTCCTTAAATGGCCCTTTCATTCCAACATTAAAGTCCCATTGCAAACCTTTGCTGGGATTTCAAAGAAGCAGTGGCAGCACAGAAACCAAAGAATGTCAATGAGCTGGAAGCTTTTGCTCATGAGAAATGTGTAAAAATTCTAATAGAGAGGTGTCCGAAGCCTGAGAACACTTACCTGAAACATTTATTTGCTGTTATTAAGGATAAAGGATGTTCCACAAATGACTGACTTTGGGGGTTGAATATTTTTGACATGACATTTGTGGAGAGAATTAATTATTTTTTATTTAAAAATTTGGGTAAACTGAACTCTGTTCTCAAAATCACACCAATGTGTATTAAAAACGTACTTTGACTGTTTACTGAGGTTTTAGTTGATGTGTTTTAATTCACATCACCAGAATGTATTGCTGGTCAGGGGGGGTTGAATAATTTCGATTGCAACTGTATGTATATATATATATATATATATATATATATATATATATATATATATATATATATATAGATATATAGATATATATATTACTAAGTATATATCAGTATTTCTGTGCAAGGTTGTTAATAGATTTTGGAATTTATATACAGAGGAACTAACATTTTGTTAAAGGAATAGTTCATCCAAAAATGAAAATTTTCTTATCATTTTCTCACATTTATGCCATCCCGGATGTATGTATGTATGACCTTCTTTCTTCAGCAGAACACAAATGAAGATTTTTAGAAGAATATCTCAGCTCTGTAGGTCCTCACAATGCAAGTGAATGGTTGCCAAATGTTTGAGGCTCCAAAAATCACATAAGTCAGCATAAATGTAATCCATAAGACTCCAGTGGTTAAATCAATGTCTTCAGAAGCGACATGATAGGTGTGGGTTTTTATGCTGGTTTTATGTGCTATGTTGGAGCATCAAAATGTTGGCACGCATTCACTTGCATTGTGAGGACATACAGAGCTGAAATATTCTCATAAAAACCTTCGTTTGTATATTGCAGAAGAACTAAAGTCATACATATCTGGGATGGCATGAGGGTGAGTAAATAATGAAAGAATTTTCATTTTTGGGTAAACTATTCCTTTAACTGGCCAAGACAGCATTATACACCAATGTGATTATTTCAAATTGGCCAAAAATTTAAAATTAATTGGCCTGGTCAATTTATCGCTCTAGCACTAGTAGCAATAAACAGCAATATTTACACACATATGGGTGTTTCTTCAACTTCAGGCAATTTCATGTCTCAGGGGTTGATTTTTATTAAAACTAAAAGGAATACGAAGGTCACATTAAAACTGACTTGGAACTTTTTAACAGACCTTAATCATTTATTTTTGGTACTTTTCAAATGCCCCTTATTTACAGATTTCACTGTTTTAGCCTTGTCCAAGTCATAGATTTTCAGTTGTAAACTATGAAACTCCATTGTAAAAATACAAATTATGTTTAAAACTATGATAATCTAAACATAGAGGGAAATAAACATAAACCATTTCAATATCTATTCAAAAAATTACAGCTGTCTCTCAGTTGTGGCATCATTTCCACCACACCAGACAAAAAAATTTTTTTTTCAAAAGGTTAGTTAGTGTATTTTTTAACCAAGTCAACAAAAGTGTCAGTGAATAGTATGCTTGAGATGAAACATGAGACAAATTATGTTTTCAGAAAACAAAGAAAATTAAATTCCAAAATATTTTTTATTTGGCATCATTTCCAATCAAGCTGTAATTTTGCCAAATTATGCAAAAAGTGTGAAAATATTATTTAATTGTGTTTATTTAGGATACATAAAGTGCTACCTAGGAAATTAGCCATTTTATTCCAAAAACATAAAAAAATGTCATTTAAATCACCGTCATTTCCACCATGAAATTCTATTAAACACAATACAGAATTTGAGATATGGTGATCTACCAGTGTTGAAAACTATCCTACACCCTTGGTCTAAACCACATTTGCTTGTTTAAGGATATTAAGAAATATGTGCTTAATGTATTTTATAATACAGCTTCACCAAGAGTTTGTTTTGCTTTTTTCTAAAAGTTTGATGGGAAAAATGAAAAACATGATCTCAAGATGGAGGGCCATGTGGCGGGACAAGCTTATAAGGCAGATGTTTATGACTCGTTATTTACAAGCTCTTTAATCCAGAATTTTTTTTTGCCCTTGGCAGTGGACGGGTCTGTGGGTTGCTCCGGCTGTACCCAAGCACCGCCGGTCATTCATCTCCTCCTGGGCAGCTAATGTGGTGGAGTCGCTGGAGCGCAAAGCTGTCAGGGCTGTTTTTCATTTATCGCCTGTTTTCCTGCATACATTTCAATTAAAGGGGCTTAGGGATGCTACTATTCCGCCAAGG
This sequence comes from Myxocyprinus asiaticus, assembly GCF_019703515.2. Taxonomy (NCBI): domain Eukaryota; kingdom Metazoa; phylum Chordata; class Actinopteri; order Cypriniformes; family Catostomidae; genus Myxocyprinus; species Myxocyprinus asiaticus. The sequence continues at coordinate 6,715,598 of NC_059359.1, forward strand.
GAAGATTCTGGCAAATTCCTTATTTAATACTCCCATCTGTAAGATAAATATTAGCCCCATTGCTGCCCACATCGATTTGCACTAAGGTTAAAAGCTTTGAGGACCTTGGCTTGAATATGGGTTGCTTGACAACTTCCCTTCACCCCCGCTGTTAGATCATGCGGCGGCCTGACCCAGACAGTCGAATTGTGGCTCTTGATTTCTTCCCCCATATATGATTAAATGTTGCCTCCCTCCCTGTCACCCCAACCTTAACCCTGGACCTCTCCGCTCCCAGGTCGCTTAGCCTTGAACCCAATTACAAGATAAGGTTACTTAAAGGTGACCCTCGCTTTGCTTTACTCAGCTAATCGGACGGTCAAGAAAAAGGCCGGCGCAGCTGATACGCTTCTAGCTAATTCACAGGGGTTGACAAAGGTCGCACTCAAGCCATAAAGCAGAGCTTCGATCTTTCATGCAAAATGAAACTCAGCAATACATAAAGACAGGCTGGCAAAGAGCCAAGAGTGTATCATCCTATTTAGATCCTATTTAAATAAGACATTTTTGATACACAACAGTCAACTTGAAGTGTTAACATTCAAACACTGCCACAAAACACATTTTAGCTCACGTCTTAATGACTTGGATTTCTCGCAAAAATTAAAACACATTAGCCAGCAGTGGCAGCTCATCTGTCAATGTATTTTTCCTTTTGATTATAACCCTTTAAGGAATAGTTTAATAGTTCTACGAGCAACATTTCATAGTGTACATGTCTGTCAATAAAAACACAATACACCTTAAAAGTAGTCCATATGTCTTGTGCATTATATTCTGAAGCCATACAATACCTTTGTGTGAGGAATAGACTGATATTGAAGTCATTAATTTACTGACAGTCTAACCCACATCATAGCTCTGAAATCTCATTTACGATTCTGGCACCTCGACACGTCCCATCGGGTTTAACGGCATTGACGCACAACGGCAGTTGTTTTTATTTTTGTCATTAGCGAACGTGTCTTTACATGCATAACAGCCTAAATTTAGGTCTGTTCCTCACACAAAGCTATCATATGGCTTCAAAAAACTTTGTGACAGTTGTCACTATGAACTTTTCTTTCTTTCTTTTTTTCTCCCCTTTTTCTCTCAGTTTGGAATGCCCAGTTCCCAATGCGCTCTAAGTCCTCGTGGTAGTGTAGTGACTCAATCCGGATGGCGGGGGACGGACCTCAGTTGCCTCCGCGTCTGAAACCGTCAATCCGTGCATCTTATCACGTGGCTTGTTGAGTGCGTTACAGCAGAGACATAGCGCGTGTGGAGGCTTCACGCTATTCTCTGCGGCATCCACGCACAACTCACCACGTGCCCCACCGAGAGCGAACCACATTATAGCGACCATGAGGAGGTTACCCCATGTGACTCTACCCTCCCTAGCAACAGCGCCAATTTGGTTGCTTAAGAGACCTGGCTGGAGTCACTATGAACTTTGAACGATTACGATAACGTTTATCGTTAATATAATAATGATTTACAATGACATGAGGGTGACTAACTAATGACAAAATTTTATGTTTTTGGTGAACTAATCCTTCAAGCAAATGCAATATGCATCTCTGCCCTTGAATTCAACTCAATGACTGTTAAAGGCTGAAACATACTTTACACAAGCATGTGAATGCAGATGCTTCTAGTTACACAAACTCGATATCTTGCATTTTTGCGTTCCAGAATGTGTCAGACCGCAATTCATAACACATCGCATGTACACGTTGTATTCTCAACATCGCCATAAGAAGCACTATACCAGACGTTAGTGTGAACCATCCGCTTCTACGTTTAGTTCTCTTTCAAGTCAGCTACTGTAATGGCAGAGCAACAGTTTGAAGAAAATATTGCTGAGCTTATAAGTTAGAGTCAATATATTTATAGTATCTTACCTAAATAATTGTACATCTGGTTGTGTGGCACAAAATTATGAAAATAAACCTCAGTACTCAAGGGCTCGATAGAGTTAAAGTGGTTACCACCACAGTAATGCAAGAACACAGGTTTGTTCAACCGGACAGCACACTGGCAATGCACTAACCAAGTACTCTGGTCAGCGTTCGCATACTTGTGTAAAGTATGTTTCTTGCCTAACTGCTCTAGAGGGGAAGATTATCATTGAAAAGTGACTTAAATTTTAAGAAATGCTTTGCCATGAAGTCAAAATAGTCATCTGAATTGTGGCAAATGCATTAGAATGCACCAGATAGGAGGCTCTTAAAATTCCTTTTGGTAAAAAGACTCTGAACGCCAAAAAAAAAAAAAAAAAAAAAAAAAAAAAAAAAAAGGCACAATATTTTATGAAGAATTTCAGGGTATTCTTTATTAATTTGTACTGTAGATGTAGGAATGAATCTTACAAAACATGCCGAGAACATATATTTTGGTCATATTTCACCCCAAAATCAAAAGAAAAAAATACATTATATTTTGCTCATTGAAAATGTAGCCCAATTTTTAATTAGAGGATTTTATTTTTGCTGTGTGAAATAATTTTCATTAATTAAGTACTTCCTTAATCGTCCTAATTTATATATATATATATATATATATATATATATATATATATATATATATATATATATATATATACATTCTTCTTCTTCTTCTTCTTCTTCTTTTGATTTTGGGGTGCAATGTGACCTGGACATACAGTATATAATAACAGAATGATAACTATGAGAATTTATGTACAATTTGGGAAGAAGTTACATCAGCACTGATTCATGCTTTTCTATGTAACATCAACATTTACATTGTCGATCAAGAAACTTGAGATTAAAACTTAGCAACAGATTCAGACAAATTATGATGTTTTTATTTACTTGAAATTTCTAAAAGTGCTAGATTCTTTAATAGATAAAAGAATTGCACTAAGAGATTGTGGGTGATTTTGAGCAGCCTGATTCACTTCCAAGGTTGAAATGAGGTGAAATGTGATTTTGTAATGTGTATTTATTGCTTCAAGAATTTTATTTGGGCTTTCCATCGTGTGAAAGAATGCTGCTCGCAGCCCCCAACTGCTTAAACTTATCAGCTCATTGTATTTAAGTAAAGCCTTGAAATAGGTCATTGCATTTTTGTGAGGAACAAAAGGGACTCTAATGGGACCCGATATAAAAAGCAAATAGAAATGCAGTGCCAGACCAGTATGCTCAAAAGATCTACATTTGCCTGCAAAGATTAAATGATACTCTTTGAAGAAAAACATTTAGCACAATCTCATACAGAATTAAGCACCTTTGCCATAACCAGCAACATTGCTTGAAGTAGGAATGTGCAAAAGGACGTATTTTCAAAATAGAATAGTCAATGGGTTTCCTGAATGACTGGTCGACTTATCATGTATAAGCCTGTATAATTACACTAGTTTCAGGTTCACCGAGTGATCAGACGCATTTCTTACACATCGAACGCTAGTGGAGGTCAGTGAGAAAGAGAAGTCGGTAGATAATGTTTCAGATGTGGGTAGAACAGCAAGCAACACACACACTTTGGTTCCGGCTGTAGAGCCCCCGCAGCAGGGCGTTTGGGTGACGTCTCGGCGGCATACTTGTTCAGCAAAGCGACACCACTCTCCCGTTCCTGTTAGGGTTTCTAATCGATTCTCCCCACTCATTGATGCACCCACTGAGAATCATTATACTCGTCTTCTAAAGCGAAAAACTAAGGTTTTATATTTGATACCAATCTGTCCTTTGAAAATCAAATTTCCAATGTAATAGCATTCTTACACCTCAGAAATATTGCTAAGTTACGACACATGCTCTCTGTTGCTGATGCCAAAAAACTAAATCATGCGTTCATGACCTCAAGACTAGATTGTTGTAATGTATTACTTGGAGGATGTCCTGCAAGTTCAATTAATAAACTTCAATTGGTTCATAATGCAGCTGCCAGAGTGCTGTCTAGAGCCAAGAAATATGATCATATTAGCCTCATTTTATCATTGTTACATTGGCTACCTGTTAAATTTCATATTAATTTTAAAATTTTGCTAACTACGTACAAAGCTTTGAATGGTCAAGCTCTGCAGTACTTAAGTGACCTTGTACCACGCTATATTTCATCACGTTCATTACGATCACAAAATTCTGTTAATAGTTCCTAGAGTATCAAAATCTACAAAAGGAGGTAGATCATTTTCCTGTTTGGCTCCTAAACAATGGAAGAGACTATTTCTAACACTTTTTGAGATGCAGACACACTCACTCAGTTTAAGTCTAGACTAAAGACTCATCTATTTAGCCAGGCATATCTGCCTTATAAGCTAATTTGTCCATCAACTCACAATTAGGCTGCTTCAGATAGGTCTGTCGGAACCAGAAACATTTATCATGATCTATAACTCTGCAAAAAATTTAATGGCATCTACGCTAATAGTATTCTCTTTGTTTCCCAGTATCAACATCGCGATTCATATCCTGAGGTTACCAGAGCTGGCCAGATCCATCTCCGTTCCTGCTTGTTGTCGGACTCCACTGTTACGTGTCTCTGAGTGATGATGACTAAATGCAGCCGGTACCAGCCAGACATCACTTCAGTCTATTACGATGGACTTCAGCGGATGAACTGATGCCAACTCCAACTGCAAGACATTGGATACTTCATATGCCACTGTCCGAACCTTGGATTTAGGATAGACCTCACCGAAATGACCTGCCATTTGAACTGCGATGCACCTCACGGATTTCTGCCTGCATCACTTGGTCTAATGATGGACTACACTCTTAAAATGGAATACATAGACTATCAATTAATTGCCAACAAAAGCCTTCATTAGCCAACTAACAAAGGACAATGCATCTATGTGAACTTCTGTAGTTAATCCAGGATGGACTTCAAAGACAATAGTCATTAATCTTACAGTTCTTACAAAATCTTTGTTTAAACACTGACCCTTAACACTTACATAGATTACTAATTTTAAATCATGACTTGCACTGTACACAAATAACTAATATTGGCATTACATTCATGCTGTTTAGCCAGAGGGGAACTGGCCCCCACAGTGAACCTGGTTTCTCCCAAGGTTATTTTTCTTAACATCTTTCTTAACATCTAATAACATGGTTATTAACCAACATCTTATGGAGTTTTGTGTTCCTTGCCACAGTCACCTTTGGCTTTCTCACTGGGATTCAAAATACAATTATTATTTAATTATTTAATTATTTATTTTTATACATAATTTACAATCATATTTAGTCAAACTACACAATAATGGCAGGGGCCTGGGTAGCTCAGCGAGTATTGATGCTGACCACCACCCCTGGAGTCGCAAGTTCGAATCCAGGGTGTGCTGAGTGACTCCAGCCAGGTCTCCTAAGCAAACAAATTGGCCCGTTTGCTAGGGATGGTAGAGTTACATGGGGTAACCTCCTTGTGGTTGTGATTAGGGGTTCTTGCTCTCGACGGGGTAAATTGTGCATGGATTGCGGAGAGTAGCATGAGTCTCCCGTGCTGTGAGTCTCCGTGGTGTCATGCACAGCGAGCCATGTGATAAGATACGCAGATTGACTGTCTCAGAAGCAGAGGCAACTGAGACTTGTCCTCCGCCACCCGGATTGAGGTGAGTAACCACGCCACCACGAGGACCTACTAAGTAGTGGGAATTGGGCATTCCAAATTGGGAGAAAAGGGGATAAATAAATAAATAAATAAAAATGCACAATGATGACTAAGATTTTATAGATATTACAGTTTCATTTTCTGTTAATGCATGATTTTCTGTAAAGCTGCTTTAAAACGATGTGTGTTGTGAAAAGCGCTATACAAATAAAAATGACGACTTGACTTGACAACACACTCTCATGACAGAAAGGTTTTTGCCTGCACCCCCAAAACGTCGGCCTTGGTCCGAATTTTAAATGTAACTCCGATGCTGTACTGAACTAATTTCGGAACATCCCATTACTTTACCCAAGGCTAAATTGTCAAATTAAATGATTTTAAAATTCTTTCATCATTTACTCATAGCTTTATTATTTGATTTTGATTGTATTTGCTGTGGGACATAAAGGGAGATTTCAGAATGCCTGAGTTGCAGCTTAAAAAATGAGAAAATCACCATAACATTATCATACAAATAATATATATTTGTGATGCCGTTTGATGGCTTTATGTGAGGAACAGATCCAAATTTAAGTCTTTATGCAACAATTAGCATTCCTATGCACCATAACAGTCAGATCCCAAGCTTCATTAATTTAAACAATAAAAAATTGCTGCCTAAAGAAGCGTTACGACAGCTTTGACGTCATTGATGTCAAATTCCAAAGGCTTGCACATGACTGTGACATTCTACATTTTGAATGTGTATTTTTAAATGACATGTGACTGCCTTCAAGGAGAGGAAGATTTTCAGCTATTCAAACCTTCAGTTTCACAATGTTCCTCACATTGAGCTGTTGTGTAACTTTGGAGGACTTTGAATGCAGCATGAGTCATTTGGAATACTTTTACAGTGCATTTTTTGTCATCTTTTGGAATAATTTATTCTGGCTGCACTTTTATCTGCTTGTTACATCTTTTATGTTGTTGAGAACTGGTTAGGTTTAGGCATAGGGGTGGGGTTAGGTGTTCAAAAATATCTACTGTATATTATAGTGCAATGTAAGTATTGTAACTAAATTTACCTGTCTATTACATGTTTTATATTGTTTATAAGTGAACAGGGGTAGGGGTTGGGTTAGGGGATCTAAAATATTAAAATGATAGTTAGGGATGCACCAATGTATCGGCTGTTGATATTTATTGGCCAATTATTGACCAAATTAAAACCATCTGCATATTGGTCATAAGCATGAAAATGCTGATATGAAAATCTGATGCTGTATTTATAATTAGTAACACACTTTGTAAAAACTCTGTGAATTCAAATGTACAATGCAGAAATAATAATAGCCACAATACAGAGAAGGGTTGGCACTCCTACGAACATATTATATTTAATTTTTATTCTTTCTTGTTCTTGCGTTAATGTGGAAAAAATGGACGTGACCGGTGTGAAAGCAGAACTTACCTATACACTACACAATGAGGGAAACCATCCAAAACACTTTGAAACCAGCAGACTTTGACTTCTGAGATATCCGAAATTATATATATTGGAAATTATTTATTGTTAGAACAGTAAAAAAAGCTTTTGTACCTCTTTATAATTTTTTTAAGCATTCCCAAGTAAAACAGTGATCTAATGACAAAATAAGGAATGTGACAAAATATTGGTATCGATGTCTGGATATAGTTTTTTATTAAAATCTGTATCGGCCAAAATGTTTCATATCGGTAATGATAGTATAATGTAACTAAACTAATGCTTTTGTAAGTATATATAAAACACCTGTTTAAAGACACCATAATTTTAGCAGATTGCTTAGCCTATGTTGGAATTGTTCAAACTAAGGTGAGACAATAGCCGCTTTTCCAATATCGAGCCAAATAAGGGCATGCTAGTGTGTGCCAGGGCCAGTTGCATTCCCACTGTCACTTCCGGGGCTTCATCGTGCCTACTCAGGGGTTTCTCTGGGCCAACAGCCAATGGCCTTGGGCCAAACAAGGCCAACCAGGGATTGAGGCAGATTCAATGTCAAAGGCGGAGTTTCAACGGACTTCCCAGTTTGTCTGTCCAGCACACAACAGTACAGGTTCAGGAAAAAATTCATAAAAAAATGTGAGCACAGTACAAATCCATTAAAACAACCACTGGACAAAGCGGTGCCCAAAGAACTTACTTTCCATGGTTATGGTAATGTCTCTGTTTTGAGACTTGACATAAAACATAAAGACTCTAAAATTCGAATTTCTAAAATTGGACCTACCTGTATTTTGAAATAAGCGGCACCTTAGAAATGCAATGCTCGTGGCCTAGAAAAAAGTCGCGACACAGTGGTCAAATATGTCAGTCTGCACGTAACGATGATGCTTTAAAGATTTTGTACAGACTCAGGGTTTTACTGTGCAAACTGTCTCAACAGCACTCCATTTACAACACTGTCTCCAAAATATAAAAACTGAAAAAAACAAATAAATAATAATAAATAAAAATGTCTAAAACTAGTCAGCCTCACTAATTGACTTGTCTGTTGTTGGATGACCAATCAACAATAATGCCCCAAACCCATCTGGTGATAATGAAAGAGAGAGGGGGAAAAATTGCTTTAGTTTTTAATACATTGTTAGTGTTGCCTGATTGCTTAATGCTGGAAAACCGGGAGAGAATGACTGAGAGGTCAGAGAGAGAGGGAGAGAGAGAGGGAGAGAGAAAGAGTGAGAGTGCCCTGTTAGCGGAATAGCCGGTTGACCGCTGGTTGAACCTTCCTCTGAACTGAGGATGAACCCTCAACTTGAGGAGCGTTGGTCACAGATCTCCCTGGGAGCTACAAACAGGGGCAGCCACTAGCTCTGGGACCAACACACAAGCACTTAATACCCACATCTCACACTAGTCACACACTTTTCTCGCTTTCTCACACCTTCATGATTACTAAGACGCAAGCATACGCACAACGGCACTCATCATTCTACTTTCTGGCATGTAACCATGCATACATGCGGCATCTACGTAGACACATTGGGAATTCATGATTTGAATCTTTTGATACACTATGAAAATAAACAGCTGCACTACCAAAAAAAAAATACAAAAAATACAAAAAATAAAAAATAAATTTGTTAATCAGAATTTTTGGTTTGGTTAACTGTACAAATATCTAAACACCCTTAAAACAAGATATTAAGTCACACACACACCAGCAGCAAATTCTTTATCAAGCATACAGTATATGCAATAGCCCTGCAACCATCCCAACACGACACGCCCAGCGGGGCAATTGTAAAATGCAGAACGGGGGTCATGGATGGGTCAGTGTTGAACATAACATTCCTGTCTCTGTTTGGCATTCTGCTGCAAATGTCACAAGGGAGGGGACTACAGCGATGTTTGGCAGTAGGAACTGGTCATTATGAGGTGAAAGCAGAATTACTGGTAAGAGTCGCATTAAACAACAGCATTGTGCTGTGAAGTGGGCCAAACGTAAACCTCAGGGTGTCAAACAGGGGTGAATGGGAGATCTCAATCTATAGGAAATGCACACGCTGGAGTACTAGATTACTGACAGTGCGCTAGACATAGAAAGCAAAGACGTGACACAATCCAACGCATTGATTGTTTTTTGTTTTTTTTTACCTGTTGCCTCATTCAAATGAAGTAGATTTAATGGAAATGTAATATATTATTTCATAAATAATTCAAAATAAATATTTTTTTTTAGGTTTGTCAAAAAAATAACTAAAATGAATATAATATTATTAAAAATATGTATTAAAATATGTATGAAGTTATTATTATTATCATAATTCTGACAAATTTATTCCTCTGTCAAGATTTTTTTCCATGATGCAGGGAATGTAGTGAATTCCTTACACTACTGGTGGGCGATTCCTTCTGGCAGGCGGTATCGCAGCATCAGGACCCACACCAGCCGACTTCATGACAGCTTCTTCCCCCAAGCAATCAGACTTACGAAATCTTGATCGCTCATGATACATATATCAGCACCACACATTATTAGCATCATACTGGACCCACATTTTATACTTCACTTAATAACACACTGGCAACTAACTATCAACCGACAGCTGAATGTAAACACAATACATATTTATTTCCACTGATTACATGGGGGGAGGGGGGGAGGGAGGTACAGTGTATTTTTATTGTATACAGTCTTCTTATTTTGTGTATACTGTATATTGTATATTATTATTATTATTATTATTATTATTATTATTATTATTATTGTATACAGTCTTCTTATTTTGTGTATACTGTATATTATTAGGTGTATATTGTATATTGTGTTGTATAACAAGATGTGTAAACTGTGTTATTTGTCAATCAGATGTTTATTGTAATTGTCATGCTTGGAATCGCACCCAAGACTTTCTCCCACCGTTGCACTTGTGTATATGGTTGAGTGGCAATAAAGAGATTTGATTTTTGATTTTGACCACCTATTTTCTTTTGGATCCGATACCAAGTACTGTCAAGGCCAATATTGCCGGTATCAATACCAATTACTTATTAAATAGATTTTTTATTTTTATTTTTATGCGATTTCTGAGAATAAAATTGGTCATTTTAGCCTTTTAACAGTATATTTAAAATATTTTTTTTTTATTTATAGGCCTAAACAACAAATTATCAGACATCTATTTTTGTTGAGCATTTATTAACAACAGAAATTAACATTTAAATTTAAACATTTAAATATGTTTACAACAAATGAGTGTGACAGCTTGTTTCTTTCAGCATTTCTGCATGTTAAGATGAGCAAAAGGAGAACCAATTGTACGCAACTCTTTACTTATATAGCTAATTTTTTATCACTTTGAATCTTATGAAACACAATAGTTCTTATTGTAAATAAATAATGTATTTAAAAATAATAAATACAATAACTAGTTTGTATAAATAAAATTAATGTCAGAAACCTTTAGCATTGATATTTTTATGTGAGTATCAATCCTCTTAATACAACATCAGAAACGGAAGTATTTATACTTTAGGATCAATCCGCCCACCCCTTCACAAAACCTTTAGCACCTCAAGGTTGTCTTGGGACAGTGCAACAGTGCAGTCCACTTTTCCAGGGGCCGGCGTTGCTATCGAGAGTTTTTCCGGGAGTTGTCAGTGGAAAAACAGCGGTGTATTCTGACTCTTGCAGGCAGCATGAATCGCAAAGATTATACTTAATTATACTTAAGTAGATCTCTAATTGTAGTAGTAGTAGTAGTAGTAAAATAGTGTTTTAACATTGAAAACATTACATACCTCATTTTCAAAGTAAATATTTAATTAGTAAAATACATAATGAAAACCAAAGCATATTCAGGTTTTTCTTTTTCTGTTTTGCGCCATTGAGAAAACACTAGCCTCAGACCATTTTAGCTATAAAAGAACATTTGATACTTCTTAAATCATTATGTTCTCATTGTATTGCAGGAAGGCCCAGAGCCAAGGACACCTTGTCACTGTGAAAACAAATGGGGAGACAACTGTGACTCAAAAGGTCAGAACAGGTGCTTTTGGGACCAGCCAGAATCCACTGGGACAGCTGCTCTATTCTTGAGTCCGGAACAGAGACGGCTGACTGTGGATCCACTACGACTAATGACAGATGGACAGGTGGATGAGCCCTTGAACATCCCAAAGGTCTGTGTTTTACACCAAGGGGTCAAGGTTTTTCTGGTTAGCAATTAGCCCCTGGTGGTAGATGCCGTATTATGCCGTAAATTATTTTTGCTTGGCTCGTTATACGAATTGCGTAGAGGTGCTACAACAACAATTACTTTTATTCACTTTCACAAAAATCACCAGTAAAGCGACAGATTATCAGTTCATAAACACTTACTTTTCGCCCTGTTCCCGACACAATGCTGTCTTATGTCATCTAAACACTTTTACTATTGTGCATGACTCGCAATACATTTAAACGTTTGCATTACATAATCAACCAACTAATTTTACAAGCTTATTTGAATGTGACAATTTGCATGGTTATCCCAACAGATAGAGTGCAATGCAAAAGAATGTGGTACAAGTCCAGAAGAGCACACAAGTTGAAATGTGAGCCAAAAGTGTCATAGAAGCACCATAAAATTTCCTGGTTGCTTCAGCAGTTGTGTTTTCATCTCACATTTGCTTTTTATGACACTATCGGTTAGGTTTACATTTACAGTTTAAGATTTATAGATTTTGTAGATTTAAAACTTGAGCACTAACCATTAAAACATCATCTCTCTGGGAGAAAATGTAACTTGCTTTTAGTGCCACACAGAGGACATTTAATCTCGGAACTGCCGCGATACCTGTACTGAACCATGTAATTTCATTTTGCAAAAATGTCGCCACAGTCACATACTTTAATGAGATTAGGCTGAAAAAGCATGTTTCAAAAGGATATGTTAGGCAGAATGACAGCTTCTATCACTGATCACTTTCATTGAATGGGCAAAAGATGCAATGAAAGTGAATGGTGACTGAGGCTGTCAGTCCCAAACATTCTGCTAAACAGTCATACGGGATGACAAAATATAAATTTTAGGGTAAATTAGCCCTTAACCACTAAACAAGCCCACAAAAATTAACATAAAATTGATGTTTTTATTGTCTGATTTTAATTGCTCACACGAAAAATGTAAAATCAACAGGTATTTGTTTCTAATTGTTTTTTGATGTCCTTTGGGGGTGGGGGGGTGGGGGGGGGGGGGTTATTTACTCTGATGAACAATATTCACACACACACACACACACACATACACATACACACACTCAGACTTGTGGAAAAACACTGCAAATCATGCAGCTGCAACACCCCACGCCAATTAACATGACTGCGACCTCACACATCCGGGTCAGTGCATCCGAGTTGAGAACAAAGGCAGAGCTGGTCCCAGAATTTGAGTTCCCAATTACCCTTCAGTGAGATCCGCAGAGCACAATGCTGCAGGTGAGAAGTTGGACAGGGCTTCTGTGAGGAGCTGGCAGAGACACAATGGACCTCTGTGGCACTGGCTCGAAATTGCCGCATGTCTGTGATGAAAAATGCTGAGGGCACAAGACAAAACAGACTAATGAATTCAGTGCATGTGTAATTTATGACAAACAGACGACCCTCTCGATTCCTTCTAGTGTTAAACTGCATGTTGCGATTGTGCAAAATTCTGTAAATTAATTTTACATTTAAGAGCAGGTTATCAAAGTGAAACAACTGAGAAAGTCACTTGATGTCATTCTAAAATTGACATGCTACTTTCCGAACCTTGACTATCAACCACTGGTAAACACGTAATAGTGTCTTAAAGGATTAGTTCACAAAAATAAAAATGTCATCATTTATTCACCCCCATGCTGTTCTAAACCTGCATGCAGTTATTTTTTTCCTTGACTGTAAGGATCCAAAAAGGGTAAAAAAAACACCAAAGAAGCACCATAAAATTAGTCAAATTGACTTATGGGCAATGTTGTGACTCTTTTGAAGTTATACACTATCATTTTGTGAGAAACAAACAGAAATTGAAGTTGTTATTCACTGATAATCTTTCCCTCTGCTGAAGCTCTAAAATCTCATTAAAAGTATTGAAGCCAGACTGCATTGTTTTATGTGTGTTGTATCCAAACATAACGTGCAGTTCGAGTATGCAGAATAGAGAATGAGATTTGAGAGAGACAGAGATTTTTAGTGAATAACGACTTCAGTTTCGGTGTGTTCCTCACACAGAGCTATCGTACAGCTTCAGAAGTCTTGAAATATAGTGCACAAGTTGTATGGACTACTTTCATGGTGCTTCTGTGGAGTTTTTTGATAGCCGCTCTCACTATCAACTGCCACTGTATGGAAAAGAGCTGCGTAAAGACTATTCAAAATGTCTTCTTTTGTGTTCCATGGAAAAAATAACAGCATAGGGGTTTGGAATGAGATTACGATGAGTAAATGATGACAGAATTTTCATTGTATGTGCTCTATTCTTTTAAAAATCAGTTACCCAAATGTATTCATTGATAACTGCTCTGGCAAACAGCAGCAAATGCAATCAATTACCAAAGTGAAGTGTGGAAAATACAATATGGCCTAAAGGCCACGAGGAGTGAACGCTGTTTCTCTGTATCTCATCCCAACTCGTTGCCTCTCTGTTAACAGCTCAATGGCATATCATCAGTGCAACAATTACCCTGCCCTTACTGTATAGTACAACTCAATAGAATATGACTGTGATCTAATGTAGTACAGTAGATCCATTATGCTGGTTTCACTGCAACAGAGTTCACACAGGGATCAGGAATCAATGTGCAGCTCTGTAAAGGTTTGTTATTTGTGTACAATTTGAAACAACATAGCCAACATGACAACTCGTAATAATTTGTACGAGATGGTGAAATCGTAAGATATCGTACGACTTGGCTCATCCGGAAAAGTTTAGGGAGTAGGAACATTTTATTGCCGTAGCAGTGAAGTATTAAAGCTTAATGACATTTTTGTGCCAAGTTGTTCATAACAGTTGTCAGTTGTGGGCACTATTTTGCTGCTTTTGTTTTTGACAACCGTTCCTGCTCAATGTCAGTCTCAGTAAATCTCATTTGGTGTTTTTGGAGTGTGGGGTTTTGGAAAGAGGGGGCGTGGCTAATCCAACGGCTCAGTTTGTGGAAATTCTAGAATGGCCAAAATTGCTAACAGCATCTTCAAGTCCTTTTTTGCTATACTTTCTCCTCCCTGCCCAGTAGGTGGCGATGTGCACAAAGAATGTGAATCGCCAAAAACACAAAAAGAATAATGTGAAAGTGAAAGTGGAAATTGATAGGAAAAAAAGGACTTAAATACTGATTTGTTGTGAGTTGAGTTTTTGTGTTTTCTAAAGCGACTAGCCCACATATTCTTGTTCTATATACAAACCATGAGAACATAAATGTAATCATTGAAAATTCTAAATTCTTGTTATTTTAATCAGTTACTTCCAACTGTTTGCAATTAGCTCAATTGTTTCTTTCTGTTCATGAGAGCTCACTGATTCATATACTGAACTAAAGCCCAGTGACATTCAATGCGCTAGAAGTTCACTGATTCCAGACAGTTCTACGAGAGTGGACAGAGCGATTAAATGTCCAGGATTCGCATGCTTTTTATAGATGTTTGCTGGCGAATTTCCTCAGGGCTTTCTCCTTCCTGTTTCATTATGATTTCCATTCTCTGCATTAATGATATCATACACATGCTGTTGCCAACCCTTCAGTCGGAGCATAGATATGATTACACTAAGGCTGTTTCTGGGTCAGTAAGTTAAATATTTCAGATGGTTATTTTTAGACACGTCTGTTTCCATTTTGTGTTTGCTCTCCCCCCGTTTTGCCTTCCCTCCATCTCTCTCTCTCTCCCTCCCTTTCTGTCTGTCTTGGCCTTGGGCACCATTTGACCCAAAAAGTCATCATCATGTGGCTTAAAGGCCTGTCAGTGTTACCAAGAATCAGTATGTGTCATTAGTATAAGAGTATAAAATCAAATAAAAGAGTTGCGGAGGAATGTTATTTGTGTTTTTATTATTGTACATTTCAGTGCAGAATATCTTTATATGAAGTGCTCAAACTGTTACGTCACAATGTAGAATTTCTTTAATGGTTATCTTGATGTTATTTGCTCAAAGATTCATGCTGTAATGCACTTTGCCAGGCCCAGATGGACGTTTTTTGTTTTTTTTTACACTGATTTATGGGGAAAATCTGTGGAATACTGCAAAACGGATTCAATCTGTTAAACAGAGCTGAGAGTACTACATTACTGGTATCTGGAAGCATTGTCAAATTAGCCAAAATATTTAATAAACACGCAAGGGGCGGGGGATGTGTCCCAAGTGTAACCCCTAATCCAAACCCTACACCTAAACCTAACCATGATTTAGATAGGAAAATAACTTTTGTGTACCACAGAAGAAAGAAAACATTGGGCTTTGGAATGATTCGAGGGAAGTGTATTACAGGTTGACATACAGTACATCAGTAATTTGTTTTGAAATAATAAATATGAAATGAGTAACCAAATTTGCTCACAGATGTTTCCTTTCTTTAAATAGTGTGTTGGATAGGAGTCTAGTTAAAATTTGATCCCTGAAATCCTGTTTGTTGATTGGTTGGTCTCCGTGGAAATACCTTTTTGTGCAAGTCAAGTCATACGATATCTTAGAATTTCATCATCTCGTATGAATTATTACGAGTTGTCATGAGGCTATGTTGGAAATTTAAGTCGATATTCACTAAAAAACTTCCCCTCAATCATAGATTGCACATTTCATTCTTGCACTTGCAAATTAATACGTAGCGTGTCGCGATTGGTCACAAGGCACGCGGGAACCAATGGCAGTTGGCATCACTGACGTCAAACCAGTGCTGTGTCTTTAAGCGTCATATATAAATCTGAACGCAAACATTTTTGGGTGAACTGTTCCTTTAAGAGAACTTTCCCATGCTAATGCAGTATTATTATAAAATTATTTAGGCTAATATTGTTTTGAATCATTTACACATTTCACAGAATGAGAGAATCAGAAAAACATGGACCACCCGATGCCTAGCACCCCCAATTAAGAATCTGAAAAGTTTAAATATAAACGAGGGAGATTTACAAATCATTAAAAGAGTATCCTTGTGTTTATTTGGGATTGGTAATGCTGAAACTCCTGCTCTTGGTAATTACTATCTGAGAGTTGCTCTGAGGCAGTTGAGAGACAGCACAACACCATCAATATTGATGCCCTCTGGGTTTTTGGAGGGACTTTCAAACAAATCAATATTGATGCTATTGCCATATATCCTCACCAAGCCCTCTTTAAGGATTCATAACAGTTACAGCAGGGGCATACAGCATTTTTAAAATGACATGGAAATGTTGGTCCCAGTGACTGTGGTGGAGGAATTTATTAATTCTGGATTTAGGTTTGAGGAAGGGTGCTCTGGAATGTGAAATGGATTTCATCAGAGAAAAATGGCATTTTCATAATCAACACTGTATTTTCAAAAAAAAAAAAAAAAAAGGAAATACATAAGTAAAAGGGGCTTTGATTTTAGTGCATCGAAAATGCACAGCCTTATCTTGAGCACCCCGTGTATGTAGGGTTGGGCAAAATTCGAAAAATTATCATTCATCATATCATTAATTCAGTTCATGAGTTGGACTTTGAATTCAATTGTCCATGGCCAACAGAATGTTGAACTGGAATGACAATTAAGTTGCAATTAAACCATGCAACAGAGGAATTTCATTAGTCCAACACAATAACAAAATGGGCAAGAACAGATAAGTTCTTAGATGTTATGTTTAATGTTTCCATCTTGTAAAACTGGTTCATGTTGTTTGGCTCCATTTTGAAGACTTAAAATTTGAAAATAAATGTGTTAAACCTCTCTGGAAAATTAAGTTTTCTTCCACTTCACTGTCCAACATAGTCTCATGATAACTTGTAACAATTCATACAAAATGGCAAAACTGTATGACAGAATCGACTTTTATTCCTATGGAGACCAACCAATGAACAAACTTTTCAATCAAACAAAATGTTCCTATTTAAATCATGGTTATGTTAAGGGGTTACACCTAAAGGAATATTCCGGGTTCAATACAAGTTAAGCTCAATCGACAGCATTTGTGGCATAATATTGATTACATCAAAAATGAATTTTGACTTGCCCCCCCAAAAAAGAAGCAAAAATCTGGGTTACAGTGAGGCACTTACAATGAAAGTAAATGGGGCCAGTCCATAAATGTTAAAATACTCACTGTTTCAAAAGTATAGCCACAAGACATAAACAATATGCGTGTTAACATGATTTTAGTATTATAAAATTGTTTGCTAACCTTTTCCATTTAAAGATAGAGCCAAGTTTACAGCTTCATTTCCATGACACATTAATTTAAATAAACACTAACATGGCTGTAAAAATGATTTAATCAAGTTTACAGCTAAAATAATACTTGAGTTTTAACAGAAGAAATTAAAGTAAGTGCTTTTATAAAATTATAAGCTTCACATTTCTGCCTTTAAACCCTCAAAAAATGTCCTCATTCACATCCATTGTAAGTGCCTCACTGTAACATTAATTTTTGCATTTTTAAAGAAAATAATGCACATTTTTGGATGTCAACTCATATGATTTTTTTTTAATGATTTTGCCATCTTCCATTATTAGCATGACTTCTAATATAATATGTAAATATTACATTAGAAGTCATATATATATATATATATATATATATATATATATATATATATATATATATATATATAGACACACACACACACACACACACACAGTACATACACACACATTCACTGTTAATATCATCTAATGTTTGATGATTAATATCCCATATGTTGTGTGTATGATAACGTGTATGGGGGATTATTAAAAACTACACTTACAGCAGTTATTTGAATTTCTACGAATTATTTCCATTTTAATGCTATTTTAAATTCAAATTCAAATTCTGTATCCTGTTTGCTACCTTAATTCAAATTCAAGAATTGACTTGGACATTAAAAGCCATTCTCAATTCAATTCTGAATGGCACTCAGCCCCGCTCATATGCATTTGTTCTTAATCAGCGTACGCCTTTACACACTCTTTGAAATAGCTGTAGAACAAGCGATGCACTTCAGCAGCTAGCCTCCTGACAGTAAGCCATATATGAGAGACCTCATATGCACAAAGGCTGACCTCAATTCAATCTGTCGTCTCAACTATTGATCTGAACAGGGCTGTCTGGCCAACTCTCCCAGAGACAGACCGCTCGCTTGCCCTTGTAGCCAGCGCTCAAGTTTAGAAGCTATAGCTGCAAGGCGTTTTTATTGTTAATGTTTGATACATGCATTGCCATAGTGGCCTTCAAACAATCTGCACCCAGTTACATTATTTTGTTTACTTAAGATTGTGTCATATCTGATAGAGTTGTAGAGTTAAAATCTGAGTGACTCAAGAAATGACTTTTGCATAGAAACAACACCCCATTTGTTTGCTATAGTAGAGTTTAGAACAATCACTGTCACTTCTAAATGATTTATGGGGAGTGACACAAGACTTATCACTTCAACCACAGACCGAGACCTCACATGTCTATCAAAATGTCAAAGAGATTCTACACAATGGTAAGATTACAACTAAAAATAGTTCAATGCAATGGCATGTGAATTGTTATTAATCCGAAGATGTAAAATACAATAAACATCTTTATGTTTGCTTGAAATATGATGGCCCTGCAAAAGTGAAGTAATATTATATGGTGTGGGGGTGGAGAGGTCACTATTGAACTGGAAGTGACAGTTCTGAAATGAAGGTGTTAGTCATTTTCATATTAGTCGCTCTTGTGCCGTATTATCGCTGAACGAGGTCTGTAGATACAAGGCCACAAGCTTAACTTATTAACTTCTTAACTACCTAATGAATATGGACACTATCAATGTAAATGACTGCTTCATATAATAATCTTAACTTTACGCATTATATTGAATATTTTCGAAAAGATGTAGAAAAAAGTACAAGTTAATTAAGAAAGGAAGAACATTTCTCTTTCCGTTGTTGCAAAGTTGAATGTAAAGCATTTCAATATTTTCTATCATGTTAAATTTTAACGCTGATACATTTTGTGAATTAAATAAAAAGCTGTCTTAAAAAGTCTATTGAATAAAAAATCTGTAAATTACTTACCTGACACTGAACTATTTTCTTGAAAGGTAACAATTTACCGTACATGTCCACTGGCACAGAGCTGAGCAGACTTTTTAAATTCATTCTCAGTGGGAGCCGAGCAACAGGCTTGTGCAGAAAATTGCGTGAGCGACAGCTTAACGGATTTGCTTTGGATGCTGATTAATTTTCAAGTGGGACAATGCCTCAAGCCATATGCCAACAACTAAAAGGGAGTGGTTTGAGAAGAAAAGGTTAGGCCTAAAATGCTCCAACCATTATAAATCAGGGGGGAAATGTATTGGAAGTGTAAATATGAAGGTTTAACAGGAACAAAATGCAAAATTCAAGGGGGTCAACACTTTTCCCCATGCAGCAGTTCTTGTCAAATAATAGTGCTAAAACATTGTACAGCAGCAGTAAATCTGTGCATGGCATTTTATTTCATGAATTCATTTTTCCAAACCTAAAATACAGAAAAAACATACCTTTATAGTAATATTCTGTGAACTAAAACAACAGGTCCTGCTTTCAAAGGTCCCAATGGCTTATATATCCAAATGCTGCCTTAAAAGCTGTAGTGCCAAGTTAAAAATGAAACAACAGGGTTTAAACATATGCAAACGAGCAATAGAAATTAACAAAAAAACTTGATGATACCTATGCTACACATTATACCTGGTCATCAAAGGCAGACTGTTGGCATTGTTGAGGTCTTGAGTTCATTGCTGTAGGGTGAATTAAGGTAATCTGGATCATGTTTTGCACTTTGATTTTCTGTGACTGTCACCCCAACACGTCAGACCATCAAATGGAATTTTATGGTAATTTTACCGTTAACCACATTTTATTTTTATTTTTTGTTGGGTTAAGTGTAATGTTAACATGGGCTTGCTTGTGATATAGCAAAAAAAAAAAAAAAAAACATATTAGAGCTTATGTGTCCCACATTCCCCGATGTCCCAGAATACCCTATTTCACCCTAGTGTTTTTCTTGAAACTAAAGGAGATAAACACCTGCATTTAACAGGACTGACATATGTTGTCTCTGCTAAAAAGACCAGCTATTTCAGCATGCAATTCCCATGCTGGACTAGGCTGGTTTATGCTGGATAGTGCTTGCTTGGTGCTGGTCTAGCTGGTGGACCAGCATAGCCATGCTTTCACTAGCAAAACCTTGCTGGTGAAGCTGGTTAAGCTAGTTTAAAAGCCTGGTGTGGACACCAGAAGCTCAGCATCCCATTCTGGGGGACCAGCACCCAAAATACAACATAAGCTGGTGAACAGCAATTCTATTTTTTTCAGCAGGGGTGCTTGACACAATAACCTTTTTTGTCTGAATACTGAATATTTGGATGTAGCTGAGAAGAGCACAGAGAGTTGAGGGTATCTGGCTGGTTTCAAGTGCCTCTTTCAAGTCTTCCCACTTAATCAGAGACCTAAATGCAAATAAAAAATCAACAATGAGACAAGCAAAATTTCATCTCAGTCATAATTTCCACAAAATGCTTCAGAGAGTTCTATTGGCAATGGCTTTCTCTCCAACAAGTTCTGCAAGAGTCTTTCCATTCTCTCAGTTTTACGGGGCCAAAGAACAAACCTCGTCCATCCCAAATTCAGCTGCTAGGATCTTAGTCAGAATTTTACCGTGACCACACAAATATGGACAGAATCTTGACGCTCTTTTTAAAACAAGTGGTGCAGTTTTCAAGGTTCATCAAGAGTCAATAGCTTTTGTGGTAATATTTTGGCATCAGCTTTAATGGCTTGTGGTTGAATCAAAGTCAGGACAGACACTGCACATTTGACCAAACTGTCCTGCAGCCAAGTTCTATATCTTAGACAACCGTCCAGTATTTACGAAGTGGTCCGTTCCCATCCTCGGAGACAGGTGGCTGGTGCTTCAGATAAGTGAGCAGTGATGATGTGGCAAAAAAGGGCCGTGGCTCGCAGACAGATTCTCTGTATTGGCCATGACCCTACAGCGGCAAGGGTGTGATATGGATTAGGAGGCGGGATCAAGGCCCATTCTCGTTGTAATGGAGGGAGATGGGGCGGTCTCTCTGGACAGGCATGTAAGGCCAGTTGTAGCTGGAGCCGGACAGCAGCATGTCCCGTAGTAGGGTCTCAATGGGCGTTTTTCCTACCAGACGCACAAAGAAGAGCTGTTCAATGACAGGGGAGGAAACGATACGCAGGGAGGGGAGCCGTAACAACAGGCGGCCAAATCGGTTGGGTTGATTGGGGTACTGGTTCCGCACGTATTCCTCAAGAGCACATTGAGACTTCTCCTGGATGCTCTCCACATGGGCTACATCCGACAGACCCATGGCATCTAAAACAGAAAGTAAAAACAGATGGCAAAATTATATTTTTTGATACTGGATACTTTGGATATGGATACTTCCAGAGTGTCACTCTACAACTTGTTTTTTAGCAATTGTTTAACAAGATCTATAATCTATACAGTTCTGGGTAGTAACTGATTACATGTAATCTGGATTAAGTAATCAAAATACAAAAAGCAAGTACTTGTATTCAGATCACATTACATTTTAAAATACTTGTAATCAGATGACAGTTACTTTTGTATGATTTACATGAATACAAATAATTTAAACAATGGCAGTAAATTGTTCATAATTAATTGATTCCCCTAATTCTTCTTTTATGTTATTTTCTTTCTAAATTTGCCTACTGCTGATATACTTATGTTAAGTGTTTTTCAGAAGAGATGGGGTGGGTTGTGGAATTGTACAAATAAGACACTAGCCACTAGCCAGATGGCTATAATTAAACTGAAGATAGAGCGAGTGGTCTGTCTGCGGTCTATCACTATTTCTTTGGAAAGGTTTTGTCCATCAAACGCATTAAAATGCCCAATACGCGTAATTTCGGATTCACAATCGAATCTACACATAAATGCCGATCCGATTGTATTAGCATAGTAAAGTTAGTTTTAGTATAGCAAATTGCTTTTGTATCAGCTTCAAAACTGAGTAAGACCACAATTGTTAAACAAACCCTGTGAAGTTGCAGGGGTGTGGTCGAGCACCGATTTGTGAATGTAGAGCGAGATCGGGAGATGAGAGCGTTAAGGAGACCCACCTGTGTGTGTTATCTCTAACAACTGTTTGTGTTAATTAAAGTCTTGTTGTTTGTTACTCCAGTTCCCGCATCCTCCTTTCCCGAACTGTTACACTGGTGCAGAAACCAGGGAAAGGAGGACGAGGAAGAGAGAGAGAGACTGCTCTGTGTGTGTTCATAGATGTGTCATTATGTTTTCAGTTCAGCGTTTGTGTTAAAGTCTTGTTGTTTGTTACTCCGGTTCCCGCATCCTCCTTTCCCAAACTGTTACACCCTGGATAACCTGTACAGAATTCTCCCATAAATTAATCTTCTTCTATTAAGGTATGTTGATGGTGTAAATTTAAGTGCATTTTTTATTTCACTCAAGAACAGTAGTAGAACATCATATCAAAAAAATCATATCAATTCTCATATTTTAATTCATTACGTTTTCTTAAATGCATTTAAGTAACATTATGTCAAAATGGTTCAAGATTATCAAATCAATCAAATCAAATCACTTTATCCTACTCAAATGCATGTGACACCAAAAAAAAAAAAAAAAAAAATTATGAGGTAATCCAAAGTAATCCAAAAGTAATCATTTTATATTACCTTAAAATGGTAATCTAAGAGATAACGTACTTAATTATGATTTCTGTCAGGTAATTTGTAATCAGTGCCGGATTACAATTCCGATGTAATCTTCCCAGCACTGAATCTATAAGAACTGTCTCTTATTTGCATCACTTGGTGAACTTTTGATTAAAATACAATGCACAGTAAACATTAAAAGATACCCGAAGAACCATTTGGGGTTCCTCAGTGGCGGAGCCCTCTGAATAGACACCCTCCAAACACCCATTCAGATCTGTGAAAAATGTACTTTGTTGCTGCAAGAACTTTAAAGAAGTTTAAGGACTGTCAAAGTTTCCTTCAGAAGCCCCATCAGAATGGAAAGGCTTTGAAGCTCTTGAAATATATTTTAAAGTTCTTTGAATGGAGGTTCTACAGAGGCTTCTGCTGGTGTAGAAGCTTAGGAAGAAGCAGAATGGGGCATACATTTTCTGTTTCATATAATGCCTCTGTGCACAAAGCAAGGGCCATAAAGAAATGGTTTACTTAGTCTGGTGTGTAAACACTTGACTGGCCTGCACAAAGCTCCACTAAACCACTAAACACCTGAATTTGAGCACTGAATGTGCAACATGATCACACAGAACCTAAACATGTTGCTACTGAATGTTTTGGTACCGTGACATTGACCCCATTGTGCTGAGTATCTGACAAGCAATCTCCCATCAGACGTCTTTGCATTAATTCAAATGTATTTAATTTTCCTGTGGCACTACTGATAGGAAGTTGTGAGAGCTGCCTCAGAGACAAGGGTCTTGTCCCACAGAAACCTTGAAGAAATTGCGTTCATATGATAAATTATGAGCATGATTCGGTTGCGTTTTTCCTCTAGGATTATAGTTTTACTCCACTGCCAGTAAGGTTTAGGATTTGGATTAGGGCGTATGGTAAACAACTCGCTTTATAACTCACTTTTGACATTTCAACTGGAAACCGGAGATCACACATGCCCATACGTTCAACAAAACTTCCGGCTTTGGTCCCTGGGGGCAGTGATTTGAATTTCAGTAAGTACAGACCTATTTCAATTGAAGAACTTTTGATTTACTGTGGCCGAATTCACAGTGAGATCAGTCTATTGTCCAACATCAGTGCCTGACCAGTTTTCTTCAACATGAACACTGATGCCATGTTCCAACATCTAGTGGAAAGCCTTCCCATAAAAGTTGATGCTGTAATATCAGTTAAAGGAGGACCAACTCCCTATTAATGCCCATGGTTTTGAAATGAAATGTTCAGCAATAACATATGGGCATTCGGGTGTTCACATACTTTCAGCCATGTAGTGTAGAGTCTTTTACTCAAGTGTGTAAAATTGTCTGAGGGGTTGAAGCCATGACCGCCTTCTCTATTCTCTCTGCCACGGTACTTATCATTGGTGTACATGTACATTCAGTCCTGCTGAGCTTCAGTTCTGATAACAAAAGATTAATTGCTTCATATTTCTATGAGGTCGAGGAGACCTGCTGAGTGGACACAACTGGCGCTTCTTTCTACATCGCATGAGTCCTGATAAAGACATCTACAGTTACTGTAGGCACTGTTTTGTAAGGAGGGGGGACTGATGCATCAGTCTCGAGCATAATGTCTTTGCTGACAAGCCTGGCATGCTTCTACGCCAGTTCCTCTTGTGCCGGCGTAGCACAGCAAAGGCATCCCCTCTCTTCCTTTGTGTCTCACAGTGTGAACACACGCTGAGAACTGCCACCGCACTGCGTCGGGCTATCGGGGCAACTGGCTGACATTAGAGGCCCATCGGGTGATATGAGGTGATGGGAGGTTTGAGCAGAGTTTATGGGCCACAAGAGTTTGTCTGTCCCTGTTAGCTCATGCTTGCGGGTCTCGGCAGGGGGTGGAGGAGGGCTTTGGCTGCAATTGCGGCATGGATCACATTGATGCCCTGGGCTACAGAGGTTATGTAGGTCACAGCCAGACTGAGGCGAATCTCTCTCGCTGCAACTCAGCATGCATAATTCAGTCATGTTGGTGGGAGTCGGGGTGGGGTGGGGGTTGCTTGCCTGATTTCAATAATAGATGGAAGCATGGAGGATTGAGTGATAAAAAAAAGCAAATTGAGAGCAGTGGGTTCAGCCATCCATTTGGAAAAAGTGCAGGTCTGGGCTGGAAAAGAGTTTCTGACAGGTAGAGCAGGGAATCAGAAATAATCTAAACCAGTGGGCAAGACATCTCAGAGTCTGGAGCTCTATACTAGTGTTTGGCAGTGGCACAGGAAACTCTTCCCATCTTGAATGTGTCTTGAATCAGTTAGTGTGTTTACATGCATTTTTAAAGTTTGATTTTAATCGGACTAAAACAATAATTCGTCTTTTTGCGAAGTCAGACTAACAGACCTAGATAATGCGATTGTAGCTTGGCTTCGTCCAGCATGTATACACGTTTATTGGTCCGCAGCTGGACTCTGCGTTGTGCACATACATGCTCCGAAAGACAGGTGATGAGCAACGTGAATTTAACCTGCCGTATTTTTTGCCTTTCCATCAAATATAAGACTAAGCTTTGTGTTATGTGTACATGGGGTGCTTTGCATTTCTTTAATTGTGCATCCTCATTTCCTCGCTCCTCCATCCTGTGACCCGGAAATTGATCAAATTCCGTCATCATGAAGGACGAATCAATTCTCTAAATGCACCGCGAGGAGGCAAGGACAGAGGATGGAGGAAGCTTCCCTAGGACACTTGAGCATGGAAACACAAAAGCATCCTATGCTGAAGACTTTTTTGACGAAACACAAGACAGTTTTAATGCATGTTTCTTCTTCAAAAGTGCATCTTGAATTATTAGGATTTATTATGAATATATTTCAACAACATAACAACAAGTGCTCCGAGGCAATGCAGCTGCGCAGATATGGCACTCGGAAGTGGTGCTTGAGTGAGCAAGGACATTTCATTTTACAAAAGCATCTTGCTTCGATTCCTTCGTCCTTGTTTCCATTCCTTGCATCCTTTCTTTGTTTCCTAAGAGGGTGGGGCTAGGATGCAAGGAAGCAAGGAAAGGAAACGAGGATGCACAGTTTTAGAAATGAGAAGCACCCATGGACAGAGAGATGAAGGCTATAACTTGACTTCGCAAAACCTGATTACAACTGCGCATGTAAAAGTGTTGGGGGTAGCACATTACAAGTAATGTGTGTTACTTAATCAGATTACTTTTTGGAGTAACAAATAAAGTAAGGTGATTGTTGCTTGCAAACTATGTTGCAGGGAGAAAAGCTTTGGAAAAAAAAAATAAAAAATACCACTGAATCAACAAACACCTTTCTAGCACTGACGGTGAGAAGGTTTTTTTAAATGTGTACTATGTACACATGCCTCAAATGTGTCACATCTAGCTGTTTTTTCAGCGTTTCACAAAGCACTCTGTTAATGGTGCTACATCTAGCTGTTTTTGAACGCAATAACGCTTCCCATGTGAACGGCCCCAAATGCATTACTTTCCATAAAAAGTAACAATGTAACTTAATTAGTTATTTTTATTAGTAGTAACCTAATAATGTAACACTATTTTAAAGTTAACGTTTCCCAATACTGGTGATAATTAGTCATCACATTTTACACAGTATGATGCTGTGGGATATAAACAACAATCACAATTCTGACAACATAGATTCCATAGATAAACAGAATGGGGTTTAGATATTTTCTAAATAGTAGACAGTGGATATTATCAGTGAGCGTTATCAAAATGAATTCATAATTGACATACTAATCAAATCATGTTAAAATTAGGTTTGTTATTCTTACCAGAAGTGAAAAGTACGATGGACTTTAGGCAGGAGTACTCGGCCGTGTCTACCTGAAGGGCTTTCAGTTTCTCTACCTGTTCTTGGAAGACACGTATGTGGTCCATAAAGGCCACCACCCGCTCGGCTGACATTGGGGAGGCATGTAGACCAGCAGCGGCCAGCAGTGGTGCCACATGCAGTGGCATAGAACACTGAGCAGCATTCAGAACAAACAGCTCACTCCACGACATGCGTAAGAGCGCCACCTACACACAAAATCATTGTACATTACATGAGAAACACTAAAAGCATTCATATAAACATTCATTAATTTAAACTTTTGCTAATAAAAAAAATTACATATATACATACAACAATATGCATTTGTTGTATAAAGTCGACTTGAAATCATAATCAAAAATCGATAAGTCTGAGTCTAAATTATGATTGGAAGAAGTGCCTCTGAAGCAGTTATAAAATACACACCTGTACATTCTATATTCATTTAGATTATAAATCTATATGTTAGCTGTATGTTAATACATTGTTTGGCAACTGAAAACATATATATAATGAATCACATATTTAATTATATATTGACAGAATATATATAATATATTATTTTGTTTTGTTTTTTTCAGACTTCTACAAATCAGTTTCCCTTTTCATTAAACATTAGTGTTTTTTATATTTATAATTTCAATAAGCCAATCAAGGCTGCATGTCACTGTGATTTAACTACAGTTAAGGAGGTTTTGGGGGTTTTAAGGACATCCCTTACATGTTCTCGGTCTTATTGTGAACAATTCATTGGTACATGATATTCCAAAGAAAACAAAATGCTTCAACTGACATAATCAAACCTTATTTATCAACCTCTTCCCTCTACAAGTAACATAGAGACCACTTTTGTTGATTCATTCAATTCCAGATGGATAAAATAAAGTCCTGATAATTGTTTTTTCTTGTTTAATATTTTAATTTCACTCTGAAATACGTCACATTATGGAAATTTCCGTAATGTGCTGGAAATTTCATGATGACATTTCCCAATGATTCCTGAACCAAGTTGCTAGAACATGTCTAAGAAAGTAACATTGGCTCTGACAAACTTGCTTTACCTGGTCCATGAGCTGTAGGTCAGGAAAGAAAGGGATATTCTTTGCCCACTCCACAGCACTGAAGAGCAAACGGGCAGCCAATTCACAGATGTTCTCAATGCCCATAAGGTTGTTGGACTGCATGCACTGCGCTCCATATCGGGAGGTGGGGTATGGCTCGGCCCGCAAGAGCAGCGAGATGAAGCCGGAAAGATAAGGCTGTCCATTGTAAGGGTCACTCCCATTGGTCAGATACTGTCCTGGACTGGACTGTGAGTTGGACATACGACCCCTTTGGACAGCTAAGGAAAGGAAAATAAAAAGCAATGTGCCATTAGAAGTGGTATTAATGAGTTTACTTGCCAACACTTGTTACACAACACTGTAATAAAGAAAGGTTACAGACTAAGCCTTAACCTGCCAGTACAGATCAGCCAAGTCCCTTGTAAGATACTAATGTGTCTGCATTCTGCATAGAATCTGTGAAACACATCAAGGAGACGACGACCCCTTTGCTTTCCATCAACGAGTAATGAGTGAGTAAACACTATGAGTGTTTTGGACCTTCCTCAAACAAATGGTTCGGCAAAACGGGACATTCCTGAAACAATGCAGCTCGATGCACATTTGGGAAACACCTGTTTAACTATTCTGCCATCTGGCCAATAACTCCATTTACTACTAAACAGAATGAACATAAAAATTAGTGAAAATAAGGAAAAAATGAGTGTGTGTGAGAGAAAGAGAAATCTCATTTATGTTTCATTTAAGTATCAACTATGTCTCAGATAAAAACTCCTTAAGAGAAATACAAGCAGAAACAAATGAGACAATTGCTGACATTCGGTACTAGGAGAAGAGTTCGTTATGAAAACTCTTGTTTTTGATTGCAGACTTTGGTATCTCACAGTTTGAGACTCTTCTGAAACTCACATGTGAGGAGAGATGTGAGATTACTGGGGTCTTTTTCTCAAGAGAACATATTTGAGAAGCTGGAGGCTTAAGCAAATATCTCCATTTGGTCTCAATGCAATCTAATTGCTGTCTAGGCGAAATTTATGAGATATTTAAAAAAATCTCACTTGTTATTTTTCTTTCCTACAGGGATGATCCAGAGTGTGACTTTACGTCTCACTTTGACAGTCATAGGAATTACAGACATGGGCCTATTTTAAACAGGTGTCTATGATCACAAATTGGACATGAGATTAAGGGACAGATCCCCAAAATGCTCTGAGCCAGATTTGAAATACATTCAGAGTTTCTCTTAAAGGAAGGAAGAGTGAAAGGAGAAGAGAAACGGAACTATAAAGATTCAGGAACCTTTGAAAAGTCACCACTGTATTGTTATGGAAACTAGAGCTACCTATGAGTGCTCCAATTAGGTTTATAATTTAAAACTGAAAGGATGACAGAAGCCTTTCTTGTTTCTTGTTTCAAACAGTTACAGACTAAAGAAGAATGTTGTTAAGTACTGAATGTACATTGTGGACAGTCTCTTGTCCAGCTATCCTACGCATAGTTACATACTGGAGCAGCTCTATATTGTCTGATGCATTTAAAGGGGAAGTGTGTCATTTCTGTGTGACAAGTGCCACCAAACAGCATTGCAATTGTCCAAAGACTTCCCCTATCTTCCATTGGTTAAAAAATAGATAGTCCTGCTGCAAACTCATGCCATTGGTTGAGCCACTTTTGCCATTTTGACAGCTCCACAGAGCTGCAGTGTTTACGCCTTTAAAGCAAATCAACTCACGAATAGCTTACTTGCAGTACTAGTCTCTGCATATTAGCTGGCATAGGTATTTTAGCATCAAAAAATTGCACACATCACATTTGAACAGAATTGCAATCTGTTTGAGCGACCTGACTCTACCGAACATAACAACATTGGGGTAAGTTTGGGGTGGGGTTACATGTTTGCAGTGCTGGGTAATCTGGATTACGTAATCAGATTACGAAAATCAAATACTAGGATTAAATTACATTTAGAAATACTTGTAATCAGACTATAGTTACTTTTTATGGATTACATGGTTAAATGTAAATAGTTCATAATTTATTGATCACCATAATTTGTATTAACTTTTCCTTCCTACGATATATGTCCGGAAATTCTTCGAGTGTTTTCGGAATGCTCAAATGCAAATGACATCAAATAAAAGAGTTAGGTTGGAAGTAATCAGAAATGAATCCTAAAGTAATCAGATTATATTACCCCAAAAATGTAATCTGCGAGATTACATTACTGATTGCAATTTTTGTAATGTAATTTGTAATCAGTACTCGATTACAATTCAGAAGTAATCTACTCAGCACTGCATGTTTGTCCCGACAATGGAAGGAGGCAGAAGGGGCGATAGGGGTGTTTAAGAACATTCATTATTTTTTCAATTCTGTTAGGTGCTGATAGTGGCACAGAAATTACACACTTTAAAGAAAGTCCTCTTCCTCTCTTTATTTCTCTTTCAGCATAAAACATGAACAGAAAAGCTAAGAAAAATCTCAAACACTCAGTCTCAACTCAAAACCACCTTCTTACGAGGCTCTGATAAATCAATAAGCGAACGTGCTTCACGTGTGCCAGGGGATTAACATGCGGCTCCTACTCAGAGGTCAAAAGTTATGCAAGCTGGACTTTCCTGTTCCTCCTTTTTTCTCTCTCACTCCCTCAATGTTTTCCATTCTCTGAAACTGGTCAGTTGTGATGAAGCTCAGACATACCAAAAAACAGGGAAGGTGGAGCAGCAAGCAATAACATTTGCGGAGCTAAAATGTGACACTGAGGTGTTAAAACACATTGTTTAACATCAGTCATGCACACTAATCCATTTCTATTTACATAATCCTTATGCCAGAATTATTATTCTGTAATTATTTACAGAATTATTTAGAACCAAGTGTGATACTCATCTGAAGACTATACAGTGGGATCCAACAGTCTGAGACCACTTGTCAAAAATCCTTCCATTTTGTATTTTTTTATGCAGGCTATATTTTTAGCATAGCAATTTGAGAGAAAAAATTGAAAAATATGAAATTCTTAGTATTTGGTATATCCCCCTTTTGCATTATTGACAGCATGCACTCGAGCTCGCATGGACTCAACAAGTTTGTGCAAAACCTGAATGGTTATCCAATATGATTTGAGAATGTTACAAAGAGCATCTTGTGTGGTCAATGGAAAAATAAATCTGACCATTTGTACAAAGGAGTCCACATGGTTAATGCCACAAATGTGCATACCTAGAAATATTCTTTAATATTTACTAAAACTTTGTTAAATTCCAGATTAAAAAAAGAAATCAGATTTTCAATGTGGTTTTTCTGACTTCACTGCACGTGAAGAATCTGAGGTTTTCATGTTACAAAGCAATAATCTGCAAGAAGGAAGAGTCACCTCTGCCGCAGATCACCTGTCCAAACTGGTAGAACAGCAGGATTAGTCAATCGAACAGGTGGCAGGGTGATATTTATCCAAACCCCACAGAGAGCTGACACATTTGGACTTTGCTATGATCCTGTCTATTATTCATGTTTACTTTCCATTGACCTATATTTCACCTGCACACGAGAAGTGAGTGACTTACAGGTCATGGGGTGAAGTCATAGTTTCAGCGTGTTTGTCGAGATGCTAAGCACAAACATGCGGCAAACAATTGCGTTGTTTTCACACCCTGCACAACTGCACATGAAACTCTACAAAAGCTGCTTGGATTACACACAGTACATATATTATTCATACGTATATGCTCGGGCCCCTCCCTCAGTGTAATTCTTTGGGATTCTTTTGCCCTTTTTATTGTCGGCCACGCGAAAATCTCAAGTCTGACTGCTTAGAAAAGAATTGGCACACTTTTCTCAATAACTTGCACTATTTCAGGTATCATTCATTTCCATAGCATAAACGTGGCGGGGCTTGTCATGTGGCAAAATCTAATACTTAGGGATTTGAACAAACCCCTAACTCTAACTCTAAGCACTAAAAATAGTGATACTTACCCTGGTATAATAATAATATGCTTGGTGTAAGAAGAGACATGACATTGTGTGTAAACAAGCGTGAAAGCTCTTCTTAGTGTGAATTTCAGACTTTTCATACAGTCTATATATTGGTATTTTCTCGCTTTGACAAAGGTCACGCCATGGCACACAGAACATTCCAGCAGACGCATATACTTGCAGAAGCCTGCGGAACTGACAAGGCAATCACGCTTCTTTCTTTCAGTCAGAGGTGCCCTTTGCCAGACTGGAATGTCAGTCATGTTAAGAGTAGCCGTAAGGTGTAA
Source organism: Myxocyprinus asiaticus (assembly GCF_019703515.2). Lineage (NCBI taxonomy): Eukaryota > Metazoa > Chordata > Actinopteri > Cypriniformes > Catostomidae > Myxocyprinus > Myxocyprinus asiaticus. Next base: position 6,747,698 of record NC_059359.1, read on the forward strand.
GAACAGGTAGAGCGATCAAAGAAGAGAAGTGAGACATCAGCCGTAAGGAGGAAGACAACAGTTCATATTTGTGACTCTTAGCAAGCATTAGCTGAACGTTCTTAAGGTTTCAACATTGTAGGTTCTTCAGATCAGTGTATTGGCTCTAAGAAGTGTTAGAAATCAACTTTTTTTTAATTTATTTTTTTGTTAAGTGCCAATATTTGACCCCCAGGAGATGATTTTAAGGTGCATGTTACCTTTATGAGGGTATTTTGTGTTTTCTAACCATAAAAAAACATAAACAGTATATACTTAAAATATGTTCTCAATCTGGGCAATTATAGCTGTTATCTATAAAATTATACTGTAATAAAAGGAATATTCTGGGTTCAATACAAGTTAAACACAATCGACAGCATTTGTGGCGTAATACTGATAATCACAAAAATGTATTTTGACTTGCCCCTACTTCTTCTTTAAAAAAAAGCACAAATCTGGGAAGTAATTGGGGCCAATCTGTAAACATTAGTCACAAGATAAACAATATCCGTGTTAACATATTTTAGTGTGATAAAATCACTTTCTAACCTTTTCTGTGTGAAGTTGTAGCCAATTTTACAACTTCATTGCCATGATGATGTAATGTCAACAAACCCTAAAATGACTGAAAAAATTAATTTTAACAGAGTAATTAATGTAATTGCTTTTATAAAATTATAAACTTCACATTCTTACCTTTAAACCCACCAAAAGTGGAAGCCCCATTCACTTCCACTGTAAGTGCCTCTTTTTTGCTTTTTTTTTAAGAAAAGGAGGGCGAGTCAAAATAATTGTTTGTGGTAATCATCATTATGAAACAAATGCTGTCCATTGAGCTTGAATTGAACCCTGAATATTCCTTTAACATTAAATGCAAAAGAGACTGTCATGACACAATAAACACTGCTTGAATAGATTTTAAAAATTGGCTAGCCTTTATGTTAGATTAGTTCACTAATGTCTACCATTATTGTATATTAGGACGTAATTGCAATTTCAAGTTTTGAGTGTTTTCAGGGTTTACAGAACTGATTTCAATGTAATTTTTTCATCAAAACCTCCACATTCACATCTGCCTCTGAGACACTGAATACAGATTTTTGACAGCTTTATTATGAAATATATTCAATATTAAATAATAAATGCACTGTGGGTGATTTTTTTTGTCACTTTCGGTGGTATTTTTGCTCCATTAATTTCTGACCCTGGTTGTAGGTATCATCCATTTACAGATGACAAATAGGGGCCTGGGTAGCTCAGCGAGTATTGATGCTGACTACCACCCCTGGAGTCGTGAGTTCGAATCCAGGGTGTGCTGAGTTACTCCAGTCATGTCTCCTAAGCAACCAAATTGGCCCGGTTGCTAGGGAGGGTAGAATCACATGGGGTAACCTCCTCATGGTCGCGATTAGTGGTTCTCGCTCTCAATGGGGCGCTTGGTAAGTTGTGCGTGGATCGTGGAGAGTAGCATGAGCGTCCACATGCTGGGAGTCTCCGCGGTGTCATGCACGACGAGCGATAAGATGCGCAGATTGATGGTCTCAGAAGAGGAGGCAACTGAGACTTGAACTCCACCACACGGATTGACGTGAGTAACCGCACCACCACGAGGACCTACTAAGTAGTGGGAATTGGGCATTCCACACAAATAGACAAATGGAGCCCTCATGGGTTCGTTAAAGCGCCAGGACTAAAGAACTTTAAAAGGTTCTTCTGTAGAATCAGACTGTAAAACCTAGTATTTTTCCTAGTTTATGTCACATGACTATAATCTGCAGCAAACCATAAAAAAGCACTAGAGTCACACATCTACTGTGTTTGTGAGGGTCTGTATGAACCGCAGTGGAACAGGCAGCATGATTCAGCCCCATTCATTACCAAATGCACATGATGAGCTTGTAGGAGTACAGAGTGGGATTTCTGATGGCTACAGAAAAACAAAGAGCCTCACAACGAAATGCTTTTGACCTCATCCAACAAGCATTAGCCATACCAAAGTTCAAGAGTAATTGAGTTTCATTTTAAAGGCTATCAGTGATGTATAATGTCAAATATCTGAGAGATATCTGAGGCATTGGTCTGATTTCCAGACTTATCTAACTACCTTTGTGAAGAATTAATGATGAAAATAATGATGATTAGTTTATGTACCTGTGAGGGGTTGGTTTACACCAACCTGATATGTCAGTCATTCATAATTAAAGTAAAAGTTATGAGAATCCCAGAACTATTCATTATACCATATAATAACCATGTTGGCTGCTGAATACCTGTAATAGTACCTACAGTCCAATGTGCTCCTTATTTCAAGTGACTGAATTGCCTAATTTAGAAGAAATATACCTTAAGAATGAAAAGAAGAAGATTCTGTGAGTGTTCCTGTCTATTTTGTCACTACCAACACAGCACAAACTGGCCTAAAGAGTTAAAAAACGATATGCATACTATTGGTTTTAACTGTAAGCATACAGACAGAAAAACAAACTTGAGTTTAAAAGAAGCAATAATATGAGTATGTGTCTTGACTAAACTCTTAAGGCAGTTTATGTCTACAAAATTCAAATAAGAGTGCAAAAAGTGTATGCTGCATAAAGGCACTATCATTCTAAATTATTTACATTCATACCACTTACGTTTTAGGGACCTAGTTTCAAATAGATGCATTGCATACAAGGAACATTTTCAACTGTTTGTAGAGATAAATGAAACATGAAAAACAGCTAAATATAGCGAATGTTTATTGGGGAAACTTAGAAAACTAGGTCTTGGTATTTTTCTGAATTTGACAGACAACTTCAAACAAAAGCATGCCTGAAGGATATTTGGGATGGTTAGTTTCTGCTTTGTAGCGTGCAATATTATAAAACACAGAATAATTCTGGACCCAAGATTCTTTAATTGAAATGTCTATGCAGACAGCAAAACTGCCTTTGCCCATATTCATATCAAAGGTCAACAGATCATCAGGAGGTTTCCTCTGGTTCTTTCAGTTCAGAAGGCATGACTAGATGAATTTTCGCTGAAGTGTTTTTCATAAACCAAATGGACGTGGAACTCTGCATAGTTCTCACAAGCAACTGGAGAACAGAAAACAACTCATACAACAACCATACAATCAAACAATAACTCCTAGTAACTTGAACCTCAGTTTAAATGTTCTATTTAAGATGTTTTTGCGCACTAAAACATGGTCCAAATGGATAATTTCATGTACTGTTTGTTGAAGTTTATTTCTCTTGCTGTTTAATTTTTCACGCGCGCAATTAAACGAACAAATTGTCACGATTAGGCCCGTCAAAATTCCGAATTCTAAACATTCTCGAACAATACAGATTAGTAGTCGACTATTAAGTTCAATTGTTGCTGCAGCGTTACTTTTTAATCACAAAAATTCTAATTTTCTCATTCTAAACAAATCAAACTCATCTCATGATGAATGCTACACTTAGAATCTAAAGCTTTTCAACCATTCTTCTGTTCAACAAAGAACAGTTTATGGTCCTCAAGTTAAATATATGGTTCTTTGAAGATTGGAAAAGTTCTTGATTTTACCTTATAGCTTCTTCAGATACCCATACTGGTTTCTGGGTTCTTTAAAGCCCCAAAACATGGGCGTTTTTTCCAGTAACTACAGAATAAAAACGTTCTTTTTAGAATTTTTAGGCGACAACAATGGTTTGGTTCTAACTCCAACCTTTATTTTTATGAGTGGCAGCAATATTTCAATTAGAGATGTTTTTCCTCAAGGTTTAGGTTGTATTTGGGTAGTGTAGAGCAATTAACACAAACCATGTTAATGGGAAGTTGTCCTGCACCCGAATTGACGGATTAAATGTGGAGCTTCGCTTTTACGTGAATTGACTCGTCTTTAATAAAGCAATTCAACGAATGTTAAGTGGCAACTAGAGTGTCTCATGAGTAAACAAAGGGGTCCAAGAAGGAGTAATACAACTGCTTTACTTTTGAATGAAGCTTGGGAATGACACCACCAAACCTTTACAAAAAAAAAAAAAAAAAAAAAAATGTCATGTAGTTACTGTGGTAACTTGGTATTTGACACCTCTGACAACAAAATACAAAATGGAAACAAAATGAATGAAAATTGATTCTGAAAGCATCTTACAATGTTTTATATGGTTTATATGGTTTAACGTGCCTAATAATTGTAATAACTGTGGTTTTGTCGGAAACAATGGTGATACATTTTGTGTTTATAGTCACTATTCTATCACACTCAAGAACTGAATTATATTGGAACTTTTGATCAAAACTCAAGGATTCAAAGAAGCAGATTGCCCCTCTGATCAAAAGTTTGCTAATCAACTACAAGCACTAAATGTCAAATCTTACCCTCTCTCCTCATTCCCACTTTCAAGCACTTTTTCAGTCGACAGTATTGGCACTGGTTCCGATGGTGCTGGTCAATGGGACAGTCGCGGTTCCCCCGGCAGGTGTAGCTCAGGTTCCGTCGCACCGAGCGTTTGAAGAAGCTCTTGCATCCCTCGCACGTAAACTGGCCGTAGTGTTTTCCGCTGGACTTGTCTCCGCACACCATGCAGTCCACGTTGGGGATTTTGTCCCCGGAGTGCGCGTCGTTGCCCGGGGTTGAACCCGAGGGAGTTCCCGGGGTCCCGCCGGGCTCCTGACTGCAAATCTGTAGCTGGGACCCGGGATCCGCCGAAATGTTCTCTTGCCACTGATTTACTACCATTGCCATGCTATCCCGTAACACTTTTGGGGTGCCAACAGATACAGTTCAACTCCTCTCACGCGAGGAGGAGGTTACAAACGATCCTCGATGACTTTCGAGTAGATCTACAGGCGCTTCCCAACTCAAAGACCTCTCTAAAACAAAACGTGATATATCAAAACTGAAGTTCTCTAATCAGAATAACTCTTGGAATATTTACAAAGCTAAATAAATGGTGGCATAATCAGCACGAAAGAAAGCACTAAGAGTGTTCATTCTCGGTGCGGAAATCCCCAAAACATGTTCAGCTTGGAGATCCAGTCGCTCCGAAATGCTGTCAATAACGATCGAGGAATGTCCGTGCAATAAGAACAGTCCCGGTCACAAGAGGACCATGGCGATCAGTTCAAAGCTTCGCGATCTTCTCGAAATCCCATGCGTGACCTTTCGCTTCAGTTGCGAAATAAGTTGCGATTCGGTCGTTGATATTATTCTTGGGTGTCTACCGGATCCGATCAAAAAAGGTTTCTAAAAACCATAGCCAATGATGATGATGTTGATGATGATGATGCGGTACTTAATCGCAATCTTCTTTTCGCCAACAAGAACGCAAAGCGAAATTTGTATGTGTACAGAAAACACGTAAATAAAAACCACGCACGACACTGTTCTTTGTGCCAGGAGAGTTCGTAAAGAAGCCGTCAACTTGGAGGTTCTGTTTACAAGCGGGGAACTTCAGCCCGTTCCGTGAGTTTCACCGGCCAGCTGTCCGTCACATCTCTAAGAATCGTAGTTCAGAACTGGGTGAAAGTGACACTAAACAGACTTGGTTGCTGAAGCTCCGCCCACCACACCCATAAAAGGATATAGTGGCCATATAAGGGCACCTAGCTTTCTCATGGGGCGGGGTTTGTAGACCTTTAGCTCACCAATTGGTCAGCGGAGGTGTTTGAAGAAAGCCTTTGTCCAACTGGATAATTAATGCGATTTTTAACAATCTAACATACACACGGAATCTCAAGAGCGTTTGAAAAACACATTAACACTGATAATTATTATTTGTTTGTTTGTTTGTTTCATTTTTGAAGAAATTCTTATTTTATTATTTACCCTCATCAGAACAGTTTATTCACAAAAGACAAATGTATATTTTGAGAAAACTGGTGTAAGTTATGCCATGTTTTTATAGGATCATAATACGATAATCGTTTTTTTTTTCTTCTAGTAGGCTAATTTCAAATTGTGTGCGTTCATAAACCTTATTTAGATTGATTTAATCTAATAGGCGAGCATATGTTTGTTTTATGCACTTTTAACTACTTAAAAAAAAAATCTCTAAAATATTGCTAAAATAATTTTTATGTGAATGCAAAATACATTTGCATTATGACGTCTATTTCATTAAGAGAAAACGAAAACGATGGAATGACTCCACGTGGTAGGTCGTTTGTTTTATTAGGGTGTTGTTGAAGTGTTGGAGTTTACACCATTTGACAAAGGCTCCTCACATGAGTCTACACCTCTGTTAGTTTAGTCTATAATGAGCATATTGGCAAGCTGTTAATGCACAAAAGGCCACAAGGGTATATTACAGTATAGTGACATGCACAGGGTTTTACTATTAAACCTAAAAAAGCTATTAAACATCCAGTTAGAGGCATCGAAATAATTGATTGATGGCATAGTTTTATTTAAAACATAAATTGTGTTTATATGCAATAAGATTTTCCTCCTTTCTAAATTATTTGACATTAGTTCAATAGGAATGCATTCATTTGGATTTTCCTCAAAATGAATTTAGCTCTGCAAATGTTATAGTCAAGGTACTGCTGCTATATTTAAAGTATCTGTAATATATTCATGACAATCATGCATTTATCATTTTACTAAATGTTAACATTTAGCTATAGTGAAGGTAAAATGTGTAACTAAGCAAACGTCTCACTTCCCTTGTTCTATCGTGTAAATGATATTTATGAGAAAACTGATAGATGACTGCATGGGGGAAAGCACTAGTTAGTTTAATTGTGCAACAATACAAACAACAAATGAGACTGCTTAGTTAGTTAGATACAGTATATATATTATTGCAATCTGACATGAAACATTTTAACAACACCACAAAACCACAGTAATGCATTTATTGTATTCCCCACTTTCTCCAAAATCTCCTAAAGTTTGACATTTCCCCTTATTGAGTTCAGAGAGTGCAGTATCCCATTTACCAGTGCACCGTTAGATGCAAAGTAAACACTCATCTTTGTGTTGATGCCTTAGCAAAACACTAGCAATACAACCATCAAAACATTGCCCTCATTATTTACAATGAATTAAAACAAATGAATTTAATTGTTTAAAAACGAAGTATATTGTAAATAAACAGAAATGAAAGAAAATAAATTATTTAGATATACTCACGAAACATATGGTTCCCAATTAAGCAGCAGGCAAAGAAAAGAACTTGATGTTATTGCTGTCCCTATTTAGCACGGCACTTCTAGTGCCAGAGGCCATAAAGTTGCCCTTTAGCTTAGCTTAATTGTTGTCACATGTAACCCTACCTGTCCTCCAATTAGCCTTTTGACTGGCTATTAGATCATTCTGTGGCATACAGGCCAAGGGTGTTATTTGGTGGGGACTGTGATTATGTGTAATTCTATACAGTGCCCGCATTTCAGAATGTCTAAATGAAGTAAGAGCTGTTTTCTGATATCATCAAATAATAAAGGTTCAGTGAAACCAGGCATTTTTAAAGGATAAGTTCACCCAAAAAAGTAAATTATGTCAGTATTTACTCATGTCAATCCGTGCCATACTCAAACCTGTACACTGTTATCTTTTCCAGTGGAGCGCAAAAGGGGAATCTTTTCCATTTAATAACAGTTTATAGAGACGTGGGGCTATCAAGCTCCAAAAAGGAGGACAATAAGAGCGAAATGTGAGAAACAGGCTAAGTCTTAATTCACTGAAAATCTTCCCCTGTGCTGTAGCTCTCAAATGTCGTTCTCTTTTATCCACGTATTCAAACTAGCATGTCATGTTCGGGTTAGGATGACATTTGGAATGACATGAGGGTGAGTATTGATAGAATTTTTATTTTGGGGTGAACAATTTCTTTAATGGCATAGCCAAATAATCGAAAGTGCCACCAAAAATCACCTTTTATTGAATGGAGGTACATGCAAATGTTTTTGGATTGAATGTTATCATGATGACCAGCACATAGAGTACATCCATATGTCAGATATACACTCACTGAGCACTTAATTAGGAACACCTGTACACCTACATATTAATGTGATTATCTAATCAGCCAATCATGTGGCAGCAGCGCAGTGCATAAAATCATGCAGATACGGGCCAGGAATTTCAGTTCATGTTCACATCAACCATGTGATTTTGACCATTGCATTATTAAGTATTTCTGTAACTGCTGATCTCCTGGGATTTTCACACACAACAGTCTCTAGAGTTTACTCAGAATGGTGCCAAAAACAAAAAACATCCAGTGAGGGGCAGTTCTGCGGACAGAAAGGCCTTGTTGATGAGAGAGGTCAACAGAGAATGGCCAGACAGGTTCGAGCTGACAGAAAGGCTACAGTAAATCAGATAACAGCTCTGTACAATTGTAGTGAGCAGAATAGCATCTCAGAATGCACAACATGTCAAACCTTGAGGCGGATGGGCTACAACAGCAGAAGACCACGTCCGGCACTTTATTAGAAGTATAGTGTTCCTAATAAAATGCTCAGTGAGTGTATCTCTGGGTCTAGTTGATTCAGAAGATAAATGCACAGGGAACGCATACCTAGTACCTAGTATGAGGTGACTGATGATTAGAGCATCTGGCACAATGACTCCAAGAATGAGGTCAGGGAGTAAACATGACCACATAGCATGGCCTAGGAAATGCAAAGGCCACTGGTTTGCAGGTTAATTTATGGAAGTTCTGACCGTTTGTGACCCACGATTCTGTGCCCCCTTTTCTGACACGAAAGTCAACCCAGTCCAAAAATGTACCCATAAACAATCACATAGGTAACCTGAGTGTTAGGCAAAATATGGTTTATAAGGTCAGCTTTCCTAAAGTCCTGGGATTATGTGGATGGACAAAGTTAAACTTAGTGTATAGTGAATGGTCTGTTGTCATCTATTAATTACTTATAAATCATTTGTCAGCTCAAAACAAAAAAATAAAATATTTCTCTCATTTTGAAAGTAAATAGGTTAGTTTTTTGGCACTTTATAAGCCATAATCTTAAAATCAATTTCTAATCCAAACGATATGATAGTTTTGTCTTTATATTCTATTATCTATATACAGTATAATCTATATCGATTTAGCCATATGATATGTCTCCAACAATATGTCTTGCAAAACACTTATGACACAATTTCATAATTGTTTATAAAACAGTATAACAAGATAACTGAATGACTGATTGAATATAAATAACTTAAAAAGGATTTCACGGAGTAGCACTAATTGCACATTTAACACAAATGCCTCAAGTATAGCTTTATAGAAAAAAAATAGGGTAACATTTTACAATAAGTTACTAACTACATTAGTTAGCAAGAACTAACAATGAAAAATACTCTTTCAGCACTTATTAATCTTGGTTAATGTTAATTTCAAAGTATATCAATGCATTTTTTTATTAAAAGTTGCATATTAATATTAGTTAATGCATTATAAATTAAAATGAACTGACAATGAACAATGTACCTGCATGAATTAACATTAAACAAGATTAATAAATGCTGTAAAATGTATTGTTTATTGTTAGTTCATAACATCTAATATATTTACTAATGTTAACAAATAGAACTTTATTATAAAGTGTTACCAAAAATAGTATAATAAATCAATTCATACTTAGACGTAATTTCTATTTGTTTACAAAACTAATTGCAATCATTAGCCTTTAGATTAAAAGATCTTTATGATCATGAGAAACATAAATAGAGTGAAGTGTGTCCATATGGTTAATTTAACCTGTTGACAGTTACAACTATAAAACTGTATGATTAACCGTCAAACTACAATGTGACAAACATGCTTACAAAGGAAGATGTGAATCTCAGATAAATACATTTACATTTGTGCTTCATATTGTTGTTCGCTCGGTCAGTTTTTACTCTGCGCTCTTTCCTCTGTCCGATTAGAGTTGATTAAGAGGTTAGATGTTGTGAGGCATGGCGTCTTTAACTGAGATTTATCTGTTCCTGTACTGACCTCTATGGGGTTGCCTGCCCTCACCCCAATGTCCTCTAGATTTATCTGGTTATTTGCTTATCTATTCTGAGGAGTCTTGCATTTCTCCCTATTTTTTTTTTTTTTTTTTTTTTTTTCCTGTTTAGGCATCCAAGTCTAATTTTTCACAGTAGCAATATGAATCTCTTGTCATGTGCTGATACAGTCAAAATACGGGCAAAGGAGCTGATGGCCCTCACAACCTGGACACTCGCCTTAATCACAACCCAGGACATTAGGTTGTACCGTCTCAACCAGGAGGTAGTAAGCTATAACATACAGAAAAATAACCTCCAGGTTTTAAACTAAAGTACTTGCAGTTTTATTATCTGACTATTTGAAAAAGCCTATAGAATACCATGTTTACATCCACGAAGAGCATTATAGTATTATAATTCGTAGTTTCTATTAAGAAACTGTCATTATTTACTCACCCTCATGTCGTTCCAGGCTCGTAAGGTGTTGTTTTTTTCTGAGGAACACAAAAAGGAAAATTGTGAAACAGTGACCACAGCTGTCAACTTTCAAAAAGGACAGAAAACACATAACACATAAAAGTGCAGTAAAAGTAGTCAATACAACTTGTGTCCTATAATTAAAGTCTTCAGAAGTCATTTGATAGCTTTGTATGAGGAAATTTAAGTCGTTATTCATTGATAATCTTCCACTTCTAGAAAGTTCTGAAATCTCATTCTCGATCGCATTCATATTCAAAAAGAATCCTCTGAATATTGCACATATAGCACATACATAAGTAATTTGGACTATTTTAATGGTTCTTTCAAGCAATTCTTTACAACTTTTCTGTTTGTGTTCCAAAGAAAAAAAATAACAGCATAGCTTGGAATGACATGTGGGTGCATACTGTAAATGATGAAAGAATTTTGGGGTGAATTAATCCTTTAAGACCCTAAAATATGGATGCAACACACACAAAATTCATTGAAGCAATTCCAGAACGGGCACTTGGCTATAAACACATTTCTTGTTAGGAGTTTTCTGTGCTAAACGGGGAGAGCAACAGTATGTGGCTTGCATGACCTGGCATGCCTCTGAAGCTGGAGGGGTCTTGACCTTTGCTCCCAGGCTTCAAACCTAGGAAGATGAAAAAAGGGATTGGTTCGGAGGGTGACTCCTTAAACAAGAGCTTCTGTTTTGGCCAGGAATGTCAGCTCCATAAAAAGATACCTATAGAGAAGGGGAAGCAGCTGAAAGAGTAGAGGGAGATAATGAAGATATAAAGAGTGCGTATAAATGGCGTATATTGTATACTGAAATGTATCAGTTCAATCAGTTGTCTGAAGAGTAGAAATGAACATACAAGTAGCCCAAAAAGTATTTGGTTGTAAAATTGTGTATAACTTTACACGGAAAATGTTAGTAAGCAATTTTATCACTCAAAAATCATGTTAACGTGTATATTGTTGGTGTCTTGTGCCTATACCTTATAGGCACAAGACACCAATAGAGTATTTTAACGTATATGGACTGGCCCCATTCACTTCCACTGTGACCCATATTTTTGCTTTTTTAAAGAAAAGGACGGACAAGTCAAAATTATTTTTTGTGGTAATCAACATTATGTCACAAATGCTGTCGATTGAGCTTAACTTGAATTGAACTCAGAATATTCCTTTAAGTCACACTTAAAAATGTATTAATTGCATTGTTTTAGATAGCACAATACCAAACCAAAGGCATTTATTTTAAAGAAAGACAGCACAAACAAACTATTCAAGCAAAACTGTTGGCATGCTGTAACTATGTTTTTTAAGGTTTTCAAATTATAAAACAATAGACTTATTATTCAGAATGAAGACAAAAAGTATTTGTACATGTGCGGTCATCAAACGTCAATGGAACATGTCCGTGATAAACTACATGTGTGGTTACTTTGCTTGGACACCTGCTTGAAATTGAGGGGAGCTGACATCATAAAGGAAAGTTAACTTGGTTTCTCAGAAAAGCAAAGTTATTTCTGAGGAAAAGGTCTAGCATCATTTTTTAGAAGATAGCACTTGCTTTCAAACTTTTTAAGTGTGATTTTAGTGTCCAAATACATTCGTTTGCAGATGCCACTTGGTTTGATATTTGTATTCTAATGCAATGACATTCATACATTTTTAAATGTGAATTGGGTGTCCAAAAGGGTCTAAATACTTTTTCTGGCCACTTTATGCATAGTGGGAAATATGCTCATGGCTAGACTAGATTCATTAGCACCTTTGTTTTGGTCCTTCTGAAAAAGAAATGGAAATCTTATCTCTGCACTTATGTACTGCAAGCCACCAGAGAAAGATATTTGATTATAAACGATCAGGCTGCGAGACTGTGACCAATCAGCTTAACAAAGCAAAATACTTGGCTGAAACAGATTTGCTAAACACCCCCACCAGCCTCTCTGACATAATGTGATGTTTATGGCCATTTTTACCCCCGGACTTCAGTCATGCGATGGAGTAATACATTACTCAAGCAGCTCGCTGGAGGGAAAGTCCTTATGACTCTGCAGTTCTGGCGGGACAAATGTGATATAGAGGGTCACATCTGCAGATAACCTTGTGTTTTCTTACTGTTATACTCCGTCCGCCTGGAAAGCACACATTACCCACCCATTGAGGGTTTCAATCAGGTCCGGGTGGAACAGTGCTGACACGTAGCATCAATACATCTTGAGGTGAACGTTTTTGTACGTGTCATTTTTGTGTCCAGCAGCAGATAAAGAGGCCCAATAACAGGAAATAAGTGGGAACGTACGGAATTGTGAAAAATGAGTTTTACTGCTGATTTTGGATCAGATTATGAGTTCAGCTGTAGTTGGTCAAGCTTATTATAGTCACAGTTCTGTTGGACTATGATTGAGCCAGGGTCATAACCACCATAGACATCGAGGGTGGATATGTCTCCCTCAATATTCAGATTTGTGGTCATTATGGTTTTTTCAATGACCAGTTCTTCAGCTTTTACATTTGGTGCCCCCTAATCTTAAAAGAAATAGTTCACCTAAAAATGAAAGTTCTGTTATCATTTACTCACCCTCACGTTCAAACCTATTTTACTTTCTTTCTTCTGTGGAACACCAAATGTGATATTAAGCTAATGTTAGTCTCAATCTTTTTTACCATACAGTGAAAGTGAATGATGACTGAGGCTGTCATTCATCTAAAATCTCAGCAATGCAGGTTTGAAACAAAACAAGGGTGATTAATAATGACAGATTTTTAGGTCAACTATTCCTCTTAAAAATGAATCAAGTCAAATCAAGTTTATTTTTAAAACACATTGAAAAACAACAGATGCTGAACCAAAGTGCTGTACAATAGTAAGAATTCCAAGTATAATAATAAAGCATAAATAGTAATAACAGCAATGGAAATCACACTGCAAAAATGAATTAATAATAACAAAATTAACAGAAATAATAAAAGACACAAACTAAACAAAGAAACACAGCTAGAACATAAACTTAAAAAAAATAAAAAAAAATAAAACATTTTACACCTCAGAATAATTCAAAAGCTAAAGAATAAATATAAGCCTTTAAACTGGATTTAAAAATGGCAAGGGTAGGCAAAGACCTAACATGGAATGGCAGGCTATTCCACAAGATTAGAGTGAACCAAATGTAAAAGTGTAAGAACTGGTCATTAAAAAAACATGTTGACCACAGATCTGAATATTGAGGGACCCATGTCCCCTGTGACGTCCTTATAAACATCTCCCTGCATTGTGGATAATGTAAGATAGTAATCCTATAGAGCATTAGAAGTTTGGTTACTTTGACGAAGCATCCCATGTTATGGATGGTAAATTAGACGTGTGATTGATCTTGAGGGATAAAAAAAAAAATCACCACTAACTTCAACAGAACATGCAGTTATCACTGAATCTCAGCAAGATTTAGATTTACATTTACTGTAGTTCAACTAGTAAAGCATCGCACTAGCAATGCCATAAACATGAACATAAAGGTTTCAAATGAACAAGTCGTAATAACAGTAAGAGATGGCAGAATCGTAAGAAATCATACGAGTTGGATATAAAAACGTATGACTTTTACTACTATAGAAAAAAAAACAAAAAAAACAACAAACAATCTTTTTACAAATTTTCCTGAGTTTAACCCCTAACTCAAGCCTAAACCTAAACCTAACCATGAAGTCTACATTTATTCAGAGACGTTTCCTTTCTTAAAACAGTGTTGGATATTGTATCGATTTGAAAATCTGTTTGTTGATTGTCCGTTTATGAGCAAATAGTAATACGATATCTTACCAATTTTTACAAGTTGTCTTACGACTGTTAGTTTTAGAGTTTGATGCTATAAGAGACTCTTTTTAAGTTCCTTGGTTCTTTAGAAAAATCTATGTTCTGGCACTTTTAAACACCAGGTGGTTTTCCTCTGTTAACAGCTTAACCTAAAACCAATATGTTGGTCTAAAGAACCTATAATGTAACAACTAGAGCTTTCTTTAATCCCCAAAGAACCACATAGTCAACTCAAGAACCATGTACAGTTAATAATGGTTCTTGATTAAAGGTAGGGTTCTTTGCTGAACTTAAATATTGAAGGACTTTCATTTACCAGTGTTCTGATCAAAAGTATATCTTGAATGCACTCTAAGTCAACTATACTGAACTTGTATCAAGATTTATCTTTAAAAAACCAAAGATGCATCATGTAACCATCAGTCTTGCGCTTACATCAGAGTTGCTGTCCAAGCAGTCTGGATTTCACATAGAAGGGAGGCCAAATTCCCTGCAGTTAAAATCTTAGACGGTGGTCTTTAACACATTCTCGCTCCCTCTCCCTCTACCTCCCAATCCCAATAAAAATATTCTGACCACCAGTTGACCTTTTGCTGTTCTCCCCCATTCAATGTTCTCCGTTCACTCCACCACCACAGTCCAGCGGAGGCCAATGGGGTCCAGCAGCTGTGGGGAGGGGGATATGAGGTCACAAAGGTCACGGTACTGGTAAAGTCATCGCCGAGGCTCCAATGTGGGGCATCATTTCCCCCCTTCAAAGGCAACCCTGATGTCCACGGGGGCCGCCCCGTTGGCCCCACAGTTCCTTAGCTTTCAAGGGTTGAGACGGACAAGGGTAAATAAAGTGATACCAGGTGTTAGCCCCTCAAACAAATTCACTAAACTGGGGCCCCATTTCACACTAAGCAGCCCTGTCTGGGTGTGAGAGGTATGGCAGCACTGCAGGCAAAGCCAAAACAACAGTTTGCTTTATCTATAGAAGATTGATTCACTAAGAATGAATTGTGGCCGCTGATAGCACCATGTATTTAAATATGCCATTTGCATTGTTTTAGCACCCGATTCACTAAAGGAATTAAGAAAATCAGAAGAAAAGAAAAAACACACAAACATGAACAAATAATTACCACTGTACACATTTTGCAAGGCAAAATTCCTGATCTTTTGGGTCAGTTCTGAGTTGTGGAAGGTGCAGCCGACCACTGTGATCTAGCACACTGAAAGGGATATTCAAGGTTCAATACAAGTTGGCATCGTCTTCAATTCCAAAAATAAAAATAATAATAATAATTTTGACTTATCCCCTATTTAAAAAGAAAGCAAAAATAGCAGAAAGGCACTTACAATGAATGTAAATGGGCTAGTCCATAAACAATAAAATACTCAACGTTTCAAAAGTATAGCCACAGGATGTAAATATTATACATGTTAACATGATTTTGGTTAAATAAATTGCTTACTAACCTTATCTTTGTAAAGTTATATCCAGTACTACAACTTCGTTGCCAAGACAATAAAACCCTGTAGTCCCGGTATTGAATATACTGTAACTTTACACTGATATGGTTAGTAAGTGATTTTATTACACTTAAATCATGTTAACACATATAATGTTTGTGTCTTGTGGCTATACTTTTGAAACTATGAGTATTTTAGCATATAAACTCACTGAGCACTTTATTAGGTATTCCTGTACACCTACTTATTCATGCGATTATCTAATCAGCCAATCGTGTGGCAGCAGTGTAATGAATAATATCAAGCAGATACGGGTCAGGAGCTTCAGATAATGTTCACATCAACCATCAGAATGGGGAAAAAATGTGATCTCAGTGATTTCAACCGTGGCATGATTGTTGGTGCCTGATGGGCTGGTTTGAGTATTTCTATAACTACTGATCTCCTGGAATTTTCACACACCACAGTCTCTAGAGTTTACTCAAAATGGTGCCAAAAACAAAAAACATCCAGTGAGCGGCAGTTTTGCAGACGTAAACGCCTTGTTGATGAGAGAGGTCAATGGAGAATGGCCAGACTGGTTCGAGCTGACAGAAAGGCTATGGTAACTCAGATAACCCCTCTGTACAATTGTAGTGAGCGCAACATGTTGAACCTTGAGGCAGATGGGCTACAACAGCAGAAGACCACGTCGGGCACTTTATTAGGACCATAGTGTTCCTAATAAAGTGTTCAGTAAGTGTATTATCTGACCCCATTCACTTCCATTGTAAGTGCCCTATTTTAACCGCTTTTAATAAACAAGGAGCGAGTCGAATTAAATTTTTTGTGGCAATCAACATAATGCCACAAATGCTGTTGATTGAGCTTAACTTGTATTGAACCCGGAATATTCCTTTAATTGGTACTGTACAGCATCATTTCACTGCTATGGCACCAAACTTTTGATATGCCAAAATTTGAGCTCGACAACACAGAGCACATCGATATACAGGTATGCCTGGTAATAACACTCTTTTCCATTATTTAGTCACTATTTGATGAATTACTACTGCCATGATCAAAAGAAAATGTCTGCAAATATCTCTTTTTACAAAAAATGCAAACTTCTCTTTTTAATAAAATTCCAATTATTGCATGCTTTCTACTTTTGTAAAAAAGGTGCAATCTATAATAAGCCTAATTTATATATAAATTTGTCATTTACGCTGAAAAGGATGTCAATTACTTAATTTAAATATTTTCAGTGCATTTAGAACCTGGTTAAACTGGATGGTGTGAAGTTGAATGAGACACAGGTTTTTGCGTGGAAATAATGTAAGCAAAAGTGGTGCAACTGTATAGTGAATTCAGCCCTGAGTATTTAAATTTAAAGCTTTTCCAAAAAAGGGCATCTTAGCTCAATGGAAACATAAGCATGGATCTGGAGTGGGATAGTGGACAGAGGGGGTGGGGTGGGGGCCATCAAAGCCCATGACCACCAAAAAAAGCTGACCTCTTGAATAACTGGGAAGATCAAGCCAAGTGAATGGAAATCATTGTGGTGAAAACAAATCAGCTCTGACAATGAGTGAAGAACAAACAGAGAGAAAGCGTCAGCAGGCAAGTGCTTCTGCCCTGGTGTTATAAGCAAAAGGGGTGGCTTTGAAAACTCCACCATGCGCAGGTCACCCCCTCGTCTTCCTCCAAATCCCTCCCAAAACTGTGCAGGGGCCCCAATTAATGCTAATTATCATCAACGACAGGCAAGAGGCCATTAGTCCAGCTAATCCATGGTTTACATTTTCCTCCTGGAACCCTGCTGGCCAATTCTCACCCCAATCATAGAAAGGACACATTGTTAAAAAGGCTAGCATCAAAGCCTTTCCACTTCGCAAACTGCCCCATTAGTCCAGAATCTGGACTAGGATGGGATCGAACTCAAAGGCCCCGAAGGCTGGGTGTCAAGCCAAGTCTCTATGGTTTGGACCTCCATTCTGAATTATAAACAACTTGTTTGGCCTTTTACAGAGCAGGTGGTCCATAAAAGAGTTTAAAGATGTGATACTGTAAAATGCCCCATTATAGAAGTCCCATTCTGTCGGTATGTGCCTGTACTAATAGTGAAAGAAGCTATGTTCTGCGATGAGAGCTAGAAAGGATGGCTCTTCTCCAAAACCTAGTGAGATGCCTACATAGGCAGAATTTCAAGAGATCTTAGGCACGCTACTTATTTATAAAAAATAAAAAAAAATTTAAAAAAAAGCCTTCTAAGATAGGGGAGAGCAGGGCACAAACTAACACTTTTTGGTTTTCTTAAGTTTGTGTAAATGTACTTGGGGTTCGATGTATTCTTTTTTTTTTTTCACATTAATTTCACACGTGTCTATTACACATATGTGGTCTTGTTTCATGAATACAGCATATACTTTTTTCGCAATCTACCTCAAAATAAAAGAACGTGAAATGTTACAATGTGCCCCATAGGCGGGGCATGTTGCAACAGGTGAGGGGCACATTGTAACAAGACCACATAACAGCTTAAAACCCCCCTCTAACAACTGTGTCTGATCTAATTAAAAAGCCTAGAAGATAAACTACATTTTCATGTCAATAAAACCATTTATTAACTTTGTCATATAGAATATAGCAAGAATTTTGACACTTCACAATAAATACACAACAAACCCACAGCATTGACCGAAATAATGCATGGCTTGATGATAAAACACACACACTCCCGCGCGCACACACACACACACACACGCATTAAGGGGAATTATGTAAATTACATATCTGACTGCATGGAATTGCATATAGTTTTTTGTAATTGGGGCACATTGTAACGCAGTGTTACAACGTGCCCCATTGGCACAACTGGGATTTAAACCTGGCTGGTCACTTCTGCTGGCTATCTGAGAATTAAAAGACTATGTATGATGCTAGCTAAAAGATTGGAGATTAAAAGGATACCAGGTTTGCCTCATTTTAAAAAAACAGTAAAAACAGAGATGAAAATTTACTTTCATGTGAATTTTTACTTTTGCTACTTTAAAATGAACTTTTGACGATATCTTCCAATTTTATTTATTTTTTCGCAATTTTTTTCATCTACACAGTGTTGATATGGCAACAAGTAAACAAATGAAGTTTCATCTTACCAGTGTGTTTAGAAACGTTTAAACCATCTGTGTTACAACTAGGGTTGGTCTGTGCCCCGCGCTCCCCTACCTTCTTTTGGCAAAATGCAAAGATCAAAGATCGTAGGTGGCGGACAAAGCGAGTGAAATGTTGATTCTAAAAAATATCCATACTGAAAAACATTGATAAAAATACTTAAATCTAATTAAAGATGTACTATTTCACCCAATATTTGTGTGTGCTAGATGCTTATTATAATATTGCATTGTTAGCTTAGCAACATGTTAATGCCAAACTCAAGGGTGTAGATTTGGCCTGAACATTTACCCATGTTTCCATTGATCATGGTAGAAATATTGCAGGGGTTGTACTTGCTTAGATAGATTGAGTAGACCCCCCTCCTCGGAATCTACGGCCCTGCCCAAACTCTATTGAATTCAATATGAGTTGAGTCTCCCATGTGCTTTTTAGCGAGTTGCTGCCTAAATGTAGAGCATTTCCAAATGGTCACTAATGATAGGGTTTTATTTCAGTTAGCATATGTAGGCAGTAGACTGTGAGGGAGCTCACTAGATTTTGGTGAACACTAGAGTTGATGTCACTCTATGATAACACTGCACTCTCTAGAAGAGTTAAGAAAAACAATCTACAGGCCAACGACTCAAAGCAGTGGGGTTAAGTACTTCATGACGAAATATTTTGAAAATAATATTTCAAATTAAATAATTAAAACAATAAATGTTAATAAAACCAAGTCAAATTAATCTTAATGTCTGTGATGAATTATTGTTAAAGACATGGTTTACATAATTGGCCAAATAAATAGTCTAACGGGAAAAATATGTGGCAACAAAACATTCTTGTGCACTATCAAGTAAACAAGGAGTCTGTTAACCAGTACAATACACCAACAGCTGAAATCTCTTATTCTGACTTGGGAGTTTCACTTGAGACACAGAGCACATGTTGGGTGACGATCATTTACAGAGTTCACAATGGCGATACTAGTAAAGAGGATAGAACATGTCAAAACATGTCAAATCAGGGTTCCCACCAACCCAGTCTGATGAAAATTCATACATGTTGTATGAGTTGGCTATTTTGTATGATTTTGTATGAGTTCGTTCGTATGAATTTGTACGATTTCATCACGTGCAAATGCCTGGATGTGTAATGCGGAAGTAAGCACGAGTTTCGCACTTGAGGCATTAAGGACATGCTTATTAATATTATGCCCTTACCCAAACCCATTATCTAAACTTAACCAATCAGCAGAGTGTGCAAATATGATAGGAAGCTGTTGTGTGCAAGTAAATGTCACGTATTAGATTGAAACGATGTCCAGCGACGTCATTGGCTGTAGTGAAAGTCGTACGAATTAATATGAGTGCAGTCATATGATATTATACGAATTAGCCAAATTTAGAAAAGTCGTATGAAGGGGGGCAGCGAGAAAAGGCGCTGACTACCACCCCTGGAGTTCATGAGTTCAAATCCCAAAGCGTGCTGAGTGACTCCAGCCAGGTCTCCTAAGCAACCAAATTGGCCCGGTTCCTAGAGTCAGTATAGAGCCACATGGGGTAACCTCCTCGTGGTCGCTATAATGTGGTTCACTCACGGTGGGCGCGTGGTGAGTTGTGCGTGGATGCCGTGGTGGATGGCGTGAAGCCTCCACACGTGCTATGTCTCCGCAGTAATGCGCTCAACAACCACGTGATAAGATGCACGTGTTGACGGTCTCAGACGCGGAGGCAGCTGAGATTCGAGGCGAGTCACGAGGACTTAAAGAGCATTGGGAATTGGGCATTCCAAATTGCGGAGAAAAAGGGAGAAAAAAGAAAAGAAAAGTCGTATGAATCCTTACGATTTCGCCCTGAGAGTGTGTAGGTTCCCACATGTCCTTGAAAACCTGGAATTTTGCAGTGCAGTTTTTCAGTCATGGAAAAGTCATGGAAAATTAGAAAAATACCAAAATGTCCTGGAAAAAAAATTATTTGTCTTGGAAAATAATTTAGCGTAATAAAACTGTCTGACTGTGTCGCTAACAATAATTTTGTTACATGTACAAAACCATGTTAATGATCAGGACTCTTTTGTCACTGTCGGCGGCTGCATGTTGGGAAACAACATCAGCGGTTGACCATAGTGAACTCTAGATCTCTGCTTTGCTCTGACAAAATAGTTTAAGTATTGATATAGTGCTAAATATGATTTTTTCGTTCTAACATTGCTGTTGTGTTAACTACAAAAACATTTGAGTTGTAAATTTTAGACAATGGACCACAAACCTGTTGTGACACCTTTCTGCCTTCTTTAACAACGTAAATGTAGCAAAAAATTTTATATTTCCAATTTGATAACATTTATAACATTGTACTTTGTATTATATTACCTTGGAATAAGTTTTAAAAAATCAGTTACCATAGCTGCGATGAGGCTTCTAACACAGCTGATGAGGGAGTGACAAAAAACTTGACCTATTGCTCTCTTCTTACTGTTGTTATCCAGCGCTGTATATTTTTATCTTCTTTTACAAAGCTGTGTTGGAGCAAACAGGTAAGCAAAAATTGTATTTGTGTGGTCTCCCATTCACCGGCATTCAAGTTTATCCAAATATGACGACTTCCGCTTTGTGAGCACGGACGGGTGGAAAGGTTTCATGATGATGGTCAGATGGCAAATTTTTTGTTAATATTTTTATTTTTTTATTTTTTTTATGAATTCACACATCGGGATGTGAATTAATGTGTAATAATTCAACAATCGGCATCTGCTTATGCCACGGCTGCCACATGTAGGGCCCTATGATTTCTGGAATGTGGAAAACGGACGGAATCAGTAAATCCAGCATTAGCTATAAAACATGGAATTTCAAGGAACATTTGGAACGAAAAGAAATGTTTGAATGCACAATCAATCAAATTACAATTGTGATTAAACTGCAACATGCTGCAATTTAATTATATAATATAATATATAATATAATAATTTATAGTATAAATATATAATCTACATATGCTGCAAAATGAATGTGTGAAGCCGGACGCTCATACCCTGAAAACACCACATCATGATCATCACGCATGCTCTTGTGTGTGTAGTAGATGACAGAGAGGCTGAGTGTTCTGAAGTTTGCAGCACATACAGAGTATATATTTATTTAATTAAATCACAGCTATTGAGGTTTAATAATCACACTGGGCCATGTAGCGAACTGCTTATCCGGAGGTGAGAAACTACTGTCAAAAACACACACAAAAAAAAAAAAACAAAAGCTAGATTTAAATGGACGTGTGAAATTATGAAGAAAAAAAAAACAACAACAACAACAACAACAATATATTACTACTGTACAGTAATGAAATGTTTATTATAATTAAATAATAGTAATAATTATGTGTTAAAGCAATTTCTCATATGTGTGAAGTTCTATTGTGCAGAACTTCATTTGACAAAAATATCTCCAGTGTTGTTTCGGATTGTGCTGTGAGGATTTTGTATAAAAGCATTTCATTTGCTAAAAAAATAATGCAATGTTTTTTTAAATAATTCAAATAATGATATTTTCATTTGATTAACATTTTAATCAATTTATTTAATGAGAAACCATTTTAATAATACAATTTAATTAAAATGTCAAATAACCACAGTATACATGACCTCTTGTTTGGTTTTGCTTAAATATTACACCCGTTGGGCACATAAAATGTCCTGGAAATGTCCTGGAAAATTGTGCCTTGAAAAGAGTGGGAACCCTGCAAGTTTATAGAAATTTGGTAACATATGGTTTAATGTTGGTTTCATACATATTTTTAAAACATTTTAAACATTTTCTATAAAAAAAAATAAATAAAAAAAAGTTGTTAAATGACTTAACCAAATGTCAAGTGGTGTATCCACCAATTAAAAGGTATTAAAATACTTTCCTTGCACTTTGAATGCACTTGGGTATTGACAACTTAATTATTAATTTAAAAAAAGTTAATTTAAAATAATGTTTTATTTTTATTTTGTACAAATATCATGAATTTTTAAGTCATGAATATCAAGTAGGCTTTCTTAGGGTTACTCCATTTGACATGAACAAAATGTGCCTTCTCATAAAAATGTCAATGTATCTCTTTTTTTTTTTTTTTTTTTTTTTTGTCACATGACAATAGAACGGCTACCTGCAAGTTGGTTACACCACCTGACTTTGATTGGTGGAAAACGTAAAAAAAAAAATAAATAAATAAATAAAATTATAATATTTTAAAACAAAATTGTTTCACTGATTATTTAAGTATGTATATATATATATATATATATATATATATATATATATATATATATATTTCAAACCTATGCCAACCTTTCTTTTTCAAGAATTTTAGCTTTTAATGATACTTTTATGTATTTTGTTACTGTCTCCAGATTTATCAAAATGACTTTCAAATGACATTTAAAATTTGTAAACATGTTCATCATAGTAAAGGTGTATTCAGGTAATTGTTTTGTGTGAAAAAAAGAGAGCATGATGTCATTGACCCTTGTATAGACAATAGAAAATAAGTTTGGCTCTTTTTTTCCAAACTGACATTGACATTCTGAATATCAAGAAATGGTAAAGCACAAAAAAATGCACAAAAAAACCCAACTTAATTTAACTGCTAAGATCTTCAAATTAAAATATGTTTTAGGCCTTACTGAAATGCTAAACCAATACATACTTTTAAACTAATTACTTCTGTTGTTTTAACGCAGTTGGATACATAACGTAAGGGTCAGCGGTTATTGGGAAATCATGCATTTCGTAGGTAAAATAAAAGTCTCGTCTTGAGAAAATATGTTAAAGTTTGAGTGAAACCTTATAAAGCCTTGGAGCTTAAAGGGCAGTTTGGAGATGTTTTAAATAAAAGTTGCTCAGAAAAAGCTCACAGATATACTGACACCTATTGCTTTAGGGCTGTTCCCTCCCCTCCCCTGGACCTGAAACCCGATCTGTCAGCATGCAGATTGGAATTCTTCATTCACCCTGACATTTGACCTCTGGCCTTTTTGGCAGCACAGAGAAGAGAAGATGAAGTGTCCAAGGCTCTTTTTCTCCAACACAAAAAATCTCCTGTTCTTGCATCCCTCCCACACATTCGTGCTCGCACACACACACACACACACACACACACACACACACACACGCACACACTTACACACAGAAAGACTTTCGGGATTACTTCTACCGATGTATACCCCTTGTTCCTGTGATCCATGGAGCACAATTACGTATAATATCTGGCTAATAGTCTATGACATCAAGGGAAGTGTGATTCCCCACTCTCCTGTTCAACTGCCCACAGATTAGTGCAACTTAAAAGCTTCACACAAAGCATTTTCAAACATCTGACCATTATGAGTGGTGTATTATGTGTTGGATGGAGCTCCACTGTCATTTTCCTCTTTGATTGCACTATTACAATGTAATCAGTGTTTGAGGCAGACTGAAAAGGCTTCTTGTATTGCGTCTGAGTAATTCTTGCCTTGCTAGTGTGCGCACAGCTTTAGTTCCATTCATGTGTGCAACAACAAACTGACTGTTGAGTGAGTGTCAGGCCATTTGATATATTGCCTCACTTTGTCAAGCGGTTATCGTTATATTACTTTTCCCTTTTACTTGAAATTTGGTCAGTCAATACCACGCACTATCCCTTAGGAGAGAACAATCACAAGTGATATCTCTTTAAAACCTCAGTTGTTTCTCCTAGACATCATTGAGGATAAATGGAGAGAAATGGTGACTTTTGGTAGTGTTTTGAGCTAAATACCCCACCTCACATGTGAGTTCTCTAGAGTTTCAGAAGAGATCTCAACAATGTCTCAAAGTGTGCTCAGATCTGCCAAGATAATAAAGCCTGCAAAAAAGTCTTAGATTTCAATATGAACTCATTAGATTTTTTATGAACTATCATAAAATTCTCTCAAGACCAAATTATCTGAGCTATGCAATCTACATTAATGTTATAGCTTTGTACTGTATGTCAGCTATTGTCTCATTTGTGTCCTTTTTTATTGTCCTAAGAAATTTTAGGGGAAACATCTCAGACAACATTATTTAAAACAACTGAGAACTCCATTAAGTCTCCTCAGATTTATTCTCCTGAGAAAACGACCCTAGTAATTTCACATGTGTCTCCTCTAGAGTTTCAGAAAAGATCTCAACAATGTCTCAAAGTGTGCTCAGATTTATTCTCCTGAGAAAACGACCCTAGTAATTTCACATGTCTCCTCTAGAGTTTCAGAAAAGATCTCAACAATGTCTCAAAGTGTGCTCAGATTTATGCTAACCACATAAAATGTATAGCCCTATACTCTTACTATATGTCAACGAATGTCTCATTCATGTCTATTTCACCTTTAAGGAGAAAAATCTAAAAAAAAAAGTTGAAATACTCAATTAAAGGAACATTCTGGGTTCAATAGAAGCTATTTTCAGTTAAAAGCATTTGTAGTATAATGTTGATTACCACGAAAATACATTTTCACTTAAACCTCTTTTTGTTTAAAAAAAAGAAAGAAGCAAAAATCAAGCATACAGTGAGGAACTTACAATGGAAGTGAATGGGGGCAATTTTTGTAGGGTTTAAATGCAGAAATGTGAAGCTTGTAATTTTATAAAAGCACTTGCATTAATTCTTCTGTAAAAACTTGCGTGTTATTTAAACTGTAAAGTTGTTTACATAGAAAACTTTACATAGAAAAAGTTACTAAGCAATTTTCAGGGGTGAAAGAGAACTGAAAAATTATACTTGAGTAAAGTAAAAGTACCTGCCTTAAAAAGTACTTACAGTAAGTAAAAGTGCAAAGTAGCTCATTTAAAAGTACTTAAAGGAAATTTCCGGTTTCAATACAAGTTAGGCTCATCCGACTGCATTTGTGGCATAATGTTGATTACCACCAAAAAAAATAAATAAATAAAATAAAAAATAATAATAAATTGACTCGTCTGTCCATTTATTGCAAAAAAATAAATAAATAAAAATAAAAAAAAAGGAAAAAGTTTAGTTACAGTGAGGCACTTACAATGGAAGTGAATGGGGGCCAATTTTTGGAGGGTTTAAAGGCAGAAATGTGCAGCTTAAAGTTTTATAAAAGCACTAACATTAATCCTTCTGTTAAACCTCATGTATTATTTGAGCTGTAAAGTTGTTTAAATTGTCATTTTTACAGTCGTTTTAGGGTATCTGACTTACATAGACATGGCAACAATGTTTTAAAATTGGCTATAACTTTGCACAGAAAAGGTAAGCGATTTTATCACACTACAATCATATTAACACTCATATTGTTTATGTCTTGTTGCTATACTTTTGAATCTGTATTTTAACCTTTACGGATTTGCCCCATTCACTTCCATTGTAAGTGCCTCACTGTAACCCAGATTTTTGCTTTTTTTTAAGAAAAGGAGGGGCAAGTAAAAAAAATGTTTTATGCCACAAATACTGTTGATTGAGCTTAACTTGTACTGAACCCCGGAATATTCCTTTAAGCGTAGTGATTAGTGAGTATTGAGTTGCGAATGCTATGCCCCCTTGTAATAAACACTGTATGCTGCAATTAAAAAACTTAAGCATACATACAGAGATGAAAATATGAAAAAGTTATTTTCAATACACTGATCACCATTTTAAATCACAGTGTATGAAAAACATTAAAATCATTCATGTGAAGGATTTACATTTCCCTTAATTTTCACAGAGTGTGTTATTTTACACATAAAATAGTATGTTCAAAACAATGCAAAGAATGCAAAAACCATTTGAAAAAGCAAACAACAACAACAATATAATGTCATGTCCCGCACACTAAATAGGGTATAGAGAATAGGCGAGTGGTTGAGAATTCAAAACTTTGCCCATCCATCTGGATCAGTTAGCATGAAAACCAGATTTAGCATTGCAGTCTGGCAGTAGTCATTAGTCCAAATCCAAGAGTGGATTGTCTGGTGTAGATGCACTCTTCGACACGAAAGCAAATTAAAAATCTGTGAGCTTGTTATTTCGCTGTCAATTCCAATGACAAAACTATGTGACGTTTCGCTGCTGGGCACTTAACAGTCATAACTTAAAGGGGTTCAAGGGGTTTGATTCATGAGGAATCAAATTTGCCATGATCTTTTGAAATATAATAGGTCATTGTACTATGAAAACATACCGTAAGTTTCAGAAATCAAAACTTCCTCCTCACTGCAAAAAGAGTATTTGTTGAAACCAAGCTGCCAAAATGACTCGTTCTCTTCTTCCTCTGCATTGTGATGTCACAGTGTGGTATACTGTACATTTTCATCTGACCGCCTCCACAACAACACAACAACTTTACCTTTAATCACTTCTGTTGCCCCGCCCAGTAAGGGTGAGCAGTGAGATGGCAAGTAGAGAGAGCAGGTCAGTCAAGAGCAGAGAGCCAATCATAACAGTTACTGTCAAGTCTTAAAGGAGAGGCAGCACCAAAACCGAGCGTTTTTGATAGAAGTTCAGAAAGAGGGCAGAAAATGATACAATTTTACAAATATATGACTGTTTTTTGTACTTTACTAATATTATAAGTGAACTTCAAGGAACATTTTAAAATAATTAAAAAAGGCATGTCATGACCTCTTTAATGTGACGCTACGTTTGAAGCGGTTAACCTCACCAAATGCATTGCTATAGGCAGAGATAGCCAGTTAACATTAATTACATTACTGTTCAATAATATAGATTGCTAACATTGCCTATCTCACACAGCAGCCCAATAATATCAGTGATAACTTATTTTCAGGCTACATTGTACAGATAATCTAGAAAGCAGAAATACAAAATGTACCTTGATATGTTTCTTCAAATTAGGAGTAAAATCCTTGAATACCGATAACTTGACTGGCTTAAAGGCATGCAAAGCTGACGTAACATGATCACGCAATTGTCTTTCTTCTTCTTCATTGTGAAAAGCACTTTCAGGTGCGGCCATCAAGGTGTTGTGCTGCTACATTACCACCCAACTCTTCAATGATTAATAATAGTTTTCTATGTGCAATTTGATTTGATGTGAGTCACTAGACTAGGGGATTATTCTCTCCCTAGCCAATGGGACAGAGATATACTGTAGCGAACAGAGACAGAGGGAAAATAGTGCAGTAAAAGTGCAATTACAGCACTTAAAATGTCCTCAGGTAAAGTATATCATTTTTAAACTACTAAATAAAGAGCAATTCCTAAAATAAAACTACTTAATTACAGTATTGAGAGTATTTGTAATTTGTTACTTTACAACACACGCAATTTTGTCACACTAAAATCATGTTAACACGCATATTGTTTACATTTTGTTGCTATACTTTTAAAACAGTATTTTAATGTTTACGGATTGGCCCCATCCACTTCCATTGTAAGTGCCTCATGGTAACCCAGATTTTTGTTTTTTTTAAAGAAAAGAAGTGGCAAGTTGAAATTATTATCTGTGGTAATCAACATTATGCCACAAATGCTGTTGATTGAGCTTAACTTGTATTGAACCCTGAGTATTCCTTTAAGTCTGCTTAGCTTTGAAAAAGCAACCTCTGTGCAATAAATGTTCCTGTAAATTACTACCATTATGCTGTTTGGATTATTAAAAGTAGAAAATCTGTAAAGACAGCACGTGGTTTCATTTGTTCTGTCATTTGAGGAATACTTTCAACCCCAGTAACCAAGTGTGGTGGATCCTTAACTGTGGAAAATCAATGAAGGAAAAGCTCTTTAAACTCCTCACCGTGTCTGATTAAATGTAGCCAATTTCTACGCCTGTGCTTATAGAGTCAAGGCATGAATGGAGAGTCAGAGCGAGAACCAGTGTGTGCTGTCTCCCCAAAACCCCCGAGGGCAAAAAGAGAAATAACCCACAAACTGGTTATAATGGTCATCCCTGATAGCAGAGGCCATTTCCCCCCCACAGAAGTGTCATGCCCATTCAAACTGGTACATGCCCTCTCAGATATTTGAACCAAGTGGATTCAGAATGTAACTTCCAATTTTTTTAAATATAATTAACAGACTGATCTCACTGTGAATTCGGCGACAGTGTGCTTACCGAAATTCGAAGCACTGCCCCTAGTGGCCAAAGCTGGAAGTGTTGTTGAACAAATGGGCACGTGTGAACTTCAGTTTCCGGCTGAAATGTCCACAGAGTGGCGCCAAAAGTGAGTTGTTTTTAGTTGTGAATGATGATGAAATGCAGTCAACAAGAATGCATAATTTATCAACCACATGCCCAGTAGTGTAGTCTAGGGCATACATAGGCATACGCCGTATGCCCATCTATCTTTCTTAGGATTTTACGTATGCCCACCTAAAATAATTTATGATACGTATGGCTGTCAGAACAATGGGTATGCTTTTGACCAGGAACTTTTTCAATCTACTAAATTCCCAGTATGCCCACCTCTTCAGACACTACTATACCACTGCATCCGCCCAAACCCCAAAACTATACCTAACCGTCAGTAGAGTTAAAATGTAATCTCAGTGGGAAAATGCAACCTCCGAATTGCGCTCATCATTGATCATGTGAACACGATTACTTCCTGGTTTCCATAGGACAAGAACCCATGTCTCTACGGCTGCTCACACAACATGCTATCAGAAGTGCTACAGGAAAAAGAAAACATTTGAATTGATGCAGAAATGTCTGATGAGAGATGGCACTTGTGAGTAACTCGGCGATGTCAGGGTACCAGAACAGTCAGTAACAACATTTTGGTTTCCCGGGTGATCATGTTATTAAATGTGCCTTTAGTGATTTTTTTTTTAAAGAATAGTATTTTTGAAAAAATAAAACATTTAAATGATGTACACTCACATGAAATAAAGTCTCTAGCCATTTCAGTCTTAGAGGAAAAAACTGCTTTATTCTACATAAAGTGCTACACTGCAAAAAAAAAAAAAAAAAAAAAATTCTTAATTAGTATTTTATTCTTGTTTTCCAATAAAAATATCTAAATATTCTTAAAACAAGATATATTTACTTGACAAGCAAAATGGCACAAGATAGTTTGACTTGTATTCAGAGAAATCTGACAAAATTTTGTAAAAAAATATCTGCCAATGGGGTAAGAAAAATAAACTTGTTTTTCCTTTTAAATAAGATTCTTACCCCACTGGCCAAATAGTTTTTTCATCTTTTAAGCATAAACATCACTACATTTTCAATTTCTCTGAAAACAAGACAAACTATCTTATGCCATTTTGCTTGTCTAGTCAATTTATATTGCTTTAATAATGTTTAGATATTTTTACTAGGAAAAAAAAGGCAAAAATATTAATTAAGAAAAGGATTTTTTGCAGTGTAGGCACACATTCATGAGTGCTGCCATGTTGATATCACATGACCAGCTGAAAATTACTTTATCGCAATAGCCCAATTGGACGCTTTCACTTGTGACAAAAATGACTCATTGCTGACTGCGAATAGTGCATTTCTGCTATATCATTGTTAAATTAGAATTTTTGCTCTAGCGTGATGCTAAATCTATGCCGCTTAGTCACAGCGCAACATCAGCAATTAAATTACTGAGTGCACCTGCAAGTTGCACAATTATTGTAGGTTTAAAAGCGTGTTTTTCTAAAACGCTGTGGCAGAAATCACCCATTCACATTTCTAAATCTGGTCAGTGCAATCGAGTCTTCCTTTGATCATTTGCTTTAAATCAAACATTTTGTTGTTTCTATCAATGTCGCTCGAAACTTGTTTGCCTTTTTATTGTAGAACACAAATGGGGTATATTAACAAAGTTTGAAAGCTGCTCTTTTGCATACAACGAACATGCATGGTGATCACTGCACTGCAAAAAAAGAGGATTTTTTGTCTTGTCTTTCAGTGAAAATATCTCAACATTCTTAAAACAAGTTAAATTGACTCGAGAAGCAGAATGACAGAAGATTTTTTGTCTTGTTTTCATTGGTCCCACTTTATATGAGGTGTCTTTAACTATTATGCACTAACATTAAAATACATATAATGTACTCATTGAGTAACTACTTGTTGTACTGCAAAATTCTCACACGATTCACATTTGCTGCTACTGAGTTTGAGGTACAGGTAGGTTTATGAGTAGGGTTAGGGTTTAGATTAGGGGTTAGGGTTTAGGGTAAGGGTTGGGGTAGGGTTAGGTTTAGGATTAAAGGTATGGTTAACAATGTAATTACAGATGTAGTTAAATGCAGGTGCTTAAAATGTAAGTACAACGCAACAGCAGCTATATACATAATAAGTACATTGTATCAAATGCTTAAGTACACAGTAGTTTACCTCCTGAGACCCCCGCATGACTTCTGTGTGCATTTTCCATTCCCCTTTTTGATTTGTAACTAGTAGCACCTAATAAACAAGCCAAAAAAAAAAATAAAAATAAAAAAATTCTCTAGCAAATAGTTTTCCACATATGTGGACAGCGAGATTACGTTGTGAAATTTTAAATAACACTAAACTATAGAAATTCAGATTTTTTTTTTTTTTTCATCAAATTGTTTATGTTTCCAGGAGTGTTGGTTATTCTTGTTTTTGATACGTTACAGACATTACAGCTGATTTTCTGTAAATCTGAATAAATTATTCTTATTCAAAGTATGTCCAGCATTATCCAATCACTGCCGACCATGTTAAAATAAAATGTAGCATTATAAAATTCTGAATCTTTGTACTGATTACCATTGTCCCATGTCTGCTAAGTATGTTGAGTGGTCCATATATCATCTGCAACCTGAAACTGAACTTTTGGTCGGATTTTAGGATTGAATGCACATTGCTGCATAAAAAGCTATAGGATGCTCACTTGCTCCGTATTTAGTGAATGACTTAACCTCCAGTGTGCTATCTGTCTGCACTGGTCTCAGAACAGTTTGAAATGCACCTTATTTTCATCCTAACTCCATATAAACCCACTGAAAGCAACGTTTTTTTGGATGAACCCATTTATTCTCAATGTGAAAATGCACAATAAATATAGGAATGCATTTACTACTGTTAATGAATAGAACTGTATTATACGGTGTTAACAAAATAAAATATAAAAAATTATATTAAAATGAAGCTGAATGACCCACAGATGTGTTAATGTTGAAATAGTCAAAATAACTAACATGTTTTTTCTACTTTTGAGGAAATCAGTTTCCACAAATGTGGACATCATGTTTATCAGCGTGCTGACGCATGAAAATTAACTTGATTGACGGCTTATCAAACCAAACTATAACCAAACTACTCTACTTTTTACAACCAAACATGTTTCAATGAAAAAACTTAGAAAGATTTCTTACCAGAGGCACTTTTGATTGCACTGCGTACATAGAAGCGCTTCACGGAAATCGACATGTTGTTGTGTCATGTGACTCCAGAAGTTGTGCGCCAGAAGTTAACACTTCAAATGACAGTCTAGAGTCTTGTGAACAGTATTCAGTCGGTTTTTATTAATTTAAATTATGCGTTGCATATAGCGAAGCCAAAATACAATGTCCACACATGTGGACTGGGGTCGCACAATGTTAAGACACCTAATATAAAGTAGTAGTAATTTACACTTATAAGAAGATAAAACTAGTTTTAAGCATCAAACTCACTCTTGTACTCTAAACAAGACTTCATATCTTTTTAATATCTATGATACTTAGCATTACTTAATAAATGTATCTTGTTTTAAGGAAGTTTAGATATTTTTACTTGAAAACCAGACAAAAAACCTTTTATAAGTACTGGTGCTCCCTCCAACATCTTTTCCATAGCTGGATTCAAAACAACACATGGAAACACACGCCTGTGTGCCATAACCATGCAGAAACAAATGCTACATACACTTTGGTCACCTCTTAATGTGTGACCCTCGCCGGGTCAGTGTAGCCCATCCTAACCCATCCTAACACTCTCCCGAGGGAATCCTGGGAAAGCAGCTCAGAGGTAAAAAGCCTTCGCATCTGTCTCCTGCCTAAAGGCAGAGTGGGAAGACATTCCTTCAGGGAGCGTCCCACCCATGACAGGCTGCTTTATGAAGCCATCATTCACCCGATCAATGGCTCAGCGGCGTGAACTAGCCTCCCCAGGAGCAAGAGAATAGGGCAAGGTGGAGCCGCTGTCTGCAGTGGGACGGGCGGCCCACAAGCACTGTGATCTCTCACTCCGGCCAGTGAGGGGGCAGAGGAGAAAGTGATTAGCTTCCTTTCTCTCACAGCCAGGCACAAACAACAACCTTCACACTGAAAGGTGCGACTTTTTATAAATGGAGAAGAGGACAAATTTAGATACAACAAACAATACACATCTTTTGTTGGCCTACCTTCCACAACAATACAGT
Organism: Myxocyprinus asiaticus; assembly: GCF_019703515.2. Taxonomy (NCBI): domain Eukaryota; kingdom Metazoa; phylum Chordata; class Actinopteri; order Cypriniformes; family Catostomidae; genus Myxocyprinus; species Myxocyprinus asiaticus. The sequence continues at coordinate 6,780,842 of NC_059359.1, forward strand.
TCCACAACATTACATTACAATGCACAAACAGCACAAGGTGATACTTTAACTTTTATACTGGCCAACTGACACATGCCATTGAAATAAATTGGAGACAAATTGAACAGCGTGTTTTTTTCATAGTAAAATGTGCTCATTAAGTGGTAAAAACTGAATGGAGGTCATTCTTATATGTGTTAGAATGAATTGTAAAACATTTTTATCTGCCACTTTTCTTTAAAGTTGAAGATTGCAATTTCTATGCCAGAAGCATCACCGATCAAAACGGAAAAATGTTTGACTGTTTTCGAACAGGTTTCAAAACAACCCATCTTCTATTGGTTGCCCAAACAGATTGCTCCGCCCACAACTCACGCCATTGGTTGGGCCAATGTTGCTATTTGGGGCTGCTCAAACAAACAGAGCAAAGATTTGATGATGCCACAGAGCCACAATATTTGCACTTTTAAAATAGAATTATAGGCCATATTTTCACTTTGTAAAAATGACACATTTAACTTTTAAAAAACATGATTTAAAATGTAAGAGTCTGCGAATCAGGATCAAGGCAAACACTTATCACAGTCAACTAAAAAGAGAGGAGTTATTAGCAATTACAACTGATAGCATTAGTGTTAGACAACAAAAACCATTCCTAATATTTCTACAACACCACTGTGAACTCTTTAGTTACCATCGCCTCTACTATCTATGTATTAGAATTACCTAATTAGCTGACCTTAGAGTAAATGTAGGTGTTCTTACTGTAAAATTCCATTAAAAACTATCCAAACACAACTTCCACAGACATACATTAGAAAAGAGCAAAAGCTTGACTGATAATATGGTCAGTACATTCAAAAAACTATTATTGCTGCTTGTTCAGTTTACTTGGTTAAAATGATCTATATCAACACAATTCTTGAACTTTTTGCTGACCAAACTCTACATTGTTGTGCTTTCTGCCAACACTAAACATGTAGCATGCTAACTTGCACTATTTCTAGCTTGTAGTTAACTGAAAGAGATTGATTTGAGTTACTTCGACATGTCTGATTTTATTGGGGTTTACTCAATTCAGTTAGGTTCCTGCCACATAAAGTATTTAACCCTTGTGCAACCTTCTGGACATTTTTGTCTTTTTCATTTTTGTTTTTTGCCAACGGCATACATTTTGCCACATGTGTGTATTTTTGGGGGAATTTTGGAATTTCAACCTCAGTTCCTAAAATACATCTATAATACACTGTATACACAAAATAGTTACACTCAGGACCTTAAGGACAAAAATGTCCCCATTGAAACTCATTAAAACTGCAATATTTGATCCCATGAATTCTATGATACTATGCTTTCATTCCAGAGACCTGGCTTCAAAATGTACATTTTAATATTTTCCACCAGATGGCGCCATTTTTCTCATGTTTAGCCTATGGAGCAAATACATGCTTTTTTTCTATTTTCTGTTTGCTGTATTATAGAACACTGCAGGCCAATTGAATAAAGGATGCAACTAAAATTGTGTTAGAGTGTTGTTATGGATGTCAGAGTGTGTTTTGTATGTGTGTACTGAGAAATGTGTGTGTGTGTGTGTGTGTGTGTGTGTGTGTGTGTGTGTGTGTGTGTGTGTGTGTGTGTGTAAAAAACAACAGTGGCATTATGTAACAAATTGACATTTAAAAGGTTAAAATCCTGAAAATGAATGAATATTTGGTAGTTATGATCAGGACTGATGTTTGTTCAAAAAAATTAACTCATCGAAAGTGGTAAATAATATTAATATATAATATTATTATGGCAGTTTTTTGACGTGGACGTTTTTGTCCTTTAAGGACCTCTGAGTAACTTTAAATTCACGCACAAGGGTTAAGCTGAGGTAACATGGTAATTTAAGAAAAAATATCTAAATCAACACAATTCTTACAATTTTTAGTGACCAAACTCTACATTGTTGTGCTTCCTGCCAGCACTAAACATCCAGCATGCTAACGTGCACTATTAGCTTGTAGTTAACTGAAAGAGACTGATTTGAGTTACTTCAACATGTCTGATTTTATTGAGGTTTACTTAATTTATTTAGGTTCCTGTCACATGAAGTATTTAAGCTGAGGTAACATGGTAATTTAAGAAAAATTATCTAAATCAACACAATTCTTGAATTTTTGGTGAACAAACTCTACATTGTTGTGCTTCCTGCCAGCACTAATCATTTAGCATGCTAACATGCACTATGTCTTGCTTGTAGTGAAACGAAAGCGATTAAGTTACTTTGACATTTCAGATTTCATTGGGGTTTACTCAATTTAGTTAGGTTCCTGCCACATGAAGTATTTAAGTTGAGATAACATGGTAATTTAAGAAAGCTCAATGAAAACATGTGTAACCACTGTCCATGATTGAATTATGTTCAGCCAAAGTTTGTTTTGTTTGAGTGTAGCATGTTAAAGGTGGGGCTTATTGTAGTGTAAATTAGTTTATTAAGACTTTTCGTTGTGTCAACAAAATAGGAACACACCACAGTTTTAGCACTCATTTTGATGCGAGTATTCATTAACCAGCTTCTCTGAACATCCACTTGATCCTCAATTTGTCTCTTGGTAAATCATCTACAGAGCACAAAGGTTGCCATAAACAAGAAACATTGGTGCATTGCAAGACTCAGCTGTCTTTATTCTGCCCAGTGAGAATGCTGGCACTGCATGATGCTTTAAATGGGGTTTTGATGACCTCAGCTTCTGCTCTTTGTAGTAGCAAATCCTGATGAAGCTAAACTGGGCTTTTATTGAGCTACCAATGCACTGATTTGCACAAGCATTGAATGAGTGTTGTTCAATGGAGTCACTAATTGGCCAAATAGGTTTATAAGGAATGAAGGTACAGACAGGGGCAGACTGGGACTAAAAAGTGGCCCTGGACTTTCTGGCCCAGAGCGGCCCACCAAACCTGGTTTCCAACCCACCACGCCATAACACTCCAGCTCAATTATTTTATTTTGTTTGTTGAAAAAAAAAAAGAAAGATATTTCTATTGACTGCTTGTCATGACAACAGGCCCTACAGTGCAAAAAACTTAATAACTTTAAAACATACTGTATAAAACCACTGTAAATGTGATGAGTGGATTTTTTAGAGAAAGCACTAAAAATAAGCACTTTATAGTTCAGACAAATAACATGTCCAAAAACTTTTTTTTCCCATCATACAGATGTTAGGTTAAGTGTGTATTTTATGTGCTGTGACAAGTCAGCATTTCTTCAAAGTTTTTAAAGATCTTAATCACCTTTCAACTTTTTTCTGGAAGTGCAAATAAACTATTTGTCACGGTTCCGGCGTTTGTGCCGACTCATCCTGTTGTTTGTTTTGCTCTCTCCCTTGTGTCTCACAGGTGGAGCTGGCACGCGTGAGCAGCGTTTACATGGGAACGCGTCGCTCCTGGGGAGGTGCTGATCATGGCAATGATTTACTTGCTGTTCCACCTGCTTCTCACTGATTGCACTCCCTACTTATCCCTTGTGTTTTCCCTCTTTCTTTGCCAGTTTATTGTTTGCTGTCAAGTGTTAACAGTGCTCTCTTGTTTAGTTGGAGATTGCTCGTGTGTCTGTTGGTTGCCTGTCTCTAGAGGTGTGGTTACTTTCCTGTTCGCCATCACCTTCGCCTGTATTGTCGTCCAGTTCCCTTGGAGGAGGGTTCCTCGGTCTCTGCCCACGTGTCGGGGAAGAAACTCGCCTGGGCTTTGCTTCGCACCACACCAGCTTCAACGGACTCTCTTAGGATTGCTCCTGACTTCCACAACACATGCACTCATCATACTAACACACTCATTCCTTAGCCTGCTGAGCGGTTATAGCTTTTGACTCTGCTCACCACTGCAGCCGGTGCCGGGTGTGTCTGTCCTTGTTTATAAACATTGTTGTTAATAAACTCATTGACTGTTTCCCTCTGACACTATTGTCTTTGTTAATATGAGGTTGTGGAAACAACAAGTATAATAATAATAATATATTATATATGTATATGTAGCTATACAATATCATAAAATGTTGTTTAAAATAGTTAGATGAAGAAAGTGTCACACAGCAGGACACTGATGATAATGCTTAAAATGTCATGTCAGTTACCCACATAACTATGTGTAAATGTTTTTTTTTTAAAAATCAATGAAAATATATTTGGCCAGAATATGTACATATATAAATATAAACAAATATAAATATATGTAAAAAAATAAATAAAAATAAAATAAACATACCTCTTAAAGTGTAGATCTTTGCAGATATTTTGCAGAATAATTGCTCATATATTCACTCTATGCAAGTTTGTTGAGTCTTTATATCTGCAGTGTTTTAATTCCTTCCCCAGATTATTTCTGAGAAAAAGTGAAAAGCCCAATGCTTTGACAAAAGCTGTTTCTGCTATCCTTTAAACAAAGTAAGCTTCAAAGACTCAAATAGCCACAAGCTCAAATTGCTGATTTTTTTTACACTGCTGTTATTGTATTTGTTGTAACTTGCAGTTATTTGTCATTTTGTGATAATTCAGAGCTCATCTTATACTTAATATGTTGTTTTTGGTTGTCACCATTATTGTGATTTGTATGTCAAATAATCACACAGAGAAACTGTGCCGTGAATGTGATTTCAAAATAAAAATAATTACATGATTTAAAAACAAAAGCCATTGTATTGTCTTGACCTTACTAAGTGTATTGAATTCTCTCTCTGTTACAGGTCTGCATGGCCATATTGGAGCCCAGGCGGCCACCTATATCGCCTGTAGGAAGGGCTGGTAGTTGCGCAGCAGCGGGCCGGCCCAAAATACCCAGTGGCCCACCACGAAAACGCCCGGTGCTCCTGAGGGCCAGTCTGCCTCTGGGTACAGCGAGAGGGAGGGTGAGCAAGTGTGACGCAAGATTTGGGTGACCAAATAACCACAACAAAAATAAATATCAGGACACATGTTCCAGTACAGGGGTTTTCAAAGTTTTTAATGTCAAAACCCCACAAAATGATGATCCCCTCGTGTAACCTCAGAACTCAAAGGGGTGATAAAGTTACCTTCAAAAAGTTTTTCAAAACTGGATTTGTTATTATTCAGGTAAATTGTTATAAATATATTTGCTGCATCCGAATAATCATACTTCCCTACTATACATTATGCCAAAAACAACATGGCAATGGAGTAGTATGTCCAAAACCTCAGTATTCATGAAACAGAAAGCAAGAAATACCCGGATGACCTACTATTTCCAGGGAGATGCTGAAGTGTGGATCGACAATTAACGATCCCATAATCCCTCGTGAGCTGAGGTGTCATGTTCCAAATGCTGGATTTAAAAGAATGGCAGTGAACTTCTCAAATGTAAGCTCACTCGCTCTCTCTCTCTCTCTCTCTCTCTCTCTCTCTCTCTCTCTCTCTCTCTCTCTCTCTCTCTCTCTCTCTCTCTCTCTCTCTCTCTCTCTCTCTCATATATATATATATATATATATATATATATATATATATATATATATATATATATATATATACATATACACAATGGCAGCCAAAAGTTTGGAATAATGTACATATTTTGCTCTTATGGAAAGAAATTGGTACTTTTATTCACCAAAGTGTCATTCAACTGATCACAATGTATAGTCAGGACACTAATACGTGAAAAATTACTATTACAATTTGAAAAAAAAATACTACTTCAAAGAGTTCTCATCAAAAAATCCTCCACGTGCAGCAATGACAGCTTTGCAGATCCTTGGCATTCTAGCTGTCAGTTTATCCAGATACTCAGGTGATATTTCACCCCACACTTCCTGTAGCACTTGCCGTAGATGTGACGGTCTTGTCGGGCACTTCTCACGCACCTTACAGTCTAACTGATACCACAAAAGCTCAATGGGGTTAAGATCCATAACACTCTTTTCCAATTATCTGTTGTCCAATGTCTGTGTTTTACCCACTCTAGCCTTTCTTTTTGTTTTTCGGTTTCAAAAGTTGCTTTTTCTTTGCAATTCTTCCCATAAGGCCTGCACCCCTGAGTCTTCTCTTTACTGTTGTACATGAAACTGGTGTTGAGCGGGTAAAATTCAATGAAGCTGTCAGCTGAGGACATGTGAGGCGTCTATTTTTCAAACTAGAGACTCTGATGTACTTATCCTCTTGTTTAATTGTACATCTGGCCTTCCACATCTCTTTCTGTCCTTGTTATTTTTGACTGCTTTAATTTTTGATAAACAAATTCATTCTGTTATCAAAGCTAGCTTCTTCCAACTCAGGGATATTGCAAAATTAAAATATTTTCTATCTTTCCAAGATCTGGAGACTGCTGTGCATGCCTTCATCTCAACTAGACTTGATTAGTTTATTTCATTATACATGGAAGTTTCTCAGTCATCTGTATCATGTCTTCAGTCAGTCCAAAATGCTGCTGCCAGGCTCTTGCCTGGAAACAAGAAAAGAGACAGGAAATCACCTGTAATGGCTTCTCTTTACTGGCCTCCAATTAAATACAGAATAAAGTTTAAGGTTTTATTATTTGTTTTTAAAAAGCTTCATGGCTTGGCTCCTTATATTTCTGAGGTTTTATCTGTGTATCAGCCATCCAGGCCTCTTAGGTCATCAAATAGCTTGGTTCTGTTTGTTCTTCGGACTGGTTTAACCCTTGTGTTGTGTTTGTTTGTGCCAGCACCTTTTGTGTTCCCGGTCAAAAAGAACCGGCCCACTAAGATTGTTAATATCTCATATTGCATATATTATCCCAAGATATTGCATTAGATCTTTTTGTCAACTACTTTTTTAGCAATTATGACCACTTCTTTTTTGAAGATATTTTTAAATATATATATTTTTTATTGATAGAATGATCTGAGCTTATGGAGGGCTAGTGGAGGGGACTCCTTACACAAAAATATAAAAAATGAGCACTTTATATTTCTGTATTTTGTAGTCTAATCCATTCATTTCCAATGGCCTGTTACTTTAGACCGGGAACACCACAGGTGAAACAAAGTTAAATAAAACCAATAACATTTTATGAAAATGATCCAAAAAAAAAAAACTGTGTTCAGATGCCCTGTGTGAACAAAGTCATGGAATTCTATTCCAAATGGATGAAATAAACTACAGTTTTCAGAAAAAAACAAAAAACAAAAAAAAACAAAAAGTGAATCGGTAAGTTTTGATCAGACACAATATAAGGATTAAAATGTAAGGTTGATTGGACCTTTTCCATCACAGCTCCACGACTCTGGAATCCTCTGCCACACCATATTAAAACATCTTCCTCCATCAATGTATTTAATTAAGTTTAAAACTTATCTTTTCTCTCTTGCATATGATATATTGTAAAAGCATCAATGCTGTAGTTGTTTTGAGTGCGTTTTTTTATTTTTATCTATTTATTTATTTATTTTGTATTTATTATAGATTTATGTACAGCATTTTAGACTTGTGTTCAGCTTGTGTTGTTTTTATTTTTATATGTGCTATAGAAGTAAATGTGTCAATGTATGTAGATATGGAAGATTTTATTTTTCTACTGGGTAAACTGGAGACATGGTTTGCCATGATTGTATTTTCCAAATCTCTTTTTATTCTCTCTAAAATGGACACACACATCCTCTTGCCTGCATTTAAAATAAACCATTAGTTTTCTTCATCTGAAAACAGCCCACTAGTTAATCACATAACTAAAAAAAACTCATGAACAACACACAGTGATTACAATGGACACTCAAAACCTATAGAACTGCTTGGGTGCGCAGTTATTTACGTTCGTTAGTTCGATCTGAATTTCAGAGGTTTGACTCTAGCTAAAGTACATCATTATGATGGCACTTTTAAACCCAACAGATTTTTGACCTCAAATACCATTTAACACCGGGATGAGTAAATCTCTAAAGCCATGCATTGAAGGGAGGCTTAAATGTAGAACTATGCATTCATTCATGGAGCAGTTTTCAACACAAGGGAGAGGAATCTCCCGAGAATGAACCATCTCAGGGAGTTTCTAAAACTAAAAGTTCTGGATGAGCTGCTAAGAAAGAATGAAACACAAGAGAGTAAAAAAAGTCCCTAAAGGTCCCTGTCCTCCCCGTCAACCCCCACTGTGCCCCGGCCTTCAGGGCTTTTCTCAAGCGCTGGGGCCTCCATTTGGCCCCCCTCTGTCTCTTTCAGACCAGCACAATGCAGCAAGCCATGTTATTTGAGGCACTAAAGAGTTAACCCTCCTCACTGCTCCCGCACAATAGCCGCCCCATTGAGGGCTTTCTTCATTTAACCTTCCTAATGACAGGTTTCATCCTCTTTCCACTGACACAAAGGAGGAGCAGGAGCAAACCCACCACCTTTCTCTTTTACCTCCTTTCACGTCTCCTCCCCTTTCCACACCTCTTGAAAGCGCTAGCTCTCACTTTACGGTCTGATGTGACAGCTCTTTACAGTAAATGACACTGTCATCGCTTTGGGTGACAGTTTTGGGCTGTCGAGGAACTTCATGCAAACTTTTACTTGCGATAAATTCAGTTTTCAAATTCAAAACAGTAAAATATCTTCTCCTACCCATGCTTATTATGCAAAGACAACTATATGGAAGCCATTTGTAGGTTGATTTCACCTAAAGTGTAAACACTGTGACTCTGTGGAGCTATCAAAACATTGCTTCGTTTATTTGAGTATCCCAGCTAGCCCGATAAAGCAACACCGGCTCAACCAATGCCATGAATTTGGGCCTGTTTACCGACCAATGGCAACATGTTTGAAAAAATCCTTATTTTTGCAATTCTGTTTGGTTTAACTAGTGGCACAAAAATTGCACACTCCTTTAAATACTCTTAATTACTGCTCTGTAAATTCAAGAGTAATGTGCTTCACATTTGCTACATTCTTCGAGAGACAGCAGATACTGTGGCCACATCCACATTATACATTGAATTCGCTATACGTTTACGCCTCTCATCCACACTGGAATGCCGTTTTCCTTCAACAAAATTAGATATGAACATCTGAACATATGTTGGAAAACGATGACATTAGGAAACCGAAAACCATTCAGAAGAAATTCAAATGAAAACAGATTAGTGTGAATGTGCCCTGAGAAATTTAAAATGATAGTTTACCAAAATAATGAGTCATTTACTCACCCTCATGTTGTTCCAAACCTATTTGACTTTCTTTCTTCTGTGGAACACAAAAGGAGATGTTAGGCAGAATGTTTTTCAGTGCAATGTAAGTGAATGTTGACTGAGACTTGCTTTTGTGTTTTACGGAAGAAAGAAAGTCATATGGGTTTAAAACAATGCAAGGGTGAGTAAATGAAGACAGAATTTTCATTTTTGGGTGAACTATCCCTTTAAGCATCAGTTGACATTTGAAGTTTTAGTCAACTCTTCCCACTGTTCCACAGGGATAAGAAGGCACACTTCCTGCTGTGTGGGCTCATGGTAGATTCTGTTAGCTGGCACAGACACAAAGAAAGTGCAAGAAAGCTGCCCGCTACTGCCACCACTAAGCAGTGGTGCGACAGGGGTGAGTAGTTTTGACTGGGGGTCGAGAGAGAACATTGACCAGAGTGTTGGTTCTGCCCCAGTCTCCTTGTCTTCTGTCTCAGGGTCCCACCCTTTTCCACACCAAAGTGGGGAGGGATTTTTACGGTTGACCTTCTCCTCACGCTTTTGTGAACCTCTTCACCTCATGTCAATTCTCTTGACCTACTTGGTTGACCTGGAGCAAGCCACTTAAAAGAGTGACATGAAATTCTGAAGGCTACGCTCACATCTGTCTCTTGTTGTCAAAAAATATTCATACTTAAAGGGATAGTTCACCCAAAAATAAAAATTCAGTTATCATTTACCAAACCCGTATGACTCTCTTTCTTCCGTAAACACACAAGGAGTAATAAGGCTGTATGTTAATCTCAGTCACCATTCACTTTCTTTGCATCTTTTTTCCATACAATGAAAGCAAATGGTGACTGAGGTGGTCTATCTCCTTTTGTGTTCCACTGAAGAGAGTGAGTCATACAGTTTTGGAACAACATGAGTGTGAGTAAATTAAATAATTTTTGCTGAACCATCCCTTTAAGCATGTTGATTGTGTAAAATTAATTTAAACAAGTCAGAAAACCTGGTCAATACAATGCCAGCATATTTAATTTGACATGAATGAAAAGAAGGTTGTGACTTGAATTGTCAGACATCATTTACTCATCCTCATGTCATTCCAAATCAGTTTGCACAAAACAAAAAATTCTGAAGAATCTTCCATAGCTCTTTTCCATGCAAGGACAGATTATAGTGACTATAGCTGTCAAACAACAAATAGGACAATAAATAAAATACATTTTGCAAGAGATAATGTCTGAAATTTAAGTTAATATGCACTGAAGATCTTTATGTTCGCTTTCAGATTTACAAATTCACCTGTCGTACACCAATGTTGCTTGCAAATTCGTATATGCAAAATGGAGAATGACATTTTAGATCTGCAGCGGAGGAGAAGATTTTCAGAGGATGACAACTTAAACACTTCAGAATTGGAATATAGCACACAGTCATATGGGTTACTTTTATGGTGCTTTAATGGCACCATGAGGAGTAAATAATAACAATTTTTTTTTCATATTTGGGTGAACGAACTGTCCTTCTGTCCCTCACAACTTCGTTTTTGTTCACATCAAATGAATACGCCATCTACCCTTACTAAGTCTATTGTGATTCAAGACTTCTACCTCCATATACTCTAAACCTACAACTGTCCCTCAGTCTCCCTCTCTCTTCCTGTTAACCCGCATCACTGACCTGGATGAAACAATTCAAAAACTCAGAGATCTGGCTGTCAAGCCTCAGGTATAAGACCAGTGCACTTAAAAGCAAGTCAGAGACGAAGATGCATTTCTGCTGGTAGATGCAGGGTATTTTCTGGTCAAGCGAGCCCAAACAAAGAGCCATGAATGTGGGGAGATTTATTGTGTGTGTTTGAGTGTGTGTGTGTAAGGATCTGGGTGAGAGGGAGGGCTGTTTGTCTGTTTGTGTAAGTGGTCAAGAATCTTTGCTGTGATGTCCCAAAGTTTGGGGGAAATGGAGTTTGGTCATACAGTCACAACAAGGGCAACGGAGTACTACTCTTTTATGTTTAAAAAAAAATACATATGTTAGTGCTTGCCTGTGCGACAATGTTGGAGAGTCGTGGGTGGTTGCTAGAGTGATGCTGGGTGGTTATTCTGGATGGTTGCTAAGGTCTTCTCAGTGTTTTTTGTGTGTTGCTATGTATGTGGTTGTAAGGGTGTTCCAGGTGGTTACTCACTGGCCCAAGTCGAAAGAGCCCACTCCAAGACTTTGTGATATTCTGGCTAGGGTTGCACCAGCTATGTGTAAGGTCTCACTTAAAGTGATAGTTCACTCAAAATTGAAAATACTCCCATCATTTAATCACCCTGATGCTAGCCCAGATGTGTATGACTTTCTTTTTTCTGCCGAAAACAAACAAAGATTTTCAGAAAAAAAAAAAAAAATCAGCTCTGCATAGGTGAAAGGTGGTCAAAACTCTGAAGCCCCAAAAATCATATAAAGGCAGCATAAACGTAATCCATATGATTATATTCATATCTTGTTTATGATAGGTGTGGGTGAGAAACAGATCAATATTTAACTCTTCTTTTGTTTTTGGTGATTCACATTCTTTGTGCATATCACCACCTACTGGTCAGGGAGGACATTTTATAGTAAAAAAGGTCTGTTTCTCACCCACACCTACAGTATCATATCACTTCTGAAGATATGGATTTAACCACTGGAGCCATGTGGATTACATTTATGATGCCTTTATGTACTTTTTGGATCTTAAGGCCACTATTCACTTGCATTGTATGGACCTACTTAGCTGAAAAGCTTTGTTCAGCAGAAGAAAGAAAGTCATGCACATCTGGGATTGCATGAGGGTGAGAAAATGAGATCATTTAAATTTTTAGGTGAACTATCCCTTTAAGTTGGGACAAAAAGTTCAAACAAAGGGCTTAGTCACTACTAGTTAGTTTCTAATGGCACTTTTCCACTGCACGTTATGGTTCGACTCGACTCGACTCTGCTCGCTTTACTTTTCTGAGCTTGCTTTTCCACTGCAGTTTAGTGCCGCCTCAACGTGGGTGGGATTATAGGCTGATCGTCATAGCTGTGCTGCCTCTACTGCTGTGACATCATCTTAAACGCGACACAAACATTACTGACCATAAACAATAACACGACCGCTAGCTGTTAGCTACTAGCTCATTGTGCTGCATAAAGCAGTTGTTGCATGGTGATTTTACACAAGTGTAACAGTTAAATTGGCCTGGTTGTTTTAGAAGCAAGTTTTCCGGTAGCTGGTCAACTAAAGAAAGTGAAGCTTTCAAGCAGAATATAGAGTTAACATAACAAAACGTACCATCCTCCATCGTGGACTCCAACAACGGCGAGTCCAGGGCACTCTCCTTCCCATTGCTCACCTGTCTATTGCCATAGATAGCGTCCATTTAGTCGAACCACTTCCACTTACTTCTGTTTGTATCACTCCGGCTGTTGTAGTGCTTGATGGTTTGTAGTCACTTTTTAAGTTTTTTTTAACTTTTCCCTACACTGTTGGTAGCCGTGTGCGGCCAGCAGCTGAGACACTTCCTGAAAGGCTTTTCGTTTCGCGTCATTTCGTTCGTCGCTAACGAGAGGAACATCTGCACCTCATTTATTGACCACGGTGTGGTTTTGCGCACAGCCATTTTTTTTTACAATTCGAAAGTCACGTGAACAAATGATATTGCTGTCGCTGTTGCTAACTTTAAAACTAGCGGGTTGATGTACGGTGTCGCAAATCCAGTGATGCTGGTAGTGACGATTCTTTCTGACCAATCAGTGATCTGCAGGGTTTTGACGTCACATTTAGAAATGGCTTGGCTCACTTGGAACCTCGACTGAGGTGGTACTAAAAAAGTATCAGGTACCAGGTACTATCCACAGCGGAAAACCCCCAAAAAGCGAGCAGAGTCGAGACGAGTCGAGCTGTACTGTGCAGTGGAAAAGCCCCATAAGTCAGTCAGTGCTTAATTGGATTGCACCACCTGTTCTTAAGGCAAGACTTAGCTAGTAGGTCGTAAGCTTTCCTTCATGTATGCATAGTCGCATAATATTGCGTTTACATTTATCTATCCAACAAGCAGCCTTCAAATTTCTGTTGAAAAGCCATACATTTCAGTATTGTCTTGTTACGGTTGATGTTCAACCCATTTTTTATCTCATGAAACTGTCAACAGTAATACATTATATATCCATTCAAATTTGACATGTAAAAATATCGATAAAACTTTAAAATAAGGTTCCATTTGTTAACATTCATTTATGCATTAAGTATCATGAACTAAAAATCAACAATATATTTTTTACAGCAATTAGTAATATTTGTTATTGCTAGTTAATAAAAATACAATCATTGTTCATTGTTAGTTCATGTTAGTTTATATAGTGCATTTACTAATGTTAACTAATACAACATTAACATTGACCAAGATTAATAAAATGCATTAAAATAATTGTTCGTTGTTAACAAACTTTAACAAATGGAACCTCATTGTAAAGTGTTACCAAAAAATCAGTAAATGTAATAAATAGTATATTTTAAATATGTTTAAATAATATTCAGGATTTGTATTTAAAATGAATAAGGGGCAACAAATACATACTAACACAACAGACTGGAGACATTTAATCATTTTAATATTCTTTATATGTGGTGAAACTTGGCATGCCAGTGACGCCGGGCAATGCACACCAGAAAGTACACCTTTTAGATCGGTTTCAGGCTGAAAAGTCGCTAAGAAGTCCGATTTTTTACATAATGTTCTCTTGTAAATGAAACAGAGTGTAGATGTCAACATCATCTTATGTCTAAAGGATTGAAGAAGTCTGTCATGCAAAACTTATTGTTCGCTATCTGTCACTCACTTGACGTTGTGTCGATGTAGTGACACTAGGGGTCACTCTTGGGAGCCCCAAACACCTCTGCTTTTTGAAAAAAGGCCAATGGAAATTGGCGAGAGGAATTTGCATGCCACTCCCCCGGACATATGGATATAAAAGGAGCTGGTATGCAACCACTCATTCAGATTTTCTCTTCAGAGCCGATCGGTTCTATTCACTGATCTGAATTCACTGAGTTCTTTCACCTCGTGTGCTGGATTTATGGCGTATTTCAGCGGCTTCTCCCCCTCTGCACCCGTGGACTGTAGAGAACGCCCCTGGACGCTTCGGCAGAACAGCAAAAAGAGAGTATATTCTAAAAGAGTATATTTTCAACTCTAAAAGAGTGGCACACACGGAACGTCTTTTTAAAGATGCCTTTCCGTTTGTGTGTTATTTCTGGTTGTGGTCGTTATCTGTCCACTTCTGACGGCCATGATCGCTGTCTTACGTGTCTGAGTGCTGCCCAGCGGCTCCCCGCCTCGGTCCTTCTACCTACGGGTATGAGGCCGCGTCGGTTAGCACTGGGGGTGATTTGGGGACTCCAATGGGACCACCTCCGCCGGGTAAACCTCCACGGACCTCCCATTCCTCAGTATGCAGAGTGCCACCACCTGGCATGGGCGCCCGAAGCTCCCGTCCAGGGCCTGTAGGTTTACATCGTCTCTGACAGCTAAGGTCTACGGTGCCGCTGGACAAGCCGCCTCCACCCTGCACGCCATAGCTCTCCTGCAGGTACACCAAGCCAAGGCGCTAAAAGAGCTGCACGAGGGTGGTTCTGACCTGGGACTGATGTAGGAACTGCGCTCGGCGACAAACCTCACTCTACGGGCGACAAAGGTCACGGCGCGGTCTCTCGGGCAGGCGATGTCCACCCTGGTGGTCCAGGAACGCCACAACCTGGCCGACATGAGAGAGGCTGACAAGGCAGAGCATCTCTTCTCTCGGCTTACAGTTGGACTCGGTCTCGATGACGGCGCGCCTCACGAACGAGCGAACACAGTCGGTGCTGAACTGTCTGAAGGCGTTCAGACAGAAGACAGTGGTTCCACTGAAACTTTTTCAGAGGCTCCTGGGGCATATGGCATCCTCAGCGGTTGCCACATCGCTTGGGTTGATGCATATGAGACCACTTCAGCACTGGTTTTAGACTCAAGTCCCGAGATGGGAATGGCGCCACGGGACACATTGCATGGTCATCACACCGATCTGTCGCCACCTCTTCAGCCCTTGGATCGACCTTGCATTTTTACGGGCAGGGGTTCCCCTAGAGCAGGTCTCCAGGTGCGTCGTGGTTATGACGGACGCCTCCAAGACAGGCTGGGGCACCATATGCAACGGGCACACATCCGCCGGCTCCTGGACTGGCCCGCAGCTGCATTGGCACATCAACTGCCTCGAGTTGTTGGCAGTACTGTTCGCCCTGCGGAGGTTCCGGCCATTGATCCAGGGCAAGCACGTGTTGGTCCGAACAGACAACACGGCGATGGTAGCATACATCAACCGCCAAGGCGGTCTACACTCCCGTTGCATGTCACAACTCGCCCGCCGACTCCTCCTCTGGAGTCACCAGTGCCTCAAGTCGCTACGAGCCACTCACATCCCAGGCGACCTCAACACCGCAGCGGACGCGCTGTCATGACAGGTTACGCTCAGGGAAGAGTGGAGACTCCACCCCCAGGTGGTCCAGCTGATTTGGAGTCTATTCGGTCGAGCACATGTAGACCTGTTTGCTTCCCAGGAATCCTCCCACTGCCCGCTTTGGTACGCCCTGACCGAGGCACCCCTCAGTATAGACGCACTGGCACACAGCTGGCCCCCAGGACTATGCATTTCCCCCAGTGAGCCTACTTGCACAGACCCTGTGCAAGGTCAGGTAAGACGAGGAGCAGATCGTCCTAGTAGCACCCTACTGGACCACCCAGACGTGGTTCTCGGACCTCACGCTCCTCGCGACAGCCCTGCCCCCCGGTGAATTCCCCTGAGGAAGGACCTTTTTTCTCAGGGACGGGGCACCATCTTGCACCCGCGACCAGACCTCTGGAATCTCCACATCTGGCCCTTGGACGGGACGTGGAAGACCTAAGTGGCCTACCACCCGCAGTGGTAGACACGATCACTCAGGCTAGGGCTCCCTCTACGAGGCGCCTGTATGCCTTGAAGTGGCATCTGTTCACTAAGTGGTGTGCTTTCCTTCCTGCTGGAGAGGCTGGAGGGGCAGCTGTCCCCCTCCACCTTGAAGGTGTATGTAGCCGCCATTTCGGCACATCACGAGGCAGTGGATGGTAAGTATTTGGGGAAGCACGACTTGGTCATCAGGTTCTTGAGAGGCGCTAGGAGGTTGAATCCCTCCTGACCGTGCCTCATACCCTCGTGGGACCTCTCTGTAGTCCTTCGGGGTATACGGGGTGCTCCCTTTGAGCCCCTGGAGTCAGTAGAGCTTAAGGCACTCTCTTTGAAGACTGCCCTCCTGACTGCGCTCACTTCCATCAAGAGGGCTAGCCCGTCCCTATTTTTTGGGCACTTGACTTGTTCCCGAAGGACCGTTCAACACTCATAAGAGTGTTGGGGGAGGTTACGTGACGGCCTGGTGCACTGGCTACGAGGCACTACGAGGTCTGCCCGTCTCGCACCGCCAGTCCACATAACACAGTTCAGCTAGTTGTGGTGTTTTGTATAGGGACCCCTAGTGTCACTACATCGACAAAACGTCGAGTGAGTGACAGATAGGGAACGTCATGGTTACTTTCGAAACCTCCATTCCCTGATGGAGGGAACGAGACGCTGTGTCCCTCTTGCCACAATGCTGAACTACCCGCTGAAATGGCTGGGACCTGGTCTCGGCTCCTCAGCACAAAACCTGAATGAGTGGTTGCATACCAGCTCCTTTTATACCCGTATGTCCGGGGAAGTGGCATGCAAATTCCACTCGCCAATTCTCATTGGCCTTTTTTCAAAAAAGCAGAGGTGTTTGGGTCTCCCAAGAGTGACGCCTAGTGTCACTACATCGACACAACATCTCGTTCCCTCCATCAGGGAACGGAGGTTACAAAAGTAACCAGGACGATGTCATTCAATCAATTTGCCTTTAATTTACACATAGGGTTATGTTTCACCCAAGTTTAATGATGCAGTGCTCAAATATTTAGTAATACGTAAACTGTGACTTAGTACCCATTTACACTATAACTAGTTTAAATTGTAACTTACGCATGGCTGGTGCAACCGGTCCCTGGTCCCTAGATGTTGGTCAAGTACCTCCTTTATTGTAAGTTTATAGTAGTTTTATTGTCCAACCACATGAAAATTGTAGAAATGTAATGGTTCACCTCTCAAGCCACATGATCTGAGATATTATTCATGTCTCTAGCACAAGCATCACTGTACGAGTTACATGCCAAAGTTGAATATTTAGGGTTAGGGGTAAGTTCAAATCGCTAACTCAAATGTATGAGCAATATTAATAGTAAAATCAGCAAATATCACTAATGGAGCACACTAAATATATGAGCCAAGACATTGTAAATAAATAAGGGTTGTTCATTAGCTCAATTGGCTGGAACTGTCTGTGTTATATTGAGAGACATCTAACTGAACTCTGGGTCAAAGCAACACGACCTAGCAGAGCACCCTTTAACTACCACCATTTTAATGAAATCCTGTTATACAAGCACACTATAAGAATACAAAAGCTGAGCGATGACCCCTATTTGAATAAAGAGCACATAAACTGGACTGGCCAGAATTGAAAAAGAAATGTTTTTTAGTGGTGGTTTTTAATTCCTCTCATTAAATTTGACCCTCCAGATTCCAGAATAATGTTTTTCACCTGGAAATCTCCCACTCAGGGTCTAATGGTGCAAACGCAGTCAGCGGTGGACAGACGTAGAGGTCATCTGCAAAAAGCAAGCCAGAGAATGGAGGGTTAATCTGCGGCCGTCCAGATGCGTGGCCCTCTGAAAAGAGTCAAAAGCGCCTCGCACTGGCTCAAACAAAAACGTGATCTATTGTTGGCATGTCAGCCCATTGTGATATATTCTATCCTACACGCATGAACAAAACGGATCTGTGATTATACAAGAGGCGGCACTCTCCCAGGCCGTGTCCGCTGAAGAAGCTTCAGACACCAGGCCATTTGACCTCCGAGTCTTCTGGTCTTTGTTCCCAGTGCCCTCTGTTCTTCACCTTACCCTGAACTCAGTGCTCCCGTGTTCCCTCTCAAAATGAAGAGGCGGGGGCCCTCCAGTTTATTTTCATTAGTGCTTTAAAACGAGGCCTTTGAGAGCATAAGGGGCCAAATGGAAGAAAGCCTTAATGTGGTGATTAGGGGTTAAATAAAACATTTGAGAAAACAAACCTTGATGTTGGCTCAAAGTTTACTGCGTTTCCTCTTGACCATTTAAGTTCAACACATGATCTGCTGATCGAGCTGGCAGCTGATTTCATGTACAGACTGTCAAATTGGTCAATGGGTTTTTGGAGGTGAATTAAGAAGTGGAACACACATGTCTCCCGTTTCCCACTCTCTATACATTGATGTTCGATTGGATTGGAAGTGGTCCACTCTGGTTTCAGCCCTGAGGTAGTTCACACCACAGTTGACTGCCCTGCAGTGTCTGACTCCTGTATTAGGTCTCACATTTTTACCGGATTCCATCTCCAGGAAGGAAGCATCACTATTCCTCATAGGGTTAGGGATTTGAACAAACCCCTAACCCTAAGTATTAAAATATGACATGCTATGGACATGAATGCACCTCAAATCATGTGGCTTTCTGAGCAGAAGTTTACCATCACAATTTGATGGAAAACCAGGTGGACAACAAAACATGCAAAAAATGCCCATAGACTTACATTGAAATCAGGACAAAGGCCAAATCTCCCGACCTGTGAGTGGGCTCATTAGACTTAGGCTTAGCAACCACCTCACAAACACCAACTGTAGAACACCCTCGCAACCACACAGGTAACCACCCACAACACCCTAGCATCATGGCAGTGACTTTTGAATGGGGAAGGTACCACTCACATTAAAAAAGTTAGTGTGAAATCGATCTCATTTTAAATGCAAATAATTTTTCCCAGATAAATTCACATTTCAATGAATTGTATTAACTTTCAAAGGGGTGCTATATTTTAAACAAAAGTTCCTGGTTGAGTACAAATTAATGTCAATCAACAGCATTTGTAGCATAACGCTAATTACCGCAAAAAATTTTGAGTTGCCACTCATGTATTTAAGAAAACAATATTTGTGGTTACAGTAAGGCACTTACAATTACAGTGAATGGGACTAGTTTATATAAGTTAAAATACACTGTTTCAAAAGTATAGCCACAAAACATAAACATTATATGTGTTAACATGATTTTAGCATGTTGAAATCAGGATTTACCACTGTTACAGCATTTACCAGTTTACCGGCATTACATGGTCATGTTAAAGAGATAGTTCATCCAAAAATGAAAAGTCTTTCTTTGTTTACTCATCCTCATGCCATCCCAGATGCTTTTGACATACTTTCTTCTACAATTCAAGTGAAAGGTCCCTTAATGTAATTGTAATTTTTAATGAATCGAGGGTTGAGTGGAAATAATTTTTTGTGGTAATCAAAATTATGCCACAATTGCTGTCAACTGAGTTAAACTTTGAACATACCTTTAACTACATTTTGAATATATATATATATATATATATATATATACATATACACAGTACTGTGCAAAAGTTTTAGGCACTTGTGAAAAATGTTGCATAGTGAGGATGTCTTCAAAAATAATTACATAAATAGTTTTCATTTATCACTTAATGTCATACAAACTCCAGTAAACATAAAAAAGCTAAATCAATATTCGGTGTGACCACCTTTGCCTTTAAAACAGCACCAATTCTCCTAGGTACACCTGGACACAGTTTTTCTTGGTTGTTGGCAGATAGGATGTTCCAAGCTTCTTGGAGAATTCGCCACAGTTCTTCTATATGTTTAGGCTGTCTCAGTTGCTTCTGTCTCTTTATGTAATCTCAGACTGATACTATGTTTATTGGGGTTCTTTGTGGGGGCCATGACATCTGTTGCGGGGCTCCCTGTTCTTCTATTCGAATCTTTTCTATTTGCAAAAGTAATGTTTGGGAGTCTAACATTTATATTTCCTATTGACACACTAAAGCTGAAGATATAAATAACCATCTATAGACAAATGCTTTTGTGAAACATCTTGTGTGCCGAAGACTTTTGCACAGTACTAATATATATATATATATATATATATATAATATATATAAACGATTTACAAGTGTTCTAGTGTTTTTACTGGCGTGGTATGCTTCAGATCCAATTTCACTATGAGCCATGTCATTAAATTACACTCAAATATCATCCTGTCTTAATGTCCCAAACGAGGTAATGTCCTGTCATGTGACTCCCATCAACCACCTGTGTAGACTTTGTCTTAATCCCTGCTGATCTCCTCTTTGCTTTGAATACTTGGACTACTGAGTGTAACTAATTCTCCCACACAAGGATATTGTCTTCCCTATTTGAGCTTTGTCTGTCCTCTCATTCACTGGTCTCATTCGTTTGCCAAGCAGCCGGACAAAAAATAAATAAAAAATTAAAAAGACTTAATGAGTTAACCTTCACTTCATTCTAATTGTCTTCTTTGCCGCCAAAATGACAAATAGGATAAACAGTCAGGAGAATATCCCCAATGAATGCATTGTTTCAACTATTTGTTTGAAATCTGAAAACAATGCAAACTTTCATAGAGTTTAATGTATTTAACTTTTGCTGGTTTATAATTGCCTACAAAGATACACATTATAGTGATTGAATAAAGCTGTCCTTTAAAGGACCATGGACTTTTGTGAGTTTTCTTAAAATGAAATCTAAAAGCTCTTAGGATGTTTTTATTTGTTAACCAAGCCTGCAATTGCTGCAGACAAAAGCACACAGTTTGCCAAACGGCTCACAATTTTTCAGTCTTTGCCTGACATCTTGAGGCAGCCAATAGACTCAGTCCTATAGCTAATGTATTTTTTGGTGTTAGCGAAAGAAAGTAGTGCTATCAAACAATCAATACAGTTGTCTATTTGAAATGACTGTTATATTACAAATGACTGATATTACTGGAAGCATTTTTTGTTCTAATGAGGGAACTTAAAGGAACAGTTCACTCAAAACTAAAAATTGTCATATTTACTCACCCTCACTTTTATTCACCCTATTAGTGAAGCTTGCAACAGACATCAAGATTTTCATAGGGGTTCATCCAAACTAATCGATGCCTTCAAAAGACATGGAATATGACGCACAAGTCACACAGACTACTTGTATGATACCTTTAAGCAAGGACGATTCTAGGGTCAATTGATATTCGGGCAGTCTGATCTCATGAAATATACATGACAATGGCAACATTTTTTCAAACCAAAATTATATGCTTCATTACACATTTGGCTGCAGTTTTCCAGTGAAATGCCCAGCGGGTGGCACCAAACTCGAGTGAAATTATGTTGTTATCAGACAAGTTCTTAAGGTGAACATTAGATGGATGTTTTAATGAGTAAAACGTACCTCCCTAACCTAAAACTTTAACCTAGACCTAACCAATAGTGCATTAAAAGATAATGATAGATAAACAAAAAAGACATACTTATCCTAAATCAACACCTAAACCTAACCGATAGTGTTCATAAAGATACATGAGAGGTGAACAAAACAGAAATCCTTATCCTTAACATATGCCTAAACCTTACGACAGAGTGTTTAAAAGCAAATTCGACATAAGAAGCACATTTACTGAAGCAACCGCATCATATTTTGTTGCTCCTCTGGCATGTTCACATCACTTACACTTTGGATTAGAGCATCCTTGGCTGAACTTGAGGTTTGGTCTCCGAGTTCAAAGTCCAACACTCTATCAGTTGAGCTACCACGGAAGTTAATTACATTGGAATACGTGTGTAAATGTACAGTAGGTGGGTCTCCAATACATGCGTTAAATTATAATGTTTTTCAAATGACTTTTTAATTCAGTGAAAGTGTTTTGATATAATAACACAGCAGTGTGTGAATAATAGAGCAGAAAATACGTTTTTTATAAAGTCCTAAACAGATATAGTACCCATGATTTGTGTTCAAGTGAATAAAAGGCAGTTTTTGTAGCGCCCAGTTTACTGGTGTTAATTTCACCAGTAAGCTGCAGAAAAATGTAGAAAGCAGCACGTAAAGTTTGAAAAAAATCATTAATAGTAACGTTCATTCTATGAAACTAGGCTGCATTTGGGGCTTAGCCCAAACCTCTATGGATACATAAAAGGCTATCCTTCGAAGAAATTCGATTGCGATTTTCAATTATTTATATCAAATTCTCTTTATTTGGGGAACTTTCTCAACAAATCTTGCCATATGCGATTAATTGCGATTAATTAATCTGCATGTCATGTAATTATTGACAGCCCTAATTATATATATATATATATATATATATATATATATATATATATATATATATATATATATAAATAAACCTACACAATATTAGGCAGGTGGTTTTAATGTTGTGGTGTGTTATCTGTACCTTTCGTGTATTCATTCATTTAAATTTATGCTCAGTGCCAAAACCTAACAAGAACAAGGTTAAAAAAAAAAGACATCTGAACATTTCCCAGCAAATGGTTAACACATGACCCCCCACAGTACACAAACAGTGCATCAGACGGAGGAATGGTACAGACGACTATTCCATAGAGACGGCCAGTCCCTATAGGAGCTTTTTCAGACAACCATTTGGTGCACCCATCCCTAACCTATTGACCTTCAACCTAGAGAGGTCAGCGGTGTCAGGGAGCCCAGATCCAGCACAGGCCTGTAAATCAAACACTGGCGGGAACAACGCACTGTCCAGGGTCCCAGCCAGGCCTGGCACCATCACTCTCCTAGCTCTGACGCACTACCAGCCCGGTTCCCACTGAACCATGCCACCCTGCCAGCCTTCGTGACCCCATCTGTGATACATCAATAACTGGTCACACTAGCTACATTAATACAGTCAGTGTTCAGGATTGACAACCGAATTTACGAACAGGTGTGATTCTGTTTAGCGGAGTGGAAGGAATACTGTATGAACGAGAAACCAAAGTCAAGCTCATTTTCTATTCTTGCATTAGTGTGAATAACGTCTAGAATCATAGGAACAGAGTCTGCAACAGAATTTGCATACTGTTGGAGTAAGTGCTGCATTTGATGAAGAACATACTTCTCGGTTGTTAAAAAAGTACATTCTATAGGTATGCAGGCGACTCAGGCGAGTATGAATACATTCCTGGACATACTTCATGTCTCGCTATGACACAGTAACTACAACAGTGAAAATGAATTACTCTGGTTTTGCTAAACAAGTACACTTTTAAAAACAAGGACTGTCTTAGTACACTACCACTGAAAAGTTTTAGAACACCAAGACATTTTTTTTTTTAAAGAAACTGATGCTTCTTTTCATCAAGGATGCTTTAAATTGATCAGAAATAGTGCCAAAAATATATTACAATTATGCAAAGTATTATTGTTAGTAAAATGAGTGTTTTATATTTTTATTTATTTTAAAATGATATTTTTACCAATGATGGCAAAGCCCCATTTTCAGCAGTTATACTCCAGTTTACTAAGAATATACTGTGTCACCTACTCCTTAAAAAAAAAAAATCATTCTATACTCAAAAAACGTATTAGAACGTTTGAAAATGGTTGTGTGGCGCAATACAGTGTATTTTTATTTTTTTCAGTTGCTGGGGTATTGAGTACACTTGCATGTCAAATTAGATTTTATAAATGTCCAAAAATCAAAACAAAATAACAGGAGGACATTAGAGTCTCTAGGTTCTTGGCTAGCACCTTCAATGAAGAATATAGAATGCTGTAGTCACTCTCATTCATAACCAATCTATGTAACTATAACTGTATTTAGCACTCTAAAATAGGATTAACAAGCATATTCTGCTGCTGTGTAAATGTAGCCACTGTAGATGAAACATTCTCAGCCGTTCACCCTCCCAATCCCACCTGCTTGATGGGGTTTCCTGTTCTGGCTTGTATCACAATCCTGTATCTTTCAGGCACTGCTGCACCTGGAACTCTAACACACAAATCACACTTTGAGGGTCATCTGTGCCCTCTTGAGACAGTGAACGTTAAACACACTTTGGTTTGACCTGTGTGGGATCGCCACAGGGCTCGCTCTAATGGCCAGAGCCATAAAATGCTCGTGTTGCTGTTTTTCTAGCCAAACGACGACACCAGTTGTTCTGATTCCTCACTGGCTTTGTGATCCGAGTCATCTTTTCCACATGGATGAACTCAGGAGGGAAAACTATTTCACCTTACGTTGACTCCAGGATCTAGCAACAGAGAACAGTTCTGTGCTCTCTACTCCTCTTACACTGTAAACAGATGAAATTTCTCATTATCACTGACAATAAACCATCTACATATGTAAGGAAGCCACAATCTGAGACATTTTACAATGAAAAAATACTTAGAATAATAGATTGGTTCCAAAATAAGTTTTCCTTCTCTAAAAGATTGAGAAGGAAAAAAAAAGGTGTTCACCAAGAGTGAAAAAGCCAGTTAAAAATGATTCATGCATGCTTTTACATTTATTAATTCATCAGACACTGATAAGCAAATAAAGCAAGGGGGAACTGATCTCACTGTGAATTCGGTGACAGTAGGTAGAACGTTCTTCAGCTGAAATCGGTCTGTGTATACCAAAGTTCAAACTACTGCCCCCAGTGGCCACAGTGGGAAGTTTTTTTGAACATATGGGCCCATGTCCACATAGTGGCACCAAAAGTGAATTGTTTTTAGTTGTAAATTATGTAATACAGTGAGGAGGAAAGCATATTTTAGAATTTTATAAACCTAACCATCAGTGGAGTAAAAACTTGCTTGTTTTGATTATTGGGGGAGGGGGAGGGGGGGTCCCCACGTGAATCTCCGCCCTTGGTTAGCTTTATACAGTGCATATCAATGAAGAGATGGCAAGTCTATCCCTCACAGCCTCATTTTCATTCCTATAAAAAAAAAAAAATCAAAGATGGCGCTA
Source organism: Myxocyprinus asiaticus (assembly GCF_019703515.2). Classification (NCBI taxonomy): domain Eukaryota; kingdom Metazoa; phylum Chordata; class Actinopteri; order Cypriniformes; family Catostomidae; genus Myxocyprinus; species Myxocyprinus asiaticus. The sequence goes on from NC_059359.1 coordinate 6,805,895, forward strand.
CTGTGAGTAAGGTCTATGGGGTCGATGTCTGGGTACTGGAACATTTGGTAGCAACATATCGACTTCCTGTGTGATTATGTTGAAGCAGAAAATGCTCATAACTAAATCACCTCATTTCCAATATTTAGTAAATATCAATGAGAGAAAATGAACAATTTTATAACAACTAAGATTTATCTAAATATTCCCATTGTCTATAATCCAGAAAATGTGCATTTTTCTGTATCAACACAACTCTTCACAATCACCATGCTTACCTGTTGATATTTTTGATTTAAGTATTCAACTATGATATTTCACACAAGGATTGAGAGATACTCATAATGTTTGTCTGGTGGTCCATGTGAAATGCTTAAACCAAACATACTAACATTGCTTAACTAACTTCATGTTTAGAAATATATACACACACACACACACACACACACACACACACACACACACACACACACACACGTATATATGTGTGTATATACACACATATATACACATATATATTTTTCTCCAAACATACCTTTGCTCATTGCAGGAAAAAGTTATATTTTAACTTCATCAGTCCGCAGGACTTGTTTCCAAAATGCATCAGGCTTGTTTAGATGTTCATTTGCAAACTTCTGATGCTGAAATTTGTGGTGAGGATGCAGGAAAGGTTTTCTTCTCATGACTCTTCCATGAAGGTTACATTTGAGTAGGTGTTGCTGCACAGTAGAACAGTGCACCACTATTCCAGAGTCTGCTAAATCTTCCTTAAGGTCTTTTGCAGTCAAACAGGGTTTTTGATTTGCCTTTCTAGCAATCCTACGAGGAGTTCTCTCTGAAAGTTTTCTTGGTCTTCCAGACCTCAACTTGAACTCCACCATTCCTGTTAACTGCCATTTCTTAATTACATTATGAACTGAGGAAAACGCTACCTGAAAACGCTTTGCTATCTTCTTATAGCCTTCTCCTGCTTTGTGGGCATCAATTATTTTAATTTTCAGAGTACTAGGCAGCTGCTTAGAGGAGCCCATGGCTGCTGATTGTTGGGACAAGATTGGAGGAGTCAGAGTATGTATAAAGCTTTGAAATTTGCATCACCTGGCCTTTCCAAACGATGATTGTGAACAAGCCATAGCCCTAACAAGCTAAGGTCTGAGACCTTGGTAAAAGTTACCTGAGAGCTCAAATCTCTTGGGGTGCCCAAACTTTTGCATGGTGCTCCTTTCCCTTTTTTCACTCTAAAATTGTATAAAATAAAAATAATACACTAATATTGTTTAAAATGTTGAAAAGAATGTTTCATCTTTAACTTTATGCCTTTTGGAGATCAGTTCATCTTCTACTCACTTAACTATTCACAGCAACATAAATTTTGACCAGGGGTGCCCATACTTTTGCATGCCACTGTATATACAGTACTGTGCAAAAGTTTTAGGCACTTGTGAAAAATGTTGCATAGTGAGGATGTCTTCAAAAATAATGCCATAAATAGTTTTCATTTATCACTGAATGTCATACAAAGTCCAGTAAACATTAAAAAAAAAGCTAAATCAATATTCGGTGTGACGATCTTTGCCTTCGAAACAGCACCAATTCTCCTAGGTACACCTGGACACAGTTTTTCTTGGTTGTTGGCAGATAGGATGTTCCAAGCTTCTTGGAGAATTCGCCACAGTTCTTCTAACTATTTAGGCTGTCTCAACTGCTTTGGTCTCTTCATGTACTCCCAGACTGACTCTATGTTCAGTGGGGGACTCTGTGAGGCCATGCTAGCTGTTGCAGAGCTCCCTGTTCTTCTATTCTATTTGCAAAAGTAATGTTTGGGAGTCTAACATTTATATTTCCTATTGACACACTAAAGCTGAAGATATAAATAACCATCTATAGACAAATGCTTTTGTGAAACATCTTATGTGCCAAAGACTTTTGCACAGTACTGTGTGTGTGTGTATATATATATATATATATACACATATATATACATACACACACACACACACACTACCGGTCAAAAGTTTTTAAACACTTGACTGAAATGTTTCTCATGATCTTAAAAATCTTTTGATCTGAAGGCATATGTTTAAATGTTTGAAATTAGTTTTGTAGACAAAAATATAATTGTGCCACCATATTAATTTATCTAATTACAAAACTAAAATTTAACCAAAAAAATAAAATAAAAGTTTTTGAAATTGATGACTTGGACCAAATAATAAAGAAAAGCAGCCAATAAGTGCCCAACATAGATGGGAACTCCTTCAATACTGTTTAAAATGCTTCCCAGGGTGATACCTCAAGAAGTTGTTTGAGAAAATGTCAAGAGTACATGTCTGCAAATTCTAGGCAAAGTGTGACCACTTTGAAGATGTTCAAATATAACACAGTTTTGATTTATTTTTGATTTTGTTTAGTCACAACATAATTCCCATAGTTCCATTTATGTTATTCCATAGTTTTGATGACTTTACTATTATTCTAAAATGTGAAAATAAAATAAAAATAATTTTTAATAAAGTATGAGTGTTTCAAAACTTTTGACCCGCAGTGTGTGTGTGTACACACACACACACACACACACACAGATCACCCACAAAATAAAAACCACTTTATTAGGTACACCTGAACATCTATTTATTCTTGCGATTATCTATAGATTATCTATCGGCAAATCGTTTGGCAGCAATGTAATGTATAAAATCATGCAGATATGGGTCAGGAGCTTCAGTTAATGTTCACATCAACCATCAGATTGGGGAAAAAATCTGATCTCAGTGTTTTCGACCGTGTCATGATTGTTGGTGCCAGACAGGCTGGTCTGAGTATTTCTGAAAACAGCGCCAACCCTATTCTTCTCACCACAATTGTTCAGAGTGTTTATCTGAATTACCATAGACTTTGTCAGTTCGAACCAGTCTGGCCATTCTCTGTTGACCTCTCTCCTCAACAAGGCATTTATGTCCACAGAACTGCCACTCACTGGATGTTTTTGTTTTTGGCACCATTCGGAGTAAATTCTAGAGACTGTTGTGTGTAAAAATCCCAGGAGATCAGCAGTTACAGAAATACTCAAACCAGCCCATCTGGCACCAACAATCATCCATGCGATTATCTAATCAGCCAATCATTTGGCAGCAGTGCAGTGCATAAAATCAAGCAGATATGGGTCAGGAGCTTCAGTTAATGTTCACATCAACCATCAGAATGGGGAAAAATGTGATCTCAGTGGTTTGGACCGTGGCATGATTGTTGGTGCCAGATGGGCTGGTTTTAGTATCTCTGTAACTGCTGATCTCCTGGGATTTTCACACACCACAGTCTCTAGAATTTTTTATGAATGGTGCCAAAATCAAAAATCATCCAGTGAGCGGATGATCTGCGGATGCAAATGCCTTGTTGATAAGAGAGGTCAACAGAAAATGGCCAACCTTGTTCGAACTGACAAAGTCTACGATAACTCAGATATCCGCTCTGTACAATTGTGGTGAGAAGAATAGCATCTCAGAATGCTACTCTGTGCAATACAGCGGGTTGACGCTGTTTTGGCGGCATGAGGGGGATCTACACAATATTAGGCAGGTGGTTTTAATGTTGTGGCTGATCGGTGTATGCAGTGTATATATATATATATATATATATATATATATATATATATATATATATATACACACACACACACACACACAGTTGTGCTCAAAAGTTTGCATACCCTGGCAAAAATGTTGAAATTTTGGCATTGATTTTGAAAATATGACTGATCATGCAAAAAAACCTTTTATTTCTTTTATTAAATCTTTTATTTAAGGATAGTGATCATATGAAGCCATTTATTATCACATAGTTGTTTGGCTTCTTTTTAAATCATAATGGTAACAGAAATCACCTGATCAAAAGTTTACATACCCTTGAATGTTTGGCCTTGTTACAGACACACAAGGTGACACACACAGGTTTAAATGGCAATTAAAGGTTAATTTCCCACACCTGTGGCTTTTTAAATTGCAATTAGTGTCTGTGTATGAATAGTTAGTGAGTTTGTTAGCTCTCATGTGGATGCACAGAGCAGGCTAGACACTGAGCCATGGGGAGCAGAAAAGAACTGTCAAAAGACCTGTGTAACAAGGAAATGGAACTTTATAAAGATGGAAAAGGATATAAAAAGATATCCAAAGCCTTGAAAATGCCAGTCAGTACTGTTCAATCACTTATTAAGAAGTGGAAAATTCAGAGAACTCTTGATACCAAGCCAAGGTCAGGTAGACCAAGAAAGATTTCAGCCACAACTGCCAGAAGAATTGTTCGGGATACAAAGAAAAACCCACAGGTAACCTCTATACAGAAATACAGAAATACAGGCTGCTCTGGAAAAAGACGGTGTGGTTGTTTCAAGGAGCACAATACTTGTTGACACCTCTCCAAACATAGCGCATATGGTTGTGACCATAAAGCTCTATTTTGGTCTCGTCACTCCAAATTACAGTGTGCCAGAAGCTGTGAAGCGTGTCAAGGTGTTGTCAGGCATATGGTAACCGGGCTTTTTTGTGGCATTGGTGCAGTAAAGGCTTCTTTCTGGCAACTCGACCATGCAGCTCACTTTTGTTCAAATATCGTTGTATTGTGCTCCTTGAAACCACCACAACAGGCCATCAGGGCCATTTGGGTGATTTCTGTTACCATTATGATTTAAAAAGAAGCCAAACAACTATGTGATAATAAATGGCTTCATATGATCACTATCCTTAAATAAAAGACAGTGTTTTTTTTTGTTGTTGTTTTTTTTTTTTTTGCATGATCAGTCATATTTTCAAAATCAATGCCAAAATTTAGCAAATTCTGCCAGGGTATGCAAACTTTTGAGCACAACTGTGTGTGTGTGTGTGTATATATATTTATTTATTTTCTTCAGATATTAACTTTACTGCAACTTCTGTATGTAACCAGGAGTAATTTCCAAAAGTTTAAGAGGCACCAGTCCACAGATACACCATCAAAGCACTTCATGCTGTCTTTATCAAGCTGCACTCTTGTGACATGTTGCCCTCTGGTGGTGCAGTTTTCCCAGCTAGTATGCAGCCGCAGATTTCAGATAATACAGCATTATTTTAAAATAATGTATTTAAAAAAAATTTAAGTTCTGTTTTTGCATGCTGATTGGTCAATATACAGTGTTCCTGCCATTCCTAAATATACAATATAACCCAGTGACTGCTACACACATAGGCATGTTCGGGTGAATATTACGAAAACTGTCAAGAACATGTTTGGGCCATGTTTCAACCTAAAATCAGAAGAAATTAGAAATTATATATTGCTAAAAGAAAATGTCAAATTCACATTAATTGCATATTATCATTGTGATACATTATTTGAAGCTGAATTCTGCAACAGGAATTTTATAGTGCCACAGAGACACAGGGCCTCATTCATGAAAAACGAGCAGAACGAATTGTGTAAAATCGTTCGTAAAGCAGGCCTGACGCAAATTTTCAGATTCATGAAAGTTTTCGTATTTTCAAAACGTTAGTCAGTACGAACAAAATTTACACCTGCTCCCGACCATGTGTAAATCGTGCATAAGACATCGGAACAATGTCTAAAAATAATTAATTAAATGAGGGAAATTAACCTTAAAAAAAAAAAATAATAATAATAATAATAATAATAATAATAAACTCTTATTTAGAAGTGTTTCTTTGCTGCTTGCATTTATTATTTCAAAGTATATTTTTTTCTTCACAACTGCTATTTCCAGCAGAAGTTCTTGATATGGGTTTGCGTTTGATTTTCTCGAGTGAAATAATGCCCTCTAACGTGACTGGATGGCCTTCCTTATATGGTGTTTTCAAGGGCGTGGATTATGATAACTGTGAATGAATGTGCACGTGCGCTCTATTTACCAATGTTTGGAATTCACTAACATTCACAAGTTGTACTAACAAATCTGGGGAATATGAAGCATTCGTGAATCCGGCGGAAAGTTTTCGGGAAGCTCCATTTAATGTGGAAATTACTCCCAATTCTTTTGTGTACTTACGAACTTTTCATGAATGAGGCACACAGTGTTTACAGTTTGAGAGAAAATTAACTTATGTATGGATTACTTATGGCTGTCTCTGCATATTAAACTGGGATAGAAGTATTTTAACACTGAAAAAGTTACATACTTAAGCTTTAAATTGTACAGTGTATATATATATTATTCTAGTATTTGTTGCAATGCCTTACATTTATGCTGATACTGCAGTAATGAGAATCTAGTGAGAATCATCACTGAGAATAATGGGAACAAGTAAAATTTGTCATGAAAACAATGTCACAATGCAAGGAAATCTTTCTGCAAATTATAATTTCTTATTTTCTTTCTTTAGATTTGAGGGGGGGATGTAACCCGGACATATTAACTGCTCAGTTAACTTCTCTAAATGAGTTTATTAATAACATTGGCAGATATTTTTATCAGGAATTTTGTAAACAGATGTGTTGCTACACATTCACATGACTGCAATACTAATTTGCCTGGCGCCATCTGATTTCAAAGTCATTATATGAAAGTATTTGCTTTTGATGCAAATTTAGCATGAATCTGTAAGTTTCTGAATAGTATTAACCCACTCAAAACAATATTAAATAATTGCGTTTATTAATGTTTGTATTTAAGTTCAGAAAAAAAAAAAAGATTTTTAATCTCAATCATTTCCAATGTGCAACAAACCAACTGGTTCTCTCTTTTCCCATCTCATCATTATACCATTAAATCTTTAGGAAATGACAAACTGCATCTCCACAGTCAGTCTCGACCTGCCTTCAGTTTTTCAGCCACTGTGTTATCATGTTTGGATCCTCCTAGACACGGAGGGCTTTTGGCCAGGCTGGGGTTGCTGCTCCACTGCTGGGGTGTCTTTGCCTGGATGGCAAGGGCATGAACGCAGGTACTGAGCTCTTCTCGCAGTGTCTCATTTACAAGGCGATGACGCTGCAGAAGAGAAAGACCCTCAAACTGAGGACTCACCACCAGAACTCTGAAGTGGGATTCAGAACCAGGGGGCACGGCATGCATGTGGCTCTCGTTTATGACCTCCAGGTGCTCAGGTTTGAGGGCCTGGGTCAGTTTGGTCCGTATGGTGGCCTCAACCGGACGGGGACCACTGGGTTCCATGTGTGGCCAGTGATGGACAAGCTGTCTGGATAAAGGAAGTATGCAGGAGGAGGGACGCAGGCAGCGGAGAGCATGAGACAGCATGAGGCGTAAAGAGAGGTGACCACCTGTAGAAAACATGCAACACTCTTTGACATGAAACTGTGACCGATTTTAAAGACTATCACAAGCTAACAAATGTTGGTCAGAAATCAGACAGATATTGGTCTAAACCAGTATTTCTTGAAGGAATAGTTCACACAAAATGAAATTATCTTTTCATTGTGTATGACTTTCTTCTGCTGAATACAAACGAAGATTTTTGAAGAATATCTCAGCTCTGTAGGTCCATACAATGCAAGAGAATGGGGTCCAACAATTTCAAGCTACAAAAAGCACATAAACGCAGCATAAAAGTAATCCATAAGACTCCAGTTGTTAATTCCATGTCTTCTGAAGTGATCTAATCGGTTTGGGGTGAGAACAGACCAAAATGTAACTCATATTTTGCTGTACATCTTGCCATTGTAGTCTCTAGTCACTATCATGATTTCAAGCTCAATTTCACTTCCTAGTGCTTTACACATGCGCAGAGCGCTAGATGGTGCTAGGAAGTGTAATCAAGCTTGAAATCATGATTGCCAAGGAGACTGCAGATGCCAAGATTTATAGTGAAAATTTAGTTTCATTTTGGTCTGTTCTCACCCAAAACCGATTGCATCACTACTGTAAACATGGATTAAAACACTGGAGTCCTATGGATTACGTTAATGCTGTCTTTGGGTGCTTTTTGGAGCTTAAATGTTTTGGACACCTTTCACTTGCATTATATAGACCTTCAGAGATGAGATATTCTTTTGCAGAAGAAAGACAGTCATAAATTTCTGGGATGGCATGAGGGTGACTAAATGATGAGAGAATTTTCATTTTGAGGTGAACTATCCCTTTAATCCTGTTCCTGATGCCCTCTGGACAATTTGTATTTCAAATAAAGGTGAGAATTTCTGGGGTTAAAACGAGAGCAAATGATGGCAGAATTTTCAATTTTGGTTGAACCAACCCTTCAAACTGTACAGCTTCGCTTTTGTTATGTACTTATGACATGTAGCTATAATACAATTATAAATAATCCCTCTATTCATATGTTGTCTTTCTGCAGTTCGATACTGATCGTACCGGAAAACATTAAATGGACAATTTAACTATGGTAACCTCCTCGGACTTCTGTTTACGAGCGTATATTTGGCGCGGAATGAAGGAGAGAAGAACGGTCAACTAGCGTGTTACGACAGAAAGTCGCCATTTGCGTATACCATACAAATGAATGGGGAGAGCCGTAAACTGCAACCTACCTGTCGCAAACTTTCCGGCGTCTAATTTTATAAAACATACATTTTATCGTCGTAAACTCCACACACAGTTGATTCCAAAAGGATTGTTTAGTGTAAAATATATTGAAGATTAGCGGACAGCATCTTCCCATTGACATCCATTAAAAAACGGTCTTTGGTCTCGTTGCAAGTGTACCGTCCATAGAAGGGCTCTGATAGTGTATGCACTTTGACATGCTTACCGAAAGGCAGATTAAATATCTAGAATTAAAAATACTTTAAACACCCGTAATTCGCTCCGGGAACAGATCTGGATGAAGAAACACTGGTTTAAATGTTATATATATATATCTATGTGTGTGTATTTGGGCACATTAAAATATCTTGCTTGTTTGTGCACCAGACATACGTAGAAATGTAATGTAATAAATAAATGCCATGGTCCATATAAGTGATTTCATACTGTTAAACTGAAAAGATTAGATGACATGTTTTAAATTTGTGTGCATTGTTATTTAATGGCGTCCACGTTAGGCTATTTAAAATATCATTTCTTTTACATGCATATTAAAGAAAATCTGGAAAGCATTTCACTCACCTTTTATACAGTCTTCAGTATATTTTTGTACAACAACATACAGGAAGCGATACATGCAGATCCGCCTTCACTGTTTTGATGAGGCAGCTGAAATTACTTTACTGCCGCCTACCGGCAAAACAAATAATTATATCACATCTAGCGTTGAGGAAGATGACGGTGCAGGTTGACCAATCAGAAGAAAGGGGCGTTTTAGGCCACACCCATAAGTGCGAATCAAATATTCAAGCCATTTATTAGTGAAATTAAATAATCAGAAATGCACAAATGTGCCGTGGCTATGTTTCCAATTTCCTATTCTTGACTTGAGCATTAAACCAATATTATGGAAAACAAATAATTACTTGTTTTCCATTTCGATTTAATGCTCAAGTTAAAAATAGGAAATTGGAAAAATAGCCACGGCACACTGTGCATTTTGATTATTTAATTTCACTAATAAATGGCTTGAATATTTGATTCGCACTTATGGGTGTGGCCTAAAACGCCCCTTTCTTCTGATTGGTCAACCTGCACCGTCATCTTCCTCAACGCTGTGAGACTGAATAAAAGTTCTCTGCTGTTTCATTGTTCAGATAAATTCGTCTCAGTTGATATTAAATTATTTACAAAAACTCGCCACGTTCATTGCAGCTGAGCTATCTCTCTCATCAAATAGCCAGATTTATCAGACAGCCCTACACATAAACTTGCTGTCTTTGACGTTGTTCCGGTTTGAAAAGGCATGGATTTAAACGAGATGACGAAAATAACCATACATTCATAATACTACTGAAGCATATGCCTAGATTGTAAAGACATAGATTTACGTTTAACTGCGGGATAAAGTTAGTTTAAGGTTTTTATTCGTTCGCTATTCGCCTATGCTGCGTAAGGGACCGTCTGAAAATTCCACCCACAACTAAAACGTCACTGGCGTCAGAGCAGTCATATATTTGTCCATTGACTTGTATGTTCTATCTAAAAAAAAATAAAAAAAATAATCCTATTTAAAAAAATAAAACAAACCACTACAGGTTAGATTTTTACAGTTAGTCAGTCTATCCACTGGGAAGTTACTATAACCTTTGGCATGTGAAAATAACATTTTCAGGAATTTTTATGATGATTATCCTAAAATAACCTAATACTGTACTCATTGGATTTACTGTAATAATCTCATCTGTCATAAATACGTCTATCTACTTGGAATTTACTACAACCTTTGGAATGTGAAATAACATTTGGGTGAATTTTAGTTTTTTTTTTTTTATTTATTTTTTTTTAAATAATCTAATACTGTTAATTATTGGATTTCCTGTAAACATCTCATCTGTTGTATGCCAGTCTATCCACTGGGAACTTACTACAACCTTTGGTATGTGAAATAACATTTTGGTGAATTATTATTTATTTATTTTAAATAATCGAATAGCCTACTGTGTTAATATTATTCGACTTACTGTAAAAATCTCACTTGTAGTAGCTCAGTCTTTTAACTGGCAACCTACTACAACATTTGGAATGTAAAAGTGTACTTTTAATGGTTTATGTTTAAAGGCCCTAACTTGCACGTCAACTGAATGATTGATTGAACACTGACTGTGTTTAATAGTGAGTGGAATTTTCAGACGGTCCCTTAAGTACGCTAAGCATAATTCTGCAGCCACACCAAATGACAGTTTTGCGCGTAGTGTTTTATGTCTGTATATTATAGTTATATACCATTGATATTTATATACCATAACAGTGTGTGCGCAATATTTGCAAACTTGCCGCCGGCAGAGTGCGCGGGTACGAGAAACCGAATATAAAAAAATATCGAACCTAAAACTAACTTTACCCCGCTCTGGGAGCTTAGGTGTGAGAGACGTGCTCATCATGGAAATTATGCTAAAAGAAGTTCATGAATGCTCGTCTCTCAAAAGCTCGACCAGTGAATTTTATTTCAGCATTTAGCCTTCACATTGGTCTGATAATAAAAGGCACACAAAACTGCCGCATATACGAACCAGTAGGTAAAGGCCACCCATATTCCCATACAAAAACATGGATGTGGGAATCTGAGCTTGAAATTAGCACTCTTCGCTTTCATGTAAATACTTATTGTCTTATATAAAATATGAAATGTAACAAATCTTCCAATTTATATGTTATTATTATTATTATTATTATTACTATTATTATTATTATTATTATTAATCATTTGTTATTTACTGTTGTAGCTGTTATAATTCACTGGCATGAAAGCTCATCTGTCTTGGATGCACCCTATTCCCTGAATCTTGCTTTGTTCATTGCACTGCAATATGTAAAAATGAAAATAAACAGATTCCTTCAATAATCTTTGATTTCTCATTTCAAAAACGCACGAAACACTGATGTCAATTTAAAAGCAAACTATTGCTGCCTTAGACTAATTATTAGGACAAAAGGTGTCCTGACTGTAAGTCCACCATGATGTGGTACATGACTTAAAATCGGGACTGTCCTCGGTTTTAAAGTGACTTCTGGTCACCCTAACTGTGAATTCCAGCTGATTCTCCAGTGCAGTGTGGACCACCAATGCCCAAATGATCAGCTGCACTGCATAGTACCACTTATAAATGAATAAAACAAGTTGTGTGGCACGAAGAAGGATAACTGTGAAAAGACATTTGGCATACAGAGCGAGGGATTAATCTTAATAAATATCTTAATAATATGTGTGTGTGTGTGTGTGTGTGTGTGTGTGTGGGCAGGTTTAAGTGGTGGAGGACATTTTTTTTAGGTTATAAACTGGTAATTACAAGGGTATTATGCTATAAATGTGGTTTATGAGGACATTTAGTGTCCCCATAATTTAAATCGCTTAAAAAACATACTAAACGATGTTCTATTGAAAATGTAAAAATGCAGAAAGTTTTCTGTGAGGATTAGGTTTAGGGGTAGGGTTGGGGTTAGGGTTAGGGGATAGAATCTATAGTTTGTACCGTATAAAAATCATTATGTCTATGGAGAGTCCTCATAAGGATAGCTGCACCAACGTGTGTGTGTGTGTGTGTGTGTGTGTGTGTGTGTGTGTGTGTGTGTGTGTCCAGGTATTCCCTATTGTGGGGACCTAATGTCCCCACAAGTATAGTAAAACCTGAACTTTTTGACGTTGTGGAGACAATCAGTCGGTCCCCATGAAGAAAACAGCTTATAAATCATACTAAATTATGTTTTTTGAAAATGTAAAAATGCAGAACGTGTTCTGTGAGGGTTAGGTTTAGGGGTAGGGGACAGAATATAAAATTTGTACAGTATAAAAACCATTATGTCTATGGAGAGTCCTCAAACATGAAAACCCAACATGAGTATGTGTGTGTGTGTCGCTCTTATCAATTGCTTCACGTGGCAATGACTGTCCTAATGCTAAATCGCATGAAGACGAAACCTGTCTGCTTTCAGTGAACATTTTACCTTGATGAGAGAGATAGCTCAGCTGCAATGAACGTGGCGGGTTTTGGAGAATAAATGGTAAATAATTTAATATCAACTGAGACGAATTTATCTGAACAATGAAACAGCAGAGAACTTTTATTCTGTCTCACAGCATTGAGGAAGATGACTGTGCAGGTTGACCAATCAGAAGAAAGGGGTGTTTTAGGCCACACCCATAAGTGCGAATCAAATATTCAAGCCATTTATTAGTGAAATCAAATAATCAAAACGCACAGTGTCCTGTGGCTATTTTTCCAATTTCCTGTTTTTAACCTGAGCATTAAATTGAAATTACGAAAAACTAGTAATTATTTGTTTTTAATATTGGTTTTGTAAATGAATAATGAAATAAGTCATTTTTTTTTTTTTTCTGATTTTGAATTCCTAATTGAATATGAAATGAACGCATGATGCACAGACCATATATCACAAATATATTTTAAAAACGCAATTGTTTTGTTTTTAAAAGCACATATACCAAGCAGTTTTCTATATATTACATAAGCAACGTTTCAGACAATGTTTCAGTATCTACAAACGTTCGTTTACAAGTGGTCAGAGCGTGTATTTTCAAATGGCGCCAAATTGACGCTCGCGAACAGAAGTTGCGCTCGCCTAGGCGCTCTCTGCTGGAATCTGTCTCGGTAGGACGAGTATCGACAAAACTACTAGGCTATGGCTCTTTTATACTATTATAATAAACTTAAAGCATTGAATATACTGTAGTTGACTGTTGGTTCCTCTGTGAAACGCAAGACAGCCCTCATTTAAGATGGCGCTTGGAAAATTACCACAGAAGAAAATCCCTTTAAAAATTTAAAGGCGCATTAAGTAATTTTTTCCACATTAAAAAAGTTTAACTCCTAAAGACATGAATTGTAATTTTGCAATATATGTAGGAAATCATGAGCACTCACATTATAGACTATAAATATAGACTCCAGTCATTACAGTAACCTTATAAAGGCTGTTTCATTCTACATGGAGAGGGTCCGCACATGGGGGCTGCCATTTTAGAATCACATGACCAGCCGAATACTACTCGCTTAATCTTAGCAACAGTCCTGTTATTTGACACTTTCACTCACTGATTAAATTTGCACAGACTACTTTGCTTCACAGTAAAAATCACCATCCACTTTCATTCTGCCTAACATCTCCTTTTGTGTTCTATAGGAAAAAAGAAAGTCATACGGGTTTGAAATGACATGAGGGACTAAACTATTATGTTTATAAATTAAATCACAGTGTTTGAATATTCACAAAATGTACAAAGTTTGTCTGATTGGTGCATCAAGAATGCAAATAATCTATTCAAGCTTTATACCATTTGTTTATTATTTGTACAGTATATGTTTTAAATCCATTGAGGGACAGTTTTGTTTTTTGTTTTTTGTTTTTTTTGCCCCATGTCAGAAAACGAAAGGAAATCTCTCACAAACTGTAATACAGAACCATGTTGGTAAAGATGGAATAGACTCTATATTCAACAATAAATAATGTCAACGTCATTTCCATTCTCATGTACAAAAAAAAAAAAAAAAAGATAAAATTAACATACAGTAGTACACTGTTTCTCATGTTCAACATTTTTATATTTTTTGTTTTATTGTTCCACATATGAATTATTTTACATACAAACAACTACAATCTCTACAGCACAGTACAATGATAAGGTGATAAACTCTCTGTCACATTTAAATTATGGCAATACATTTAAACTGACAAAAGCACCAGAGGACCTATGGTAGCCTATATTTGTAGAGTACATGGATGTTGGCCATTTTTTCTTCTTCTTCTTACAGCTGTTAAACGCCTGCAGTTTCATCGAATGTGGCCAGCGAACATTTTGTGTGCTTTCTTTCCCAACAGTTTGGGGGCAGAGCAAAGAAACATGTTTACCACTTATTGCTTTGATTTTGCACACAGGATTTGATTGTTGCTAAGTGAGCCCATATTTATCAGAAATACAAAAGACCCTGTAACAAAACCCAAAAGTCTTACAACCAGTACACAATCTTAAATGATGAAGTGCACCAAATCCAGGACTGCTTTTACGCAGAGAGAAGTTGTACAGCTTCACTGAGATTAGTTACTGTGATTCAGCATTTCACAGCATACAACAGCAATTATGACATACTCATTTGTACTTCAATGAGGGGAACAATGGTGACACGTTTGAGATGGGACAATAAAGGGTTACAAAACTGCAGAACTTTAGATGAGAAACTGTTCAGATGTTGAAGAAATGCTGTGAGAAATCATGGCAAATTAATTAATGGGCCATTTTGACAGTGACATTAAAGAAGTTTTACATCAACATACGTTGTTGTGCATAAAATACAATTATATATATAGTTTAGTGACAAAGCAAATCTTTAATGTTTCAATGTTAGTATCTACTAATTGTAATCAGCTCACAAATTATAGAAATAGTACACCCCAAACCATTATTTACTCCCTTCCATATCATTCTAAACCTGTAAGCTTTTTAATTTATGAAGACGGACATGAGGGTGAGTAAACTTTCATTTTAGAGCCAGAATTTAGCTTTTCAGATCAACTATTTTGTCAGTATTCAAGAACAATGATATGTCTATAAGCCACAAAATATTTTTTATTGTTTATATTTGGTCTATATCTTTATTTGCATGCTTGGATCACCACACCTAGCCAAAATGTCAGTGTATTACAAATTGTGTTATTTTATAGTACAAACTGAGGGAGTAGAAAAATTTGACAATAGAAGATGCACACTGTCACAATTGGAACACGTAAGGATTGTCAATACAGCATCTGTGGGGCCTGGGTAGCTCAGTGGTAAAATATGCTGGCTACCACCCCTGGAGTTCCTTAGTTCGTTAGTTCGAATACCAGGGTGTGCTGAGTGACTCCAGCCAGGTTTCCTAAGCAACCAAATTGGCCCGGTTGCTAGGGAGGGTAGAGTCACATGGGGTAACCTCCTCGTGGTCGCTATAATGTGGTTCGTTCTCGGTGGGGCGCGTGGTGAGTTGAGCGTGGTTGCCGCGGTGGATGGCGTGAAGCCTCCACACGCTCTATGTCTCCGTGGCAACACGCTCAACAAGCCACGTGATATGATGCGCGGGTTGACACTAATTCTGCTGACCAAAGGTGACGACATGGATGGCAGTTTCTAGAACATTTAATTTTAAAATGTTTCTAATTTAAATGAATTGTAATGCCTTTATAACCATTTTAAGTGCTTGAAAAGTTCCATTTGTGCCTAAATTAATCATGAATTAAAGGGGTCATGACATGAGGAATCAAATTTTCCTAGATCTTTTGACATATAAGATATCATTGTACTATAAAAACATACTTTAAGTTTCAAAACTGAAAACTTCCTCCTTAATAGAAAAAGAGCATTTATTTAAAACAAGCTGCCAAAACGGCTCGTTTGGAATTCATGGAACTTGTGACGTCACAAGGACCAAATACATCTGCATTTGCAATGCACACTTTTCCGTCATTGCACCCTTGGCTCCGCCCACTGGTGCTCAGTCAATCACACAGGTAAAGAGAAGAAAGATGGGGCCTGTCATGGGAGATTCATCCTAAATGGACTTACATAGGACACCTTCATGTGCCTGTTTGGATTTAAATGTTTTTCTACATAAACATGCACAGACAAACGTTTTTGACCTCTTGATACATATCTCGGGCTGCTTTTAAAAGATACTGTGTCAAGTTACAACTCTAAAGAGGAGAAGCTCTCCGTCATTCAACTGCTGCCTCACGTTCTCTCACCCATCTGTACTATTTTTAGTTGTTGGTGTATGAAAACATGCTGGAATTTTACTGGAAACTGGATGTGTCTTCAGCGTATTTTAGAGTGGATTATATGTTCGACTCGTATCATACCAGTCACAATACAATTCAAGCTTTGCAATGGAACTGTTATTAAAGAATGGGGCAGTTAAAACATTTGGACGCAATCACAAAAACCGTAAGAAATGGTTTCATTCATGAATATTTCATATGTCATGACTGTTTGATAGTTTATAGTGCTAACACTCTGTTTACACCACGAGCGTCCGTTGACGCAATACAACAGCTTGAGGCTGTCTACACCGCGCGCTTCGACACAAACTTTCTAAACCGTTTATTTGTGCTGTTGGCAGTAACAGCGCTACCACGGAACAGGACATCTGTTTACTGTCTGCGTAACGTGATGCGCCGCAACAGACGCTTCCATGGTAGACAGCATCATTGATTATAATGGGCTCTTCTCTTACTTTTGACACGACTCTCGCGTCCAATGTAGACAGGGTGTGAGTGTTAACAGTTGTGTTTGAGATGAACAGTTTAATACTGTATATGCGGATGCAATGTGTTGGATGTGCGTTATGTGTAAACCCCGACATTTTGTTTTATAATGTTGTGGAGCTGGTTCATTCTCTTCCAACTGAGTTTCGAAACCGGTTCTATTCGAGGGGCTGCACAATGTTAGCCAATCATAACAGTGGACGTTTTCGTTTAAGTTTTAAGGAGGCGCTTAGGCCAAAACCGAATGTTTCAGGCAGAGGGCCAGAGACAGGGTGCAAAATTATCATAAAATTATCTAAATTATGACTGTTTTAATGCAAAACAAAAGAAAAAAAAAAAAGAAATTACTAACATTATCAGTGGACCTCAGGGAAGATAATACAATTATTTTAAAAAAGAGCATTTTATGACCCCTTTAAGTGCTCGACTTTGGTCTAATATATTTGCGCATTTCTAAATTCTATTCGAGGATTTTTAAATCTAAAAATTATTCAGTTGTATTATAGTGTTTACTCTGAGCACATAATATGGCTGCTATCCTAAAAATGGCAGTAAAGAACGTTGAACGACACCTAAAAACTGTTGCTGTGTAAACACGTTCAGAAGCATCGGAAACTGGGTGGGGTTTTATCTTATCTGATTTTTTTGCTTCAGTATCTATTTACTTAACAGGAAAAGCAGTTATCCATGGAGCTATTAATAATTGTGCTTGGTAACTGTAGCAGAATTGGACAAATATCACAAAGTTTTTTTGTTTACTGCTTGTCCTAATGGGATACCCATGTTTTTTGATGCCCAACAAACACTACAATTTGATTACATTTCTTTGATACAGACCTTCAATTAAAATCACTTTTTTTAAATGCTATTTTCACTTACTGCAACCAAGTCACCATAGTATTTTAAACATCAGATCAACAATGATCCAGCATTCATATCACCCTGCCTGTGGCACTACATCTGTTTCTACAGATAAAGTAAAAAATACTATAAAATCAAACTCTCATAAACAGTTATACAAATAAATACAAATATTCAGAGAACACTCAATATTTCACATGCAAGCACACACACACTTCCATACATACGCACATACTCACATACAGACGGATACCTCAGTTTCTTTACAAGAACACGAGAGAAAACATAAATGAGGGTGTCTGTGTGTGCTGCAAATTAGTGTATGGACTTAATCAGTCACTTTTTTTACATATATAATCGCTTTGATAAAAAAAAATAAAAAATAAAAATGAAATCCTTAATAAACAGATAATCTGTATATACAAACATCAAATGGAATCTAAGACTTGTAGGTACTAGTTTAACATCTGAACATGAAAGTATTTTTTTTTTTATGTATATATGTTTGTATATTTAATATTAACTTGAGTGTTCAAACAGACAGACTTGATTAACAGCTATTTTTTTATATATTTATATTCAATACATAATGTACATAATCATCAAAATAAACCTATTGGTTTTGATAGTTTAATCAAATCACCTTGTGCTTCATGTATTTATTTTTTCCTTTAGTTTTATGCCTGTGTTGACTGAATGATTTGGATCATTTAACTTTCGATGTAACTTTCGTCTCAAGGTTTGCGCACATTCAAAAGAACACAACTGAAACTGCTCTGTTGATATTAAGAGGAAAGCAAACAGTATGTTCTGTTGTTAGCATACTAGATCAATAATAATAATGCAAAATATGGATAATGGCAAAGCTCAGAGAGCTGTTCGTCTTGTCTAGACCACTCATCAATGTCACGTATTTCACATTTGAAATTATGTCTAAAGAATCATGGTTAGGGTACAGTAATACAGAGCACTTTCTTCAGTTATGTTCACTATCTTCAAGCATATTCATATTAATTCACACGTCATTACATGCACAACACCTTAAACAGACATCTTGAAAGAACAAAGGTATTTTTCAGATGAAACTGAACCAAAAACGAGTTCACCGATGATACGGACTATAATAATGTGACTTCAGCAGTAATTGCATTGAAACATCTAAACTTGAAAAGTGAGGCGTGCTTGAGCCGATATTGCAGACAATCACGGCATCATGCACAATCTTAAAAATGTTGTTCTTGGGACACAAAGGACTAGAGCAGAGCAATGACAATAACCATGACCAGGACCACTAGCTCAACACTGTCCATTAAAATATCTACCTAATGATGTCACGGGTCCTCGTGATGGTTTTCAGATCACATGATGGCTTGGACAAAGTTTAAAGGGAAAGTCAAACTGATCATGTTAATTTTCACATTCATACCATAAAGAACGCAAAGCTGGAATGTGTTAAACATGGCAGTTTTTCTGCACATACAAAGGGTTTCTATTATTCCTGTAGACAAGATCAGAAGTGGATCAAGGGGTCAATTCACTATAGAAAAAAAACTTTATCTGCTGTATAGAAACGTAGAATAACTGGATGGCTCACTCATTATTCCCATCTCAAAATGCCAGGGAACACATTTATACATATAGATTTGAATGAGGTCAAATTAAAATAATAATACAATTGCACACATTGGAGGAATGAAGATATCTCTAACTGATTTGTAAATGTGGTGTTTCTTTTCGGCTGCATCCAGCATTGCTCACTCACGGACAGGGTTTGGGGTTGGGCGACACAGTCAAGCATTTCCCTACTAAAACACAGCCACCTGCTGGCTAGATTATTGAAGCACCTGACCGCGAGTTTCTGGAAGCTTTAGAGCCAAGAAGCTTCCGACGGCCAAAGCTCCCGACGCGAAGAGGATGGGCACCGCTTTAGTGATGCCCACAAACGACTGGAAGATACTGATGCCCAGAACTGCAGCTAACTTACACAGGGCATTTAGAAACCCAAAGGCTGTTGTTCTGTAAAAATAAAAGGGAAACTCATTTAGAAAAATACATCAAATGTAATCTATCAAACATTTCTGGAATCAAATGATTGTCTAGCGATTGGCCTCCAAGGGGTGCTAAACAGCACAAATTGTTAAGCATTAATAAGCACTGTTAACATACTGTAGTTTCTAACAAATGATGCATTGGACGCTTGTGCCAGAACCACTGAGACGTTGTTCATTTTGACAGAGAATTTTAAGATATCCCCTAAATAATGATGCACTTGATCTGCACTGCAGTGGCAATGCAGCACAGAATTGTTGACATGAATAATTATCTATTAGTCATACAAATTAGTTTTATATGAAAACATTGAAGAGGCCAATCTTGTTATCTAATGTTATCTAACCTTTAAAAAAAATTACATTTAAGTGTGGCCTAAATTTTTTCCAAAAATATCCATAAACATATACACTGGTGTATTCTTAATGATGGTATTCCAATACATTTAACAATAACAATAATCACCAAAAGATAAACGTGGCCTACCTCTTGTCGGAGGGGTACAGCTCCACCGTTAGTACATCCAGGGCATTCCACGACGCAATGCTGATGCCCCCAAAGAGACACAGCAAGGCAATCATAGCTGATTCACTGTTTCCAAATGACAGGAAGAAGCAGCTAACACAGGAAATCACACTGGAGCCCGCTAGACCAGGTAAGGACAGAGAGAAAAAACTTGAATTAAATTTTAGAAAGGGCAATTGCTTAATTTTCTAAACCCCAAAAAGTGTTCATGGAGTAATGCTCAGATGTGGGATATTTTTGGGTCATTCTCAAATAATTGTGACTTTCTGACTTACAAAATATTGAAATGTTCAATTCAGTTCAGTTCAGTTTTTGCCCATAGAAGCTGAAGGTTAAATTGTTTTAACATCTTGACATATTTAAAGGGTTAGTTCACCTCAGGGTTGGTGCCACAGGGGGTGGGGGGTGGTTGCAGTGCCCCCTCAGCCAGACCCCCGTGTGCCCCCTCTGTCAAAATGCACTCATTGAGTTCAGTTGTTCTAATTTTGAGTACAGTGGTTTACTACCTTTTGCTGTGTTTTGTTAATGAATATATGTTGTTTTAAACTATTGGATATAATTTAATGCACTCAAACAAACAAAATTCATAACAAAATTCCATCAAATTGAATTAAGTTTGATAAAAATTAAATTAATAAAATTTAAATATATTGAGGCTTAATTCATTGAATTTTGTTTAAGATTACTCAATTAAATTTAAATCTTAAATACAGTAAATTTTTGGGAGTTTGCGCTCCAGAGGATCATTTGATAAGACATTTATTAGACAAAAATTTTAGATTTCACTTTTTGTTTATTTGGAATATTTTTTGAATTTTTTAAAGTGCTGACATGCCACAATTTCAGACACATGTATACATCCGAGGGATAAAGAAGCATCTTCTGGCTGCAGCCTCTGCTTCAAAACAGTTACCAGGAAATAAACCTATATCATGCACTCTGCTTTAGGAGGTGTTTAGGTTAGTGTGGTTTGTAAGCCTCAATCAAGTTTTTTTCAATGGTATGTTACACTCTCATTAGTAATTTTAGTTACTGTAAATTTTTCGCCTCGTACTTATAATTAATTATTAGGAAAGTGAGAAAATGAGCATACAAGAAATTGTAACTGTCAAAGCTTTTTTATTTCAATAGATTTAATTTATTTAGAACGTTTGGTGATGTTTGGGGGCAATTTCAAATGCCCCCTCAGGTAAATTATCCTTGCTCCAACTCTGGTTCACCCACATGCCATCCCAGATGTGTATGACTTTCTTTCTTCTGCTGAACACAAATTAATATTTTTACAACCATTTCTGAACTCTGTTGGTCCTTACAATGCAAGTGATGGGTACCAAAATTTTGAAGCTCCAAAAGCATATAAAGGAAGCATAAAAGTAATCCATAAGACTCCAGTGGTTAAATCCTTATTTTCAGAAGTGATATGATGGGTATGGTTGAGAAACAGATCAATATTTAAGACCTTTTTTACTATAAATCTCCACTTTCACATTCTTCTTCTTTTGTTTTTGGCAATTTGCATTCTTTGTGCATATTACCACCTACTGGGCAGGGAGGAGAATTTATAGTAAAAAAGGGCTTAAATATTGATCTGTTTCTCACCCACACCAATCATAATGCTTCTGAAGATATAGATTTAGTCACTGGAGTCTTCTGGATTACTTTTATGCTGCCTTTATGTGCTTTTGGAGCTTCAAAGATTTGGACTCTGTTGACTTGCATTGTGAGGACCTACAGATCTGAATTATTCTTCTAAAAATCTTTGTTTGTGTTCAGCAGAAGAAAGAAAGTCATACACATATGGGAAGGCATGAGGGTGAGTAAATGATGAGCAAATTTTAATTTTTGGGTGAACTATCCCTTAAAATGAACCATGTGGAAAATTACAGTTAAAAGGTAAATTAATAACTTTTTCTATATGCACATTCGAGCAGTCTTTTCAACAAGTTTTTAACATTTATAACACCAATGACAGGAAATCAAGGGACAACCCTTTTTTAAATTAATTTAAATTATTATTACTTATTTTGTTTTGCTTCTTTGCACACCTGTTAGGTCTTACACTAAGGCTTGACCTGAGAAAGCAAACTTTAAATAACTGTACATGTCATAGAAGTGGTGTACCAGCTGAAGGGGACAAGGGTTTTTTCAGGCAACCGACAAATTCAAATATATTTTCTACAAAATGTGTAAAACAATACATAGTCAAACCATTACATATTATTTAATGAAAGGTTAGGTTATAGACTGATGACTTTTAAACAGGGTTTCTTGACTATTTGATATCTTTTTCATGACTGAAAATTCAAAGGACATGTTTTTCACCATATTGATAATGACCCTTTTACTCCAGTCTCTGAACATTTGCATGTGTTTGGTTGTCAACAAAGAAGTCTCCAAGCAAACAAATTGTGGACAAAAATCAATGCTATAAAAATCAATCAATTGCTAGCATTAGTTCTACAGGTGTACAATTATCAAGAGAGAGCATAATATACCATGTTTTACACAAATGTCTCTGCAAACAGGTTTTATTATTATGTCATGGAACTTTCAAAGTTGGAAGTCTGTCTTCAAGTGACGTTTTATTACACTGTTCCAAGAAGTTCCTACCTTGGAATGCAGCATAAGTACTGTGGCTATGCAGCATCTTATTCAGCTTGGAAAGTCTGAATTTCCAACTACCTACTTGGAAATGTGCTATAGAATGCCACTTGAATTCAACTTCCAAATTGGAAACTTGTGTTCTTGCAGGTGCATGACATCACACAAGCATGGCACCACCCAGGGAGATGTACAAAGTTAATGATAAACATTAACCTTTAAGCAAATAAAATACATCAATGAGTCAAAGTTCATACATTACCAGTAGAAAAACTGCAAGCATTGCATAGAATCATTTATCCTCCACAATTTGGTTCCTAAGACACATCTCCGTTAACAGTCGAACACCTGCTAAGCTAACAGGAGCGTTGCATTTTTGTTTCCTTATAAGTCACCTTCCGAGCATCGGGCAATAGAATGCTTTTATGGTCGGAGATTGGAGATATTAAGTAGGAATATCCCACATCTGACATGGTAATGGTTACAGCTGACCAATGACAGAACAGCACTGATGCAACTTGTTTTGTTTTTGTGTTTACCCAACATCCTTAGACGTCCGATCTTGTCCATGAGGAGAGCAGACACTATGTTGCCAGGCAGGACAGCGAGTGTCCCAAGGAAACTGACGAAGTAGATCATGTAGGCATTGTTCTCATCGCTGAAATCCAGCATACAGCCCTCTTTGTTGTGGAGGAATGTGCTGTTGATGAGTTTGCTGTTGATCAGCCTGTACTTGAACAAGTCTAGAAAGAAATAAGGGCCCTTATTAGCAAGGCACAGTAGCTATTCTTCCATTACACTAAGACTTTATCTAAACAGGTACTGTAAACACTTCTAGATCAGACTTCAGTGAACTCAAATGTGTGCATGAATAATGCATTCAGTGGTATCCATCCATACAGAGCATTGTTTTATATGTTTCAGTTGTCATGGCTTAGAAGGCATAATAAAACACAACAGTATTTTGGCATTTGGGTTCTGTTCCAAAACCAATACCTACCTTGCTGCCTACTGCCTACATAGGCAGCTAAGTCATTGACAAATAAGGTTTTTTGTACATCTTCAAGAATGAAAGTGAGGTTGATGAGTTTGCTGGCTAGTGAATGAAACTGTTTTAACTGTGCAAACTAAACATTTAGAAATTATGCAATTTCTCTGTATGTATCTTTAATGAGGTTTCACTTAAGCTGTCAAACTACATAAAGACATACTGAAAATTGTATCTGAAAATACACTGTGTGGGCCATATGAAAGACGCATATACACAATATATCATCCACTGATGGCTAGAGTAAATAATCGTTGTCCTTTGATAATGATTTGGGTCGAATTTAATGGAAAACTATGTGAGTTACGCTCCTTGGCGCTGCAGATTTTTGAGCCTGCACTGTGTTTGCACCTTCATAGAAGATCATTTGAATTTTAGAATGCACCATGTTGTCTGCCAGTCATGTCCAGTGTGCGACCCCCTTTAATTTACCCTGCTGCTCACGCTTTACCAAAGTTGTGTAGAGAAATATGTTTGGTAACCCTATTTATATATAATAATCATCTGGAAAATCTTACGATTATCAATGCGTGAAAAAGGCATTGATCTCAAGCCTACTGGATGGTTGCACCACATGACATTTTTTAATTTAAGCCTCAGAAAAAATATCCAGAGTGACTATTTGCACCCAGGTGCACAGCTATTTGCACCCCAATAGTCTGATGGAAAGAGAAATTTAGAACAAACTGTGTTTTAAGTGACACAGCAGTGGCGTGAAGTCTTTAATATTTCCTTTAATTCTACTCATAATAATACATACAAATTAATATAAATGTAGATTTCCTTACAGTGATTTGATTAAGGTTAAGTCTGGGAGTTGAAAGAAGCATTTGATCCAGGTAAGAGGTGGGGTTTGTAGATTGCACGTGTTGCCTTCTTTGTCCAGGGTGAGAGGGGTGATGCCTTTTTCCCGCAGCTCAGCTTCGGTCGTCTGTAGATTGTATCGCTCATTTTGAGAAAGTCTCGGAAGACTAACCCATTCAAAAATTAACCATGGTTTTACTATAGTAAAATAGTAACCATGTTTATTGGTGAAACCCATAATTTTTATCCAATTAACCATAGTGTTACTACAGTAATATGGCGTTAACATAGTAACCATATTTAATTTTTTTGGTTACTATAATTTTACTGCAAAATACTATGTTGATACTATGGTTACTATAATAAAACCATGGTTCATTTTTGTAAGGGAAGGTTAGGTTTAGGGCTAGGGGTTGGTGTAGGGTGTCTGTGGGACTTCAAATAAACACAATAAACTCTCTGCCACTATACTGTAGGTTAGTATTTAAATAGTGTAAACAGTATCTGCCATTATTTGCACCAGAGTTGGGGTGCAAATAATATTTGCCACTATTTGCACTGAGGTGCAAATAGTATCTGTCAAAAATATCAAAATGACTTTGAATTGAAAACATGTTCATCATAGAAGAGTTGTGTGTATTCAAGTAATTGTTTTATGTGAATAGCATTTTTTATGCATTTTTGAATAATGTAATAGATCTGGAAGATAAAGTTGTGTTATGTCATTGACTCAGCAGCACGAGAAGGGAAACTTGACTCAGTATTGATTCCAGTAGAGTTTGATGTTAGCATGTTGCTAAGCTAGCAACATGATAAAAAAACAGTACATTTATTATAAAACTAAACTATAATTATAAATTTCATTATTTCAAACTTCAGAAGTATAAATATATAAAACATTAGGTTTTGGACCAGCCCTCATGTTAGGAGTGTGTGTGTGTCTTTGATGCCTTTAAATGCTGCCTAGGCAGGCAGCTCATTTGGATTTGGAACAGAGCCTTGGTTTCTCAGTCTCAGCATTCATGTGAAAGCTGCTCAGAAGAAACAGTCATAAACACCCTGCATGACTGAATCATGAAAAGGAGAATCTGAGCTTCTGTTGCTAGGATACGTGAAACATTTTCAGTGCATTCAATAGCTCTAGTGAACGGGGCCATTTTAACCGAGGCAAAACACGCCATATGGTTGTCTTCCTATGAAGGATCATTGATTTGAAAGGTGACGGCTTGAATCCAAATATTTCATACGTTTGACTGTGCTAATCACACTTCAGAAATTTCAACAGAAGCTATATTTGCTTAAAGCCAGGAGGGCTAAACCTGTGATCTTCTCACCAGTGTTGTAGAAGAGGGTGGAGATGAACGTGCAGTTTCTGAAGAAGGTGTTGCTTGATGTGATATCCTCAAAGTAGCATTCCTCAAACAGGGAGTCTTCAAACACCATAGACTTCATTTTCAGATTTAAGAACCTTTAATGAAAGAAAAAAGATTAAAGAGTAAAATGTTATTGTTTAGAATTTCTTCTTTTATAGCTCGAATATAATTTTTTATGTAATATATTTTTTATATAATAAGAGTTTTCAGTTAAGTATGAACTTTGTTTTGGACGTTACTCATAAAATTCCTTAGGAGAAATAAAAAATATGCACAAATGAGACATACAGTAGGAGTATAGAGCAAAAAAAATAATGTGGATAGCATAGCTCAGATACTTTGGAAGATTTGATGAGAAATATTTTAATATTAAGGTGAGTTATAAAATTGAGACTTTTAATTGCACACATCTTGAAAACTCTTAGCACAGTTTGATACATTGTTGAGATTTCTTAAGCAAGCCTGTCTTCATTTGCCATTCATTTATTCCCATTGCTCTCCAGGAGAAACAATTGAGAGAGTAAAGATACTGTATCTCCTTTGTGAATTAGTATCTTTCCTATGGGATCTGTTGTGCATGTTGAGGCAAATCTGTAATTTATTTTTTATTTAAAACTAACAATTTAAAATAAAATGAAAGAGTTAAAACTGCATGGAAACATTCTGAGAACATTGCAAAGATTAGAAATTAGATATATGTAAAGATCAGTCAAACACTCTAAAAACATTCTGCCTAGCTGAACATAAACTTCTGTAGATAAAGTTGAAGTGAAACAGCTGTTGATAATTGGTCCACATAATGAGAACAATAGTGCAGGGCACTGACTAATTAATGGTTGACAAAAGCTCTGTTCTGAACTCTAGTGAGCTGCCTTGCTGTCTAAAAAAGCAGGTACCTTTTAAAGCAGCATCCTAACTGAAATGGAACCTTAATAAGTGATTTATTTGAAATGCTCTTCATAGACAGCAAATCTGTGTGCCACACAATTAGCGTTCCTTTTGGAAGTGCATATTCCATGAGAATTTGACATTAGCATGTTGCTAAGCTAATGATGTAATACTCTAATAAGCAGGCAAAAAATTACATAGCTAACACCATTCATGGGTAAAATAGTGCATTTTTAATCAGACGGAATTTCTTTTTATCTGTAACTTACAGTACTGAATAAAATATTTAAATATCAGGGCTGTCGATTTAACACGTTAATTCAGTGCGATTAATTATATAAAAAATAACACGTTAAGAAATTAACGCAATTAATCATGTCCCCGGACCGCAATAAGGAATATTCCTGAGCAATTCAAGCTTGAAGTACTACCTGTTTTCTCCAGGGGGCAGTAAGCGAAACCTCAGCTGTATAGGCAATGCACAGCTTAAACAGAGAACAAACCAACCCTTCAGCAGACAGAACAACACGGGGGGTGTTTCTCAATTCTAAAAACGCAAAGAATGGACTTGTGTTCTTATGAAGACCAGTCTCGCCAAGCTACCTTGGAAGAACGAATTCGGAAGGACAGGAGGACGTAGAACGCATCTATTGCGAGCTTTAAGATGTGCTGCGATATTATGTTGCATAAATAACCGTCACAGCACATTTGAATCCAGTGGAAGGACTACTGGCATTGTCATACCAGTGACAGCATTAATATCATCACACCAGTGAGGTTTTGAAGGACTAGGTACTCGTTCAAAGAATAAATTCTGTAAACACTCGTTTTCTTCATGTGTTTATTACTATATTAAAATGATACCCCAAAAAATAACAAATGTTGACTGAGTATAAGGACTCTCACGAGCCGTCAGACTTTCACGAGCTTACAGTGATAAACTCTTAAGGAGAAAACAAAACAAAGTGATAAATGTCCTTCGTCTGCCATCGTAGTACAGAGTTCTTGCCCACAAGACACCATCCAATGCATCCTCGAAATCAAGGACACATCCGGGTAATTGCCTGCATTCTCGCTACTTGCGTTCTCGCTACTTGCGTTCTTGAGGATTGGAATCGAACTTTGGCAGTGGATGGTGACGTAGAATGAGTCCACGACATTGTGAAACATCCGAGGATATGTTCTTGGGGGTCATGAATTGGCTGGTTAGCAGGTCCATGTTAGTCCCTGCTGGTAGATGCTAGAACTACACCACCCGATGGCAAAAAGCATGTTTCCCCATAGACAGCCATTCAAAAGTAGCCATGATTTATGAAGAAATAATTTTTTTCAAGAACCCTTTCAATTTAAATTATTGAATTACATTATAGTACATCGTCATCCATTTATGTGTGCTTTTCTCTTTGCATATTTATTTTGTATTCTTTCTCTCCGCATGTAATTTTTCCCTTGGCGTTGTATGTTTCTTATGTTTCTGTTCTGTAAACTGTATATCTTTATAAGTATTTTTTTTTTTTTTTTTTTTTTTTAAAAGCATCTGTCTGATGGAGGTGTACACTGACTTCTCCTAAGAAAAGCTCTTATAATAAATTTCGGACTGATTGACAAATTAAATTGCCAATTATAGGCTCATGTTCAATAATATGCAAATAAACAATATATTGAATTCTAAAGCCACTTTTTGTATTGTCTTATCAATGCTTAACTCATCTGCCACAGTAAATGCAATGCATTTTAATTATCTGAATATTATTTAATTATATATATATATATATATATATATATATATATATATATATATAGATATATATATAGATATATATATAGATATATATATAGATATGTATATTATTTGCAATTATTTTAATATAATTATTTAATCATATATTGAATTATTGTTATTTGAAGGGCTTTCTTAGCAAATATTTATATATGCGATTAATTCGATATGTAATTAATTTTATTAAAATTTTAATCGATTGACAGCTCTAATAAATATTATAATCCACATTTCTCTCAACTGGTCCACCAGCTTGGATTAATTTTTTACTCATTGCAATGCATTCTGGGATTGTATTTTTCCACTAAGAGCTGTGGCCCCTGCAGCTGTACGGCCGTACGCACTGTGCGTACCATGAGCGCTCCGACTGACCTGAGAAACGTTTCCTCTCAGAATATTTCATCAGTAATAAAGTGTGTCCTGTATTTCTGTTGGCTGTTTAAAAGAACTAGCAATGCCCAATTTGCGAATTAATAATTCCTTTGAGTCGGTTCTTTTCAGTGAATTGGCTAAATGCGCTTTCAAAATGGTCTTAATCGATTCGTGATTCAGTACAATTCGTTCAGTGCGCTCTCTCAATGAATCATTTGGAGCGGTTTCTCACACAGTAAAACAGTATCGGGATATGTATGAATACAGAGAACAAACAGCGCTGGATACAGTGTAAATTTACCTACAATCAACTGAAACAAAAGGCTGTCTTTTTGAGAGGTAACTTTGAGAAACTTCAGCTAGTGCTGTGTCATGTGAACAAGGGGCTGTTCAAACCAAACATGTTTTTGCGTACGCTTGCACTGTTTTTCAATTGTTTTCCATGTAAACATTCGCTAGATGAATGTCTTTTGACAACTGCGTCACGTTTCACTGTGTTTTTAGCATACCCTCAGATGAAACACTGCAGGCGCCCATGACTAAGAGTACATGCAATTTAGCCTTCAATTAACCCTTCACTAAGCTCTGCCCTAAAAGCATTTCTGACAAATCCAATTTTAGCAACTTGTTGTGCGCCATTTCTTTGACAAGAGCTAGCTTTTTCCAACGAGAGTCTACGGGAGTAATGTGTGTTTGAGCAGTTTTAAGTGGAATTTTATAGAAATTATCCCAAAAAAGTTGTTTCTGGGCCATTTGTAATAGTAACACAAGGTACCTAGAGAGGAAACACACAGTTTGTTTTTCTTTCTCTTTAAAAAATCTTTGGATTAAATGGATGGATTAAACTGTGTCAGCCCTCATTCCCAAATGAACATGTATAATATCAGCAAGGACACCTACATTTGTTCCAATGTAAAATTAAGCTAATAAGCTAAATAACTTGACATTAACTCATTTAGGAATTGATTCAGGTCTTAGTAAAGGTGGCAGTAAATAAAGACTGCACAGCATCATAGTGAGTGTGTTATGAGACGTTATAAGCAGTTTTGTTCACTAACGTTATCAGGCATTTAATCGCTATCAAATGACACTTTTCTCTTTTCAAGTGACTGTGATAATCATTTGCCACATCACAGTTTCCACAGTTTATAATCAAATTACTGTGTAATGTAATGATTTATTTGACAACAAATATCAGATAAATATGCTTTACAATGTCACTCTTCATTCCAGCCCATGTTAGAATATTATAAATTTCATTCATGAGACTATTTTGCCTTAATGATGCATACTTTTTCTGAATAGTGCTTACTTGTTGTTAAAGTACTCTCCATTCCGGTGGATCTGGTTCTCTAGCGTAAAGTTAAAGGTCACGTGCTCCACTTTCTCTTTAATGAAGATCTTTGTGCGTGAGGAGTACTCTTGCTTCTGCAGGTATTTGATCATGTCAGGGAACCAAACAGTCAAACCATAGTAGCTGGGAAGCAGACAGAGGAGACATTTAAAAAAAACATGTAAAAGCACAAATCATTATCGTTATGTTTCAAAATCTAGTGAGCTGCCTTGCTGTCTACTTCCAACATAAGCAGCTGCACAAATGTTAGTCAGAACGTTAGTCTCAGTCACCATTCAGTTTCATTGCATCTTTTTTCCATTCAATGAAAGTGAATGGTGACAGGGGCAGTCATTCTCTCTATCCTTTTGTGTACCATGGACAAAGAAAGTCATCGGGGTTGCTGCAGTTTTTAAAGTCAAATTTAAAACTTTTTAAGACCTTTTTTCAGACCTGAACAAATCACATTTATACTGTATGTCCATACCACAACAAACCCACACAATCTCAAAATAAATCATGGATCACAGATTCTTTTATTTTAACAGACTGGGGCACATATTCAGCAAGGCCTTCTGCTTATCAACAAAAACAGGGTATCTGCAAGTTTTAAATACTCAAGACATGTTTCCCATATATTACATTAAAATCGGTTTATGTACCAATATATCAATACATACAAATTAGAGGTCGACCGATATTGGATTGTGCTGATATGCTAATAATTTAAAAGTAGTTAGAATTATTTGAAATAGTTTAGAAAGAAATGCAATAAAGTTTTTATCTGCCAATAGTTTTTAAAACTGATAGCCTATATGGAATGTAAAAGGCTTTATTTTCTGTGACAGGGTGGGCCAAATTAAATTAAATACCAGATGCATTGGGACTTTTAACTATTAACAAGCCTGGGGACTCTTATTTTGAAATGTCTGTGCTACACTGATTCCAGCTGCTCATTCAAATAGATAAGGGATAATAAAAAATGCACTCTTGCAATCATTGACAACATATTAGAATATAAACACCTTAAAGCACACATTCGTTACCAGTAGTAGCCATCAGCGATCACTTTGAAGCATGCAGCGCATGCATTTATTTAATCGAATCGTAGTGTTTTTAAGTTTAATAATAATCACATTAGGCCATATTGCGATTTCTGTCTTTCCGTCCTAAAATTATAGACCTCTTTAAATGATAATTAAGACTTTTGTTATGCCATTTTAGATATTTAAGACTATTTATGACCTTCAATTTAGAAAACTGAATTTAAGACATTTTAAGACTTTTTAAGGACCATGGGAACCCTGGTCATATGAGGGTGAGTAAATGATTTGGGAGAACGTTTTTAGTGCTTACCTGAAGGACATGGAAAACCACACGGCCATCATCATGTAGGTGATCCTCCTGTACTCCGGATTAAAGACTGTCAGGAAGTTTCGCCACACCTGGGAACCCAAGAATACAATTTGGTAAATGCAACCTAAAAGAAACTTATAATGGGAAACAGGATTATCCTTGAGTTCAATGTACTATACAAACATACTCTAATGCAGTGATTCCCAACCGGTGGTAGAGAATTGAATTTTGCTATGTTGAACCTAACAAAATCACAAGCATGGCTTCAAATAAAAATAATAAAATTAGGAATGGGTAAAAAATATAAATTTTCCAATTAATAGCGAGATTGCAAATTTTATTTGAATAGTCCCGATATCAGTCTTTTACTCTATGTGAAATTTGGCACCAAGATCTTTTTACTACATGTTGAGAGTAAGACCCCATTTCCACCTGGCATTAAGATGTGTTTCAGTGATACGATCACATGTGGTCAGCCCTAAATACAGGTCTAAATGGGGTCTAAAAAGTTTTGTGATCGGATAACAAAAAACACATATGAATGTGTTCAAAGACGCATGTCACCAGATCGCATTTGAGGTGTAAACACTAATTTGTCCTGTATGCATCCTGGAAGCAGCGAAGCACCGCCCCTCACCTGTCAATCAACTGCTGCGCTAAAACAAGAGTTTAAAGTTTGCCAGTTACAAGCGGCTTTAAAAGGAAATAACCGTCCGATCTGAAAATTTTAATAAGCAGATACATACACAATCACAAGAGCTTTACGGATCTTCTTTAGTGTGTCTGATATCAACACAGCTGAAGCTCCTTTAATTCAGGTAATCCACTAAAATAACGGATAATTCTGCTTGACATGTTGCGTTTGTTCTTAAATTACATTTCAACTGCATCTGGGAGTTACAGCACGCCATTTTTTTCACGTTTTCTTTGTCTTTTCTGACTTTGTTGCTCTTTATTATCATGCAGTATCACACTGACATAGTGATTGATGTTTGACATCATGAAACAGAGACCCTCCCCTCCAAATCCGAACACAAGTGGTCACAGGGGACGCATTTAAGTGACCAATTGTAAACAGCCATTTGTCTCACCTGACCACATGTGATCGGATGACCTGAGACGCATCGTAATATAAGTTTGGTTTGACTCGTTCCGGGTAACATGAGTCCAAAGATGAGATCCACGCAATTAATTTGTCATTGAATAATGTCTCTTTTAATAACCTTTCTGTTCTTTACAGTTTGTTGATCAAAAACAATAACCAAAAACATTTTATTCTAATCAAACATAGCACGGATGCGCTAAAGGATCCGTGCGTGATCTCTCTCGTTAAAATGCGCTCATTGGCTGAACTGCTGCCAGTAGTCTTAAAGAAAGAGTACCATTTTAGCTCTTGTTATACATATCAATGTTAATACAAATTATGCATGTAAACAATAAACATGGAATAAAACATGTATGCAATATAAAACAAGACATCATATTTATTGATGGAATACATGCAATTTGTACATTTTTAAAAAGCTCAAATGTTACCAAAATTATGAAAATCTAATTATAAAATATAATTCGTAAAATTTATATTTCGTAAAGTACCAAGCTAGAAGGTCCTCTGTATAATTAACAGCATTAGCTAAGAGACAATGTAGGCAAATGGACATTATAAATAAAAAAATACCTGAAATATAATTGTTTATTGTCATTAATAATAATCAACATTAATGATAATGTTAAATTATATAGTCTTTGGTATACAGCTTTGGTTTTGTGTCGATGAATGGGTACTTCAGTCTTACTGATGGTGCTGTGGGTGTACCTACAGCAAAAAAGGTTCACTTTCCAGTCCAGTAGCTTGGTAGTTTTTTTTATGGAAACTAAGCTACAAAAATGTGTCAGTCAAAAATCACCATGGTTACTATGCCACTACTATCAACACATTAACATATGTATTGCCACTTTTACAAATAATATCAACGTTTAAAAATCAACACCTATTCAGGATTTTGCAATGTGGTAAGTGCATTGTTATTCATTTCATATGCAACAAAAAAGCACCCAAAATTTGTCTAAATGACTTGTGCGCCATATTCCAGGTCTTCTACAGTCATATGATAGCTTTGTGTGAGGAACAGACTGAGCAGTTATTTATTGATAATATTCACTTTCACCGGAGCTCATAAATCTCATTCTCATTAGATTAAAAAATGGCACCTTTGGACCTGTCACAACAGGTTTGCCGTCAACGCTATTGGTTCTTCTCAAGTTTCATTTAATTGATCGTGACATGTTGCATTTCAAAATCCAATCACAAATGAGATTTAAGAGCAATGGTGGGGGGGGGGAAACTTTCTCAGAACACTACTTAAAATAAGGCTTGCTCCTCACAGAAAGCTATTGTAGAAAGCTATGTGTCTTTTTTAGAGCTTGGGAGTAATTTAAAATCACTTTAATTGTATGGAAAACAGAAGCTCTATAATTCTACCTAATATCTCCTTTTGTAATAAAAAAAACTAAAAAAACAGTAAAGGGTTGGAAAAAATGGGGGATGAGTAAATGATGACAAAATGTTCACTTTTCCTTCAAGTCTGTGTTCATTGTACAGTACCTGATGGAAGAGGTTGGTGAGCTTGATCCTCCAGCGCTGGTGCCAGACTGTGGCCTCTCCACCCATGTCAACCAACTCATCCATCTGTTTCACCGTCTTAATGGTGGTGACCTGTGGATTCCACAACATTTTTGAGAATGTGCCTTGATACATAACTGATATGCACCAGGAGTCAGTTTTGTGGCCTAAAGTGCATTATTGCTTATATTAAACAGTTACTTTAAAATAAAAATGACAGCTGTATTAAGTAATCGCAATCCAGAACCATAACTATGTAACTGTGTTTAAATTCAAATAAAACATGTTTGCATAATTTATATCTAAATAACTTAATTAACCGTGTTCATTTAAATGTATGAAAGACACTTTGATTCCCAATTTGGCCAGACAAATTGAAACCCATTAGCATGACTGCATAATAATTTCTTATTCATAAAGAAAAAATTAAAACTCCCACAGATCACTATTAATAACTGTTCTAACGTTATTGTTCTCACTGAAGGATTGTCTGTTGAAATCTGTAAAAATCAGTGTTACTCACCGAGAAGACCCTCTCTGGGTAGCCCTTTGCCCTCATGTTGGTATCATGGACTTGTTTCAGAATCATCCAGGCTTCATCATGTTTCCCGTTCTGTTAAAACACACATTGCAGTAGAATCAGTTCTGGTTTACTAGCTTATATTGCACTTTCATCTATTCTACATACAGCAGGACCCATAACAGAGACAAAAGCTCAGGCAAACAAGATTGTGGGAAGTCACTAACCTCAAGGTAGAAGCGTGGGCTCTCTGGCATGGTGGTTAGCGCCACGATAGCAGCGACGGAGGGGAACGCACACACTAGCACAAACACTCGCCAACTATGAAACTGGTAGGCTGATCCCATCTGGAAGCTCCAGCCTGGTTAACAGGAAGAGGCATATATTAAAGGCAGTTCACAATGAAAGTGTTTTGGTGTCCATCTGTGCTCTTTATCCATTGTTTTTTCTAAGTAAATGTGTGCTAGTCGGACATCTTTGACCGTTTGACCACGGCTAGCTGTTTTTTTCAGGAATAGGAGCACCACAATTGTTAGACACAGCTTCAGATAAAAAAAGTATGTCTACTTTTAAAAGCACATCTAAAGACACATGCGTTCTTTTAAGTTGGCTCTACACTAGCAGACTCAAAACAACATGTTTTGGCTGAGGGTGTCACACATGCAGACTGTTTTGCTGAGATCTCACTCTCTTCAGTCAGAAGTATGACACACTTGCCGATTAAAAATGTTGGAGGGGTGACACACATAATGACTCACCGCAACTATCTCTCTCTGACCCCTGTCACGTCGAGCTCGCCAAAATAACAACATGAGTAAAATTGCAATTGCAATAGAGTGATTTGGGGCGTTTATAGACATGTAGCTAGCTTGAAACAGAGGCTAAAATAGTTACAATGTTGCATTTTCTTCATGGTTTGGTAGGCTTTCACAAGATTATATTATAAAATGCACCAAAGCTGTAAAAAGTCAGTCAAGGTTATTTTTATCCGACATTAGTTGCTTTTGTATTATTTCTGCAAAATGACAGAATCACTATGGATTTTAATCAGTGTTTGTGATATGCAGCTGAGTATGATAAAAAAAAAAAACAATTCCGGTCAGCTTGTCATCTTGTCAGTTCTTCTCAGTGACAGAATGATTTTTTTCAAACAGACCAGATGTGTTTTTTCAGTGTTTGAAGCCAACTTCAACGGTTAAGTGATTAACACCTCCTGCTGAGAGATGCTAATGGGCGCTCTGTCTCCCTCTGTCTGGCCGGTGATTATGTTAATGAAGCTAACACCTGAAAATCATTGGAAAAATCAGCTAGTGTAGAGCCAGATTTATATGCAGTGTGCTGTGTCTAAAAAATTTTAGAACAGGAACGCTTTTGTTCTGAACAGTTAGTCAACAGAGATGAAACTTGCACTTAATGAAGTATATTTACCAATATGATACCTTGAAGGATTATAACACTTTAAATTGTGTTCAAATTTGTCAAAGAATTATGTTGCTTTTAGTCCATGTCTATTAGTCCTTTTCTTCCAGG
This sequence comes from Myxocyprinus asiaticus, assembly GCF_019703515.2. NCBI lineage: Eukaryota > Metazoa > Chordata > Actinopteri > Cypriniformes > Catostomidae > Myxocyprinus > Myxocyprinus asiaticus. Next base: position 6,842,329 of record NC_059359.1, read on the forward strand.
AAAACGGACCAAAAATATGAATGAAAAAAAAATGCTTTCTAGAAATGTAAGCACAGCATAGTTCTAGAGGGAAGTTTCGCAGCTGTACATCATCGCACCATTAGCTAGGTAACTCCTAGCCAATCATGTGTCAGCCATCGCTTTATAAGTCTGCTTACAATCTATCACATTGCTGTTTCAGTGTGCCAACAAGGCAACCTCCACCACCCCACCGCCAAAAGTTGAGTTCCGTCTTGCGCAGGAGTAGGCTCCTATCTCCGGCAGGATCTGATGGTTCTGAGTACAACTTCTTCAAACCGCCAGACGGGGCTTACACCAAAGAGAGACATTACATTCCTGTTTCATATTCATCAAATAAATGTCATTTCAAACTTGACTCAAGTCTGCGAGTCTTCCTGATAGAACTAGTTCTACCTGCCACAGACTAGCACTAGCAAATAGCAAACCAAATTTCATGGCCATGACGTAAACTAAAGACCATAGAGTGCAACAATGCACGCCTACTTTTTCAGCTGTCTTGATTCCAGAAGTATTTTTCCCATTCATTTTTTTCATAGGGATTTCATGAAGTACTTTATGAAAGCACCCTAAGCCATGAACCAAACCAACCAGCTCCGAAGTGAATTACAACATTACAAACTTTGATTTTAAACAAAAAGTATTTGAAAATTGGACAAAAAGACAAAGGGACAAGACTGTGTACTGAACATCTTTCCATCTTAAGTTACAGGTTTAGTCCCACTGGAGTAACCAGAGGTTAAATGTCTTGCTCAGGGACATAATGGTGATAGTTCATGAATCATCCCTTGTGGGGTTTGGATCTACAACCTTTCAGCTACCAGCCCAGATCAGGTAACCACTGAAACTACACCCAACAATAAAAGCATGATGTTTACCATAGTGGGGAATGATGGCCCAGGCCATGGCTGCAGCGTAGATGCCTCCAAACATCCAGAACATGCAGAGCCAGCTCAAGTGCTCACCACGCTTCTCCTGAGCAAGAAACTCAGAGTAATATGAGAACACGATGGGAATCGAACCACCAATCCTATGGCACAGAGAGAATTAGGGGCATAAAATATCTAATGTAAGGTGATGTACTTTTATGTTGACAATACATTTTTGTTAAAATAGCCAGATAAACAATTTATTTTGAAAAGTGTAAACACCAAGTGGTTCCCAAGCATTTTTGTCAGCTGAATCCCACCGACCTCAAATATTTATTTAAAGGGATAGTTCACCAAAATGTAAAATTCTCTCGTTATTTACTTACCCTTATGCTATCTCAGATGTGTATGACTTTCGTTCTTGTGCAGAACACAAATAAAGATTTTTAGAAGAACATTTCAGCTCAGTAGCTTCGTACAATGCAAGTGAATGATGGAAAGAACTTTGAAGGTCCAAAAAGCAAATAAATGCAGCATAAAAGTAATCTATATGATTCCAGTGGTTAAATCCATATCTTTAGAAGCAATATGATAGGTGTGGGTGAGAAACAGCCCTTTTTTACTATTAATTCTCCCTGCCCAGTAAATGGCGATATGCATAAAGAATGTGAATCGCCAAAAACAAAAAGTGAATGTGGAAGTGAAAGTGAAACTGGAGATTTATAGTAAAAAAAGGACATAAATATTGAACTTTTTCTCATCCACATCTATCATATCACTTCTGAAGATATGTATTAAACCACTGGAGTTGTATGGATTACTTTTATGCTGCCTTTATATGCTTTTTGGACCTTCAAAGTTCTGGCCACCATTCACTTGCATTGTATGGACCAACAGAGCTGAGATTTTCTTCTAAAAATCTTTCTTTGTGTTCAACAGAATAAAGAAAGTCATACACATCTGGGATGGCATGGGGGTGAGTAAATGATTAGATCATTTTCATTTTTGGTTGGATTATCCCTTTAAAAAGCATAACCATAAAAAATGATATTGTTATTTTTTTTATTACCAATTGCAACCTATTTTACATTCATGTTATTAAATCATGAAGGTTTATTTAATTTAATTCAGCATCCCTGTAAACCCCACTTGGGAAACCCTGCCTCAACCGATGGCATGAGTTTGGGGGGAGTGTTCAGGAAACCTGTTTAAAACAGTTAATATTTTTCCCATTTTTCTCCATTGGGTCATGCTGGTTACAGTGTCAAAGAAATTATACACTTCAGCTTTAAATTTAAACATAGAAACAAGAGGATGACACCTAAATGCTAATTTTTATAGTAGTCTTCTTGTTTGATATTTAAGAGGGTCATTCAAGCATTTACCCCACGCCGGAGAGCAGGCGACAGAACAGGAAGGAGCTGTATCCTTGGACAAAGGAGGAGAAGAAAGCAAATACACTGTTGATGGAGAGAGAGATGAGAAGAGTCTGTCTACGCCCGATTCTGTCAGCCAGACCTCCCCATACGAAGGCACCCACCATCATACCCAGGTACACAATAAGACCTGAAAGACAGAGAGACGGTAATCATACCAGAATCCTGTTCAAAACCATATCATATTAGCACAAGTCTACATATTCTCTACAGAACAAGGGATCAAGATTTAGCTGGTTAGTTTGCATTGAATTCGAATTTCGAATTTCAGTCAGCACAGGCCGATTTTGCAGCAGATATTTTGACCTACTGTTGCCGAATTCACAGTGTTATCAGATCAGTGCTCAGGTAGATTACTTCTGAATTGTAATCTGGTACTGATTACAAATTCCATTACTAAAATTGTAATCAGTAAAGTAATCTCTTGGATTACATTTTAAATGTAATCTAATCTAATTTTTTGGATTACCTCTAACCTAATTCTTGTTCATATGATGTCACATGCATTTGAGTAGGATAAGCATGTACTATTCTGACAATTTTGCTTAAATGCATTTGCTAAATATGAGAATTGATATGATTTTTTGTGTGTGGTTACTTGATATTTGTCTGTTTCTGAGTAAAATAAAAAAAGCACTTTAAAATGTTCTTAGTCGGACAATTATAGCATTACAAATTCCATCCATTTGTGTAAAAGATCAGACCAGTTATATTTGTGAATCAACGTCACAAAAACAGTCTCAAGTTATCTCAAAAGTTATCACAAAAGCAAAAGTGCATTCATGTATATTTTTTAAGCCATTACTGCCTTTGCCTGATTAATATGTAAACATGTAATCCATAAAAATGTAACTGTAATCTGATTATAAATATTTTAAAATGTAATTAATCTAATTACAAGTACTTAATTTTTGTAATCTGATTACCTTATCCAGATTAAATGTAATCTGTAACCACCCAGCACTGGATCAGTCTGGGCTACATATGATAAAATATAATTACAATTTTAATTGTCTTGTTTCATTGTTCACAAAGTGCCCACATTCATTTCCCGAAAAAGGGATGTCCTTTGTGCTTGTAAGAGAATGTCTTTGGATAAAGTCTGATTTCAAGAATTCACACAGACTTCTGAATGAGGACTGTTATTTCACAGCTCTGCCTTCAGTTGGTCATGTGACTGAGGGTGTGAATGCAGAAATGCGTCATCTAGCAACACCACAGCAGACTGCTGGCACCGCTGGCATAGATGTGCTGCCATTGACTGTTTGCCAATGATGTAGCAGTAATTTACATGCAAGTCACTTGTGGATATGATAAGCAAAACACATACCAGATGAACATTTTATTGCTCAGATGTTGCTCTTTCAGCTCAGGAGACTTTGTTAAGTTTTCAGTTATGTTTCATTAAAGTATCAACTTTGTTGAATAAAACAGATACAACTGAGACAAATGTTAATGTACCATAAGAGAATAGAGCTGTAAAATAACATGTTGGCTATAATTCTGGTCAACATATTCTGGTGACCAGTCATGCTGGTGTTTTCTGCCTGTAAATGACCAGTCTACAGAAGCTGGCAGCTGTCAGCACTGTTTTTCTCTCACCTTGACATCACAATGGTCCGCAATGGCAGACAGGCATGATGATAAGCCTAGATAGGCATCACTGCATTGCAGCAGCAATGTCTGTTATCTCACCCAGTGGTGGACTGGCCATCAGGAGAACCGGGACTTTTCCCGATGGGCCGGCCATGAAACAGGGCCGAATGGGCTGTGATAAGCTGAAATGGGCTGCCGTGTTATGCAGAACGGGCCACAAAACAGTGACGCGATATACCGAAGGGGGCAGCGATATGCAGGAAATGACAGCGACACCCCCCCTGCTCAACAACTTTTGGCCAATGCCACCAAAATGAAAAGGGTTTTTTTTGTCATCATGTGAGCCGTTCTGGTCAAAATGTTTAGATGTTTTTCACTGTGACAAGGAGGAGGGCAGGGCCGGGCCATGAGTGTGCACGGCAGGCCCCCAGTCGGGCTAATCAGCTGAGGAGAGGGATAAAGCCTAGCCAGATGCGGCAGTTCGGGAGAGAGAGAGCCACACACAGCTGCCGTGTGTGTATTTGTTTGTGTCTAAGTTTTCATGAAACATTATTTTGATGGTTCGTCCGGTTCCCGCCTCCTTGCCCACATTACCCTGTTACATTCACTATGGCAGTTAACCCTGGAAATGTTTATTATATACAAATTTAATTTTTGTTCTACTTATTTGTTGACACTGACTGCTTACTGTATTACACAAGAATGTCAGTTTTGTCTAGCTGAATGCTTTTGTGCATCACGCTGAGCTTTTTAGATACCGATTTCAACAGCAGGTAAAAGTTTACTGTTAAAAGTCAATACTGTACAATACTGTAGTACACAGAAAAAGTATATGCACATTTGTATGTCCATTTTTACACATTTCTTACATGTAAAGTCATATATAGTGAACAGAAAATTGACAAAATGACATCCATGCAAAAAAACAAAACAAAACAAAAACCCCTGCAACAATAAAAAAAACCTGCAGTAGTTCTGTAAAAAGCAATAAATTGTACCTCCTCACAGTACGTAACACTACAAGTTCCCATCTTCTTGGTGGACATCCTGTCGCTCTTGTTGGGCTGGCCAGAGATTTAGCAGACATCACAAACATTCCATATCATAGATATGCATTTCGATAACTGAATGGATCATTTTGCATGTGATGGCTCACACGCTGAAAGAATGTTTAGAAGTTGTGAAGAGTATGACAGTTTCACTGAGAATCAACTCATCAGTTTTGATCAGCAAGTCATGTGCATTTACTTATTGTGCAAATTGTAGACAATTGTACTTACTCTTTTGCACACACTTTGCAATTTGCTTGAATGAATAAGAAATTCAAATCTGGTGTGAACAAGAAACTAATTGTTCAGAGATTTGAACTTAACATTTTGAAAAAAATTATTCTCATTTGAGAATTGAGCCAAAGCGATTGAGAAAAACTGTAATAGAAAACAAGACAAAACACATTTCTGTTTCCTTGTCTTATTAGACAGTTCTTTAAAACTGTCAAAAAGACCTGAATGATCATTGGTTTGAATCAGTTACTAAATAATTACTCACTGAATCATTCAGTGCAGCTACTGAAATAACATCGGAATCACTTACTGACTGGATTTTTATATGACAGATAATATTTATTTTTAGTTTTTTGGTATGTAGTTAGGACAAATAGAGCACAACAGAGCCCAGCCACTTTTTCAGCTGTCTTGGTCCAGAAGTATTCTTCCCATTCATCATTCCATAGGGATTTCATAAAATCGCATTGTTAATTATCAAGACTATTTTAAGACATCAGAAAGAGCTCATCTGTGTTTAGCAGCATAATTATGAGCAAAAAACCTGCAATCTTTTATTGGTTTGATCAATTAATTTTTATACATCAGCCTCCACCGGAAAATTCCCTCAAGGACCGCCACTAATGTATTTCTTTTCATCTATGTTTCTTAAACAGTATTTTGCTTTGTTGGTCATTTTCTAGCAGTGTAAACATGTGTAAATATTATTTTGAATAATTGGTGTTTTTTTTAGCAGCCTGGTATCATGGACATCACGTGACCATCGCAAGGTTTTTGCACAATGAAATTACACGCCTTATTACACTTTGGCTGCAATTTCCAAGTGAAATGTCCAGCAGGGGGCACCAAAAACGAGTGAAATGGTGTCATAATTAGACAAGGTTTATAAGGTGAATATTAGATCTATCTACCTCCCTAACCTAAAACTTTAACCTAAACCTAACCAGTAATGATCTAAAATCAAATGAGAGGTAGACACAAAACAAAATCTTTACTCTAAATCAACACCTAAACCTAACCGTTAGTGTCCAAAAAAATTAAAGAGAAATGAAAAGAACATTTACCGAAGCAACCACATCATCTTGTGTCGCTTCTACGACACTCGTCTCTCGTGTCAACTTGCGTGTTTGACTGGTCTCAAACCGCGGTCTCCAGAGTCAAATGTCCAACACACTATCCAAGTGAATGGTGACCAACTCCAAAAAGCACTTAAAGCAGCATAAAATTAATCCATACAACTCCAGTGGATTAATATATGTCTTCTGAAGCAATGTAATCACTTTAGGTGAGGAAAAAGATCAATATTTAAATCCTTTTTTTTTTTTTACTATAAATCTCCACTTTCACTTTCAGAATGTGAAAGAATGTAAAAGTGAAAGTGGATATTTATGAAAATAACTTAAATATTGATCTTTTTCTCAACCACATCAATCATATCGCATATGAAGATATGGATTTAACCACTGGAGTCTTATGGATTACATTTATGCTGTCTTTATGTGCTTTTTGGACTTTCAAAGGTCTGGTCACCATTCACTTTCATTGCATGGACCTACAGCTGAGATATTCTTCTAAAAATCTTTGTTTGTGTTCTGCAGAAGAAAGAAAGTCACACACATCTGGGATGGCATGAGGGTGAATAAATGATGGGAGAATTTTCATTTTTGGGTGAACTATCCCTTTAATGGGGCACTGCAAAAACAGAATTCTGTAGAAAACACTGTCTAAAAACATTATTAAGTTCTTAAAAATGTTCCATAAATGAACAAGGTGCAGCAAGGATGTTTAGAGCTTTGTAAACAAAGTGCATTCACATTCTGTGGAACTTTGCAATGCTTTCTGCAGCCTTGCAGGCCTGCTTATGACCTTCAAAGCCAGCAATGCAGAACATATTTGCAAGGGAGACCTGAACAATAGTGATGACAAAGCTAAACAATTGTGCAATGCTGTGTGAGAGATTTTCCACGACTTGCTCACCTGATAGCACTAATAAACACTGCGGCTCTTGCGGTTAACCACATGTCTTGAAATTAAACGAGAGGCCTGTGTTTTACACTACTCGCTGCTACACTGATGCTCTATGGATGGAGAGCACGACCTAGCCAATTAGGGCTTGGTGATGGCTGAGTGGGCGGGGCCACTTGCATTATGTCATGGGGGTCTCGGAGACACATGAGAGGGGAGGGGCAGGGCAAGTGCCTGGAGACAGTTGACCTCCTCCACTTCCTTAAAGAGAAAGAGCAGAGGGGGAAGGGCAAGAAAAGAGGCTGTGATTTTCCTGCACAGTGACAGGAAAGTACACAGGTTTCAGGATTGAGGAAGTGAGGAAAAAAGCGAAAGTGGGGGAGGGGCTGGGAGACTATTTATAGTGCCATTTTTTTTTCTGTGTCTTTTTGTGAGTGCACTGTGATTCTCTCTCTCTCTCTCTCTCTCTGCGTCACAGATGAGGAAAGCAATGGACTGTGGCAGGTCTGTGGATTTTGTTCCTCAGTTAATGTGCCGTTTGGCACACGTTGTGCCGCTAAATGTGTTCAGTGAAAGGTACAGCATCACCTTTCACCCTCAATTTTCTCACAGTAGCACACAAAGAGATGCTCTGCATTTGTAGAGGTCAATAGAGGAACTCGGACGCATAAAAGATTCTCACAGCTAGAGCTTTCTCTGTCTATATTTTTCCATCCATCTATATCTGGATGTAATACAAATCCATCACCCCTAAAATCTGATTTAACATAACATTTAATGAGTTGGTTTCATTGTTGTGTTAAATGATAGTGTATGATTCTTCTAATTTTCATATTTCACAAATCAATAACAGCGCCTCCTCTCTATTTTGCCTCATTTCTTGCGTTTAAACCCATCAGTGGAGAAACATGCATTTTGACTGCTGGATGCAGTGAGCCGAAATAAATATCATCCACAGGCCATTTCATCCCACACATCCACACTGCTGAATTTGATTGGAGCATGTCATGTGACAGAGGTATTTCTGCTGCAGAGCTGCAGTTGCATGTGCGTGGAGAGAGTCAGGCACTAGGACCCAGCAGAGGCTTGGTGAGCACTCCACCATGAGTCAGGGCTGTTTTGTAATAAGCGAGAGACCAAGGGCCCTGCTCCCCAATGGCACAAATACACACGCTCAGACAGTGCGCTCAAGCTGAGACCCAGATTGAACGTATCAGTGGACAAGTGCTAACATGACTGCGCATGCTCAAAATGTTACCCGATATCATGAAGGCATTAGCTAATAAAGCTAAGGGATACACATCAGTAACATAATACATTAACCCTCAGGGGTCGACGGACACGCCAGTGCATCCTGCTGGATTTTTCCTCATAACAGCGCAAACAACTTAAAATACTCTGTCATTTTTGGGCATGCAGATAAGTGTAAGACATCATTAGAGACTATAAAGGGTCTACTTTTATTTGTGTACACTCACAATAACAACAAAACCTTGTGCTTTTGTAAAATAAAGAAAAAAAATAGGGTTCGCTTTCAGCCGTCTCTGTCTCTGCGAGCATCTTTCTGAGACACGTCACAAAAATGAACTGAAACACTGCGAATACTTATCACATAAACATGAAACATATGTCTAAAGAAAGCTTACTTTTAAATAAAATAATTCAAATTTAAAACAAATATTCTCCTGCAATGTAATCTGTATGAAACAAAATGATGTACAGTTTCTCCTGGCTCAGCTAATTATCGCTAATGTGATCACACCCACCAGCAGAGTGCGCTATTCATATGGTAATGTTCTGAGGCGATCAATGCAAATGGTAAATGCCCCAACAATGCCTTAAAAAACACCAAGTTCATCATCAGATTCATTCACTTTCCTGCACGTTTGGAAGGTGGCACGCTACACGGGTGAGGAAGCTCCTGGATAGTGATGAAGAGTTCACATTTTCCTCAGAAGAAGAGCGGTACTCCGATGAACGTTTGCATTTTGAAGAGCAACTTGATCCAGCCGAGGATACAATTTCGGATGAGTAAGTTTTTACTATCATTAGTTGACATGCTATTTTATATAAACCTACATATTTTACTAGTTGGACTATTTCCAGACTTGCCAGCCAGGATTCAAAGTATTGAAATTTGAAATATGTCCTAATAGGCAAGTTTTAGTTACATTTAAATATTGTTTCGGCTAAAGCATGTATTTAAATTGTATACTGTATGATATAAATATGATATGTAATATGATATAAAAATAATATGAATGTTTAGATTATATTTTAACTAGTGTTTATGCTGCCTCATTATCATCAACGAAGCTTGTGCTTGCAAATATCTGTTCGGGTGTAAATATGTAAAATGTGCTGTAAATATGCCCATATTAGAAAATCAGCATATTAGAATGATTTCTGAAGGATCATGTGACACTGAAGACTGCAGTAATGATGCTGACAATTCAGCTTTGATCACAGGAATAAATTGCATTTTACAATATATTCAAATAGAAAAGTTATTTTAAATTGTAAAAATATTTCACAATATCACTATTTTTGCTGTATTTTGGATCAAATAAATGCAGCCTTGGTGAGCAGAAGAGACTTCTTTTAAAAACATTTAAAAATCTTACTGATCTAAAACTTTTAAACGGTAGTGTAGGTCTAAAGTAAAGTCTTTATGTAAAGAAAATGTATAGTCAGATTACTTCTTTAAACTTAAACTTGATTTTGTGAATAAGCTACAAACAATACATTCAATCATTAAGTCTCCTCACATTCATTCTCTCTCAGGGGAGGGGTCTTTGTCTCCTCAGGTGTGAATCATATCAATATTCATGATCATCCACGCCTCCTCGCATATGGCCTTTCTAACACTAAAAGTGTCTTACAAAATTTAAATGACTATATTGTTTTGTATGAATGAGTGATCAGGATGGTCTTCACATCATTTTGTAGCAAAAACTCTAGGCTACAAGATCCAGTTCTCAAAAGTCTTGTGAACAAATGTTTAGTATGTGTTATATGGCCTTATTTCAGTGACTTAACGCATAAATGTTATTTTCTCAAAAATACAAACATGTACATACATGTTGTTCACATATTATTATAGCCCAGTTTATGCTGAATATAGTGGTATCAGACTTTAGCCATTAATATGATCTTAAGCAACTGAAAAAAGCACAAATGTCAAGGCATGTCAAAACTTCTCCAGGGCCCAAAACACCCTCAGACCCCAGAGGGTTAAATGTAATTTACAAAGAGTCAACATGCAACAAGGATAGAAGAAACATATTAATTATGGACTAAAATGAGCTACACACAGTACAACCACACCTGTGAAAATGCACTTTTTAAAAAAGTATCAAAAGAGTGTATTTTGGACTCTGTACCATTGTAATACCATGTTTTTTTGTCGTTTGGTCTTGAGGAATAAACTTTTAAAAGTTTGTATGTTTCTTAAAGTTTGTCAGGGAACAAATGTAAAAACCATCAAAGGGAACTCCATATGAGGACTCCATCTATGCACTTATGCATGCACATGGACTACCTGGACAAGTGCAAGGCAACTGAATGGGTTCATGAAATTCGTTGTGTTTTTTTTAAGAATGAATTCACATTTCATAAAGTCTGGCCATTGTATCGTAGACCACAGGAGTAAGAATAAGATATGAAAGCACCCTGTGGTGTTCAGCATGTATTGTCAGTTAATTATAGCTCAAACTGTGTCAACGCTGGGTTGGGTTCAAACAGGACAGAAGATAGTGTGTCCTTGGTGGACAGACTGACAGATGGTGAATTGGGCAAGAGTTGATAGTTGAAACTGGCCTCAAGAAATATACTGTAAATGTCATAATGAGAACGCTTTACTTGCATAGACATATTATCAGAAAGAGTATTATACTTCTAAAACTTGTGAACATCCGTGATCTTATTTGGAAAGAGGTCCCTAGATTCAAAGAAAAATAAATCAAGAATAACAGCTAATTTTCATGTGTCAAGAAATATCACACCTGCAAATTATGTTGAAGTATCTGTAACAGTCTTGTTAATTTTAGACAGCGTGTCATTAAATTAATAGTTTACCAAACAATGAAAATTACGTCTTCATGCAGGGCTGTCCTGCAGAGTTTAGCTCCATCCTTGTATTAACTTGCCTCCTTGTAATCTTCAAGCATTCCTGAAAACCTTAATTAGCTGCTTCAGGTGTGTTTAATTAGGGTTAGAGCTAAACTTTGCTGGACTGCGGCCCTCCAGGAACGGAGTTTGATGCCTGTGAAAAGGAATAGTTCACCCATAAATGAAAATTCTCATTTACTCACCCTCATGCCATCCCAGATGTATATGATTTTTTTTCTTCTGCAAAGATTTCAAACAAATATTTTTAGAAGAATATTTCCGAAAAAACTCCGCTCCACAAAGGCAGCATAAAATTAATCCATAAGACTTAGTGGTTTAATCAATGTCTTCTGAAGCCGGCGCGCTTGTGAAGCTTCGTCAACACGGCTTTAGGACTCTGCTGCCGAGTATTCATCTGGCAAATGTCCGCTCCCTCGCCAACAAAAATGGACGAACTGCTTCTGCCCACTCAAACAAATAAAAACTTTTCTAACTCCGCTGTTCTGTGTTTCACGGAAACCTGGCTGAATGAAGCCATCCCGGACAGTGTGCTACATCTGCCAGGCTTCCGGCTTTTCAGAGCGGATCGCGTTGCGGAATCATCGGGGAAAACAAGAGGCAGTGGAACATGCTTTTACATCAATGAAAGTTGGTGTACAGATGTAACAGCATTGAAGAAGATGTGCTGTCCTAATTTAGAAGTGCTCTTCATCAACTGTAAGCCTTTTTACTCACCGTGGGAGTTTTCCTCATTTATTCTGGTGAGTGTGTACATCCCGCCACAAGCATGCGTGAACGTAGCGTTGCAACAGCTGGCTGATCACATCACAGACAAGGAGCAACAACACCCGGACTCTCTTATCATTATTCTGGGAGATTTTAATAAAGCTAACCTCACCCGTGAACTGCCAAAATACATACAACACATCACATGCCCCACCAGAGACAGAAATATACAGGACCACTGCTACACCACTGTAAAGGATGCATATCGCTCTGTCCCACGTGCAGCTTTAGGACTCTCTGATCACTGTCTGGTTCATCTTCTCCCGACCTACAAGCAGGAACTAAAATCAGCTAAGCCTGTAGTAAGGACTGTAAAGTGATGGACCAATGAAGCAGAGCTGGAACTACAAGCCTGCTTTGCACTGATTGGAGAGTTTTTAGGCTGCAGCCACAGACATGGACGAGCTGACAGATACTGTGACATCATATATCAGTTTCTGTGAGGATATGTGCATCCCTACTTGGACATTTTTATCATTCAATAATGGTAAAACATGGTTTACAGGAAAACTCAGATAGCTTTGTCATGCCAAAGAGAATGCTTACAGAAGTGGGGATAAAATATTGTACAACCAGGCCAGAAACACACTGACTAAGGAAATCCGAGTGGCTAAAAGAAGCTACTCTGAAAAGCTGAATAAACAGTTTTCAGTCAATGATCCTGCATCTGTGTGGAAAGGCCTAAAAAGCATTACCAAGTATAAGACACCTCCCCCTCGCTCTGTAGAGAATCAACAAATGGCTGATGAACTGAATGTGTTTTACTGCAGGTTTGAAAAGCCTAGTCTCACACCAATCCCCCTCTCTGATCTTCATTTCACACACACACCAACACCTCCTGGAACCCCCCTCCTCCCCCCTCCTGCTACTCAGCCTTCACTTATGGTCTGTGAGGAGGATATGTGCCGGGTCCTCCGAAAACAAAAGACTAGGAAAGCTTCAGGCCCAGACGGTGTCTCACCTGCCTGTCTGAAAGTCTGCACTGACCAACTGGCCCCCATCTTCATACAGATCTTCAATAGATCACTGGAGCAGTGTGAAGTTCCCTGCTGCTTCAAATGCTCCATCATCATTCGGTCCCCAATAAACCCAAAATCACAGGACTTAATGACTACAGACCTGTCACTCTTGCGTCTGTGGTCAAGAAGTCATTTGAGAGACTGGTTTTGGCCTACCTGATGGACATCACTGGACCCCTGCTAGACCCCCTTCAGTTTGCTTACCGAGCAAACAGATCTGTGGATGATGCTGTCAACATGGGACTGCATTATATACTGCAACACCTTGACAGACCTGGGACTTATGCAAGGATTCTATTTGTGGACTTCAGTTCAGCCTTCAATACCATCATGCCTCATCTTCTCTCAACCAAACTGACCCAGCTCTCCATGCCAACCACAATCTGTCACTAGATCAACAGCTTTCTGACAGATAGGCAGCAGCTAGTGAGACTGGGGAAAATCACATCCAGGACCCTCACTATTAGCACTGGTGCTCCTCAGGGATGCATTCTCTCTCCACTGCTCTTCTCCCTGCACACGAATGACTGCACTACAAAGGACCCCTCTGTCAAGCTCCTGAATTTTGCAGATGACACCATGATCATTGGCCTCATCCACAGATGAGGATGGGAGGTTGAACAGCTTGCTGTCTGGTGTGTTCACAACAACTTTGAGCTGAACACGCTCAAAACAGTGGAGATGATAGTGGACTTCAGGAGAAATCCCTCTGCAGCCCCCCCCCCTCAACCTTCATCATCCTGAACAGCACTGTGGCAGCAGTGGAGTCATTCAGGTTCCTGAGCTCTACCATCTCTCAGGACCTGAAGTGGGACACCTACATAGACTGCATTGTGAAGAAGGCTCAGCAGAGGTTGTTCTTCCTTCACCAGCTGAAGAAGTTCAACCTGCCACTGGAGCTGCTGACTCAGTTCTACTCAGCTGTCATTGAGTCTGTCCTGTGTACATCTATAACTAGAAGGAAACTACAACAGACAGTCAGGACTGCTGAAAGGATTACTGGTGCCCCCCTTCCCACCCTCCAAGACCTATACGTCTCCAGAGTGAGGAAACGTGCAGGTAGAATCACTCTGGACCCCACACACCTTTCTCACTCCCTTTTTGAACTGTTGCCCTCTGACAGGCACTACAAAGCACTCAGCACCAGGACAACCAGGCACAAGAACAGTTTTTACTCTCAGGCCATTTACCACATGAACAATTAAACTGCCTTCAGGACTCCCCATAGTGCAATAATGTAAATAAATATCTCATGTACATATGTAAATTCACTCATATTTAATTTAATGTACATACCCCTGTCTTCCACATATATTACCACTTGCACATGTACATACGCCATTCTATGTTATATGTCCTTTTCTCTTTTATGTCAATTTATACTCTTACCTTGTTTTATATTCTGTGTCTCAGTGTAATGTTCTGTGTGCACTTGCTTGTTTCTCCTATCACCAAAAAAAACCTTGTGTATGTGAGCACACTTGGCAATAAAGCTCATTCTGATTCTTATCTTTTGATTCTAATAAAGCCATTCGAAAGCTTTGTGTTTCACAAAAGAATGGAAATATTATGGGGTCAAAAAACATGTGGGTGAGTAATTAATGACAAAATATTATTTTTTGGGTGAACTAGACCTACAACCACACCAAAATAAATCCAGTTTCACCACATTTCTTTGGATACTGGCAATAGGTTAAGTTTTTACTATACTATGCTCGTACTATAAACAGAAACCACAAGTGTAATCCAAGAACTGTTCTTTACTTACCCAGCATTCCTTTGTTGGGCTCAGACAAGCACATGTCTTTCTCAGCACTGGGCAGTACGAAGCCCACCACGAAGATCTCCACACCATCTGCCATGAGTGCCAGACCCAGCACGAAGTAGAGGGTCCATTGGAAGCGGCCATGGCCACACTCCTGGAGAATGGTCTCGTACTGCTGGGCCAACTCCTCCTGGTCCTTCCTCCTCTCGCCCTCATACTGCGTCATGTCCCGGAACTGCGACTGTCCCACTCCGCCCACCTGTCTGTCCGCCTTTTCTACAGAGTCATTTCTAGGGATGCCCTGATATTCACCCTCGTATATCTCATCATCTTCATCATGGCCTTCCGTAGAGTCACTGTGAGCCCCATCATCATCATTGGCCCTGCTGTTGCTACGGTAATAGCTGCCATCCTGAGCCTGCACAGGGTAGTCATCATCATCGTCTTCCTCCTCAAAGCGAGTGTAAGAGCGCTTGGTGTACTCATCGGCCACCTTGTCCACATGACGGCCTACCTTTTTACCCGCATGCCTTTTGACCTCTTTGGCAATGTCTTTAGCGCCTTTAATGAAGGCTGTGCGGTCTCTATAACCCTCATCCATGGCTGAAAGTTGTGCGTTGATGTAAAGAGTGCTGGAACCGGGTGTTAGGAGCTACCAGTTGGCATGTAGTAGAGTAAAGCTGGGCTAGAGGAGTTTACCACCTTGGACAGCACCCAACACTTGTACTAGAGTATATGGCAGTCTGAAAATATAGAGGAAAACATGCTGTTATTCAAGATGTCGCACAGAAATAGTCCAGCTTTTACAAATTAATTTACACATTTATTTTTGTTGTTCTCCTTGCTGAAACAAAAGCTAAAACCAGTCTATGTTGTCTAGTGTGGGTATGTGCGCAATGAAAATAAATTACTACGAGTATCCAGATGATGTACTTCTTCAACCGAAATAACAGAGCTCAGTAGAGGATGTGGGTCCCCCATTTTTGCTTTCTGTTTTAATACTGGACACAGCGCCTTCAATACAGAGGGTTTCACAGCTTGCTAAAATACGGGACAGGAGACGTCCCTTACTGGATGTTGTAATTTTGGCCAAAATCTGGGACGTCCCAGCTAATATGGGTGAGTTGGTAACCCTACTTCATGCACTCAGCCATTGCGGCTTGCCCTACAGTATGTAGTGGAAGGGGCAGGGTTAACTGTCAAAACAATTGTAATTAACCTCGTGCAACCCAGCATACACATGTGTGGACACTGTTTTTTGGCTTCGCTATACGCAGCACATAATTTAAATTAATTTAAACTGACTGATCTCAGTTCAGGAGACTCTGTGCTCTCAGTAAAGGGTTAAACTTTCGAGTTTGTCTTTGGGAGAAATGCCAACAAAACTACATCTGTTAAGAAACCTAATTAAGTTTTTACGTTGAAACCTGTTTGAGTCCAAATATTAGAGTCTCTAATTTCATCCGATATGCCATTTTCTAAGTTTGAGCGATTTATCGCGAAACGCCACACTGATAAACACAATGTACACTAATGTGTACTTTAGCACATCTTTTCCTTAGAAATCCAATATTTACTGTGCATTATCACATTGAGAATCAATGGGTTCATCCGAAAGCTGACAAATGTTGCTTTCAGAGGCTTTTTATGAAATGAGGATGAAAATAAGGTGCATTTTGAACTGTTCTGAGACCAGTGCAGACAGACAGCACACTGGAGGTTAAGTCATTCACTAATACATAATAACCAACACTCCTGGAAACATAATAAAGAATAGCCTCTTTTCCACCATCAGGCCGAACTGTTCTTGTTGCGAAACCATTCTATTCTGTGACGATCCGGGCCAGCCGTCACAGTTACGGATTTATATTCCACTGTGGTGCTGAAAACAGACTTCGAACGTACACAAGAAATATGTCAGTCATTACCTTGGTAATACAAGAGTTTAAGGACCGAGAATGGATTCTAATCGGGCTGTGCCCAGGTGGAAAAGCTACTGTAACCATTCCTCACCATGCTCAGAACTGTTCGGCCTGATGGTGGAAAAGAGAGTAATGTGATTTAAAGAAAAATCTGACTTTCTATAGCTTGGCATTATTTAAAAGGTATTCGCGCTGTCCACATATGTGGACATACATTTTTAGGAAAAATATTTGCTCTAGAAATGTTTTATTTATTTATTTTTGCATGTTTATTAGGTGCTACTAGTTACAAATCAAAAAGGGAAATGGAAAATGCACACAGCAATCATGCTCGGGTCTCAGAACCGTAATAGTGAATGAGGCAACTAGCGAAAATTATTTGGAGACAGCATGTTACAAATGTGAATAGAATGCTTCACTATAATCTATGCTGTTTGAATATATATGAGACCGACTGAGGTTGGTTAACCTGCTAATGCTAGCGGTGACATTATTTATAGTGTCTTGCTAATTAGATTGAGCTATTTTCATTGAATTATTTCAGTATGGAATTAATATTTATATGGTATTTATAAATCTATGCCTTTCTGAGATTTAATTCTCCGCAAAGAATGTATGCGATACTTCCTTAGCATTGCGAAAAAAAGGCGTTTTAGTTATAAAAGGCAGGATAATTATGTTTCCTACCTTTTTTTACAGTCTTGGTGTCAAAAGTGCACCAATGATGCCTTAAAATGCTGCATACATAGGTAGCACACTAGATTTTTGAACAAAGCACGTATATTTAGAAGATATTCAGAGAAGACAAACAATATACCAATACTGGCTAACATATTTATTTAGTCGGACATCCTTTGTCTTCTTTCACTATGGCTGCCTGTTTCCCACAATGTCTGTCTTGACAAATATATGGTCTAATTGTTGGAAGAAACAGGCCATACCTGTTCAAGGTGGTCAAGCTGGTTTTTGGATCATGGTAGCTGGTTTGTTATTGGTCCAAGCCAGTAACCGGCTTTAATAAGATCTACCAGGTCAAAACCAGGTCCACCAACTGGTATTACAGCTGATCAACCATCTAGACCAGCTTGAACCAACTTCAGATAATGACATGAATCACGCAAAACCAGCTACCACCATAAGCTTGGTTTTAGCTAGACTTTTCAGCAGGATTTCAGATTTTTCAAGCTTTTATCAACTTGTGCTTATGCTAAGGAAGTATTAATACACATAATTAATAGTCTTGCAAGCCAAGAGTGCAATTACGGAAATCACAGATAGATGGATATCACTGACAGCAAGCAAATAGGTGCAGCAGTTGTCATGATGACCTTGTTTTGTTTCCAGTTTACATTCAAGGGGGAACACTTTAAGAAACCAAATGAGACAGCCTCTCTGAAAATGGGCTATTAAAGTGTTCCCTGGGGAAATTCATAAAACCATAATTTTGTGTTGCCTGGTACAATCTGTTGAAATAGGTCTGGATCCAGTTATTGCATTAATAATCTAATATACATAATTGAGCCACATTAATAATATCTCAGGGGTAGGCATACTTAGGAGCTCTAAAACACTATGATAAAGATCTGAACAGAAGTCTTTTACTGCACAAATGTAAAATGGATATGTAGGGCTGGGAATCAAGAACTGTTTTTATTCAGAACCATTCCCATTTTTAAAAAATAATGGAACCAAATAATTCATGGAAATAATTCAGTATTTTCGAAAGTCTTCGTCTTCAGTGAAGGAAATTACACCATTCCAATGTGAATGAGAGGTGTAAATGTAGCAAAATTTAATGCATTCTCAACCAAACATGTATTGGTGTGGACCTGGCCTTAGTATGTAGTTAGTATATAGTTCCTCAAAAGTACTAAAAGAATCGCTAATGAAATTGTTAAGTAAACAGAATGGTCACGTTGGCTTGAGAAAGCACTGTTATTCTACAGACATGGTTTAGGGTTTTTACAAAATCCCTAAACAAAGAACAAAATTATAGACTGTAATTTGATCTTTCAAGCTGCATCCACAAAACTTGGCACAGACCTTCAGACTGCTCCGACATAGAGTGCTATATATTTTCTAGCTGATTGTAATTACAGTTTTTGTACAGTGGACGATCAAAATCGGAAAAATCCCATTGACTTGCATTGAAGAATGTTAAAACAGGCCAAGAATATTCAAGCTCCAACTGTCAACAATTTAAAATGTAAACAGATCTATCTTTCGATCTATATATCTGTCTATCTGTCAGTCTGTCTGTCTATCTGCCTATCTATCTATCTATCATCTGATCTTACTATTTGTGTCTGACATTTATTTGACGGTCTGATTATCTAAGTATTAACTTCAAACATTTAAAACTACTTTAAACTTTCAGACAAGGCTTTGTCAAGCCAACATCAAAGTTTGTCTTGACAATCTTTACCCACCTAGTTAATAAATGGAATCCAAAATCATTAAATTCCTTACGTTTCCTATCCCTACTGATTTTTTCTTCTTCTTTCTGTTAAATAAACGTAAACAAGCCAGACAGTTTTGTTTTCCATTCTCTTTTAATTTGCCTCCTCTTTTCTCTCTCTTTCCGAGCAGGGGCCACCGGTAACAGGGGTTTGTCTCTTCTGCTGTGTACTTGTCTCTGAATAGAACTCATCAACCGGGTGACCAGCTCTTAGCATCCACATCCCCCTGTGTCTCTGAAGATAACGAGCTGGCCAGACATTCGCTCTGCTTGGCGGCAGACAAAAAAAGCAAATCACGGATATCTGTCAGCAGCATTGCCCTTCTCAACACCTCAGCTTTAGCTGGGCCATGTGGCTCTGATAAGAAAAATACATAGCAACAGAACAATTAAAACAGTTCATGAACTATTACGCAGAGAATAGGACTGTAAATGCCTGTCTAATGAATTGGCGTGCTTCCTTTTTTGTTGAAAGTAAACACTGCCTAATAGTGGAGATGGTTGTAAAACTATAAATATCTAAAAAGGTGAATATAGGGCACTAAGACATCATTAATGGTTGTGATTGGTCCGAATGGAGAAATGGCCCAGTTGGCGGCAGTCGGCGAGGATCTTCCTAATGCTGTCATCTGTGGTTGTTCTAATCTCACTCGCACAAGCCCTGCATGTTTTCTCTGCATGTGCACAAGTCTTCCAATACAGAGCCAGAGAGAACATGTTAAAGCAATAGTTTACGCAAAAATGAAAATTATTTTATTATTTACTTTTTCGTTTGTACCTGTTTACACATAACGGTAAGTAAATGATGACAGAATTTTCATTCATGAGTGAACTAAGAGCTCTCAGTAGAGAATTCACCCATATAAAAACTCATGCAAAGGTAAAGGACACAGTGTCTCTTTTGCGGTATGGTGCCATGGTAACTGTCTCCCCCACAGTTCCCCAATACATCTCTATGTATCTCTACGTCTCTATATCTCTATTCAGGTCTGCAGACAGAACAGCAATAGTGCTGTGTAGGTGCAGCGATGTGTGCGAGATGGCTCTGCTGGGAACAGCAGTCTTGCTCTTGGTGGAACGCTTGCATTTCAATTAGACTCACACAGGAACATGTGTCAGCACTGAAGAACAGGACCTAAAAGCTCTATGAACCAAAACCAAGCCCAGAGTAGTTTCACATAGCCAGACTTTTGACTAAAAGACCCCATTGCAGCTTATTCTAACCATAAACCACCCACTTAGACAGAAACAGACTGATCTGATGACATGTAATGCGACCAACCAAAGCTCATCTTCTTTTCTTTTCCATGCCATTTAACCCTCACAGACCCAGCATATCAGAATTGCATCATTTGTGTTGAGAAGTTTCCTGAAACCAAATGCCTTCATTCTGAAATATTACGGCCCCTTTTAATGATACAATCAATTCCTAATGGATAGAATCAAGTCTTGCCCTTATTCTTCTCATTGAATATCCTGTTTCATTTAGCAAATATGTCAGATTATGGAAGTAAAATTTGCTGCAAATGGCATTTCATGTTGACTTTTTGTATAGTATCTAAATATATTATTTCTGAGACATCTGCAAAGTATCATTAAAAAATGTTTATTCCTAGCATCATTTTAGGATCAAGCTGATCATGAATTTACTCTGATATAAGGGGATGGCAACTTCCGCAACTCTTGTTCGCCCGCGATGAAAGATCCAATTATGTAATTCAGTGTTTGTAGCAGAGATGATGCCAGCGGGAATGTAGATTTTCACACCACGAAAGGAAAAAGGCAAGCAGCACATCCGCTAAAGAAGAGTGAGGAGGTGCAAAGAACTGCAGTGGAGAATCTTCATGTTAGCTGTTATTATTGACAGCTCACTAAATTAAAGGTGAAGTGTGTGATTTCTGCACCACTAGTGTGAAATGGAATGGAATTGCAAAAGATAATGTGTGTACACTAAGACAGGAGAGAGCTAACCATTAGCATTCCAATTAATTTCAATGGTAGTTGCTCAGCTGGCACATGCTGCCCCGGACGTACACGACTTGAGAGTAACATGTTGAAACTTGAAAGCCGAGTTTACAAATTTTGGCTTTAAATATCAGAAAATGAGCATTAATATAACCAAATTAAATTCTCAAGTACATAATTTGCAAAGAAAATATTTTCCAATATCAATAAATACAGCTCCTGTGCACTGACATGGTTAAGCTGTTTGTCCAGGGAAATACCACCATGGATTATACTGTAAAGTCATCTCATTTGTGTGTTTTCTGGTGATCTGATATCATGTTAGAATAATTCCATAAACTGGCTAATCTCAAGGATAATCTCTGAAGCAGATGTTTAAGAAAAAAACATGGCTGGTTTGCTGGATCACAATAAACAGCTTTGACAGCATTTCATCTGCTGAGATAAACATGGTTTGTCAAACAGTGTTAAAAAAAAAGCTGTGCATATTCTTGCTCTTGCATGGGTGAATTGTGTGAAATGTTCTCTTTATTTTCTAAATTCTGTACCTACATTCCCAAAAAACATCCAAATGGGGGTGGGGAACATACTGGGTAGAAATCCCGGACCCTTCTCATATCCATATTAATAGCAAGGTTCCTTTAATAGTGATGTACAGCTTCTGAATATTGAATAAATGTTGAGTTGAGTTTGAAATGCACTTTATGTTGATGCATGTAGCGTAATTGTGCAGGTATTAAGTTAAAATATTGATTTAGTAATTAGAGAAAAGTTTTTTTTTTTTTTATAGTTCAGGTCCCTAAAGAAAATTATCCATGGTTTTACTATAGTAATGACTAAAGTAACCATGAACGCTGCCACCAGTGTTTTCTTGCAGAAATCATGGTTTTGATACAATTAATTACAATGGTTTTACAACATTAATACTGTAGTTTCCATATAGTAAACATGGTTTTACTATATATTATAACCATGCTGATTTTGTGGTTACTATGATTTTACTACAAATACTATGATTAAAATATGGTTACTGTAGTAAAACCATGATTTTTATTAAGGGCAAACCTGTTGAAGTGTTTGTTACCAAATACAGTATTCTTACTTTGGATTTGGAAGTAATAAATTTTTTCTGAACATAGCAAATACCGAACCGTACTGAAACTGTGACCCCAAAACCGTGATACAAACCAAACCATGATAAATTTTAACTGTTACACCCCTAGTAGAAATGTATCAAATTAGAGTATCATTTCTATTGCGGTTATCTAAAATATCTCTACATGGTAGTGAATGCGTGGTCCAATTATTATTTTATAATCGTAATTTATTTTTTTTTCTGTCATTGGTTACCTTTGCATTATTTCTACATTAAATTGTGCCATTTTCTCACTGTTCTGGAGGCAGCAAACACAGAGAAACAATCGATCCCATATATTCACTCACTGAGCACATTATTAGGAATACTATGGTCCTAATAAAGAGCCTGACGTGGTCTTCTGCTGTTGTAGACGCTACGCCTCAAGGTTCAAGGTTTTGTGCATTCTGAGATGCTATTCTGCTCACTATAATTGTACACAGTGGTTACCTGAGTTACCATAGCCTTTCTGTCAGCCTGAATCAGTCTGGCCAATCTCTGTTGACCTCTCTCATCAACAAGGCATTTCCATCCGCAGAACTGCCTCTCACTAGATGTTTTTTTTGTTTTTGGCACCATTATGAGTAAACTCTAGAGACTGTTGTGCGTGAAAATCCCAGGAGATCAGTAGTTTCAGAAATACTCAAACCAGCCCGTCTGGCACCAACAATCATGCCAGGGTCGAAATCACTGAGATCACATTTTTTTCCCCATTCTGATAGTTGATGTGAACATTAACTGAAGCTCCTGACCCGTATATTCATGATTTTATGCATTGCACTGCTGCCACACAGTTGACTGATTAGATAATCACATGAATAAGTAGGTGTACAGGTGTACAAAATAAAATGGATGGTGAGTGTATATATATATATATATATATATATATATATATATATATATATATATATATATATATATATACAGGTGCATCTCAATAAATTAGAATGTCGTGGAAAAGTTCATTTATTTCAGTAATTCAACTCAAATTGTGAAACTCGTGTATTAAATAAATTCAGTGCACACAGACTGAAGTAGTTTAAGTCTTTGGTTCTTTTAATTGTGATGATTTTGGCTCACATTTAACAAAAACCCACCAATTCACTATCTCAAAAAATTAGAATACATCATAAGACCAATAAAAAAAAACATTTTTAGTGAATTGTTGGCCTTCTAGAAAGTATGTTCATTTACTGTATATGTACTCAATACTTGGTAGGGGCTCCTTTTGTTTAATTACTGCCTCAATTCGGCGTGGCATGGAGGTGATCATTTTGTGGCACTGCTGAGGTGGTATGGAAGCCCAGGTTTCTTTGACAGTGGCCTTCAGCTCATCTGCATTTTTTGGTCTCTTGTTTCTCATTTTCCACTTGACAATACCCCATAGATTCTCTATGGGGTTCAGGTCTGGTGAGTTTGGTGGCCAGTCAAGCACACCAACACCATGGTCATTTAACCAACTTTTGGTGCTTTTGGCAGTGTGGGCAGGTGCCAATTCCTGCTGGAAAATGAAATCAGCATCTTTAAAAAGCTGGTCAGCAGAAGGAAGCATGAAGTGCTCCAAAATTTCTTGGTAAACGGGTGCAGTGACTTTGGTTTTCAAAAAACACAATGGACCAACACCAGCAGATAACATTGCACCCCAAATCCTCACAGACTGTGGAAACTTAACACTGGACTTCAAGCAACTTGGGCTATGAGCTTCTCCACCCTTCCTCCAGACTCTAGGACCTTGGTTTCCAAATGAAATACAAAACTTGCTCTCATCTGAAAAGAGGACTTTGGACCACTGGGCAACAGTCCAGTTCTTCTTCTCCTTAGCCCAGGTAAGACGCCTCTGGCATTGTCTGTGGTTCAGGAGTGGCTTAACAAGAGGAATACGACAACTGTAGCCAAATTCCTTGACACGTCTGTGTGTGGTGGCTCTTGATGCCTTGACCCCAGCCTCAGTCCATTCCTTGTGAAGTTCACCCAAATTCTTTAATCGATTTTGCTTGACAATCCTCATAAGGCTGCGGTTCCCTCGGTTGGTTGTGCATCTTTTTCTTCCACACTTTTTCCTTCCACTCAACTTTCTGTTAACATGCTTGGATACAGCCAGCTTCTTTGGCAATGAATGTTTGTGGCTTACCCTCCTTGTGAAGGGTGTCAATGATTGTCTTCTGGACAACTGTCAGATCAGTAGTCTTCCCCATGATTGTGTAGCCTAGTGAACCAAGCTGAGAGACCATTTTGAAGGCTCAGGAAACCTTTGCAGGTGTTTTGAGTTGATTAGCTGATTGGCATGTCACCATATTCTAATTTGTTGAGATAGTGAATTGGTGGGTTTTTGTTAAATGTGAGCCAAAATCATCACAATTAAAAGAACCAAAGACTTAAACTACTTCAGTCTGTGTGCATTGAATTTATTTAATACACGAGTTTCACAATTTGAGTTGAATTACCGGAATAAATGAACTTTTCCACGACATTCTAATTTATTGAGATGCACCTGTATATATATATATAAAATTATATATAGACCAAAAATGTTAAGAATACAGCAATATAAATGTTTGTTTCTATTGCCCACCCCTTCATCTAAAAGTGAATGACATGTCCCTCTCAGCACAATACACGCACACAGATGCTCATTTCACACTTAAACAGTCCTCCTCCTAATCATAGAGGCTTCTGTCTCTGCTATCTACCAAATAAATGCCAGACTGACTTCACACAGGCTCTGAGCTGTCTTGTTGTCTGCTGCCTACATACTGCAGGCAGCTGCCATCTAAGGCACCACACTAACTGATTTGGAGCCTCAAAAGTGACCGATATGAAACACCCTACAAAGGCAGCAACTCTATTCTTCACACCAATAGCACTCATCATGCAAAGCACACAGGTGACTTGACTCACAATTGATTTTTATAGAGTTTGGTATTAATACATTGTTAAGGTAATGATGCAATGCTCTAATAAGCATTCAAATACATAGTAGCGCACAAAAATATTGGGTACAACAACTATTTTACCCTTTTAAAAGCAATTCATAGCAAATGCAGAAACATCTAACTGTATATTGAATATAATCAAAAGGCTAAAAAATAGCAAGATCAAGCCATAACGCCCAGCTGTAGTTCTAAAGAAGGACATTTGTTCACTATGTACTATCACGTCGGTCACTTTGGCAGAGGATTACAGAACCAGTGAAATGCCGGCGTTCGAAGGATGTCAGTGAGAGGGAAGACCTGCTCAGCAACAGTGACCTACAGAGCAGCAGCACATGTTGAGAGAGAGAGGAGGAGACTCTGCTCACTGCCAAAACATCATGACTAATGACAGCAATGCAAACGAAGCCAAGGCAAGAGAATGGTGCCACAATGGTGCCCCATCTAAGGATCTCGTAATTTACAGCCCTACCCATCAGGTTTATTTGACAGGTCACTGATTCTGGCCATTTATCCAAGTCACAGAGGAAGATTTTATTGCTATGATTTTATTTTATTTTATTTTTATAGCTTATGAGCTGAGAGCTCATGTCATCCCTTATGTTAGATTTGAGTATCAATTTTGTCTCTGATGTTTCTCTTAAAACACATTGGAAAACATAAAAGAAAAAACAAGTGAGACCATTGTTATTACAAAATACAGAGTTAAAAAAATTAATGTTGATAGCATAACTCCCGATCATTTGGTTTTGGATTAATCTGATGAAAAATTTTTGAGTTCATTAGTTTCTCCCAGACAGCAATGAGATTAAAGGGAGAGCAAATGTAGATATTTATACTGGACTCTCCTATTTCTTCTCCTACTTTTTATCCTGATGAAAAGATACAAGGGTCTAGAATCAAGTCAAGAGATTTTATTTTGAGTCTTACGTCACAGCCTGTTGATCCTATGGTAGCTGCACGGATCTCAGCCTGCCTGGTAGACATTTAGTGCTGGATGAAAGAACACTACCTCCAACTCAACCCAGCAAAGATGGAGCTTCTCGTTGTTCCAGCAAGCCCAGCAGTGCATCATAACTTTACCATTGAACTAAACTTGTCAACATTTACACTATCCCAGAAATCTTGGGGTCGTGTCTGACAATCAGTTGAACTTCACAGACCACATTGCAAGAACAGCCTGATCATTCAGATTTGTTCTGTAAAACATTAGAAAGATCAGATCCTTCCTATCTGAGCATGCAACACAACTCCTTATCCAGTCTCTTGTCATATCAAGACTGGACTACTGCATGGCTTCCTGCATGTACAGCCAAACCTCTGCAATTGATCCAGAACACAGCGGCGCAACTGATCCAGTACACAGCGGCACAACTGGTCAACAACGCTTTCTTCATCGAACTGCACTGGTTGCCACTGGATGCTTTCATCAAGTTCAAGGCACTGCAATGTCAATGCAATGCTTGCTTACAGAACAACCACTGGCTCACCCCCAGTAGAATATTGTTCTACTGCACCTTTAACCAGCATAAATTACATCTTGCAATAGCATTTGTAGTTTAGCTGTTTTCAAAACTGGCACTTTTCCAACATGTCGAATTCTATTGGACACACAGCACAGTAACTGAAGTCTGTAAATTAGTCGCACTAAATATGAGGCATTATAAATCCTTTACTTGTCATCCCACCTAATGAATATATTCCCTGTGTAACTTGTGTATTAATTATTCATTTAAATAATTTGAAAAGCAATTTCAGTCTTAACAGTGTGCCCTTCTGGAACAATACAGTACATGCTGAGTTACTTGTCTTCTCTGGGTATTGAAGCCATTTTCCACATTGTGACCAATTATTTGTACAAAAGATGCAAAGCTAAGCCATTCAATATTTACCAGGCAGCTGCAAAAACTTGATTAATTTGGTTGTTGATTGAGACATGTTAATGAATATTTTGGACTTGAATCAAACCAGTTAATTTGGATGTTACCAGATGAAGCGCATTTTTTAAGTTGAAAGTTTTCAGCGTGTCAAGAACATGCTTGGGTCATATATCGCCAAAATCAAAAGAAATAAGAAATTTTAAATAAAGAAAATGAAGCTTCTCTGGTAAGAAACCTCTTAAAGTTTTTTCATTGCCTGAAATGTTTTTTCAAACCTGTTTGAGTGTAAAGAGTAGAGCTCTATTTTCATTTGATATGCCACTTTAAAAATACGTGGATTTTGGGGACATTATTCCCTCAAAATGTTATATACATTTTGTTATATTTTATTTTTCACTGTACAATACAGTTCTATTCATTAACAGTAGTAAATGCATTCCTATATTTACTGTGCATTTTCACATTGAGAATCAATGGGTTCATCCGAAAGCTGTAAAATGTTGCTTTCAGAGGCTTTACATGGAGTTTTGATGAAAATAATGTGCATTTCAAACTGTTCTGAGACCAGTGCAGACAGACAGCACACTGGAGGTTAAGTCATTCACTAAATAGGGAGCAATGGAGCAAGGGAGCAAGGACATCCAAAGTCCATTTACTCCTAAAATCTGACCAAAAGTTCAGTTTCAGGCTGCAGATGATGTTTGGACCACTCAACATACTTAGCAGACACGGGACCATGGTAAGCAGTACATAGATTCAGAATTTATAATGTATAATTTTATTTTAACATGGTCCTCAGTGACTGGATGATGCTGGCCATTACTTTGAATCAGAATTATTTATTCACCTTTACAGAAAATCAGCTGTAATGTCTGTAAAGTCACAAAAACATGAATAACCAACACTCCTGGAAACATAAACAATTTGATGACATATTGTTTTCTTGTTTATTAGGTGCTACTAGTCACAAATCAATTAGGGAAATGGAAAATGCCCACAGCAGTCACGATCGGGTCTCAGGAGGTTTATATAAATATTAAAACTTTGCAATATTTAACATTAATATTCTTCATCCTTTTTAACGCTCTTCACATCACCTTTCATTATTTGCTTTAAAGTTGTTATATGTAATATTTTTACTGTACTAAATCATAAAATGACCATAATATGTCATTAGAGAATTAGGAAACATGCTAAGTTGAAATACTGGCTTCTCCGATAACAATGCTACAGCCAGTATATTCTACTCTGAAGTTTCCATTCCTGGCCGGAATTTCTGTTTATGTTTTGGCCTGTGTGATCCCGCCCACTGCCCACTCACCAATAGTATTTCAACACCGCCGGGCTGCCAGATTTGAACAAGTTTGCAGGCAAACAACACTGCGTGCTGCAGCCATGGAAGCCAGCAAATGAACTGGATCAGAGATAACAGATTCCACCCAACCTAAAAAGCCTCACCATCTGTCTAAAAACCACCATGAGCAGAGGCGTAGTAAAACAAGGATAAATATTGGAGATGCCTTTGGAAGATGGAGGCAGCTTAAAGCCCAGAAATCCTTTAAAACGGATGCCGAGTTGGCTAATTCTGGCAACCCGCATGAGCTTCGAGTCTGGGGCGGGGCAGATAACTCTCCAATATTTTGAATTTGGACTGCAGTACCCATTTCAAATGCTTGTTGTCAATCTTACATATATATATTTGGACACCAATTATGTGTGTGTAATTCACTTCTTGTAGCCACTACCTCTCTTTGACATACGTTTTTTTGTTTGATAAAGTATTGCTAACAAGGCCAAACCTCAATACATCTGATTTATATCAGACAGTGAGAGTGACAGCATAAGCCTTGAGTCAATGGATCTGAAAGTGGAACAGGAAGAGGAGATGAGGATGTAAGCAGATGGTTAGAAGAATCTCAAAGGCAGTCTCTCTGGAAAGGTGAGAGCCACTGTGAGTCACATTAGCCCTGGAACAAATCTCTCAGTGCGCGCTGTCACCATGGCCACAGTCACCCCTGCCCTCTCCTACATCAGCATCAGCCAGCATCCTCTTTACCCTGCCTCCATTTTAGCCCCAAATAATCCAGAGCAAACTGGAATGAGGGAGATTGTCAATCTGGCATTTTATTAATGACAGCAAGTCCATCATATTGTTGGTAGTCCACATTAGAATGTGAATTATACAAGTATAATTTGCAAAGGCAATTTTCAGAGAAATCATTTTCATTAAAGTCAACATGAAATCAAAATGGACCCTATTTACTTTCTATGGATGTTCCTGGTCTTATTGTGTGTGATTTATTAGTGTAGTGCACATTATTCCAAATGAAAAATGTTTGTCTTTGTAATCTTCTATCAAGATGGAATAATTCGCTCTGCCTCTGAAACTACTTATCATCTGTCAACAAGCCCTCTTTTTTCAACTCCTTCCCTCCAAACATCTTGCGCCATTCTAATATGCCGACTTTTCACAATCCAATCTATTCCCAATGGATAAAATCAACTGAAGTAAAATCAGCCTGATTTCATGGAAATGATGTGAAATTTTAGCAAAATTACATTTCATGCCTCCTTATACATATCACGGCAGTTCAGAGGTGAAATGTCCAATGTGTGGCGCTAAAAGCAAGTTAAATTTTCTCCCAAACATGAGGTTTTTAAGGTTAATGCTCTATCGAGTTTTAAATTAGTGGTCGACCAATATATGGCCACGGCCGATAAATCTGCCAATATTTTTATGGAGTGTTTATTTACACTAAGTGCAAATAATAATAATAATACATTTTATTTATAAAGCGCTTTTCAGGGTACTTAAAGATGCTATACATGAGTTAAAAATAGTCATAAAAGCAATACAATAAAACCTAAAACACACAGCATTAATCACACATTAAAAGTAATCCTGAAAAGATGAGTTTTGAGTAGTGATTTGAACATGGACAAATCGGAACAGTCTCAAATGTGTTTGGGGAGAGAGTTCTAGAGGGAGGGGGCAGCTATGGAGAATGCTCTGTCACCCCAGGTGCGGTGCTTGGTCCTGAGTGGTGTAGACAGTAATTTAACATCAGAGGAGCGGAGGCTATGGGATGGAGTGTGGTGATGGAGCAGATCGGTGAGATAGGAGGTGGCCTGGTTATGGAGGGCTTTGTGAGTGAAGAGAAGGACTTTACAATGAATGCGTTGTGGGACAGGAAGCCAGTGAAGCTTCTGGAGGACAGGGGTGATGTGGTCACGGGAACGGGAGTGAGTGAGCAGGCGTGCGGCAGAGTTCTGGATGTAATGGAGTTTATTTAAGACTTTGGATAATGTGCCATAAAGAATGGTGTTACAGTAGTCAATTCTGGATGTGATGAGGGCATGGATCAAAGTTTCAGCAGCAGAGAAGGAGAGTGTTGGACAGAGACAAGCTATGTTTTTTAGGTGGCAAAAGGCAGTTGTGGTGATCGAAGGAGAGGTTGTTGTCAAAAATGTCTCCGAGGTTGCAAATGTGTGGAGAGGGAAACAGAGTGGAGTTATCGATGGTAAGGCAGAAGTTCTGAATGGTTTTGGTGAAGGATTTAGGACCGATAATGATCATTTCTGATTTATTGCAGTTTAGTTTGAGGAAGTTGGCTTGCATCCATGATTTAATTTCAGTGATGCAGTTGGTCAGAATGAAATGAGTTGCAGTGGTGATGGAATTAGTAGCGATGTAGAGCTGGACGCCACCAGCGTCCCCCCTAATGTTCAAGACATGGTTACGGCTTTGGAGCCGTTTTTGGCATGTAAACAACCAGTCAGGACTGCGTTTCCCAAAAGCATCGTAAGCTTAAGTTGATCATAGAGACCATTAGTGACAAAGGTTTCTACAATCTACTTAGGCTTACGATGCTTTTGGGAAACGCAGTCCAGTTCATTTTATTGTTACATGCCATCATGTTACAACAACAATAGACTGGCGTGCAACAATTTCATTTAAACAATACCGCCAGCTCAGGAGACGTGCACAAGCTTGTGGTGTGAATTGCTCACAGGATAGAAGAATGAATGAGAGCATTTCACCAGGGGCGGATCTACCAGGGTGGCAGTATACCCAGTATAAGTATACAAATGTATAAAATATAAATGTAAGACGTTGACATTGTGTAGGGGTTTATTCATGTCAAACTGCCTCAACTCTCACTGGAGGCACAAATGACTACACAGACTGATCGTGTGATTGATTACAGTGGCAGCCAATCACATTAAAGTATATCAGTGGTCAACTGCGTGAAAGGTTTAAGAAGCGGCCAATGGCGTGATGGGTTACAGCAGCAGCTAATCACGTACTTGCTGCTGCAGTGCATGTGCAGTGTTTGGGTACTTGTGGGCTTAGGTTTTTCGAGCTTATTTCCTCAACCACAACAACATGACAATATGGACAAATACATGGAGAATAAAAAAGGTAAGAGATTAATTTCTCAGTTTTTTTTTCCAAGTCTTCACTGAATGATTATTCGATATATTGGCGTCAGTTGAGACATGTACACAGCACTTTCTGAAATAGCTGTCATCAGGTAAGTGTATAATCCAGATGAAACATTTCTAGTTCTTGAGTAGGAGTTTCTATTTCATCTGATCTGTGTATATTTTGATTGGCAATCTGGCGCTGAAATGTGTTATTTAAAAATTTATGGTAAATGTTCGTTGTTATCAGTGTCGTTTAGTGTCAACTGTTTTTTCTGCAGCTCACGCTCTTTTCCGGGAAATTGAAAAGCAAAATATGTCCTCCATTGTGATGGCCTTCTCGGCCGTATTGTTTGTGTGCATGTAGAGTGTGTGTTTTGTATTTACCTCCCGCTTTCTTAATCGCTCTCAGGTGTGGGGTAACCAGGTGAGCTGACTGTTAATGGGGAGCACCAGCACGCGGTATGTTTCCTTCCTATATAAACTGAGGGTTTCATGGCTGGGTTGTGCAATGGGAGATGGGTGTTCATGAGCTGTGCCATCTTGGTCACCAATGCTCTCGTGCAGATTCCCGCTGCTGGAGTAGAGAGTTCGTGGTTGCCGCTGTCTGAACTTTGGAGTTCGCTGTTTTTTCAAATACAGAACAGTCAATAAATGTGTCTGTGTTTCCGCTACTCTTGTAAAGTGTAACACCCATCCACTGACATACAGATGCAATCTTGGTTTATTACAATGAAAAGTTATATTTGGGTGAATTAGAAACCAGAACCTCTAAAAACTAGACGCAAAAAGTAACCACTAGAACAATCAGTCATGTTCTTGATTAAATTGCTGATCTATGTGTTCATCTACTGACTAACAAAATTCCAAGACTGATAGTGGCAGATGTAGAGATGAAATTACCATATTATGTGAAATATCTATTTGAGTGGTTGAAACGGTCATTAAGAATGACTGTTTATGAAAATAGGTGATTTAAAAGAATCTTTTATTGTGCATAAAATAATGAATATTCATGAGTTTCACATCACTGCCACCCAAAGTACAGTTTTCCTAGAATTTATTTTTATTTAGAACTAACTTTGTGTCTTTCAAATGGCTTATTCCAGCTGTTACAAAGTTGATAGGCCTACAGGATTTTATTAGTAGAATAACATTGAGTATGCATGCATTCTCCACCCATGGGTACACTTAACAAAATAAAACAATTTGGCCTGCACAATGTGATGAAGTTTATTCCAGATTGCCAGTTTTATGTCACGCGAAGGAACATTTATATTTTGTTGATGTGTTTAATAGACAATGACTTGTTTTGGTTTTTTATGTTGGCAAATCAGTAGCAAAATGGTTACTATGAGGTTCCTGTGGAAATGCAGTTATTTTGCAAATTCATGGATATTTATAATTTGATAGTGACTCCAATTAATGAACTAGTACTTGTTGCAATGAAGCTTGGTACCTTGATCCATAAGAACTACACATGGGCGCTTGCTTTGGTGTTGCCACCCCTCATTGTCTGCATGCCACCCCCTTGCCACCCCATGAAAAAATGTCTAGATACGCCCCTGTATTTCACTGCATTAAAAGGCCATTGTCAACTCAGCAACAAACAGAAACTCAAAAATACTTCCTTCAGTTTTCAGAAAAAGGCTTGAGTTTATCCAAATTGCATAGCAATGCCACATGCAAGTTACTTTATAAAAAATATATATATATATATATTATTATTATTACCTATTATTATAATTTTATTAGGTCTTTTTGTGAGGAAATGCAATTGTTAATGTGCACATACCGTGCGTGGTGACTGGATTACTATATGCACTGTTGTCATTTCCTTCTTCCTTCTATGTTTTAAAATGTTTTAATATACTGTATATGAGATGACAAAACAGAAACCAGGAAAAGCTGCTGTCTACGATTTAAAACACACACAAAACAAATGTATTTATGTACAGATTTTTTATTTTATTTTAAGAAAGTAAAGGTTTTATGTGAAATTGAGTAAATATTATGCTAAATAAAAGTTAATTTAATTTTTTTGCAATTTTATGTATGTCATTATATATACTGTATATCAGCATTATATCGGCCTTTTGGCCATCTTGCTCTCTAGATATCGGCATCGGCCATTAAAAAACCCACATCGGTCGATCAGTATTTAAAATCAACAAATCATTCCTCCCTACCCAAAACCTTAAACCTAAACCTAACCAACAGTGTCATAAAATGCAAATGCGAGGGGAAAAAAAGTGATTGTATGACACTTTTGGCTCACGGCCTGCATGCTCTTCAGGACTTGAACCCTGGTGCTTTGCATCGCATGTGTTCTCCACTATCATTTGAAATACTGCGCAATGTGATCGCTTTCTAATCTGCTTTTACATTAACATACTTTTAATGATGCAAACATTAAAATATATCGCCTACTTAAGTCATACGCAAGAATTAAGTGTTTAGTTGTCATAAGACGGGATAATGTGAGCAACAGGGTGAAAAGTAAGTGTTTATAAACTGATAATCTGCTGTTTTACTGCGGTTTATAAAAGTAATTGTTGTAGCGCGTCTAGTAATCTAGTCTAGATTCACCAGGAATCAGCTGCAATATGTACAACGAGGCATGTAAAAATTATTTTGCAAAAATGTAGGTAATGTAACGTGATTCAGTGAGGCCAGGTTGAGTAAAATGATTTGTGAATGTGAATTCATGTTGACACTATGAGCTTTTTTGGTTCTCAAACTGCGATTTGCCATGTATTTCAATGAAAAGCGTTATTGAGGACACAGGAAAAATCTATAAATTGATTACCAATTAAGGATACACCAATATGAAATGTTTTTGATCGATACATTGCTGATTTTAACCTAAAACTTTAGGCAAATATACAGATACCAATATTTTGCCACTTATCCACCTTATTATGTCATCAGATTAATGTTTTGCTTATTATGTTTTAAACATGAACAAAGAGGTATAAAAGTTATTTTATTGTTCTAATAATGGATTCTAATGGATTGGATCTGTTGAATGCATGACAGGCCAAAAATGTTAAGGAATAGTTCACCCAAAATGAATATTCTCCCATCATTTACACAACCTCATGCCATCCCAGATGTGTAAGACTTTATTTCTTCTGCTGAACACAAATGAAGATTTTTAGAAGAATATCTCAGCTCTGTAGGTCCATACAATGCAATGAATGGGGTCCAAAACATTAAAGCGCCAGAAAGCACATAAACACAACATAAAAGTAATCCATAAGATTCATCGAATGGTTTTCGGAGAGAACAGACCAAAATGTAACAAATTTTTCACTTTACACCTTGCCATTGCAGTCTCTAGACACGATCATGATTCAAGCTCGATAACACTTCCTTGTGCTTGAAGCATGCGCAGATCTCTAGATGGTGCTAGGAAGCATAATCAAGCTTGAAATAATGATCGTGTCTAGAGACTGCAATGGCAAGATGAAAAGTGAAAAATTAGTTACATTTTTGTTTGTTCCACCAAAACCGATTGGATTGCTTTTGAAGACATGGATTAAACCACTGGAGCCATATGGATTACTCTTATGCTGAATTTATGTGCTTTTTGGTGCTTTAAAGATTTGGATTCTATTCACTTTCATTGTATGAACCTACAGAGCTGAGATATTCCTCTAAAGATCTGTGTTTGTGCTCTGCAGAAGAAAGAAAGTCATACACATCTGGGATGGCATGAGGGTGAGTAAATGATGAGAGAATTTTCATTTTTGGGTGAACTATCCCTTTAAGATTAAAGGACACAAATGCATGACAATTGATGTGGAGAAAAAAAGGTTATTTTGCACTTCCAAAACATTTTTGCAATTCTGTTTTTGCAGTTCTAAACAACAGAACTCATATTTTACATATGAAGATACTGTATTACATTATAAGTCAAATTAAGCATTAAACATGCTTTTTCTGATTTAATTTATTTCAGTGGGGTTTTTTTTTTTTTTTTTATACTAGACACAGAAAAAATTTTATACAATGCAATGAAGTTGCATAATTAATTATAAATAAATCATATTTTTTTCATATGGCTGTTTTCATGCTTATGACCGATATGCAGATTGTTTAATTTGGTCAATAAATGCTCTATAAATATCAGTGCCCAATACTTCGGTGCATTCCTAATGTCAAAACAATATTCATAAGAAAACATGTCAGGTTTGAAACATTTTAAGTACAGAAAGGGAAAAAATATGAAGAAACACCTGGAATATTTCTTAATAAATTGCCACTTTTTCATTTTAGAAGTTACACTGGGGACATAGCAAAAATGGCAACATCCAAGTGGTGGAATTTTTTTCAATTATCCTCTATGTTCAAATGATTGTGGTGTTGTGTTATAAGAAAACTAACTAATATGATTTTCATCTTTACAAACTGTGAGTGTAATATTGTATCCAATATATTAAGTCAAGTACTGCATAAGTAGAAATGACCCACCAAACTGAGTGATAATCTTGTTCCTCAATCTTCACTGAGTTCTAAATGATAACCGAATCCGATAAGACCTCAGCACCAGCAGAGATCCGTGATAAACACTTGCTGCTGTTAAAGCCTCACACACACACACACTCTTCTCTGAACGTGTTCCCTCTCTCTTCCTCCTTTGCCACATTACTCCTCTGAGGATTCCACTCAAGGTTACAATGAAAAGAGCATTGCAGTAAACTGACCATGCAATGATTGAGAAACTACAGCAGTCCTGGGCAGCACCAGAGGACAGACAGCCGACATATCAATTCACATTAAGAGAAACAGCTTCGCCAAAAGCTCTCGAGATGTTTTCGGCCACTTGCACCACATCAGATTACAGTTGGTGCATTGGAATTATGATATTACTGTAGCTCAACCTACTGTAAGAAAGGCTGATCGAGGAAACATGGATGAATACGTAAAGAGGAACATTAAACTATTGCATATCGTTTTAAGATGTAATTTGGGAAACATAGACATACAGTATTTTAAAGTCTGCATTAAAAGTGCAATTCAAAACTACCAATATAAAGATCTATATTTACTCGTGTTTACATTTGTATTTACATTTAACAGACGATTTTATCCAAAGGGACTTAATCAGAATCAGAATGAGCTTTATTGCCAAGTATGCTTACACACACAAGGAATTTATCATGGTGACATAAGCTTCTAGTGCAAAGAAAATGCAACCATATATACATATATGCAAACATATACATTTACGCATACAGTGCATCTGGAAAGTATTCACAGTGCTTCACTTTTTCCATATTTTATTATGTTACAGCCTTATTCCAAAATGGATTAAATTCATTATTTTCTCAAAATTCTACAAACAATACCCCATAATGACAACGTGAAAGTAGTTTGTTTGAAATCTTTGCAAATTTATTAAAAATAAAAAACGAAAAAATGTACATAAGTATTCACAGCCTTTGCCATGACACTCAAAATTGAGCTCAGGTGCATCCTGTTTCCACTGATCATCCTTGAGATGTTTCTACAACTTGATTGGAGTCCACCTGTGATAAATTCAGTTGATTGGACATGATTTGGAAAGGCACACACCTGTCTATATAATGTCCCACAGTTAACAGTGCATGTCAGAGCACAAACCAAGCCATGAAGTCCAAGGAATTGTCTGTAGACCTCCGAGACAGGATTGTATCGAGGCACAGATCTGGGGAAGGGTACAGAAACATTTCTGCAGCATTGAAGGTCCCAATGAGCACAGTGGCCTCCATCATCCGTAAATGGAAGAAGTTTGGAACCACCAGGACTCTTCCTAGAGCTGGCCGCCCGGCCAAACTGAGCGATCGTGGGAGAAGGGCCTTAGTCAGGGAGGTGACAAGAACCCGATGGTCACTCTGACAAAGCTCCAGCGTTTCTCTGTGGAGAGAGGAGAACCTTCCAGAACAACAACCATCTCTGCAGCACTCCACCAATCAGGCCTGTATGGTAGAGTGGCCAGACGGAAGCCACTCCTCAGTAAAAGGCACATGACAGCCTGCCTGGAGTTTGCCATAAGGCACCTGAAGAACTCTCAGACCATGAGAAACAAATTCTCTGGTCTGATGAAACAAAGATTGAACTCTTTGGCCTGAATGGCAAGCGTCATGTCTGGAGGAAACCAGGCACCGCTCATCACCTGGCCAATATCATCCTTACAGTGAAGCATGGTGGTGGCAGCATCATGCTGTGGGGATGTTTTTCAGCGGCAGGAACTGGGAGACTAGTCAGGATCGAGGGAAAGATGAATGCAGCAATGTACAGAGACATCCTTGATGAAAACCTGCTCCAGAGTGCTCTGGACCTCAGACTGGGGCGAAGGTTCATCTTCCAACAGGACAACGACCCTAAGTACACAGCCAAGATAACAAAGGAGTGGCTACGGGACAACTCTGTGAATGTCCTTGAGTGGCCCAGCCAGAGCCCAGACTTGAACCCGATTGAACATCTCTGGAGAGATCTGAAAAAGGCTGTGCACCGACGCTCCCCATCCAACCTGATGGAGCTTGAGAGGTCCTGCAAAGAAGAATGGGAGAAACTGCCCAAAAATAGGTGTGCCAAGCTTGTAGCATCATACTCAAAAAAACTTGAGGCTGTAATTGGTGCAAAAGGTGCTTCAACAAAGTATTGAGCAAAGGCTGTGAATACTTACGTACATGTGATTTTGTTTTTTTGTTTTTTGTTTTTTTATATAAATTTGCAAAGATTTCAAACAAACTTCTTTCACGTTGTCATTATGGGGTATTGTTTGTAGAATTTTGAGGAAAATAATTAATTTAATCAATTTTGGAATAAGGCTGTAACATAACAAAATGTGGAAAAAGTGAAGCGCTGTGAATACTTTCCAGATGCACTGTATATACATATAGTGACATAAAAATAAGATATAATAGATAAATAAAAAGAGAAATATACAATAGAGCAATAATGTTGTTTGAATATTTTATATACAGATATACAGTTATGTTCAGGTGAAGTAATTTATCGAAGAAGAGGTAGGAAATGTTAAAAAATATAAATGAAATATAGATTAAGTAAGAATGGATGGATTGAATATTGCACATGTTTGTGTTAAGGGAATAGTTCACCCAAAAATGAAAATTCTCTCATCATTTACTCACTCTCATGCCATCCCAGATGTATAAGACTTTTTATTCTTCTGCAGAACAAAAACAAAGATTTTTAGAAGAATATCTCCACTCTGTAGGTCCATACAATGCAAGTGAAATGGGTCCAAAACTTGGAAGCACCAAAAAGCACATAAAGGTAGCATAAAAGTAACCTATAAAATAGGTACCAAAATGTTGGTACTTATTTACTTGCATTGTGAGGACCTACAGAGCTGAAATATTCTTCTAAACATCTTTGTTCGTGTTCTGCAGAAGACAAAGTCATACACATCTGGGATGGCATGACGGTGAGTAAATGATGAGAGAATTTTCATTTTTGGGAGAAAACAACACTGTAGTGCTACCGCCTACTATACCAAATTTAGTACAGGAATATAACTAAATAGTGTTTTCTTCTTTCAGTACTACCAACAGGAAGCTCTGCAGATACTATATCAATCCTACCAAACATGGCAATCCGCATATCCTATAAATACTACCAAATATTAAAGCTCTCTACATAGACAATCAATGCTAAAACTCTACCTATACTATCATGGTTTACATATACTATCAATACTACATAAAACTCTAAATATACTGGACTGTCAATAGGCTGCTAAAACATATAGCTCTACATACTAGGGGTGTATAAAAACAGGTATGAGTACTACACTTGCGCACATTTTATAAGCAGCGGTAAAGTTTACATGTAATGTGAAACCGACAGAAGAGGCCAAAAACAATTACATGTGCCGATTGTTTTTTTGCTCAAGCCGCTAAATACTATTGGATTATGTACATATCGTAAGGTCAGGTGCCTCTTAATTTTTTTTTTTCCTTCTACAGTCTGAAGGCATGATTTGAAACTATGTGAATTGTGACAAGTCCTGTACAAATATAAATGACTTGAGTGCAGACAAACTAATTTTTCTTAAGAAAAACACGAAGATTTTGAGTTCAAATGAGTTTTTCTCATTACAATCAATCAAAATAAATGCAGTGCTGTTGTTTAAGTTACTTTATTATAGAGCTCTGCGTTTTATTTCCAGTGTCAGACACTGTTGTGTCATTTATTATATATATTTTATTATTATATATAAAATACTACAAAACATAAAGCTCTAAATATGGTGCATGTTGCATAAATCATCAATGCATACACTCAACAGGGATGGTTATTTTCAGTTAAGGTTCAGTTATTTTTTCACTGAAAGAGCAGCACTAATATGAACGCATGTACAGTCATACAGAGAGAGCATCACTGTGAATCCAGCCACTCTGAGCGTTCAAACCAAAGGACACATACAGTCGTGACAAGACTGAATGGAATCAGCAATGGGCCAAATCATCGTGGAGATTCATATTCACGCACGCGCACACACACACTTACCAGGTTTCCATTCTTCATGCTGCAAGGTCATTTTGATGCTTCAAGATATCACGCGTAACAAACCCCATTTTAATCTATAATTTTCATGATTAATCAAATGCAGAAAATGTGAAACCCTGATACCAGCACCAAAATCAGACTGTTAGGAATATGGAAAAGCCCAATCTTATTCCGATGGATATTAGGTGAAGGGGCGAGGCTTTTAGGGTACGTTGATGTCTCTATGGGAATATGTCTTTTATCAATTACTCTTTAAATCGTTTCTTTAACCCATGCCAACGGAACGTTAATGTAAATAAACAAGAAATAGTCTACTTCACCATCCTGAGCGACAGATGTTTCACCGAAAAAAAAAATCTGCTACGTGCAAAAAAAATATTTTTTAATGTATTGAGATGATGTGCCGTGTGGAATAATAAAATACTCATTTAAAAATATTTTTATACCATTTACGTTGGATGTTATAGTTAAAAATGCATTTTTGATTAATATTATGTGTGCATTCATCATTGATGTGCTCGCATAGTTTTTATCTTTATTCCCCCCCGAATGAATGAATCTCATCCCTGAAATAGACTACAGATAGGGAAAAAACGCAACAGATAACATTAAAACACTGACGCATATATAGCCTAATTAAACGCTTCCCATGTCAGATTTTAAACATGGGTGAGCATCTTTAAATCACAGGTTATTGATAGAGACCATTTTGAAATTAGCTCCAAAATATATATATGTATCATTAAACATCACTTACCGGTGCGATTCTGCTCTAATTATTTTGTCCAAGTACTGCTTAGAATATCTTTTTAGAAGATACGGTGTAATTTTAGTCGTGGTGATGCAGAAGGCTTTATGACATTGCCTGTATCTTCACCCTGAAAGGGAGGCGCGCGTGACGTGTAACGGGTGCAACCTTACTACTCAGGCAAAAATGATCGATTTCTACTATGAGGAAGACTTCGCTCATGAATATTAATTACCTAACACTGACGCTGCATGGTAACCTTCATGGAGCGTCTAATTAATATTTATAGACTAATCCTTCTCCATAGTATGATTCGTTGTAGGCTGTCTGACTAGCTAGCGTACACTTCCCAGCCTCTGCCTTTCAGCCAATCAGTTAGGCCTTCAGGGCGTACGTCACGTTACATAATTAATATACATAAGAGCCATTTACGCCGAACGCGTTTTTCCGTCCGTCTGCGCAGTTTTTCCACTTGTTTTTCTACGTAAACATGCGCTTGACGTCTTTGGGAGGCAGAGTCTCGCGCAGCAGCGCCGCGTTATTTAGACGCCGTTTCAGGTTAAAAAGAACGTCAAATTATAGAAACGCGTCGAGACAGATTATTAACGCCATAATACGTTCGGTCTGAACGACCCCCACCCCCAAAGACAAGCCCTCCCCACTGTAGGATTCCCTAGTTTCCACTCACTCACCGTTCGGCTGCCTTCCAGATAATTATTCAGGCTTACTGGGCGCACGTGATTTTACGTAATTAATATTCATGAGCAAATTCGTCACCATAGTAGGATTTGAAGCGTATTCCCCCTTATCTCGCGCACACCACTCTCCAATGGACTGGGGATCCGAAATGAATCGTCTTCAAATTTGCTGTAATTGAAAAGTGATTGTTTTTAATGATCAAAAATAGTCACGCGATGTTTAGTTCAAGTTGATTTCAAAATGGTTTAATGCTTAATGCACGTGAGTAATTGATGGTGCACCCGTGCCCAGGTAGTAGTCATGTTACTTTATGAACTAATGTCATACTACGCACAAATATACTGTTTATTATAACACGTACTGCATCACTGGTCTGTGCATGTTTGCACACGTGCCCTAACTCATGCGCGTAATTGATCGTAGAAACGGAACGCGCTTTTCTCTCATCTTGCCAAATAATAACCATTTGTTAGAGGTAACTAGTGCACCATGGTGTTATCAGAACAGAACCACACTCTACTGAATACAAATAAGCCAAGGATTTATGACAAGAACATTTTTAATAAAGCTACAGTATAAACCACAAGGAGAGGTGATTTCAACACAATTTTACCAAGGGGTGTTTCTGGGGAGGACGCGAAGCGCCCTCGAGTGGCTAATTGCTTTTATAAAACGGCTGCAACAGGAATAGTATAAAGACAAAAGTGTTAAATACTACTAGTAGCATGTATTAATTACAAAGAGCAGCAGAGTGACATTAGTTCATAGGCAGCAAATATTTGTTGGCAAGCAATTGTCAACGGTTTCCAAATAGCCTGGTGCTATGGTTGCATTAGCTGCAGATCTGTTGATTAAGAGACTTCATTTATAAAAGCTGTTGTTTGCAGTACACCTCATTTGAATAATGTCTAAAGATGGAACATGAGCACTGCAAAACAGGACAAGTCTAGTTCAGCATAATTGTGTTTAATTAATTGTCAGTGTCTGCATGTTTTGGAATTACCAGGTATTCTATATAAAAAACTAAAACCTGTGACTCTTCGAGGTATTTCTAGAAGTGGCAGTATGATCTGACATAATGGACTAATGCTTAGCAACAGGCTGTAAGACGATGTGACTGGTTTTCAAATAAGGCTACAAGTCGTCACTCTCATGCGTACAACAAGAGCATCTATTGATGTACATTCCTCGTTAAATAGCAAATGCACCACAACACTAACATCAGTTTAAGAACAATAGTC
The DNA here is from genome assembly GCF_019703515.2 of Myxocyprinus asiaticus. Lineage (NCBI taxonomy): Eukaryota > Metazoa > Chordata > Actinopteri > Cypriniformes > Catostomidae > Myxocyprinus > Myxocyprinus asiaticus. The sequence goes on from NC_059359.1 coordinate 6,885,102, forward strand.
AGCTCATTCTCGCATTAACAAAAAGTTTCTGTTTTAAAATGTCTCTATGGTTCGGTTAAACAGACAAGACAATATGTACTTTTGTTTAATGTCACTTTGTTCAACCATCTGTGCTTGCTGTTTCTCAGTCTAGGCTATCCTATTTTGGAATATCCTAAAATCTACATCAATTACCTAAAACAGCTAAAGTTATAGGGATAGTTCAACCGAAAAATGAAATTTCTGTCTTCTGCTGAACACAGGGATTTTTAGAAGAATATCTCACCTCTGTACGTCCTCACAATGCAAGGTTTAAGGATTTTGAAAAACCCTAAACAAAGTTTGTATAATAACAATATGCTGGTTTCGTCAAGCCAATTAACCATAATTATTTGTTCTATTTAATTCCTAACCTTGTCACAACAATTTATTACTTCATTAACACTAAATTACACCTCTCTGCCGTGCGAGAAAACAGCACCTTTCAGCTATTAAAACAGAAAAACTACAGCACCAACAGATGGTCTCCAGCTCAACAAGTTAATTTGCGCTTTGGGCTTCATTCCTCCCATCGTTCTAAAGAAAGAGGCTGTACTAACTATTGTTAACTGCTCCCTGCAGACTGTCATTTTTCTTAGTGCCCTAAAAAGTGTGACACTGCAGTCTTGACAGGAAAGCAAATTGGATTGTTCTGTTCTGTGGAACATCTAGGCCATCTCCGTTACTCTTTTGCAAAATACACATTCTTTTTTCAGAAATACCTCTTTCACACAGATCATAATTGACTATGATCAAGTAAAATCCCTCGGAAATCTCGCTGGTTCTAATGTTTAAGCAAATTTACAAAACAGTACAAGAAAACAGAAAGACATATTTTCATTTTCTGGTCCTAGCTGCTGTAAGCAGGGCCTGTACAGTAAATCAAGATCATTATCTTTACTTAAAACAGTCTGCTTAATAGCAAAACACAATAGAACATGTCTAAAGAACACCTGTTGGAAAACAGATGATATTTACTGGAATATTTAAGCTGTACAGGATGCCCCTGAACAACTTACCAGGTGGGAAATCTTCAGTTTAGAGTGGCATAGTATCTAAATAATTTGCAGCATATGCAGCGAGTACAAATTCTGTAAGAAAGACGGACAAAAATGGCAGTTGGCACATCCATATTAAATCTTATACACAGTGTTGGCCAGTTTCCACTTTACTACATCTTTGATTCTTTAATTAATTTTGACTTGTCCCTCCTTAAAAAAAAAAAAAAAATAATAATAATAATAATAAATAATAATAAAAATTATATACATATATGGGTTCCAGTAAGGCATTTGCAAGTGAATGGGGCCAATCCATAAATGTTAAAATACTCATTATTTCCAAAGTATAGCCACAAGACGTAAACAATATGTGCATTAATATGATTTTAGTGTAATAAAACCGCTTACCCATTCTGTGTAGTTAAATGCAGTTTTACAACTTGTAATGAGGTAATGATTTAAACAACTGTACATTTTAAATAACACACAAGTTAACAGAAGATTCAATGTTAGTGCTTTTATAAAATTGTTAACTTCACATTTTTGCCTTTAAACCCTAATAAATTAGGCCCCATTGACTTTTATTGTAAGTACTTTACTGTAAACTCTAGCCTTTTATATATATATTTTTTAATTATTATTATTATTTTTTTTTTTTTTTGGTAATCAACATTTTGCCCCAAACGCTGTCGATTAAGCTTAATTTGTATTGAAACCGAAATATTCCTTTTAATGAGTTGTTAAGCATTATAGCCTATAGCCCTAACGTAACCGTTCTTATCAGTGCCCTTAATAAGCTACGTTATTACAATGTATTAACATAACAAAAATATGACTGATAATAAAAACGTGCATGATCAGATATGTGCACATGTATGAATGACAGAATTACGTTGCGTTAGAAGTGAACCTTGAATAGGCAAGCTCATGTGTTTTGGCTGAAACTTGATAGAAGCCTACAGAGATTCGAACAAGGAGAGTCGCGCGCGCAATGGTCGCAGTGTTTGCCTGCACGTGATGTGAATATTTTTTTCTTTCTCTCTCGAGCAGTTTCTATCTGCATCTCATTTGCACTGACCATCGATAGAGCAATCGCATCCTATTTATGTATCGTTCACCTTCCCACCTCGAAAACGATAAAACCCCGATCGCGTCGTGAACTGCGTTTTATGACCCATTTACTTGCCTCGCGCACTTAAATTCGCGTTCGTGAAAAAACACGTTTAAAAACTATGAATGGGCATTCCAGATGTTACATCACTCCGACCATTTACCATGAGAGGTGTTAACATGTGTTGGAAAATCATCGCGACTTTCAGCTTGGATTGCTTTAAAGGTTCGCCGTCCTCTTCGCAAAGGTAGGTCAAGATTTGCGAAAACGGTGTCAATGTTTGCGCATTTTCTGTATAAAGACGTCCATGCTTGTTTGCATGCATATGCACAGCTGGAGTGAATGGGTTTATGGAAGAATTGTGTTGGGGGAGCAACAATAGGAGCATGTAAATGGGTTGCCATGGCAATACGTGATTGAACAGCATCTTTTCAAAGCTTATGCATTATGACTGAAGGATGTATGTAGCACATAGACTGCACATGGCAATGCACAAAAATTGGAGAACTATTGATACCTGAACATAACATTAAAATGATGTAGTAGCCTGTTGTGAATAGGGTCACGGCACCAGGTTATGTAACACTACCTACCTTCCTCAAAATATGTGCATGGCATACTTACCTTAAATGTTCCTCCAGAGGTACATTTTACTGCTCAGATGACAGTTCCCATTTCCATTTAAGTATGAACATTATCTCAGATGTTTCTCCCAAAATTCCTTGGGGTAATTAAAATAGACACAAATGTGACAATGTTTGGGGCTAAAAAGGGGGCTCATTTTCAATTTAGTTCAAATTATTAAATCAAACGTTTTTCAATAACCATCCATTGAAAGAATCATATTTAGGGTAAAAATAAAATAAAAAAGCCCCCTTTTCACAGGGGCTAAAGCCCCCCTCTAAAAAGACCCGCTCTTAGATAGGGGGAATACATTTGTTTTGAAGAATGTTCAGAAAGGCTAACATTGACAGATCCAATAACAATGGAGATTCGTTTGTTTGTAGAACACATGAGATGTTATGAAATATCAAATGTGATTGAAATTAAAAGTAAATGGTTAACCCTTTTCGGAAGTGGTTATTTTGAATAACCATTATATTACTTTGCTACTCAAAAAAAAAAAAAAAAAAAAAAGCATCATGCCGTCTCCTAAGTATTTGCATCAGTTGACCAATTTTGCTCTGTACTATTGCCCCTATATCTACACATGTATCCAAGGGCGTAGATTTGTCTTGAACTTTGAGGGGGTTGCAATGTGAAGCATTTACATGTTTCCATTGATCATGGTATAAATATTGGGAGGTTTGTACTTGCTTGTTTTGATTATTGTTTTGATCCCACCTTGAATCTACGCCCCTGCATATATCTATATCACTATAAGCCCCTCAGAGGCCTTTTAACCCAAATCTTTTAACAAAAGATTTAATGGAAGTGCTTTGCTAAAATTACAAGATTTACATTTCTGCCAATAAACCCACCAAAACAGGCTCCATTAACTTCCATTGTAAGTGCTTCACTGTAACCTCGATTTTTGAGAGATGAGTTGATCCCCAATTATCTGAGTTACCGTGAGGCACTTACAATGGAAGTGAATGGAGCCAATTCGTAAATATTAAAATACTTAAACATTTCAAAAGTTTAGCCACAAGACATCAACAATATGTTAACGTGATTTTAGTGCGATAAAATCACGTACTAACCTTTTCTGTGTAAATTTATATCCAATTTCACAACTTTGTTGCATGACAACATAACGGCATTAACCTTAAACGGATGTAAAAATTAAAATTTAAACATCTTTACAGCTCAAATAATACACACATTTTAACAGAAAAATTAAAGTGCTTTTTTAAATTATAAGCTTCACATTTCTGCCTTTAAATCCTCCAAAAATTATAAGTGCCTCACTGTAACATCTTTTTAAAAAACATTTTTTTTATGAGATTACATTTTAGTTGAAATTTTTTGTGGTAGTGAACATTATGCCAAAAATGCTGCTGACTGAACGTAACTAAGAAGAGAGTTCATGATGAAATGTGACGTTTGATTGCATACTTTGGTATCTTGGAAAACCTAAAACCTAAAAAAAGAAAAAAAGAAAGAAAAAAAAAGATTACTGTACATGTGAGATTACTGGGGTTTTAGGAAACAAAAAAAATCTGTTAAAATACCTAGGCAGAGCAAGAGACCTTAGCAAACACATTAATTTGATCTAAATTACTGTCTAAAACATTTTCATTTATGCATTTGCCTGATGCTTCTATCGAAAGTAACTTTAAAATTCAAGCTAAACATTTTTATAGGATAAGCCTTGTCTGGGAATTTTAGCACCCTGCTCTTCCAGTTGAGCTACAGGAACAGAAGAAACAATTTAGATATTAAAGAGATCACATTTGTGATTTTTTTTTCTTAATGTCCTACAGGTCATCCACAAAGCTCAGCTCCAGTCAGGCAGCCAGCATGGAGAGCAGCTCCCTGACCGGTAGCCTTTCTCTGGGCTATGATCTTCCTCACTGCCAGTGCTGCATCTCCTATGAGGCCAGACTGAAGCGTCTCTCCTGTGGCCACCTCTACTGCGACCCCTGCTCCGATCAGATAGTCAACCTGGCTTTTGAGGATATAGAAGGTCTGGCCGAATATCCCTGCCCCATGTGTAAAACCCTCCGTCATTTTGGAGGCTTCGTCCCAGCGTACAGCTGCCAAGGCATGACCCACTGTTCACCCTTAGGAAGTCAAAAGCAGCACCTAGTTGAAGAGAAGGGAGGCCTGTGGGAATGATTGTGTCATTAAAGTAATAGTTCACCCAAAAATGAAAATTCTCTCATCATTTACTCGCCCTCATGTCATCCCAGATGTGAATGACTTTCTTCTACTGAACACAAATTAAGATTTTCAGAAGAATATCTCAGCTCTGTAGGTCCTCACAATGCAAGTGAATGGTGGCCAGAGATTTGAAAGTCTTAAAAAGCATAAAAGGGCATCAAAAGGACTCCAGTGGTTAAATCTATATCTTCAGAAGCGATATGGTTGCTATAAATTCTCCTCCCTTCCCAGTAGGTGGCAATATGCACGAAGAATGTTAATCACCAAAAACAAAAGAAGAAAGTGAAAGTGAATATTGATAGAAAAAAGGACAATCAAAGATTGATCTGCTTCTCACCCACACCTATCATATCACTTCAGAACATATGGAATAAACCACTGGAGTCGTATGGGTTACTTTTATGCTGCCTGTATGTGCTTTTTGGAGCTTCAAAGTTCTGGCCACCATTCACTTGCATTGCATGGACACACAGATCTGAAATATTCTTCTACAAATCTTTGTTTGTGTTCAGCAGAAGAAAGAAGCTACACATCTGGGATAGGATGAGGGTGAGTAAATGATGTGAGAATTTTCATTTTTGGGTGAACTATTCCTTTAAATAGAGTGGTTTTCAACTGGTTTCGGTTCAGGACCCAGATTTTACAGTGGGAAACCCACTACAGCAACAAGTTAATCATAACAAAAGTACACAGATTAAAAAAATAAGTAAATAAAAATTGAATGTTATAAATAAACTGCATTGGCCCCAAAATACACAAAATTATTAACACACAGCCTTTGAAGTCAATAACAAAAGATATGGGAGACATTTCTTGTCCTATTTTAAACTGCTATCCTAACTATGCATATTAATATGTTTAGTTGCAATTTATTATATGCATTTAGCATTTAGTTTTTCCCCTGCTGTCCATGACCCTATCAGAACCGACTTGCTATCCATTTTTGGGTCACAACCCACCAGTTTATAATCACTGATTTATTAAAATATCCTGTCTTAGAGGTACTGGGCTTCATATCATGGGTCAATATTCTGAATCTGTTATCTGTAAAATGAGAATACATTGTTTAGTCAGACCTGCATCATAAGTGAATCATTTAATAGGTTTCGTATGCTCTCCAGTCCCATAAATGAGGGCAAGTAAGTTGATACAAAGAGGATGGAAGAGCTTTTTACTTTATTACTGGTGGAAGTGTCTGTGATTACAGAAACTACATTCAGTTTGTATTCTGTTTCATGTGCAAGTGCTTTTAATGCAGATGATATACAGTTGTGAAGCTTTTTGAAGTTATATGTAGGCTACTTGTAAAATTCTGAGTGTTTGTATACAAGTATTTTTGTAACGAGTGCTGTTGGTGTAAATATTTATTAACTTTGCAATTATCAGATTTAAATCTATTATGGTTTGTTGTAATGCTTCTTGTAAAGTGCTCATGTTGTAAATATCCATTTTGATAAGATATGAAGTGTGTCTGAAGGAATGGGCTTATGTGTCATATATTTTTAATATGCCAGAATAAGCATTGTGAAGAAAACCACCATCAAAGAAATGGATTTAGAAACTACTGTATAAGATGCATTTATTTATCTAAAACGTGCCAATAAAGGTTGTTACAAAAGAAAAAGAATAAAACAGGCAATGATCTATACTTGTTTTGCAGATGCAAAGATTAAAAGTATAAAACCATTGAAATGACTTATGACGATACTGAATAACTTAAAGGGTTTGAAACTCCTTTTCAAAGCACAAGCATTGGGTCTTATCATATAATGGAAGCAATTCTTGTGCCATCTTATTTTTAGTTATCAAATACATTTTCAAGAAACCAATCAAATTCAAAGTTTAGTTGTTAAACCTTGCTAAATATGTTTATGCAATGTCCCCTTTCAATAATCTTAAAATCACATTTGCAATTGCACTGCACTGGTATGTGACCGATTAATTCCAGATGAAATCTAAACATGTACCATATGTTAAAAATTACTAAAAGGAGGACTCAAACATCTGGAGTCACTCTGTTGTCGGATGTCTGTGACGTAACTCATCTTCAAGAAAACACGAGAGAATTGAACTGGCCCATCTTGTAGCTCACATCATGTAGGTGCCTGAAAGCTTTCCATCTTACTAAAAGAAATGATTCACCCAAAAAAGAAAATTCTGTCATCATTCTGTTCCATGCTGTTCCTCATACCCTGAACATGACATGCCAGAGAGCTGCATGAAAGGTTTTTTCTTTTTCTTTTGTGCTCCACAGTAAAAAAATAACAGCATATGGGTTAGGAATGATGTGAGGGTGAGTTAATAATGACAGAATTTTCATTCTTGTTGAAAAGGGTTCTGGTCCTGATCCAGTTTTAAAAAGAAAGGGTGCAGAAATACACAGAAAATAAAATAATAAAATCAGAATATAAAATGTCCTTTAACATGAGAATTAAGTCCCTATACACTGAGTTCCCTCTCATCAAAAAACTGCAGTACGTACACTCATGATGAAATAGCACTTTAAAATCCATCGAAATGGCAGAGGCAGCATAGAAATAATGTTTCTAATGTGAAAGACATTTTCTCTTCTTTCTTTCCTATTTTGTCTTAATACTTAGAATAAAATACAAAAATGCAACATTGTGCCATTGCTTCAGAATATTGAGAGGCAAGAACGCATAATCCGAATATATATTATTTGCTCAACACGGAGGCTGATGTGTTTGATTATTTTGTCTCTGTCTAGTGGCAGTTCAGGGAACTGCAAAAGTGATAGCAGCCATTTTCCCGCCTTTTTGGCTGAGGAAACACAAATCGCTATTTTACTAGCGTGTACCATAAACTACAGCAAAACATGAAGCGCACAAACTAGTTCAAACACTAACTTGATCAAACACCAAAGTTGTATGTACCAAATCAATATTTTGGCATGAAACTTAAACACGTAACTTCTGACATGCAGACACAGTTCACTATTATCACTATTATTACACTATTTATTTTGTTCTTATTTACTAAAAGGAAGTTCACCTAAAAATAAAAATTCTGCATTATTTACTCTCCTTCATGTCGTTCCAAATGCAAATGCTATTATTTAGTTTTCCAGTGGAACACCAAAAAAAATACTTTTTAAATAATCTTCACATATTTGACATACAAAAAAGGGTGTCATGTACTAAAAAGTCAAAACTAATAATCTTCACCTCCCCTTCAGTTCTCAGATCAAATAAGGCACTAATGCCACATGTTTGATGTCATGACATGTGGTTACAAGACACTTAATAACCAATCATGTTGTTATTGAATGCAGATGACATCCAACAGAGCCATTCAGGATGAAGTCCAAAAACCCAGAAATGAATTTGTCATGGGTTCCCTCTGGATTTTCCTATGGGTTTTTATAATCGTAGTTTTGAATTAATGAGTAAAATAAGGTATGAGGTAAACATTACTTGACCATACATGGACGTTTTGTTATACAACATAAATTAGACACAGTCATACCTTAAATGTGAATTTTGAAGCTGTATTGAACTGCATACTTTCTTTTTTTTTTTTTTTTTTTTTGTCAAACACACAGTGGCTTCAAAATTCATATTTGAGGTATAAAGTGTGGAATTTATGTAGTAGAACAAAACATCCATGTATCGCCTTATTTTACTCATAAGTTGAAAAACCCCATTATAAAAACCCCTAGGAAAATCCAGAGGCAACCCATGCGAATTAGCCTTCCTGGTTTGCTTACAAACTGATGTCACGGTTGAACAGCTATATATGCACCAAAACTATCATATAAAATTAGAAGACTTTGGACTAAAGCATACAGTTGTGCTCAAAAGTTTGCATACCCTGGCAGAAATTGTGAAATTGTGGCATTGATTTTGAAAATATGACTGATCATGCAAAAACACTGTCTTTTATTTAAGGATAGTGATCATATGAAGCCATTTATCATCACATAGTTGTTTGGCTCCTTTTTAAATCATAATGATAACAGAAATCACCCAAATGGCCCTGATCATAAGTTTACATACCCTTGAATGTTTGGTCTTGTTACAGACACACAAGGTGACACACACAGTTTAAATGGCAATTAAAGGTTAATTTCCCACACCTGTGGCTTTTTAAATTGCAATTAGTGTCTGTGTATAAATAGTCAATGAGTTCGTTAGCTCTCACGTGGATGCACTGAGCAGGCTAGATACTGAGCCATGGGGAGCAGAAAAGAACTGTCAAAAGACCTGCGTAACAAGGTAATGGAACTTTATAAAGATGGAAAAGGATATAAAAAGTTAAATCTGTTCAATCACTTATTAAGAAGTGGAAAATTCGGGGATCTCTTGATACCAAGCCAAGGTCAGGTAGACCAAGAAAGATTTCAGCCACAACTGCCAGAAGAATTGTTCGGGAAACAAAGAAAAACCCACAGGTAACCTCAAGAGAAATACAGGCTGCTCTGGAAAAAGACAGTGTGGTTGTTTCAAGGTGCATAATATGACGATACTTGAACAAAAATGAGCTGCATGGTAGAGTTGCCAGAAAGAAGCCTTTACTGCACCAATGCCACAAAAAAGCCTGGTTACCATATGCCCGACAACACCTTGACATGCCTCACAGCTTTTGGCACACTGTAATTTGGAGTGACGAGACCAAAATAGAGCTTTATGGTCACTACCATAAGCGCTATGTTTGGAGAGGGGTCAACAAGGCCTATAGTGAAAAGAATACCATCCCCACTGTGAAGCATGGTGGTGGCTCACTGATGTTTTGGGGGTGTATGAGCTCTAAAGGCACGGGGAATCTTGTGAAAATTGATGGCAAGATGAATGCAGCATGTTATCAGAAAATACTGGCAGACAATTTGCATTCTTCTGCACGAAAGCTGCGCATGGGATGCTCTTGGATTTTCCAGCATGACAATGACCCTAAGCACAAGGCCAAGTTGACCCTCCAGTGGTTACAGCAGAAAAAGGTGAAGGTTCTGGAGTGGCCATCACAGTGTCCTGACATTAATATCATCGAGCCACTCTGGGGAGATCTCAAACGTGCGGTTCATGCAAGACGACCAAAGATTTTGCATGACCTGGAGACATTTTGCCAAGACGAATGGGCAGCTATACCACCTGCAAGAATTTGGGGCCTCTTAGACAACTATTGCAAAAGACTGCACGCTGACATTGATGCTAAAGGGGGCAATACACAGTATTAAGAACTAAGGGTATGCAGACTTTTGAACAGGGGTCATTTCATTTTTTTCTTTGTTGCCATGTTTTGTTTTATGATTGTGCCATTCTGTTATAACCTACAGTTGAATATGAATCCCGTAAGAAATAAAAGAAATGTGTTTTGCCTGCTCACTCATGTTTTCTTTAAAAATGGTACATATATTAACAATTCTCCAAGGGTATGCAAACTTTTGAGCACAACTGTATAAGTCATGTAGACTAATTGTACAGATGTGGACTATGAACTGTTGTTGTATGGAAAATAACTACATAAAAAATCCTTTTTTGTGTGTTCAACTGAAAACAATTATTGCATACGGGGTTAGTAAATAATGACAGAATTTTCATTTTTGGGTGAACTATTCCTTTAAAACAGCCCAGCTGAAACTACAGCTTTCTCTGGACTATGTAACTTCATCTTGCTCATTAAAGTTAAAAAAGGAGGAAGAATTTCATGCTTTTTTCTTTTTTCCTTTTTTTGATAATTTTGCACGGTTTTTGCTAAGCTGTTTTTCCTTCAACACTTTAAAGATGCTTATACAAAAAAGCTAATTTCAAACAGAGCCTTTTTCAAATACACGTACTTGGTGTGCAACATGTACGGCTTCAGTTCAGTTTTTAGTTTGTACCATATTTCAAACCCCGTTAGAGTGCTTCAGTACCACAAACACCAGAGGGTGCTGTCTCTGCTTCCTACATATCAATGTGAGTTTCCCTTGTGTTTGGGGAGTTTGGCACTAGGGGAGGAACCGTAACGCGGCACCGACTGAGGCTCTTGGTGGCCGAACAGGAACGTGTGCTTGCCGTTATTCTTCTGTGCAGCCCTGGGTGGATCTGATGCGGTCCGTTGTGCTCTGGGTGCGATGGAGGACTGTACTGATCCTCTTCCAGGCGATGGCTGTTGTTGAGATGTTCTAGAGGAAGAGGAGAAGAGGAAGGTCCCATTGTTGGCATTCTGGTTGAGGTTGGACTCCAGGTGCTGTGGCTCCCGTCGCTTGCTCTGGTTTTGATGGGGTCTGTCTGAAGCCTGAGCCAGTTTGTCTCGGAGCTGCTGCACCTCCCAGGCCAGCTGCTCTAATGGATGCTGGCTGCAGGAAAACATGGGGTGTGAGAAGGCCTAGAGGAAGAGAGAGAGACAGAAAGAGAAAGATGTTACAAAAACGCTCAGGATCCCAAGCCTTCATTTGTGAATAACTTGGGGCGATGTTACAAAAAACGCTTGTAAGGGGTAGTGGTCGACCGACATGGGTTTTTCAATGGCCGATAACTTTACCTTTAACAGACTGGGGCACACATTCAACAAGGCCTTAAACGAACATTCTGAGTCCAATACAAGTTCAGCTCAATCGACAGAATTTGTGGCATAATGTTGATTGCCACAAAAAATTATTTCGACTCGTCCCACCTTTTCTTTAAATATGCAGACATCATGGGGGCCTGGGTAGCTCAGCGAGTACTGACGCTGACAACCACCCCTGGAGTCGCGAGTTCGAATCCAGGGTGTGCTGAGTGACTCCAACCAGGTCTCCTAAGCAGCCAAATTGGCTCGGTTGCTAGGGAGGGTAGAGTCACATGGGGTAACCTCCTCATGGCCGCGATTAGTGGTTCTCGCTCTCAGTGGGGCGCGTGGTAAGTTGTGCGTGGATCACGGAGAGTAGCATGAGCCTCCCGTGCTGTGAGTCTCTGCGGTGTCATGCACAACGAGCCACATGATAAGATGCGTGGATTGACGTCTCAGAAGCGGAGGCAACTGAGACTTGTCCTCCGCCACCCGGATTGAGTTGAGTAACCACGCCACCATGAGGACCTACTAAGTAGGGGGAATAGGGCATTCCAAACTGGAAGAAAAAGGGATACATTTTATTTTATTTTTTCCTCCCAATTTGGAATGCCCAATTCCCAACGCGCTCTAGGTCCTCATGGTGACATAGTGACTTGCCTCAATCCGGGTGGCGGAGGATGAATCTCAGTTGCCTCCGTGTCTGAGACATTCAATCTGCGCATTTTACGATATGATACGATATACTTTTATTAATCCCCACAGGAGAAATTCAATCCAACACAGTAGCACATAATAGTAATACATATACATAATAAATAAATATACATAAATATACATAAACACAGTTAAAAAACTCACACACATACATAACAAAATTAAAAATTAAAACTTACAAATTTAAAACCTTTAACACTTAATTAATAGAGTGTGACATGCTGTGGACAGTGGCATTAAATAATCTAATGCCAGATGTCACAAAAGACCCTCCTAAACGTTTTGAAGCATGGGGTTGAATATATCTCTGACTAAACCTGCTCTTCAATTTCCTCAGATCCTTATAAAGAGGATGAGAAGGATTTCACATAATGTCTTCCAGCTTCCCCCTCATCCTCACCCTCACCTCAGTTACCCTTTCCACATTATCTAATTTTATCCCCACCACTGAGCTTGCTTTCCTCACTAGTTTATCTTATTGTCCCCAGTTGTCCCAATGCCTCCCCCCAGCACAAAACAGCAAAATACATCTGCAACAGCTTTGTAATCACATTAAAAGACCGTAACTTCCTAAAGAACAACCTACTTTGCGCTTTCTTATAGACTGCATCAGTTTTATCTGACCAATCCAGTTTGTTGAGGTGCACCCCTAGGAATTTATAGTTGTCCACACTTTCAACTCCCTCCCCTCTGATTGTGACAGGAGTAGGTGGCTGCCTACTTCACCTAAAATCAACCACCAGCTCCTAGTTTTCTTTACATTTAACTGAAGGTGGTTTCTGTCACACCAGTTTACAAAGATCCCTATAAGATCTTTATATTCTCTGTCCATGTCCTCTGTAATATATCCAACAATGAATGAGTCATCTGAGAACTTTTGCAAATGGCATGCTTCAGAGTTATACTGAAAGTCAGAAGTGTATACAGTGAACAAAAAAGGTGACAGAACAGTCCCCTGCGGTGCACCAGTACTACTCAGTACCCGCTCCGATGAGCATCCCTACAGTCTAACAAACTGTGGCCTATCTGTGAGATAGTCTACAATCCATGAAACCATACTCTGATCCACCTTCATCGTAGATAACTTCTCCGCCAGCCTCAATGGCTGTATAGTGTCGAATGCACTTGAAAAGTCAAAAAACATAATCACATAATTGTGATTTCTCAAGATGTGTGTAAGCTCTATGGAGCATATAAATTATCTTATTCCGTGGCTTGTTGAGCATGTTACCGTGAAGACATAACACGTGTGGAGGCTTCACGCTATTCTCCGTGGCATCCAAGCACAACTCACCATACGCCCCACCGAGAGCGAGAACCACGTTATTGCGACCCCATGTATAGGTTACACCATGTGACTCTACCCTCCCTAGCAACTGGGCCAATTTGGTTACTTAGGAGACCTGGCTGGAGTCACTGAGCATGCCCTGGATTCAAACTCGCAACTCCAGGGGTGGTAGTCAGCGTCTTTACTAAATGAGCTACCCAGGCCCCGAAAAGGGGATAAAATAAATAAAAATATTAAAAAAATGCAGAAATCGCGGTTACAGGGGGCCTGGGTAGCTCAGTGGTAAAGACACTGGCTACCACCCCTGGAGTTCGCTAGTTCGCTAGTTCGAATCCCAGGGCATGCTGAGTGACTCCACCAGGTCTCCTATGCAACCAAACTGGCCCGGTTGCTGGGGAGGGTAGATTCACATGGGGTAAACTCCTCGTGACCGCTATAATGTGGTTCGCTCTCGGTGGGGCGCATGGTGAGTTGAGCGTGGTTGCCACAGTGGATGGCGTGAAGCCTCCACACGCGCTATGTCTCTGTGGCAATGCACTCAACAAGCCATGTAATAAGATGCGTGGGTTGACTATCTCAGACCCGGAGGCAAATGGGATTCGTCCTCTGCCACCCGGACTGAGGCGAATCACTACGCAACCACGAGGACTTAAAAGCACATTGGGAATTGGGCATTCCAAATTGGGAGAAAAAAAAAATAATTTGCGGTTACAGTGTGGCACTTACAATGGAAGTAAATGGGGCCAATTCTTTGAGGGTGAAGCTAATAATTTTATAAAAGCACTTAAATTAAATCTTCTGTTAAAACTTGTGTATTATTTGAGCTGTAAAAGTTGCTTAAATAATGTTTTTGAGGGAATACAGGGTTTACAGTATCACAACGTCATGGGAACAAAGTTGTGAAATTTCATATAACTTTACACAGAAAAGGTTAGGAAGCTATTTTATCGCACTGAAATCATGTTGACATGAATATTGTTTACATCTTGCAGCTATACTTTTAAAACGGTGCTTATTTTAACGTTTACATATTGGCCACATTCACTTCCATTTTAAGTGCCTCACTGTAACCCAGATTTTTGCTTTTTAAAGAAAAAAAGGGAAAAGTCTAAATACATTTTTGTGGTAATCAATATTATGCCACAAATGTTTTTGATTGAGCTTAACTTGTACTGAACCCCAAATATTCCTCCAACACTGTTTATTAGCTAAACAATGTATCTGTAAGTTTACAATACTGAAGACATTTTTACCACCTACAGTTTTTCACTGAATCATACTAAAATTGTACCAGCATATCAATGCATACAAATTAGAGGTCAACTGATAATGGATAATGTGCTCATTCTAATAATAAGGTGTTGGAAGGCAATACATTATTTATCTGAGGGGCTGCATAGGGGCTACAAGAGTCCAAATTGAATTAAATCCCAGATTAAGTTTATTGTGTTGTAACCAATAATAACAAAACACAAGTTTTAGTGCACAATTCAAGACTTTTAACTATGAGCCAGCATGAAATATGCCAGGGACTCTTATTTTGAAATGTCTGTGACATATTAATTTTCTAATTTTAAGATTTCTTAAGGACCTGTGGGAACCCTGAAATGAGAAAAAAATGCCGAAATTAAAACGTCACATTTTACACAGTATTCACTCAAAATTCACAAAAAAATAAAATAAATAATAATAATTATGTGTAAATGCTTATGTTCTATTCACAAGTCTGTCTGTAAATTTTGAACTGAAATACAGTAAGGGGAAACCACCAAGTCTGTTAACTAACCAAACAGGCAGCTTTACATATATATATATATATATATATATATATATATATATATATATATATATATATTTGGCCACTTTGAGATTTTTGATGATATATATATATATATATAGATAGATAGATAGATAGATAGATAGATAGATGGATAGATATAGATAGATATAGATAGTGTATACAGGTGCATCTCAATAAATTAGAATGTCGTGGAAAAGTTCATTTATTTCAGTAATTCAACTCAAATTGTGAAACTCGTGTATTAAATAAATTCAATGCACACAGACTGAAGTAGTTTAAGTCTTTGGTTCTTTTAATTGTGATGATTTTGGCTCACATTTAACAAAAACCCACCAATTCACTATCTCAACAAATTAGAATACATCATAAGACCAATAAAAAAAACATTTTTAGTGAATTGTTGGCCTT
The DNA here is from genome assembly GCF_019703515.2 of Myxocyprinus asiaticus. Classification (NCBI taxonomy): domain Eukaryota; kingdom Metazoa; phylum Chordata; class Actinopteri; order Cypriniformes; family Catostomidae; genus Myxocyprinus; species Myxocyprinus asiaticus. The sequence continues at coordinate 6,900,758 of NC_059359.1, forward strand.
CTGGAAAGTATGTTAATTTACTGTATATGTACTCAATACTTGGTAGGGGCTCCTTTTGCTTTAATTACTGCCTCAATTCGGCGTGGCATGGAGGTGATCAGTTTGTGGCACTGCTGAGGTGGTATGGAAGCCCAGGTTTCTTTGACAGTGGCCTTCAGCTCATCTGCATTTTTTGGTCTCTTGTTTCTCATTTTCCTCTTGACAATACCCCATAGATTCTCTATGGGGTTCAGGTCTGGTGAGTTTGCTGGCCAGTCAAGCACACCAACACCATGGTCATTTAACCAACTTTTGGTGCTTTTGGCAGTGTGGGCAGGTGCCAAATCCTGCTGGAAAATGAAATCAGCATCTTTAAAAAGCTGGTCAGCAGAAGGAAGCATGAAGTGCTCCAAAATGTCTTGGTAAACGGGTGCAGTGACTTTGGTTTTCAAAAAACACAATGGACCAACACCAGCAGATGACATTGCACCCCAAATCATCACAGACTGTGGAAACTTAACACTGGACTTCAAGCAACTTGGGCTATGAGCTTCTCCACCCTTCCTCCAGACTCCAGGACCTTGGTTTCTAAATGAAATACAAAACTTGCTCTCATCTGAAAAGAGGACTTTGGACCACTGGGCAACAGTCCAGTTCTTCTTCTCCTTAGCCCAGGTAAGACGCCTCTGACGTTGTCTGTGGTTCAGGAGTGGCTTAACAAGAGGAATATGACAACTGTAGCCAAATTCCTTGACACGTCTGTGTGTGGTGGCTCTTGATGCCTTGACCCCAGCCTCAGTCCATTCCTTGTGAAGTTCACCCAAATTCTTGAACTGATTTTGCTTGACAATCCTCATAAGGTTCTCTCGGTTGGTTGTGCATCTTTTTCTTCCACACTTTTTCCTTCCACTCAACTTTCTGTTAACATGCTTGGATACAGCACTCTGTGAACAGCCAGCTTCTTTGGCAATGAATGTTTGTGGCTTACCCTCCTTGTTAAGGGTGTCAATGATTGTCTTCTGGACAACTGTCAGATCAGCAGTCTTCCCCATGATTGTGTAGCCTAGTGAACCAAACTGAGAGACCATTTTGAAGGCTCAGGAAACCTTTGCAGGTGTTTTGAGTTGATTAGCTGATTGGCATGTCACCATATTCTAATTTTTTGAGATAGTGAATTGGTGGGTTTTTGTTAAATGTGAGCCAAAATCATCACAATTAAAAGAACCAAAGACTTAAACTACTTCAGTCTGTGTGCATTGAATTTATTTAATACACGAGTTTCACAATTTGAGTTGAATTACTGAAATAAATGAACTTTTCCATGACATTCTAATTTACTGAGATGCACCTGTATATAGTACTGTGCAAAAGTTTTAGGCACTTGTGAAAAATGGTGAGGATTTCTTCAAAAATAATGCAACAAATAGTTGATCAATTAGTTATCAATTAATGCCATACAAAGTCCAGTAAACAAAAAAGCTAAATCAATATTTGGTGTGACCACCTTTGCCTTCAAAATGGCACCAATTCTCCTAGGTACACCTGGACACAGTTTTTCTTGGTTGTTGGCAGATAGGATGTTCCAAGTTTCTTGGAGAATTTGCCACATTTCTTCTATCTATTTAGTCTCAATTGCTTCTGTCTCTTCATTTAATCCCAGACTCACTTAATGTGCCAGCTATGACTCCGGAGGCTGATCAAATTTCTGCCACGCCACGGAGCACAACACGCATAGTTTTTCATTAAATTCGACCCAAATCATTCTCAAAGGACATAGATTATTTACTTTAGCCATCACTGGATGATATATTGTGTGTGTGTTTCTTTCATTTAACCTATACAATTTGTTTTCAAGTATGTCTTTTTGTGGTCTGACAGCTTGAATAAAGCCCATTAAATACTACAGACAGAGAAATTGCATAACTAACGTTACCATTTCTAATCGTTCAGTTTGCGCAGTTGCACCAGTTTCATACACTAACCTGCAAACTCATCAATGTCACTTTGTTCATTCTTGAAAAAGGGGAAAACCTTGGTAACTTTTGTGTGTACTGTCTGCCACCTAAACTGCATATCTGTGCCAGCTGTGTTCGATACCTGTGCCATGTCCTATACGGGACGTGGCGTGACGCTTCTCGTCCGGTGTGTAACTGCCTTGAGACTTTTGCACAGTACTGTATATATAGTTACATGTAAATATTGAACACTACAGTTTACCTGAGCATGTAGTGCACCCCGTAAATAGCAGCCCCTCCAAACTCTCACACAGGGTCCTAACAGCAGGGGCAGCAATGGTTCATATGGATCATGGAGGGTTGTGGTGCTGTCTGAGGTTTCAGAGAGTGAACAGGCTCTAATGAGACGCTCAAGTCCAGACAAACCCTCAGAGGATGGGGCCCTGCGGTGGCTCTTCCAATAAGAGCCCGAGTTCCCACTCCTCCAAGGGAGCAGGTTTGAGGGACATGAGAAAGAGCTCCGAGACAGCAAGAACACAGAACCTGGCAGTCCATCATTGTGCTGAGAGAGAGTATTTAACAAGGTCATAAAACAGTACAGTCAGCGTCACAGTGCAATTAGAAAAATTACCTAAATTTGCCGCTGTTTTTTAAGTTGGCCTTGTTTTTAGAGGAAGCGTTCTTTTGATTTCTAGCCAACTAGGGCAGCCCAGAAAACATTTATCAATGATCATTATCTTCATACAAGCAATGGCCTTTATCTCATAATTAATTTCCCTGTCCTGTACTATCAATTCCCTTATCAAGACCGAATCTCTTATAAAGGGAAGTCATTTAGCTGATGCCTATAATTTACAATACATTTATCACACTTATGGCTCTTAAATCACCCCTTGCAGGATTTAAACCTACAACCAGCCCAGATCTTGAACCACTGTGCCACACCACGCCTATTCCAATAGGAGAGAAACTTATTTTGCAAACAGTTTTATAATTGTAAGGAATATAACGATTCTGATTCCACTTAATGGTTCTTTAGAGGGAAGGAGATGTTAGGCAGAAAGGTATTGGTATGGATTTGGAATAGTAATTGTATAGATTTGGAACAACACTGATTCCAGTTATTTTTATAAAAATGGAAACAGCACCATTGGATAAATCTTACCCAGCTACGGTCAAGGTTTGTATTGAGGTTTCCGTTAAGTACAGGTGGAGGGCAGGCGGGCTGTGACACGGGCTGGGTGAAGCGAGCTCGTCTCTGGCTGCTGTACTGCAGGGCCCAGTCCCACACCGGAGGAAAAGGCGGGTCTACAGGCTCCTCTGGGGCCCCCATTGGTAATTCTCTCAGGCCATTTACTGGCGTGTAGCTCTGAGGAAGATGCTGCAGGAAAACATTTAAGATTTTAGATCTGTTTTTTGGCATCTAAAGGAATCCACAAATTAGTCTGTCAACAAAACCGTGATCTAGAAATAATAAAAATGCAATGCTTATAGGAATATTCCGGGTTCAATATAAGTTAAGCTCATTTGACAGCATTTATGGCACAATGTTGATTACCAGAAAAATTAATTTCGACTTGTCCCTCCTTTTCTTTAAAATCTGGGTTACAGTGAGGCACTTACAATGGAAGTAAATGGGGCCAATCGGTAAAAGTTAAAATACTCACTGTTTCAAAAATATAGACAAAAGATATAAACAATATGCATGTTAACATGATGTTAGTCGGATAAAATCACTTCCTAACTTTTTAAAAGGATAGCTTGACTGTTTAACTTCAAATTATGAGTACTGTAGCTTGGAAAGCTTGCTTCCACAACACTGGTTTGTGATTTGACGTACAGTACTGTGCAAGTCTTAGGCATATTAAATGTTTCACAAAAACATTTGTCTTAAGATGGCTATTTATATCTTCTGCTTTAGTGTGTTAATAGGAAATATCAGTTATATATTCCCAAACATTCCTTTCGCAAATAAAAGTAGAACAAGGAGTCCTGCAACAGATGGTATCACCGCCAAAGAGCCCTTAACATCTTAACATTATTGAGTCAGTCTGGGATTTAATGAAGAGACAGAAGCAATTGAGCCTAAATACATAGAACAGTGGCAAAATCTCCAAGATGCTTAGAACAACCTTGAAAAACTTTGCACAAGTGCACCTAGGAGAATTGGTGCTGTTTTAAAGGCATAGGGTGGTCGCATCAAATATTGATTGCTTTTTTTTTGTTAACTGCACTTTGTATGAAGTTAATTCCAAAACAAAAAAATTATTCATGGCATTATTTTTGAAAACATCCTTACAACATTTTTCACAACTGCTTGAACTTTTGAAAAGTCCTGTATGTGTTCTGAAACTAACATCTTGAATACCTGTGAACGTCGACATCTCTCTCTCTGGCAGTTGGCTAGGAAGCTACTGAAGAGTGGAAGATGTACACTGTCATGCAACGCCAATAGGTAGTCTTCTGTCAGCTGGAAGCGTGCCGGATACTGCGCCCACAGCTGCCATACACAGTCCAGGAACAGCAGGAACACAGGGGCCTGCCAGAGAGCAAGATACACGATGCATACATGACTTCGATGAATTCACAAATTGCACAAGTTTATACGTTTCACAAGCATTTGTTTCAGAATTAGTGAATGTTCAGCTTAAGTCAACTAAAACATAGTGATCGAGCTGGTCTGCCCATGTTGGCAATATTTTTAGGTTCATCGGTACAACATGAGTGCAGTTGGAGTCAAAATGATGTTGCCTGAAATGGAACCTTACAAACGACTAAACTGGAACTCTCTACATAGGCAGCAATACAAATAGTGCAAAAAGTACTGGGGACTTGTTCGGATTGCGAAAATAAAATAAATAAATAAGCCCACCACAATGCAATATGGGATTCTCTCAAGGACACATGCGATGCTGCCTTAGAATTTGTCCAAAAGAAGGTATCTTCTTTTTACTTTTTTACTTTTCAAATCAAGAGCCTATGATGCCTTACAAGGCTGCCTATGTAGGCAGCTAACTAGGTTTTGGAACAGCGATCTTATACAGTACCTCCTCTTTATCACAGTCCCGGTGGTAGTTGATCCGGCTGAGGAATTTGTGTCCGGCCGTTATCCACTCTTTCTGAAGCAGACCCTGGAATCCGACAACAGTCCTGCAGTGAGGGTCACACATCACCTGTACCAGACTGCACACCACACAGTTCATGTCCCGATCCTCCGGCTCTGAAAAAAACAGTGTATCATCTGATAACAGAAAACTAAAAGTAATCAAGAATATCAATATTTAACTATGGCTTCAGAGTAAAAAAAAACAAAAAAAACACGACGAATATTAACCTCCTGAGAACTGAGCGTGACTGCTGTGTGCATTTTCAATTTCCTAGTTTGATTTATAACTAGTTGCACCTAATAAACATGCAAAAAAATATATATTTTTCTAGAGCAAATAGATTTCCTAAAAAGTGATGGCAACATATGTGGACAGTGGGACAAAGTTTTTATTATTACATTTTAAATAATACCAAGAAAGCTTAAGAAAGACAATTTTTTTTTACTAAATTGTTTATTATATTTCCATGAGTGTTGTTTATTCATGTTTTTAAAACATTACAGACATTACATCAGAAATTAGTATAATTAATTCTGATTCAATTTAATTGCCAGCATCATCCAATCACTGCCAACCATGTTAAAATAAAATTACACATTATAAATTCTGAATCTATGTCATTTGTCCCATGTCTGCCAAACATCATCTGCAGCATGAAACTGAACTTTTAAATGGATATTAGGAGTGAATGCACTTGGCTGAATAGGAAAGCCATAGGATGCTCCTTTACTCCCTATTTAGTGAATGACTTAACCTCCAGTGTGCTGTCTGAATTTTAAATGCACCTTATTTTCATCCTAACTCCATGTAAAGCCTCTGAAAGCAACATTTTCCAGCTTTTGGATGAACCCATTGATTCTTACTGTGATAATGCACAGTAAATATAGGATTTCTAAGGAAAAATGCGCTGAAGTACACGTTAGTGTACAATGTGTTTAGCAGCATGGCGTTTCACGATAAATTGCTCAAATTTTAAAAATGGCTTATCAGATGAAACTAGAGACTCGAATCTTTTGACAAAAACAGGTTTCAATGTAAAACCTTAATTAGGTTTCTTAATAGATGTACACCGATCAGCCACAACATTAAAACCACCTGCCTAATATTGTGTAGGTCCCCCTCGTGCCACCAAAACAGCGCCAACCCACATCTCAGAATAGTATTCCGAGATGCTATTCTTCTCACCACAATTGTACAGAGCGGTTATCTGAATTATCGTAGACTTTGTCAGTTCGAGCCAGTCTGGCCATTCTCTGTTGACCTCGCTTATCAACAAGGCATTTCTGTCCGCACCATCATGCCACGCTCCAAATCACTGAGATAACATTTTTCCCCATTCTGATGGTTGATGTGAACATTAACTGAAGCTCCTGACCCGTATCTGCTTTATTTTATGCACTTCACTGCTGCCACACTTTTGGCTGATTAGATAATCGCATGGATGATTATTTGTTCCAGATGGGCTGGTTTGAGTATTTCTGTAGCTGCTGATCTCCTGGGATTTTCACACACAACAATCTCTAGAATTTACTCAGAATGGTACCAAAAACAAAAAAACTTCCAGCGAGCGGCAGTTCTGTGGATGGAAATGCCTTATTGAAGAGAGAGGTCAACAGAGAATGGCCAGACTGGTTTGAACTGACAAAGTCTATGGTAACTCAGATAACCACTCTGTACAATTGTGGTGAGAAGAATATAATCTCAGAATGCTATTCTGAGATGTGGATTGGTGCTGTTTCAGCAGCACGAGGGGGACCTACACAATATTAGGCAGGTGGTTTTAATGTTGTGGCTAATCGGTGTAGTTTTGTTGGAGTTTCTTCCAAAGACAAACTCAGCTGTGATCAGCGCCATGTTGTTTTGTCACATGACATGAGTTTAACCATTTACTGTCACCTTAACTGAGATCAGTCAGTTTAAATGAATGTAAATTATGCGTTGCATATAGCGAAGCCAAAATACAATGTCCACGCATTTGTACGCAGGGTCGTACAAAGTAAAAATGATTGATTTAGATAATAAAATCACATTTAAAAATCAGAAAATATAGGCTCTGACTGGATGACACACTTTAAAACAGTTAAAAAAAATAGCTGATATATGAACTCCTGTTTATCAACGAATATCAAATTACACATACACCAATGCTCCAAACCAATAGTTGGGCTGAGATAATTTGTTTTCCAAACAATGGAAGGCGGGGGATGTTTGAAACTTGCAATTCTGTTGTCTGCTTCTAGTCTCTCAAGATGTGATGTGTATATTTTTGCACAGCGCACATGTGGTGAACAGGTTTTGCCATGATAGATGGTAGTGTCAGCTTCATCTAACAAACTCATTCCTGAAGTTATTCACTGGTTGTCAAGACACAGAGAATACTGATGTTTATTGGAGGCCAACTGGGGGTCACGCTGAGAAAAACAAACGTGTTAGAGGACTATAAAATGAAATGAGAATTTCAAGAATTGGAGGGCATTGCCAGAGGTCACTGTTTGTTTATAGGTTTATGGCTTAAGAAAAAGAATAAAGTTTTAAACGGTATGGTAGGGCTATTACATTTTAACTTCTGCATCAATGGAGTCACCAGATGGAAAAGGTTTCCCGAACACTCCCTCTGTTTGCCATTGGTCGGGAAAAAAAAAAAAAAAAGAAACAGGTAGTCCCTCCCTTCTTTGTACAAAAAAATGGAAAACAATGTACTGAAGCTATATCGGATATTGACTACACTAAACAAACAGATCAGATTTCATCACTTGTAAATGACAGTACAGACAGTTCATCTTAAAAGAACAGAACAGTGCAGTGTGAACAAAGTCTGAGCTTTACAAATTTAAGAAACACTAAAATGCTGCCTACATGACTAGGTTTTGGAACAGAGTCCTCATGTGTCCATGAGGTGCAAGTTCAGAGACAGGTCAGATGGCTGTTAATTATCAATGTGACTAACCTTGGAGAACAACAGTCATGTGACCACCCCTGAGCAAACAAGCAACCTCAGCGGCTTTTCTCAGACAGCACCTTTGGAGACACAATGACATCAAACACAGCAGGGTAAAGCACATACACACAAACAAACAGCATGATAAACTGACAGCTGATGAAGGTAACATCAAATATATTGACTATGGAACATTCTTAATCGGAAGGTGCACTACTTATTTGTTTCCACTTCAAAACGTTTTACACCTTAAGAAATGAGAAACTGAAAAATCTGTTTAAAATGTGATCTAGAAAAAGCTGTTTTATTCTACATAAAGATTACACATTGCATTGTGGGATACAGTATATCATGCAGTGTGCTCTGTTGTATATTGTGCCTTTTGGCAAATGTAAGTCATCTAGGTAATTCATACTGTACACAGTAAACCTACTATATACTATAGAAATAGTATGTTAGTATGCTACTCTGAAAATATACATGAAAAGACATATATACCTGGTATAGTCTAGCCAGCGAGTGCTTTCAAGTGTAGAAAGCCACTTGTCATCTGGAACTGATACAGATGACGAAATGTCTGCGTGACAGAGAGAGAAAAAAAAAGAATTTTACTCACATATGGGAATTTTCCCGCATTCTTTGGCATCATACAACAGACAATGTGCAGAAACAAAAGTCTGGTGCTGCTGCAAACCCCAATCTGCAGTGGGATTCGTCAAGCTCTTTGAACTCACACCATTATGAGGAATGTTGTGGGCCAGCGTGGGTTTAACCACAGGAGGAATGTGAGGCTAGACAAAACAACAATTCTGTATCGCAGAAACACTAAAATGTATCTTTTTACACAATGGAAGCTATTGACCTTTGTACATGTCTTCAAAAATGCATCAATCTAAAAGTCACGGCATGTAAACACAGATGGAGAAAGACTTTTTAGAAGAAAAAAAAAGAAAGAAAAAATCTGCATGTCATTGTTTCAATTGAACATATAAAGAGATGTTAGGTAGAATGTTCACACTGCTCTTTTCTGCAGGGCGTTTATATGACCTGACATAATCGGTGGAAGAACATGCATGTAAATGTGCTGTTGTTTTTTTCCTTTGTTGCTTTTTTTTTTTTATTGTAGATAAATGTATTCTTTATTCTTTGAGTGTGTTTTTATGCACACCAATACACTGATAACTACAAAAAATCTGAATGAATTGACCAACAAAAAAAACAAAAACAAAAAAACAGACCACAAGAAAAGCACATTGAAATGAAACTTGAAATAGTTGGTTTATAATATGCTTTTGACATCAAAACAAGTCATTCGCACAACACTTGCATATGTTAAATAAGGTGTTTACATGCAAAGCTAAATCAGGGTAATAGGCAAAAATCTCAAAATAAAAAAAAGTGTCAATTGTTTTGCTTGAAAGCTAATTAGTTTTGAGAGCCATGAAGGAGGGAAGATTTTCAAACAGCGAATATAATTTTGGTCTCTTCCTTACAATCAATACAATCTAGGGCTGGGAAATTTAACATGTTAATTTCTGTGATTAATAGCTGACTGTTTAACTGTTCGACTGCACATCCTAGCACAGAAACTGATTGTGTTGCGCAGGGCACTCTTATTCATTACATGCAACATGTGTCCCGGACATAATATGGTAGCGGATTTACTGTACGAAGAACAGAGACTTCACCCGCAAGTGGTGAGCCAGGTGTGGGAGAGATACAGGCAAGCTGCCGTATCTCTTTGCAATCGCCCGAAAACGCTCACCCACTGTCATCTGAACCAGTGTCAAAAGCGAAACCGCGCAAGAGAGACCCAGAGTGTGCACGATAGAGACTGAATGGAAGCCAGAGCAAATAACAGTTTTTAGATTTCAGCAAATTAAACATTCAGTTTGTTTGTATCTGTATGTAGTGTCTTATAATGAATTGGCAATGTACACTTTAGTTTCTCTTGCCAATAAAGCTTGATATAAACTGAATCTACCAATTTGATAATTGTTAAAAAGGTCCACTGGAAAACGGCAGAAAATTTTCTCAACTTTCAATTACAGCATGTCCACTCATTTTATAGCATGTAAACATATACTTGTATCAAAGATTAATACCTGTAAAATTTGTCTAATTAACTCTATCTGCAAAAAAATAAAAAAAATAAAAATGAACAGAACATTTTAACATGTACATATTTAAATTACTTTGTTCTTATAGACAAAGTATATATTTTATATATATTTTTACACAAAGTGTATATTTTAATGTTTGTTTTAAGGTACCATGCATGTACTAGGGATGTGCGCTACGACTAATTTGACTTTCGTTTAAACAGAAGTTTTGTAACCGACTAGTCGACTAGTCTAAAGAGAAACCAACCTTCAAAAAAAAAAAAGTGTTTATGAGACCCATTTAAAATACTTAATCTATTCCAAATCCAATGCTAAATTCCACTGAAAAGGGGCATTTATCTGCGACGTGCTCGCCTTGAATTATGATCATTATAGCCTACAATAAACCTAATGTATAATAAACATGACGTGCACACAGAATAAAATATAGTTTAACCTGTTAAGCAGTCGGCACCTCGTTGAAAACAGCCTTCTTAATCAGCAGATTAAAAACAAATGGCATACCTAGTCTAAAACTGTTATTTTCTAGGCAACTTACTCAAAAGCATAAATATTTGGATGAGCAAAATTAACCCGTCGACATGGTCTGGTGAAAGACGGGACTTGACTCACCTGAGGCGGCTATCCTGCACTTGAAAAAGCCCGCTCAGTGGAAGAATAACATCCAAGCATGCACAGATGTAAAGAAGACTCAAATGTGAAAACATCCATAGGGACTTTCAAACATTTGGAAAGCCGATTCCCGCACCACCGAAGTGATTTTATAACAGACTTTGCTTAGTTTGCTTGTCTAGCGAGAGGACATTTTCCAAGTGAGAGAGGGAAGAAGCACGCACAGCCTGAGGTGAAATTAAACTCTGTATCTGCTCCAGATATCCTCTTTTTTAAATAATATTTGTATTATTAATTCTATTTAAAATATGTAACATTAATATGACAGTAATTTAAGCACAGCCACTGTAAAAATATAAAGCCAAATGTAAATGTGTAAAAATGATGATCACTTTAATGGGGGGAAATATTAACCGACTAGTAATTCCAGTGTCGACGAGCAGCATCAGAACTGTTTAGTCGACTAATCTCGCACATCCCTAGCATGTACCATGATTAATCACATTTAATAACAGAAAACTATGCGAATAACAAGTTAAAAAGTTTTAATCGATTCTATCGATCCTAATATAAACTGTTGGTCTATGGAAAATTGCTGCATGAAGATTCTTTAAACATTCTCCTTTTTGCGTTCCATGGAAAAAATAACAGCATAGGGGTTGGGAACGACATGAGGGTGAGTAAACAAGACAGAAATTGAATTTCTCTACAAACTATTCCTTTAAACAATCATATCTTGATTACTGCCAACCAGTATAAAGATAATTCTTTCATTAAAAAAACAAAACAAAAAAAATGGACCAAAAGCACTGACCGCCCAAACAAAGTGTTCGAAGTCTCGTATGAGCCAGTTGAATGTCTGCAGGTGATGGCATTTCCTCTCCCAGATCTACAATGACACACAGCTGCTGACCACCAAAAAGCACCAACTCCAGATTCCTGCAGACAATAAGAGCTCCATTAGCCTACTTATTAGTGTTCAATGAATGTTTTACTGCTGCCAAGGGATGTCAACTTCATCTAGTCTGGAAAATATGCAAAGACAAACCTGATGTCGTCCTTCTCATGGTAGATGTTATTTTGGAAGCTGGCCATGCGTAGTAAGTTGCTGCCACGTGGATGTCGCCAGCACCATCGCTAATGGGAAAAATTAGTCAAATTAATATATGATTCAATGTTAAGTGTTTGGCTTACAGTATAACTGGCTATTAGAGTCCACACTTAATGATGCTCACTACCTATTTTACCTGCAAAATATGACTTATGATGAGAAAAATAATAAAGGCAGAACTTGATTGTATCCAATTGATGGATCGTAAAAAAAAAATCTTTATATGACATAAGGCGAGGGGTTGAAATATAAGAGGGCTTTTGTGATGTCTGCCAAAAGAAATTGGTTTCTGAAGCTGAGAAAATTATTAGTTTAATTACATTGTTTTCTTTGAAACAACGTGCACCAAGGAACTGTGTGCAATAAAACTAGCAATGTGTAGTAAGAAAATAAACAGGATACGTTTTGATTGCATTTTGACTTTAAAGATAGCTTCACAAGACTTGGAAATAGCATACAAGTTGTTTGGACTACTTTTTTGTTGCAATAATTTTGTCATTTTGGAGTCAAAATAATCACCCATCCCTACTGACTTTTATTATATGAATTTGATTTTACTAGGATGTTCTTAAAAATGTCACCTTTTACAATTTCACAATACATGTAGTTTTAAAGCAACTCTACAGAAAATTATGCTGTAATTTCTTAAATGTCTTAAAGTAATCATTGAGCAGTTTCACTGAAAAACATAATTGAAAATCATGCCTTAACAATTATTTGTCTTAAGGCCCCTAGAAAGCATGCTAAAGCAATTGTGGCAAGAAACCCAAAACTTCATAAGATGTTAGTTAATGTAAAAAACAATTAAACAATCTAGGGAGAATCCAGGCTCAGCTGGGGGAGCCAGTTCTCCTCTGGCTATACAGCATGAATATAATGCCAATATTAGTTATCTATGTGTAATATAAATCATGTATTTATTGAGTAAACTAAATACAGTAGATTTTGGTGGGCAATGTTTAAAACTAAAGGATATTAAGGTTGTGAATAAACTTACTGGGATTCGTCCCTCATTGAAGTGGGCAAATGTTTTCTTGAGCTCTGTGTCCAGAACCCTCTGAGGAACCACACTGAATCTGGGAAGACTACAAGAACACGCAAGAAAACAAAATCTGAGCAGTTTTCACGTGGAACATAGCATGAATATGATTTGACACGCTTAAAAGAAACATGAAATTAAAATCCCAGTTGTGGTGAGCTCACTGTACTTGCAGGCACAGATATAGATGTAAACATTTCTTTGAGAACAGACATACAGAAAGTTTGCATAGGCATGGGCTGTTTTTGGAATAGATTCCTAGTGTACTGCATACTGCATACTTTTAAAAGAAAAGTATGTAAATAATATGCAATATATGTTTCAAACAATAGTATATCACATTGTTATAATGTGTGACATCAAAATATTGCTTGTTTAATCCATTTATAATCAGAAATAAATATGCTTATTTTGCTAATTTCATCCAATCCAAAAAATATCTTAATGAAACTCAAATAATGAGTTCAGAAGCAGATACAACCCCAATTCCGAAAAAGTTGGGACAGTATGAAAAATGCTGATAAAAAAGTCCCAACTTTTTTGGAGCGTGTTGCAATCATCTGATTTGAAATTACTGTACATTTTCAAAAAACAATGAAATTCACAAGGAAAGACATCATATAATGTGTAGTTGTAGTGCTTTAAATATAGCAAAGGGTGAATATAATTTACAAATCACTCCTTTTTGTTTTTATTAGCATTTATCATACTGTCCCAACTTTACGCAGCCGTATACCAGGAAGTTTTAGAGCACTTCATGCTTCCTGCTGCTGACCAACTTTATGGAGATGCAGATTTCATTTTCCAACAGGACTTGGCACCTGCACACAGTGCCAAAGCAACCAGTATCTGGTTTAAGGACCATGGTATCCCTGTTCTTAATTGGCCAGCAAACTCGCCTGACCTTAACCCCATAGAAAATCTATGGGGTATTGTGAAGAGGAAGATGCAATATGCCAGACCCAACAATGCAAAAGAGCTGAAGGCCACTATCAGAGCAACCTGGGCTCTCATAACACCTGAGCAGTGCCACAGACTGATTGACTCCATGCCACGCCGCATTGCTGCAGTAATTCAGGCAAAAGGATCCCCAACTAAGTATTGAGTGCTGTACATGCTCATACTTTTCATGTTCATACTTTGCAGTTGGCCAAGATTTCTAAAAATCCTTTCTTTGTATTGGTCTTAAGTAATATTCTAATTTTCTGAGATACTGAATTTGGGATTTTCCTTAGTTGTCAGTTATAATCATCAAAATTAAAAGAAATAAACATTTGAAATATATCAGTCTGTGTGTAATGAATGAATATAATATACAAGTTTCACTTTTTGAATGGAATTAGTGAAATAAATCAACTTTTTGATGACATTCTAATTATATGACCAGCACCTGTATATGCGACGGGAGAAAGGTGCCTGCCATTGTTCCTGCTAGGCTGCTCAGCCTTAGAGGTTTAATGGTTAGGCAAGGAATGAAGGCAGAGCTAGGGCATCTTCTGCCTGCCAAAAACAAATACAGGCACCTTTGTACAATAGGCGTATACATACATACTGCATACTTCAAAAATAGAAGGTGTAGTATGGCAGTATGCCATTCCAAGACACCACTCTGTGCACAGAATATATAGATACTGCACACTTCAAAAATAGTAATAGTAGTATGGTAGTACACTATTTCAAAAAGCCATAATGTGCACAGTATATATACATACTGAATACTTCAAAAATAGAAGTAGTATGTTAGTATGCAATTCCAAAACACCATACTGTATAAAGTATAAAACAGGAAACTTCAAAAACAGTAAGAGTAGTAGGGCTGAGGGATATGGACCAAAAATCACATTTCTGTATTTTAGTCTAAATGGCGATACACTAAAATATCTCTGTATTTTCTACGAAGTGGGCTAAATGTTAAATCGTAAGTCAAAGCCACATGTGAGATGGTAAATGAAGCTTGCATCGCGCTTTGTTTCGGGACAGAAGACTTTTCAGGCTGCGAAGGCTTCATTTAACACACTCTTCATACTGCAGTTTATGTTTGCTCCCTAAAAAATCCCACAATGCACTGTAAAAACCAGGGAGCATCGTTGCTCACTATGTTCCTTTAGAGGAAACGTCCTCGAGTCTTCAGAAGTCTCTTAAGTCGTTAGATGACGAGCACAAGTGTAAAACTATGAAGTCCAAGCATTATTTTCTCTTAAAAAGAGATGTTATTTGTAATGTCTTTCATTCATAATTACCATGAAAGTGAAACAATCTTTTAAATATTTAAGTTGTTAAAAGAAGGTTTAAAATACACTATATTTTTATTTCTTTATGCCATTTATCTGTGATGACGTGTTTCTGCCTTATCAGCATAAATTTCGAAAAAAAATTTATATTATACATTTTTAAAATATTGAGTGTAAATTTAAAACATTATGCTTTGTGTAATATTACCCTGGAATTTGTTTTAAAAAATGAATTACCATAGCTGCGAGGGGGTTTCTATTAAAGCTGCTGAGAGAGTGACAGTAAATTTGGCATCTTCTCCCATTTTACTGTCTTAATCCACCTTTCTCTATTTTTCTCCTCTTATGGAAAGTCATTCAAATGTAATAGTGGATTTTTTCTTTTGGTCTTGGAGCAAATGGGTAAGTGAAAATAATATTTGCTGTGATCTCCCATTCTCCGCTGTCGAAGTTTACCCTGTAAACGTTTACTTCCACGTTCCAAAACCCGGAGTGTGAAAAAGGTCTATAACACTGTACATTTGAATATCTTCAACAAAAATGAATGAGTGTCACTTGTACAGCGATGGTGCTGATTAATAACAGCTGTGCTACAATGTGCGAGCTCGTTAACATGTCGTGGGTGATTGAGTCATAAGTGTCCCAAGGTTCAGTGGATCAGTACCCTTATCAGTGCCTGAATTCGTGTTCACGATATACTGATTCACAACATAGGGAGCTAGGAGCTGATTGAGACACAGGGTGAGTTTTCTTCGGCAGTGTGGACCGGCGCTTTGTCTCCCTCCATGTTGCAGGAGAAATTGTGCGCAAGTGGGGCCCGGAGAGTGGAGTCGGGGTTGCACGGAGAGTGTGAGAGTGGAGAGATGCAAACACTGGCACGACTTTATGGAAGAAACGGGTTATGTAAAGCAACATCAAACTATATTGATACAAACAGTATCGTCTCATCCTATATCTCGTTTGAAAATATATCAATAGATCTTTAAAAGTCGATATACCGCCCAGCCCTAAAGAGTAGTATGGAATAGACAGGGTTCCTCAATAGGCGGGCCGTGGGCCACATTCGGCCCGAGAGAGACAAATGTTTGGCATGCGCTAAAGGCCTATTCACACCAAATATGTGATGATTATGTGAAATAAACTTCCGATGAAAGGTCTATACACAGAGTGTGTACAAAATACAAATGAAAAACAATTTCACCCCTGTACAGTAGAGGCGCTGTTGCTCTTCAACAAACATTTATACCAGTCTCATGCCTGAACCTTCAGCTGTTAAGAGATTAATATATTGAACACTGTTAAAGCATTCATTTACCTAATGTGGCATAACTGTTTCATTATGATGTTCCCATGGTGTTGATGCATTCTAAGAAGTGTATAATCTGTGTGTTTATGGACGTGAGATGAGTAAAGAGCGCTGTTGCATAAATATACGTCCTATTTATATTTGTACATGTATTTTGCTACGAGTATATTCCAAATAAACTCCTGAAGCCAACTACAATTTTTATATTGTGTCTGGATTAATGCCCGGATAATATAACACAAGGTAATGTGATACAAATACACATGGAATAGTGTACATTAAGAATAACATTGTACAGAAAAAAAATATGATGCATAGCCTAATATTACAAATAATTTCGAAGAAAACATTGGCTCACGGTCTTTATTGAAATTATTGCAATAATTTGTTATATTATCCTTAAGAACAATAACAATATTTATGCTAATAGGTCTAATAAATGAATCAAATTAAAACAGGCTACTAATACTGTGAAAAATAACTAATAAAAAATATTATTATTTATGCGTGACTCTTTAATAATAAAACAACAATAGTAGTAATAATAATAATAGCAGCAGCACAAAACATTTGTCATAACATCGACGGCCGTGGCCCTTGACTTAATATTGTTGACATAATTTGGCCCTTGGTGAAAACTAATTGGGGAACCCTGGAGTAGAGGTAGACCGATATATATCGGTTCTACCGATTAATCGGTGCCGATAGTTACTTTTAGGAAATATCGGTTATCGACAAAAATCTATGCCGATAGTTGCCGATACATTTTTAAATTATTTCTCTGTGGCCAGCGCTATTTTGATTAGATAATCAAGAAATCTAAATTGAAGTGAGGGCATGCAAAGACAAATGTGACTGGAAACATGACCTATCAGCACATCCATTGTTTCTCCAAATTTATATATTTTTTATAATAATAAACCTTATTCCTAATTAAACGTAATCTAGTGAAATTATAAAAAGCTTATTTTGTTAAATACTTAAAAATAGAGCATTGTAATGGAGCCAAGTCTTCACAATTTCAAAGAGCCCCTTGTGTGTTTTAAACAGTATAAACTGTATACATATTGCATTCTTCAAAAATAGTAAGCATACGTAGTATGGTAGCACACTATTTCAAAAATCCATACCATGGACAGTATATAAAGTACATACTGAATACTTAAAAATAGCATATTTCACAAATAGGAGTAGTATGGTAGTATGCTATTCCAAAATGCCATACTGTGCACAATATACAGTACAGTATATACAAACAGCATACTTCAAAAATAGAGTAATAAGGAAGTATGCTATTCCAAAACACCATACTATGCACAGAATGTATACATACTTAAAATTTCAGTCCCATCAGGAATTGCGGCACTTTTCCTGATTTTTGCAGCCCAAAATGACTGAATGTGCTGCGGTCTTTCTCAAATTTTGTGATGCAATTTGTTGTATTTTTTTGTGTTGTTCTGCAGTGAAAACTCACAAATCATCATTATATACCTCTGAATTTGTGTTAATTACATTGTAAATGCAATTACATGTAAATATTTTAGTGCACAATAATTTCTATGCAGTTAGCAAACAAGCAAAAAAAACAAAAAACAGAATTACACACAAAAATACCACACATTTTTAGGTGAAACCTGTGGGTATTTCTGTATTAAAATTTTCTGCCTCAGACAATGCAAGAAAACTTCTCTAAGTTTAAAAAAGACATGCAATAAATCTGTAAACTAAAAACACAAATGAGGATTTAATAATTGGGCCTGTTGCAATATTACATTGTCTAATATTGAAATCTGATATATTGCCATATACGAACAAATACAATTAGAGTTTCATGTATTTGAGCATTTACGTACAAATTTTTATGAAAATGGTAATTTTTGTCATATTTTGAAATATATGTTGCATATACTGTATCTCACAGAAGTGAGTACACCCCTCACATTTTAATAAATATTTTATTATATCTTTTCATGTGACAAGACTGAAGAAATGACACTTTGTTACAATGTAAAGTAGTGAGTGTACAGCTTGTATATCAGTGTAAATTTCCTGTCCCCTCAAAATAACTCAACACACAGCCATTAATGTCTAAACCGCTGGCAACAAAAGTGAGTACACCCCTAAGTGAAAATGTCCAAATTGGGCCCAAAGTGTCAATATTTTGTGTGGCCACCATTATTTTCCAGCACTGCCTTAACCCTCTTGGGCATGGAGTTCACCAGAGCTTCACAGGTTGCCACTGGAGTCCTCTTCCACTCCTCCATGACGACATCACGGAGCTGGTGGATGTTAGAGACCTTGCGCTTCTCCACCTTCCGTTTGAGGATGCCCCACAGATGCTCAATAGGGTTTAGGTCTGGAGACATGCTTGGCCAGTCCATCACCTTTACCCTCAGCTTCTTTAGCAAGGCAGTTGTCATCTTGGAGGTGTGTTCGGGGTCGTTATCATGTTGGAATACTGCCCTGCGGCCCAGTCTCTGAAGGGAGGGGATCATGCTCTGCTTCAGTATGTCACAGTACATGTTGGCATTCATGGTTCCCTTAATGAACTGTAGCTCCCCAGTGCCGGCAGCACTCATGCAGCCCCAGACCATGACACTCCCACCACCATGCTTGACTGTAGGCAAGACACACTTGTCTTTGTGCTCCTCACCTGGTTGCCGCCACACACGCTTGACACCATCTGAACCAAATAAGTTTATCTTGGTCTCATCAGACCATAGGACATGGTTCCAGTAATCCATGTCCTTAGACTGCTTGTCTTCAGCAAACTGTTTGCGGGCTTTCTTGTGCATCATCTTTAGAAGAGGCTTCCTTCTGGGATGACAGCCATGCAAATCAATTTGATGCAGTGTGCGGTGTATGGTCTGAGCACTGACAGGCTGACCCCCCACCCCTTCAACCTCTGCAGCAATGCTGGCAGCACTCATACGTCTATTTCCCAAAGACAACCTCTGGATATGACGTTGAGCACGTGCACTCAACTTCTTTGGTCGACCATGGCGAGGCCTGTTCTGAGTGGAACCTGTCCTGTTAAACCGCTGTATGGTCTTGGCCACCGTGCTGCAGCTCAGTTTCAGGGTCTTGGCAATCTTCTAATAGCCTAGGCCATCTTTATGTAGAGCAACAATTCTTTTTTTCAGATCCTCAGAGAGTTCTTTGCCATGAGGTGCCATGTTGAACTTCCAGTGACCAGTATGAGAGAGTGAGAGCGATAACACCAAATTTAACACACCTGCTCCCCATTCACACCTGAGACCTTGTAACACTAATCAATCACATGACACCGGGGAGGGAAAATGGCTAATTGTGCCCAATTTGGACATTTTCACTTAGGGGTGTACTCAGCCAGTGGTTGCCAGCGGTTTAGACATTAATGGCTGTGTGTTGAGTTATTTTGAGGGGACAGCAAATTTACACTGTTATACAAGCTGTACACTCACTACTTTACATTGTAGCAAAGTGTCATTTTTTCAGTGTTGTCACATGAAAAGATATAATAAAATATTTACTAAAATGTGAGGGGTGTACTCACTTCTGTGAGATACTGTATGTATATATGTGACCTTTTTTATTTGAGTAAAAAACATTTATGAACATTTATCATCAGCATATATATGCATATTGCTATTTTCAGATTCATAGCCTACTGAATTAAGCACTTCAAATTCAAATCACATTTTATTACACAACTAATGGGGATTTTAAGTGAATGTTAGGGATTCTTTGTATAAACGAGGGTTTTTGTGTCTCGTTCGTAGCACGCAGGGTGAAGATTAAACGCTAGCTGTGATGTATGTGGCATGTGTGCTGTTTGCGATCCCTCAAAAGTTTAGACAAGGATTTTGATAGTGAATGCACAACGTGGAGGAGACAAGACGGAGATGCTAACACTGTTCTATGGAGATGATTCAATAGCAACTGTGCATTTGGATATGTTGCAACTGCGTCAAGCCTTTCAAACATGTATTTTGCTGCTGTCAAACATGACGGAATGTGATGGGATTCCCTCAGATTTGCATTATTTGCGTAAAATTTGCAGAAATCATAAAAAATTGCAAGCTGCCGCAAATAATGCGGAGACTGGTTGAATTTGCAAGAAGTCTTGTGATTGCAAAATACTGGAGAGACTGATATTTCAAAAACAGTACGAGTAGTATTGTGGTATGCTCTTCCGAATAAACCTGTCAGAGCTGAATCTAAAACTAAAGCATGTTGAAAAATTGAATCCGCTGGCCTGTGTCATTAAATAACTTTTTTATTAAATGGCAATATTTGTTCCCTGGAATGCAAATAAAAATGTGCTAAACAATATTTGCTATGCTCTCCCACTCACCACAATAGAAGTTTGCCTTGCTATAGTTTACTTCTGTGTTCCAAACCCATTTCATAGAATTTTAAGAAATGCACCAAATGTTTTTTTATAAAAAAATAAAAAAAATTAAAGAAAAAACATTTTTAATTTTGGTGGCATAGTTGCCCTGCACTCTGGTTCATTTCTGGCACTGGCTGTGTTATGGAACACTGACCAATTGTTGTGTGTATAAAGTGGTAAAATACCCTCGGGAGGTCTGAAAGAAGATCTGTACCTGGTGGACATCTCAAAGCGGTCATTGACAGAGCTGACCCTCCAGCCGGTGGCTCCAGTCCTCTCCAGCTCCTGCTCCCAATCCGCTGAACACTCAAACCAGTTCATGTCAGGTTCACGCCGCCTGTTGCTTAGAAACTGCTTCATTTCTATGAACATTGAATGCATGGATTAGTCACAAGATCCGGTTTGTCGCAAAACCTCCCGTGAGCTGCAAACTCAATCAGTTTCCTGCGGAGGTAGTGGACTGGTACAATGAATATGAACTGACCACAAACAAACTTTTACAAGGTTGAAAATCGGCTAGACGGTGACCGGTTTTGGATTACTTTCCATTATTCATTCAGTTCATGGTAACTCTCAGAGATGTGACTTAGCTCATGTTTCCTTCTATGATTCATTTCAATATCAAATAAGTGAGGGTGTACTGCTAGAGCTGGGCAATATAGCTAATAAAATTATATCTCAATATTACACTTCTGACAATATATAACATATAACTTCATATTTATGTATTTGGTCTGAAATGCATTAAAAGGGTGTTTATTTAATTTTATTCAGTGGTTACAGTCATGTCAACCAAAGAGCCACTGTTGCCAAATTCACTGACAATATTGGTAATACTTTACAATAATGTTCTATTTGTTAACATTAGTAACTGCATTAAGTATCATGCACTAACAAAGAGAAATATTTTGAAATATTTTGAAAATGTTGTTTTGATGTTAATGTACATTTTTGAAAATATTATTGTTCATGGTTAATTCATGTTAGTTCATAATGCATAAACTAATGCTAACATATACTATTTTAAATTTAAAAATTATTAGTATACGTTGAAATTTACATTAACCAATTTAAACGCTAGGATTGTGAAAGTGTTGCAAAAGTATTGTTCAATGTTAGTTCAAGTTAACTAATGTAGTTAACTAATGTTAATGAATACAACCTTATGAAAATGTTCTAATGATTTAATCATTTTCACTAATATGCACCTATATAACAATACATAAAAAACTGCTGTATTATACAATTTACTAAAACATTTTAATAGATGACATATGTACACATTTTTGAATGGCACAAACAAATTAATAGTGAATCTGATTAATTGAAATGGACAGTTTGAACTGATTCATGGAAATGAAATGAATTGAACTTAAACTCTAATGGCAACAAGGAGGAATTGAAAAATGAATTAAATTATGCTGTCTTTATTAAACTTGATGGCAGGATATTCTTTTCGCTTTTATCTGTTGTGTCAATATTGGCTTTTGTATTGATTTATCAGTGACTTACCAATACTACCCAAAGCAGCATTCTGGAAGGACAGGATGGTCCCAGGTTTCAGTGG
Source organism: Myxocyprinus asiaticus (assembly GCF_019703515.2). Taxonomy (NCBI): domain Eukaryota; kingdom Metazoa; phylum Chordata; class Actinopteri; order Cypriniformes; family Catostomidae; genus Myxocyprinus; species Myxocyprinus asiaticus. The sequence continues at coordinate 6,923,101 of NC_059359.1, forward strand.
TTGGTAGGTCTTTGCAATTGTGTATGTAATCTGCAAATAATTTAATGAGTGTGGCACTTATTACTCTGATGATCAACAATATCTAATCGTTTTTATCTACTTTACTTTTAATTTGACATTCTTATGTTTTCTGATATTAAAGGGATAATTCACCCCAAAATGAAAATTCTATAATTTACTCACTCTCACCCCTATCTTTCCTTTCTTTTCTTTTTTTCACACAAAAGGAGAGGCTTCTTTTATTGTATGAAAAAAATATATATATATTAAAAGAAAGTGAATGGTGACTGAGGCTGTAAGTTCCTAACATTCTGCCTCTTTTTGAGTTCAGAAGAAACAAAAGTAATACCGGATTGGAATAACAGGAGGATGAGTACATTTTGTATTTTATTTTTTTCATTTTTGAGTGAACTACTCTTTTAAGACAAACCTCCTCAGCCTGGGTGTCTGGTGTGAGTCTGTCGAACAGGAAGCACAGAACACGCAGGTCTCGGCAGTACAGCACCAGTTCCTCTGGGGTGAACTTCAGAGAACAGCTGGGGGTCACCAGTTTGGAGCGAGATGGTCCCACTGCAACAGACATTTATTTAAATATATATATATATATATATATATTTAAATAATTTCAACTCATCCCTCCTTTTCTTTAAAAAAGCAAAAATCGAGGTTACAGTGAGACACTTACAATGGAATTTAATGAGGCCAATTTTTGGAGGATTTAAAGACAGAAATGTGAAGCTTATAATTTTATAAAAGCACTAACATTCATTCTTCTGTTAAAACTCATGTATTATTTATGCTGTAAAGTTGTTTAAATCATAATTTTTACATTCATTTTAGGGTTTGTTGACATTATATCATCATGGCAACGAAGCTGTAAAATTGCTTCTGTCAGGGGGATCTATCTATCTATCTATCTATCTACTGTATGCATGTATCTATGTACTGTATGTACAACTCTTATTAATGACAAAAGTCTCTAATTAAAAATGTAAATAAAACATTTACATATGTAAGAAAATATGAGTGGTGCTTGCCCATGCCAAAAATTAAGAGATCACTGCAAAATTATCAGTTTCTCTGGATTTACTATTTATAGGTATGTGTTTGAGTAAAATTAAAATTTTTGTTTTATTCTATAAAGTACTGACAAAATTTCTCCCAAATTCCAAATAAAAATATTGTCATTTAAAGCATTTATTTGCAGAAAATGACAACTGGTCAAAACAACAAAAAAGATGCAGTGTTTTCAGAAGTTCATATTCATTTTTAAACAACACAATACTAATGTTTTACAGTTTTTGAAACAGTCTTAACATTCTCTAATCTGTAACTGCAATGGTCACAACTGTTTTATGGGACATCACAACTCTATTGCATGTCTGCAAAATGTAGTAACTCACCCAAAACATTTAATTCATGCTTCAAAACCTAGTTATTGTGTCAGTAAATTGGCAAAAAGTTTTTTGTCATCGTCTGAGCCGTACTGGTCAAACCGTTTAGATGTTTTGTCACCATGGCAGTAAACCCTGGAAATGTTTGTTATATACAAATTTCCTTTCTGTTCTACTTTTTGTCGACACTGACTGCTTACTGTATTACACAAGAATGTCAGTTTTGTCTAGCTGAATGCTTTTGTGTATCACATTGAGCTTTTTAGATACCGATTTCAACAGTAGGTAAAAGTTTACTAGGATATGCACATTTGTATTTATACAGTAAATCTTTGTAGCAATGTGTTACATATAAACAGAAAATTCACATTTGTATGTCCATTTTTACACATTTCTTACATGTAAAGTCATATACAGGTGCATCTCAATAAATTAGAATGTCGTGGAAAAGTTCATTTATTTCAGTAATTCAACTCAAATTGTGAAACTCGTGTATTAAATAAATTCAATGCACACAGACTGAAGTAGTTTAAGTCTTTGGTTCTTTTAATTGTAATGATTTTGGCTCACATTTAACAAAAACCCACCAATTCACTATCTCAACAAATTAGAATATGGTGACATGCCAATCAGCTAATCAACTCAAAACACCTGCAAAGGTTTCCTGAGCCTTCAAAATGGTCTCTCAGTTTGGTTCACTAGGCTACACAATCATGGGGAAGACTGCTGATCTGACAGTTGTCCAGAAGACAATCATTGACACCCTTCACAAGGAGGGTAAGCCACAAATATTCATTGCCAGAGAAGCTGGCTGTTCACAGAGTGCTGTATCCAAGCATGTTAACAGAAAGTTGAGTGGAAGGAAAAAGTGTGGAAGAAAAAGATGCACAACCAACCGAGAGAACCGCAGCCTTATGAGGATTGTCAAGCAAAATCTATTCAAGAATTTGGGTGAACTTCACAAGGAATGGACTGAGGCTGGGGTCAAGGCATCAAGAGCCACCACACACAGACGTGTCAAGGAATTTGGCTACAGTTGTCGTATTCCTCTTGTTAAGCCACTCCTGAACCACAGACAACGTCAGAGGCGTCTTACCTGGGCTAAGGAGAGAAGACCGGACTGTTGCCCAGTGGTCCAAAGTCCTCTTTTCAGATGAGAGAAAGTTTTGTATTTCATTTGGAAACCAAGGTCCTAGAGTCTGGAGGAAGGGTGGAGAAGCTCATAGCCCAAGTTGCTTGAAGTCCAGTGTTAAGTTTCCACAGTCTGTGATGATTTGGGGTGCAATGTCATCTGCCGGTGTTGGTCCATTGTGTTTTTTGAAAACCAAAGTCACTGCACCCGTTTACCAAGAAATTTTGGAGCACTTCATGCTTCCTTCTGCTGACCAGCTTTTTAAAGATGCTGATTTCATTTTCCAGCAGGATTTGGCACCTGCCCACACTGCCAAAAGCACCAAAAGTTGGTTAAATGACCATGGTGTTGGTGTGCTTGACTGGCCAGCAAACTCACCAGACCTGAACCCCATAGAGAATCTATGGGGTATTGTCAAGAGGAAAATGAGAAACAAGAGACCAAAAAATGCAGATGAGCTGAAGGCCACTGTCAAAGAAACCTGGGCTTCCATACCACCTCAGCAGTGCCACAAACTGATCACCTCCATGCCACGCCGAATTGAGGCAGTAATTAAAGCAAAAGGAGCCCCTACCAAGTATTGAGTACATATACAGTAAATTAACATACTTTCCAGAAGGCCAACAATTCACTAAAAATGTTTTTTTTATTGGTCTTATGATGTATTCTAATTTTTTGAGATAGTGAATTGGTGGGTTTTTGTTAAATGTGAGCCAAAATCATCACAATTAAAAGAACCAAAGACTTAAACTACTTCAGTCTGTGTGCATTGAATTTATTTAATACACGAGTTTCACAATTGGAGTTGAATTACTGAAATAAATGAACTTTTCCACGACATTCTAATTTATTGAGATGCACCTGCATAGTGAACAGAAAATTGACAAAATGACATCCATGCAAAAAAACAAAACAAAACAAAAACCCCTGCAACAATAAAAAAAGTAGTAGTTCTGCAGTAGTTCTGTAAAAAGCAATAAACTGTACCTCCTCACAGTACGTAACACTACAAGTTCCCATCTTCTTGGTGGACATCCTGTCGCTCTTGTTGGGCTGGCCAGAGATTTAGCAGACATCACAAACATTCCATATCTTAGATATTTATGGAATATACATGTATGTCTGACAGATTTTGATAATTGAATGGATAATTTGTGATGGCTCACACGATGAAATAATGTTTAGAAGTTGTGAAGAGTATGACAATTTCACTGAGAATCAACTCATCAGTTTTGATCAGCAAGTCATGTGCATTTACTTATTGTGCAAATTGTAGACAATTGTACTTACTCTTTTGCACACATGTGCCAAAACACGTGCAATTTGCTTAAATGAGTAAGAAATTCAAATCTGGTGTGAACAAGAAACTAATTGTTCAGAGATTTAAAAAAAATAATTCTCATTCGAGAATTGAGCCAAAGCAATTGAGAAAAACTGTAACTTAGGAAGAATTCAGAGATCAATCAATTTGGTGGAATAACACTGATTTTTAATCACAGCTTTCATGCGTCTTGGCATGCTCTCTACCAGTCTTTCACATTGCTGTTGGGTGACTTTATGCAACTCCTGGCGCAACAATTCAAGCAGCTCGGCTTTGTTTGATGACTTGTATATCCATCTTCCTCTTGATCACATTCCAGAGGTTTTCAACGGGGTTCAGGTCTGGAGATTGGGCTGGCCATGACAGGGTCTTGATCTGGTTGTTCTCCATCCATACCTTGATTGACCTGGCTGTGTGGCATGGAGCATTGTCCTTCTGGAAAAACCAATCCTCAAAGTCAGGGAACATTGTCAGAATAGAACGAAGCAAGTTTTCTTCCAGGATAACCTTGTACGTGGCTTGATTCATGCGTCCGTCACAAAGACGAATCTGCTCGATTCCAGCCTTGCTGAAGCACCCCCAGAAAATCACAAATCCTCCACCAAATGATCGCGTGTCCTCTTGTCGTACGAATTCACGGTTTAGAGTTCACCATGCTTGAACTTTGGTACTCATCGTAGTACGAAATTTCTTCACATGAGCTTGTGTTTCCGCTCTGCTGCATTCGGATGCGTTTGAATGGGAGTGAATGGAGCGCGAAGTGTAGTGTGACCGCCTCTTTAGTGGTAAGATAATATTCTTTGTGAATATGGGTATGGGATGATTTTTTTTTTATAGAAAGCAGGTCAAAATGAATTTTTGTGCTAATCAATATTATGCCACAAATGCTGTCGATTGAGTTTAACTTGTATTGAACTTGGAATATTGCTTTAAAAATAATGTCACAATGCAAAAAATCCTAAAGGGCCTAAAAATAGGCTACTTTTTCTTTCAGAAAAATATATTTTTATAGTTTTCTTTCTCTTCTTCTTTAGGTTTTACCATGAAATATGACCTGGACATGTTCTTAACATCTAATCTCATGAGATTAACTATGTATGTACCTACTGTATGGCTGTATTTACAATGCAAGGCCTAATGCACATATAAAACATCTTGACACATACTGAATATGGAGACATGGATCCGAGTGTTTTTATGTCAAAACAGTACGCCAAAAAGTCTGAACCACCCGCAGTGTGTTTTATTAAAGTGTTTTAGAAAAAAAAAATATGTAGATATATACTGTTTTTGTTTTTACTACATATTGTCATTTATTTTTTTAAATAGATGCCCTCATATGTGTTTATACACAAAAGATACGATCAGTGCCAGATGTCTGACATTTTTGTTTTTTTTTTGGTGACAATGTAAATGTTTAACTGTCAGTCTATAAGTAAAGACTGCTTCACCTGCCACGACTTTGTCGATGGAGGCGAGAGCAACATCATGGTCTCCAAGCAGCACAGGATCTGCATTGTCCTGGATAAAAAGAGAAGAGGGAAAGCTATGAAGATAATTATGTCTGCAGAGGATGGTACACTAGACAAAAATCACAGAAGGCTAGAGAAATGCTGTAAACTCCAGGAGGCCCAAGGCTTGAAGGTTCACACTAAGTAAACAGAGAAGTGCTGGCACCCGTATCCCAGGAACATCTCAGCAATGAGTGGAACTATGACACTCACGTCAGGTTTCCTGCTGTCCTGAGGCACGAAGGCCACTCTGAAATGAGTACAGAACAGAGTCCCAGACAACCAGCCACCTCCTTCTTTAGCCGACAGCTTCTTCCTCACCAGTACGGCTCGCTGCAGCACACACTCTCCTGATGACAAGATTTGTTCACATTATTTATATTTGGAGGCAGGTGGCAAAAATGTGTTTGTGCCCCTGAATGCAAGATAATTAATCAATATTTCTGGTCCATTTTCCTAGAAGCAAAAGACTCATGTATTTAATAACTGAAACTCAAATCAGAGTGAAATATGATAAGGTTGCTTATTTATCAGTTTCTGAATTAAAATTCATCATACATTTGACATTCTTATCTTAAACTCAAAAGAGAACAGTATGGAAGAATATTAATGACAAAAGTCTGTAATTAAAAATGTAAATAAAACATTTACATATGTAAGAAAATATGAGTGGTGCTTGCCCATGCCAGTTTGTTACTGGTCCAAGTCTCTATAATATTCTGATTCCTAGATATGACTCGGGGGTCCTTCCTTCAATGCAAGTTTATGGAATTTTTTCCCCCATTTTATCATCTGCAAGGCAAATATGAGCATGTTTGCATGCATGTTCTTACATAGATTATGCTTTATAAGCCGATAACTTGTGTGGTCATGTAAACAAGACAAAGGTTTTGGGGGATTTTGGGGAGTTATCAGCATATTGGCGTGCATGTAAATGGGCTCTATGTAAAGGATTTGGTGTTTCAACAATACTTTGAGGGTAAGAATGATTCGGTTGACAAAATGTATTTTGATTTATTTATTTATTTGTATTGCCATGTCAGCATCACTGGCTATTTTCATCAAGGTAGTTTAAAAGGTAATATACACAATATATAATACAGTAATATACACAATGAAGATTATATAAGATCTTTCATTTCAATATTTGATAAATTAAAAATCTTCCCTGGTGAAACATTATTGAAAACATCCACTAAAAAACTTTGAGTAAAAACGTTGCCTAGTGGCATTAAAAGTAGGACATTCCAGTAAAATGTGTTTAATAGACAGTGGTGTCTGACAAAAATCACATGTTGGTGGCACTTCCCCTTTCAATAAAAACATATGACTAAGTCTGGAAAGACCAATACGGCAACTTGTGAAAGATCTTTCATTGGTCAGCGGGCTGCTTGGTACCAAGTGAGTCTCTTGAAGACAAGAGGCAATGGGATTAACAACAGTAGATAAACGCTGCAGTTCAGTTCCTCGGCAGTTCCACTGAATAATGCGATTATTCTTTCTAAAGTAGGCAAAACCAGTACATGCCCTTTACTTCTGCATTTAGGAGATAAGCTACGGCTATGAGAAGTTATGTTCTCTTTCATTTCAATATCCTTTCTTTTGACATCTTTTTTTTTTTGGATTACCTTTTGGTAATTGTGTTCTTATAATACTTTGTGTCTTTTTCCCTCTTGGAGATTGGTTGTGTTCAGCTGACAGACTTTGTTCTTCAGTGACTTGGGTCTGACTTCATGTAATTTGGCTTTGGGTGCTTTGAGTACTTAGAATTTTTGTTTATGCATTGTGGTTTGTCATTATTCACCCAGGTCAAGTCTGTCTGGCATTCAGCAGTGCTCGTGATTGGTTTTACCACAGAGGCATAAGACTTCCTTATATTAAAGGCAGGAGACTCCTCAACCACTCTGCGTGCTTCGTACGTAGCTCACTCTCTCCATACATTTTACTCTCTGGATTTCCTTTTCTTTGATCCAAACTGGACAGACTTTTGATGAGGCTGAGTGATCAGCAGCGCAGTTGCTGCATTTTGCCGGTGTTGTACAGCCTGATTCATGTCCTTCCTCTCCAAAATTACAGCATACTGACTTGTTTTTACATCCTGCAGAGCCATGGCCAAATTTTTGACAATTAAAACATCTTAGGGGGTTTGGAATGAAAATGTTGACAGGTACACTCAGATATCCTAATTGGATCCTTTCTGGTGGTTGTGGTTTGTTGAATGTCCCTATGTAAGTTCCGGTTTTAATCATCTGGTCTTCTTTTTTGATCGTAATTCTTTTAACATTTGTTACACCTTGTTGAGTCAATTCCGATGCTATGTCAGCCTCATCCATATCTTGTAGCTCTCTGGTACGGATAACTCCTTTACTGCTGTTTAGAGATGGATGATACAAGGCTTTTATAGGAACATTGGCCAGCGTATTAGCACGCATTAGATTATCTGCGTGAATTGTTTTGGAACATTCCACTAGTATTTATCCAGACCGTAGTTTTTTCACATCTTTAACTGTCCCTGCTATACCCAAGATACCTTTTTGTATTGCAAAAGGGGACAGCTTAGTCAGAGGCATGTCAGGTAGTACAGATTCTAAAAGAATGAATCTCTGCCAATTTTCACTTTTTTGGGAGAACATGCAACAAGTATCAGAGTAATCATCCACATTCTGTTCCAACTTTGGTTGTTTAGGGTTTTTTTTGGTTAGCCATGTTTGTGTTATTTCGTTTCATCTCCCGTTCCCCACCCACCTTGGAGTCCAAGAAGGGGATCAAAATTTATTTTGAAGATGTTGAGTAATGAAATAACAAAAAAGACACAGTACTGCTGTTTAATGTTGGTAATGCCTTAAACACACTCATACACACATGAAACGAGTCCGATTGCTGTTGTGGTCACTTTTCAAAGCAGAGTTACTTAATTTTAGGATTCTCAAGGGTACGTTGAATCTCAAAGCTCATTCCTAGGGCACCATGGGACACAGATGTCAGAGAGAACTGTCACAGCGATTACTAAATATTTGAAAAACAGAGCACTTATGACTTTTCCTAAACACTGTAAATGCACTAAATTCCACAAAGCTTCAAATAATTTCAGTTTTTCAAACTCACTTACACATTTACCTAATTATTTCATATTTGTAAGCTTGTGGTTGACAAAATCGTCAGCAAGGAAGTATCATTTGTAGAACTGGGTGACATTGGGCCTCATTAATGAAACACAAGCACATTTATTTGTCAATCACTTGTATAAACCATTCTAATGTCAATTGTCACATTCAATTCAACCATTCAAACCATGCAAACTATTCTTGCATCATGTGACAATTAACATAAACTTTATATTGTTAAGTATGTCCCAGTTACAAAACGAAATTACAACAACCAATAAAAAAAGTACCCTTAGAACGACACAGCTAATGGTGTATTCACGTCATGTTGGAGTTACTGTAATTTCACCATGACAACAGATTCTACTCGGAGCCGGAAATTAATCATTTCTAAGGCAAAAATCATAACACCAAATAATAAAATGTTATATCAAGCAGAAATACTGTATATGTAAACTACCTTTAACTGTTGAGGTCACAGCCATTTTGGTTCTTTCTACATGATGTCACAATGGACAAGTCATAGTTTTTATAGAAATCTGAGTTCACAACTTGTAATTGCAAGTTTTACAAAGTCATGAACAATGATTTGAACTTGGAATCTCGTAATTACTGTTATTCGGACATGACGTAAACGCACCATAAAAAAGATGTCTGCTACAATATTGCTCATGCTCAAAGTTGGTTTATTACATAATTGCATTTTATTAATATATAACATAATAACTTATTTGCATTTCATGTTTACATTGTATATGAGTGTAAACGGAAGTATAGAGTATAGGAACTTTTTTAATTTAACACAGAAATTTTGACTTTAAGGTACTATGAGAAATCAAATTAAACTTAACTCATACCTTATTACTATAATGTATTTTTTATTTCAAATTGTTTTTCAATTTGTTTTCAATAACAAAAACAGAGATAAAAAAACAGACAAAAGGTAACCAGAGCACAACTGTAAAAACAGCATACATGAATACAATATCCTGCCCACCTTACATACATGAAATACTTCTATTTGTAATTGCAACAGAATCAACAAATGGAAGCAAAGTAAGTAATGCAATCAACAAGAAATAATGGAAGGAGGGTGGGGGGGAGGGTGGGGTAGAGATGTGGGGGGCTGCTAATCTAAAGTGTTTGCATCAAATTCATTTGCATAGTAGTCTAAATAGGGATGCCATGATCTTTTAAACCTTTTCAACGAGCCCTGCACTGTACATCTGATTTTTTTCTATTTTGAGGACTGACATTACCTCATGAATACAGTGTGAGTGAGATGGAGGTGTGGGGGATTTCCAGCTAAGAAGGATAAGCTGGCGGGCTAGTAATGTTGAGAATGCCATTAGATCTGATTCATGTCTGGATACCTCGCTGTTGCTAGGGGCAAACCCAAATGTTGCGATAACAGGATCTGGGTCAACCTTTTCTTTTTTTTTTACATATGTAGGAGAATGTGTTAAAAATCTCCAACCAGAATGTATACAATTTTGGGCATGTCCAAACCATATGGCCTAAAGTAGCAGGGGCCTGATGGCATCTGATACACTTTGGACTTCCTGTTGCTGATGGCACACTGCACGAATGTTTGTAGCCTTAACATCTGCCATTTTTCAGCACGCATTCATTTTCTCCTCTGTGTTACACGGATTATTGCATCGATGTCAAAGCACCGCTTATCAAGAACAACCTTAACAACAAACAATTGCGTGAGGGATTCACATCGATCTCAAACCCTCACTGCTCAGGAACAACCAACAACAACAACAAAAAATTGCGGTAAGTCAAGGCATCCGCTCATGTTATTTCTTCCTGCATTGCATGTCACTTGTTTACTATAGCATGTGATAAATGTAAGGAACTAGTCAGGCTGACGGAGAAGGTTAATGAGTTAGAGACATGCATCCGAAAGCTAGTGGAGGTCAGTGAGAAAGAGAAGCCAGTAGATACTGTTTCGGATGCGGGTAGTACAAAAAGCAACACACACACTTTGGTTCTGGCTCTAGAGCCCCCGCAGCAGGGCGTTTGGGTGACTTCTCGGCGGCATACTCGCTCACCAAAGCAACACCACTCTCCCATTCCTGTTAGGGTTTCCAATCGATTCTCCCCACTCAGTGATGCACCCACTGAGAATCATGTTGAAAGAGCCTTGGTAATAGGTGATTCTATTGTAAGGAACATGGAAATTCAGACTCCAGCCACTATTGTTCTTTGTAAAAAAAAAAAAAATTTTATTAACAATTTTTGATTGATTCCATAAACAAATTTAAACAAACAACACGAGAATACATGGAATACATTTTTAACAATTAAAAATTGTTAAACTCGGTGCCCAACTCGGTGCACCACTTCTATCCCCTTAGCATTATCTGCCTGCCGATCATCATGCTGGTAAGGACCCAGTTTTATATTTGTTTATTCATTATATTAATACCTGCCCCATCACCCAAAATACAAAGTCTGGTGAAAAATACAATCGGAGTGCTCAAGACCTCACAAATAAAATTCTGAACCTTCGACCAAAACTCTTGAATCTTAGTACAGAATCAAAAAACATGGGCTATGTCCCCATCCTCCAACTGGCATCGGCAGCAAGTAGGTGTGTCTTTAAGGCCAAGCCTATACAATCTGGAGGGAGTCCAATAAAAATGATGCAGAATCTTAAATTGAATGAGGCCATTATCCTGTGTACTGTATTTCCACTTACATTCATCTCCGCAAATTCTGTGGGATGGTGCTCATGGAGATGGTGCTTAAGGTTTGAAGTGTTTCCCGCCTGAGCCGATACGTTTTTGCGGCAGACTTTTCAGACTGGGTAACCATCAACATTGATGGTGCCTCGTGGGTCATTTACATAGCCAAGTAATCCCAGACAGCGGACTTCAACTTCTGTGGTGGCGGAAATAGAGGTTCAGGCTCGGACATGTCTGCATGCTGCGCTCCGCTCGTGCTGGACTTCTGATGTGATCGTGATGTGCAGCGCTCGCGACACCTGCATGTCACCTTTAAAATTGAGTGACAGTCAAATGCAACATGAGGAAGGTGAAATTTAAAGATTTATTTGATCAAGCCAAGTTTATATGATGCTGCAGATTCTGTCTTAATTAAACTGATTTGGATTTTAGAAAAGTTCTGAAAAATTCTGTCTTTATCTTCATGCAATACCTTCTCAATGAGAAGATTTCAACGTCCGTTTTAAAACAGAGGGATATTATGAAACCGTTACATCCCTAGTCTAGACTAAAGACTCATCAATTTAGCCAGACATACACCTAATTTATCCTTCAACTCATAATTAGTCTGCTTTAGTTAGGTCTGCCGGAACCAGAAACAATGATCATGATCTATAAATCTGCAATAAATTGAATGGCATCTATGCTAATATTATTCTATTTGTATCACTGTCTCAACCTCAGGACTCCTATCCTGAGGTCACCAGAACCGGCTGGATCCAGCTCCATTCCTGCTGTGTGTTGGACTCCACTGCTCTGTGTCTCTGAGTGATGACGACTAAATGCAGCCGGTGCCAGCCAAATATCACTTCAGTCTATTGCAATGGTCTTCAGAGGATGAACTGATGCCAACTCCAACCATAAGACATGGGATACATCATATGTCATTGTCTGAACCTTGGACTTAGGATAGACCTCACCGAAATTACCGACCGGTTGAACTGCGATGCACCTCACTGATCTCTGCCTGCATCACCTCAGTCTAATGATGGACTACACTCTTATAATGGAATACATAGACTAAAAATTAATTGCCAACAAAACCCTTCATCAGCCAACTAACAAAGGAAAATGCATCTATGTGAACTTCTGCAGTTAATCCAGGATGAACTTCAAAGACATTAGTAATTAATCTTACAGTTCTTACAAAATCTTTGTTTAAACACTGACCCTTAACACTTACTTAGTTTAATATTTAAACCATGACTTGCACTATACATAAGTAATATTGGCATTATATTCATGATGTTAGCCAGAGGGGAACTGGCCCCACAGTGAGCCTGGATTCTCCCAAGGTTATTTTTCTCCATTAACCAACATCTTATGGAGTTTTGTGTTCCTTGCCACAGTCGCCTTTGGCTTGCTCACTGGGTTTCTAGATACAATTATTATTTAATTACTTATTTTTGAACACAATTCACAATTGTATTTTATCAAACTACACAATGATGACTAAGACATTAACAGAAAATGAAACTGTAATATCTATAATGCATGATTTTCTGTAAAGCTGCTTTGAAGCGATGCGTGTTGTGAAAGGCGCTATACAAATAAAAATGACTTGACTTGACTTTGGGTCTGCACCAGGATATATCCGGGCCAGTACCTTAAACTGTAACAATCCATGTCTAACACAAATTGAGGATGTATGTATTCTTTTGATAGCTCTTTGCCAGGTTTCCTCAGAGAGCTCTGTGTCCAAGTCCTCCCCCAACTGTGCTTTCAGGTGGTGTAGAGAATAGCATTCCATTTTCTGAATAGTACTATATAAGTGAGACATATAGCCTGGTAGGTAGGGCTTAAGCTGCAGACACTCATCCAGTGGGCTGTCCGGTGATTAGGATGTGAATGTTGAGAAGTGTGTGTGGGTGAAATCGCAGATTTATAGGTACCTGAAAAAATCGGACTGTACAGAAAAAGGTCCCCCACACAGTGTATTCCCTTCCCAAACCAGATCTGAATTGACCAACGACTGAGGTCCTTCCTAGCTTGGTCCATAAGTGGTAGAAAGTGAACAGCTTTGAACAGCTCTTTGTAACATCATGTTACCTTGACTCCCAAATATGTTAGGGGACTGGTCGTAACTCTGAATGTGTAAGGTTTAAAGGACATTGACAATGCTTTCTTATTAATTGGGAATAGTACCCTCTTTGTTAGGTTGATTTTATAACCTGAGGCCACACCAAATTGTGAAATAATGTCCAGGCACTTTGGAATTGAAGCCTCAGGGTCAGATATGAACAATAAAAGTTAATCCGTGTATAATGAAACTTTGTGGACCTGGCTGCCCCTGTTAATGCCCCCTGTCTCATTGTTTTGTCGCAAAGCTACAGCCATTGGTTCGATGGCGAGATCGAAAAGGAGAGGCGACAATGGACAGCCCTGTCTTGTGCCCCTTTGGAGGGTAGAATAGTCAGAGTGGGTATTGTTGGTCCTCACAGATGCCTATGGTAGAGTATACAGTGTTTGAAACCAAGAAATTAAAGTCAGGCCAATTCCAAATTTGCATAAAGTTTTGAAAAAAGGTGTCTATGTATGCTCGATCTGGTCAAAAGCTTTGTGTGCATCCAATGAAATGATTCTCTCTGGGAACTGAGACGAGTGCTTAGAGTAGATTATGTGAAGAAGGCAGCGCAGACTGTTAAATGACTGCCCACCCTTTATAAAACCTTTTTGGTCAGGATGCACAATGTTCGTACTATAGATTCCAGTCTGAGGACAAGGATATTTGTAAGTATTTTATAGTCACATTTAAGTACGCTGACTGGCCGGCAGGATTCACACTTGGTTGGGTCTTTTGGCAACACAAAAATTGTGGCTTGGGTCATGGATGTAGGGAGTTTCTTTTGTATAAGTAATTCTGTACAAACAGAGCACAGTAGGGGCGTCAATTGGCCCTGTAAAACTCAATCGGGTATCCATCTGGGCCTGGTGCTTTTCTATTTTTCATTAGTTTGATTGCCTGCCCAATCTAGGTCGCAGATACTGGCTCTTCTAGGCTGGCTTTATCATCATCATTTATAGTGGACAAGTCCAGATTTTCAACAAACCTATTATCATGAGAAATATCTGAAGTATATAGGGAGGAATAAAAATTTTTCAACTGATCGTTACTATCTTTTCAGATTTGATGGTGCCATCTGCAGCTGGTATTTTTGTAATAAAGTTGGCAGCTGAATATTGTCGTAGCTGATGAGAGAGCAGCCTACCCGCACGTTCTCCATGTTCATAATGGCTTTGTCTTTATTTTAAGAACATTTCCTCTGCTTGTTTAGATGTAAGAAGATCAAACTCGGACTGCAATGCAATCCTTATCTTACAAAGGTCAGCAGATGGAGAGGCAGAGTGTTGCTGGTCAACATCATGGATAAGCTTGTTTAGTTTTATGAAGCGTTTTGACCTGCTCTTGTTGAGATGGGCTGTGAATTCTATTATCTGACCCTGAAGATATACTTTTAATGTTTCCCATAAGGTGAATATATTAGTGTCTGGTAGCTGATAAGTTTCAAGGAAGAAATCTATCTGTGCTGAAAGGAAATCTTCTTGTCCGATAAAAGTATTGGATTAAGTCGCCAATTGCGGCATGTGGTTGAATCATCCAGAAGTGAGGGGTCTGAGATGACAATACTTTCATAGCTGCAGGATTTTAGAAGTGGAAGCATTTTTTTGTCCTGATGGAAAACGTTGAAAAAGATCTTGAATATGTCTAATGCACTGCAGAGAAAAAGGAAAACTCCTTTGATAGTGGATTTTTTAATCTCCATGGGTCTACTACACCACTGGACTGGCAGAAGGCTCTTATAATGTGAGCAGATTTAGAGAGAGGGTCTGTTGGGATTTTAGAAAGATAGGGCTACAAAACAGTATTAAAATCTCGTCCCAGTATCAGGTGATGTGAGGCCAACTCTGGGATGCAGCCAAGCAGCTCCTTAAAGAAATGAAGGTTATCCCAATTAGGGGCATAGGTGTTAACTAAAACAACCTGCCCTGGACAATAACAAAACAACAATTTTTACCATTGAAGGTATGAAGTGCACACTTTTCCCAATTAAGATCCACGACACTTGGAGTTAAATTCGGAGTGGAAGACTTGTGACACACATCCTCTTTGTAATCTGGGGATATCTGACGTGCGTAAGTGTGTTTCCTGTAGGAATATTACATCTGCCTTAAGTTTCAATAAGTGGGAAAACACCTTGCTTCGCTTAACGGGGTAGTTGAGTCCCCTCACATTCCAGCTTATAAATTTGTTTGTTGTCCTGTTCATCCAATCTCTGGGGGCCATGACTGAAAAAGGGAAATTGAGGAATGTCTAGATAAATTCACCAGGTAGCAGATCCACATCTCTAACACTGGAGTTAGGGTGGGAGGAGGAGAGGAGAGAAAGAGAGGAAACATAGTGAAGAAACAAACCGTAAAAAGCCCTAATGCAACAAGTAACACCCATTGCTGGCCCCTTCTCAACCGAGAAGCTGCACCCCCTCGAGTGTGTCCGACTTCAGTGGAAATTATGAGCCCATAGAAAATTCTTTAACAAAGGCTTCCGCTTTTGCCGGGTCAGAAAAACTTCTCTACATGCCGTCCTGGGTTGTAATCCTCAGCTTGTCTGGGTACCACATCCCGTATCTAACTCCCTCGCACTGCTGTAGTTGTTGTCTCACCTGCTTGAATGCAGCTCTCTGCCGGGCTACTGACTGAGTGTAATCGGGAAACACCCGAATCCTGTCATCTTGCTCAGAGATCAGATTATGTGCTGCAGAGGCTTTCCGCAAGATTGCTTCTTTTTCTTGGTAGTAGTGGCACTTGACCACAAAGGCTCTTGGTTACTGTCCTTCATCTGGAATTTGTTGTAAGGCATGGTGTACTCTGTCTAGGACAGGCGGCTTATCCAGGTTCAGCACTTTCTGTAAAAACTTAGCAATGAATGTGCTTGTGCGACTGCCCTCCTCACATCTTTCTTTAATACCAAAAATGCTCAAATTACATCTCCGTGATTGTGCCTCTAAGTCCTCACTCTTTGCCATAAGACTTACCACTTCTTTTCTCAGCTGGGACACCTGTTGCTCCAGTTTAATGATGGTATCTGAGTGGTTGTTAGTTGCTACTTCCAGAGCGTTACGCCGGGTTCACACATCCTCCATGAGCGGGGCGTGAGCGGCGCATTTTCGTTTCGGTGCCCATTTTAACAGATGACACCGTTTACACTGTAAGTGTGAGTCGCGAGGTGACGCATCCCAGAAGCGGCAGTGAGCGGATAGTTTCGGTGTTGAGCCAATTTTTCAAGGCTCATGCTGAGCTCAGCAGCTCTGGGTGGAATACAACACTAAAATAATCAGGAGATTATTGAAAAGACACAAAAGCAAATCAAAATTATTCAAACTGAACCTATAGTACACTACAATTTATATGTCTGCATGCAAGTAAACTCAATAAATAACTTAATGAAAGAATTAATAAACTGCCGCACTTTTTGCCATTCTGTGTATAAGGTGTACAGTATAGACACAACATTAAAGAATCACAACCAAGTGTGCTGATAAAGATGAAGTGCAAGTGATTGCCCGCTGTTGTCCTTGAAGCAATAAACTCAGCTTAAAAATTTGGCATAGGACCCCATAGGCGCTGCTGTTTCTTGCAGAAGAATGAACGTCCAACGCTCTCGCATCGCTCACGGAAGATGTGTGAACCCGGTGTTATGGATCAACTGGGGATCTTGTTAACTGGGGATGTGTGCTTGCACGTAAATTATTTTACCTGACTTTCCAGCAGATGTCGGATGGCGACAGTTTCATCAAATGCAATTTTCCACGGAGCACAGATAACCGTTTTTCACGTTAATTACAATTGTTGGAATGAATGTTAAACCGCTTTGAGACCTCGCTGTCTGTTCCTGTGTAATGGACGCAGTTTACAGGAAGTTTACCATGTTCTCACGTTGAGCTTCACAAACCACGCCCACGTCAAAATGGGACGTTTGTTTCAATGGAAACCGAAGATTAAACTTGTCAGCGCGGTGAAGTCTAATTGTAAGAATTTTATTGCAACACTATCATAGGCAGATATGTGTCTGCAGTGTACTGTCATGTGTTTTGATCGCATATGACAACACATCTTGGCTTAGTTTAAATTAAATTAGCCAGTAGCAAAACCAAACATGGATTGCAATGTCTTTTATTTTCCATAGTGAAATGATTGTTGATTTTTCAGAAGAGTTCTCTTTTTATTATACCTTCTTCTTCTGATTATTAATTAAATATGTTTATTACCAAGTCTTATCAATTGATCTGCAGTTTATTATTATCGTAATCAAGTTCATTTTTTTAATTATTTTTTTTATAAAGAATGTAGAGATAGTGTTGGTTTGTGTTTGTTCTTAAGTGATTTTACTTTGCTGATTTTATTATTTGAAATCTCTTGTTGTACAAAGTTGACACATGTCAGAATGTATGCCTCTGTGTCCTCTACCCTGGACATAAAGCTTAACTATGCATAGGTCTTTAAGGTAAATTATGTAGTCAATAACAAGTACATAATAATAAACAAAACTTTATATCAATTTGCTTTGATAACTGTGTGAATTGATTATTCTGTCCTCTTGTTTTTGTTCCAGAATGAGGCGTATGTTTAGCTAGATCCTGATTAAATTCAGCACTGGAGGGGGAAGGATTTTTGTTCTTTGTAATGGTGTGATTGGATTGCAGGCTTTGTTTGGAGTTATGACAGGCATGCGACTATGCCAGAGAACTCTGAACATTCTGATAAAATGATTAAGGAGAACACTGTGTCTTCAGTAAACTCCCTTAATTTATGACTTCTTGTCTTCATTTTCCATTCTGGTCTCTCTTTAGGCCAGTTGTTTTCCTCAACAGTAGTTCTAAGAAAACAAGCTATGAGCAGTGAAGGATTCGAAGCGGAATCCTTTAATATGTGAATTGAACATAATGAACGTGAAGGCTTTTTTCACAATTCCCATTACTGGAGCTATTCATGTCATGTTTATGGCATAATTACATTTCAATGTGACATTCAAGGTACTTTAAAATGACATGTAATAAAGTCTTAAACTATTCAGAATTGAACATGCTGTACGATTATGCATAAATTAAACATGAGACTTTCAGTTTTCTCCATAAATGCTCTCAATGAGAATGATGACCCTGAATTCAATATGAATTATGGAACAGACTGTAGTTTTAACTATGGGAGATGCAAAGGCCTGAAAGTAAAGTACCCTAATTTTCCCTCAACTTTTATAAAAAAGTCATCCCTTTCACTCACTTATCGCAAGTTCCTCACCAAAACTGTCTTCTTCCACTTTTTCTTTCGTTCTGTCTCCTGGAATTTTTCCAGCTTTCATACTATGCTTTCATTCTATCTGTCTTCTGTTGATGCAAGCCATTGACAACTGCTCAGTGGCAACCGCAACTTCAGCTTTTCCATGACTGGCATAAGCATAACATATCTACAATCACAATAAATTCTTACAAATATGCCTATTAAGATACTGTGCCGCTCTCCCAAAGATTAAGTAGTATGGGGAAAACTTTGCAGTAATTTCTGTTTTATTTTTTTTAAACAATGTGGCCTATAGATGGTGCAACAATGATGGCACCCCCAAAACTATCTTTGTCAGGCCTCTGAAAGTGGAAATGTGACATGACAAAGTATTTGATTTTGAATACAATTTTATGAACATGGGTCTTCATACATCTTATACCTTTGAATTGTACCATTCAGTGTCTTAAGTTCAGTTTTAGCAACCCTGTAAACATCCAAACAACCTTGATTCATCATGCCATGGGTATTCAATGTATTTGTAAATGTTTGTTGCCTGCTAATTATTAGGAACACAGACTAAGAGGTCTATAAATTCAGTTTCATTTAGTGTCAGAGTTACCAGGCCAGATAATATACTGTATTGTCAAGGCAAATTAATTCAAGTAAATTGCGGGAGATAAAAAACTTCTTGCAGCATAACATTTACCCCGAAAGCTGCTCAAGTAAGGAGCAGTATTGTATAGAGTGAAGATGTGAAAATTTCACACTGAAGGGTAAGAGTGCGTTAAATTGTTCTCACCACTAAAGGTTCTAAAACTGTGACCTTCATTTACTAATAACAAACCCTAACCCTAATCATAACATGATTACACCAGATGGAATGCTGTATTACAAATGCAGAAGAAAGAAAGATCAGAGTCAGCATTTGGCCAAAGTGCTCATATCACCTGATGAGGCACACAATATCTTTGTTGAATTTCATGGGGGACCTCTTGGTGGACACTGTGGAGTTGAGAAAACTCACCATGCCATAATCACTAGATTTTACTGGCCTGGCATGGAGCAGCATATCCACAAGTGGGTAAGTTATAAGTCTTGGTGTCTTGTCTTATATACAACAAACTAAACGTAACCACATTTTCTGAACATTTATTGTACTAACTTAGACTCTAGCTAATATTAGATTAAAATGCTCAAGAGACACCTCTCTTCTTTCAGATAGCTCAGTGTCCACAGTGTCAGGCCAGGAGAACATCAATAAAAGAGAAGGCGGCATACAATCCCATAGTTGTATGTATAAAAAAAACCTTATATACTTTTAAGACGTTAAGTCTTCTTCCTGGAAGTTACAAAGATTGATTCCCATTTCAGGTCACAGAACCTCTGGAATTAGTTGGCACGGACCTTATAGGTAAACCTACACCAACTGGTCATGGCCACAAATATATCTGTGTGATGGTGGACTATTTCACCAAGTGGCCAGAAGCCTACCCACTTAAGACAAAGAGTGCAGAAGAGGTCACAGTGCATCCTTGATTTTATTTTAATACAAATTTGGAGCACCAAAACCACTTCTGACAGATCAGGGAAGAGAGTTTGTTAACAAGGTTGGTACAACACAAATCAAGCCAAAATAATTTCATATGACCATAAACAATATATGCAACTTGTACAGGTGCTGGTCATATAATTAGAATATCATCAAAAAGTTGATTTATTTCACTAATTCCATTCAAAAAGTGAAACTTGTATATTATATTCATTCATTACACACAGACTGATATATTTCAAATGTTTATTTCTTTTAATTTTGATGATTATAACTGACAACTAAGGAAAATCCCAAATTCAGTATCTCAGAAAATTAGAATATTGTGAAAAGGTTCAATATTGAAGACACCTGGTGCCACACTCTAATCAGCTAATTAACTCAAAACACCTGCAAAGGCCTTTAAATGGTCTCTCAGTCTAGTTCTGTATGCTACACAATCATGGGGAAGACTGCTGACTTGACAGTTGTCCAAAAGACGACCATTGACACGTTGCACAAGGAGGGCAAGACACAAAAGGTCATTGCAAAAGAGGCTGGCTGTTCACAGAGCTCTGTGTCCAAGCACATTAATAGAGAGGCGAAGGGAAGGAAAAGATGTGGTAGAAAAAAGTGTACAAGCAATAGGGATAACCGCACCCTGGAGAGGACTGTGAAACAAAACCCATTCAAAAATGTGGGAGAGATTCACAAAGAGTGGACTGCAGCTGGAGTCAGTGCTTCAAGAACCACTACGCACAGACGTATGCAAGACATGGGTTTCAGCTGTCGCATTCCTTGTGTCAAGCCACTCTTGAACAACAGACAGCGTCTGAAGCGTCTCGCCTGGGCTAAAGACAAAAAGGACTGGACTGCTGCTGAGTGGTCCAAAGTTATGTTCTCTGATGAAAGTAAATTTTGCATTTCCTTTGGAAATCAGGGTCCCAGAGTCTGGAGGAAGAGAGGAGAGGCACACAACCCACGTTGCTTGAGGTCCAGTGTAAAGTTTCCACAGTCAGTGATGGTTTGGGGTGCCATGTCATCTGCTGGTGTTGGTCCACTGTGTTTTCTGAGGTCCAAGGTCAACGCAGCCGTATACCAGGAAGTTTTAGAGCACTTCATGCTTCCTGCTGCTGACCAACTTTATGGAGATGCAGATTTCATTTTCCAACAGGACTTGGCACCTGCACACAGTGCCAAAGCAACCAGTATCTGGTTTAAGGACCATGGTATCCCTGTTCTTAATTGGCCAGCAAACTCGCCTGACCTTAACCCCATAGAAAATCTATGGGGTATTGTGAAGAGGAAGATGCGATATCCCAGACCCAACAATGCAGAAGAACTGAAGGCCACTATCAGAGCAACCTGGGCTCTCATAACACCTGAGCAGTGCCACAGACTGATCGACTCCATGCCACGCCGCATTGCTGCAGTAATTCAGGCAAAAGGAGCCCCAACTAAGTATTGAGTGCTGTACGTGCTCATACTTTTCATGTTCATACTTTTCAGTTGGCCAAGATTTCTAAAAATCCTTTCTTTGTATTGGTCTTAAGTAATATTCTAATTTTCTGAGATACTGAATTTGGGATTTTCCTTAGTTGTCAGTTATAATCATCAAAATTAAAAGAAATAAACATTTGAAATATATCAGTCTGTGTGTAATGAATGAATATAATATACAAGTTTCACTTTTTGAATGGAATTAGTGAAATAAATCAACTTTTTGATGATATTCTAATTATATGACCAGCACCTGTATATCTTTTATCAAAGGTCAATTTCAGTCTGTGCGATAAACTGGGGATCACACGGAGTCTATGTTCTCCCTACCATCCTCAGACAAATGGCCTTGTTGAGAGAATGAATGGTACAATTCAAAGGTACTTTAAATATGATACATACAGACCCATGTTCAGTATTGTTTTTCCATACAAAATCAAATGCAGTGTCATGTTACATCTTCAATTTTTATATTCAGAGGCCTGAAGAAACTGGATGGGGAAAATCCATCATCGTGGCACCTGCATCTAAATTCCACGTTGTTCGCACTCAGAACTAAAAAACAAATCACAACAAAGTATTCCCCATACTATTTAATGTTTGGGAGAGAGGCATGGTATCCATGTGAGGTGCCAAATGATTATGAAGTTAGTGCTTGTGTACTTTGGTATTTTGACAAATACGTTTTAGAATGACAACTCAACTTAAAGATATGTAAAAATTAATAATGATTGTGAATACTGTATGTTCTGCTTAGGTCAGTCATGGAAAAGAGGGAGACATGGTTGCCAATGTGGAACTGTCTCAGGGGCTGAGCAAAAAGGAGACCATGGAAGCTGTAAAACAAAACATAGAAAAGAGCTGGGCCAAAGTCAGGAAGTGAAAGATGGAAAGATGACAGGAAGACAACTTTGTGGTTGGGGTCAAAATTTTGGTGAAGAACGTGCGACAAGAGAGCAGAAAGGGAGGAAAATGGATCCAGATATGTTGGGTCCATTCACTGTCATGAAAATTGAGGGGGAAAATATTTATGTGGTCTCATCGAAAGGAAAAACACTAATCAAATTCAATACAGACCAGAGTCCCACATTCCAAAAAGATGGATCCCATCATCTTCACCCAGCCCACTTCCTCCTCCCTGTCCTCTTCCTCCATCCAGTACCCCTCATCCATCCAGTCCTCCTCCTCGCAGTCCCACCAAGAGTCTGTCAACTCCAAAATGCAATAGCCCCACCACTCCTTGTTGTTCCAAGTTTCTTTCCTCACATAGCTTTAATTTGCCATATCTCATTATTTTACTTTGTGCTAAATTTCCTAGTGATAAATGATATATGGGAGGGCAAGAAACAATATATGTTATGGAGCAAGATGGGCCCCTATAAACTATACACAAATAAAATATGGATCTGGCACCAGGCAAACAGCTAGAAAGTGAGGTAAGATTAATGAATTCTCCAAATAAATTTTACATGGTTACAAATGCAGTCAGATGGCTTCTTTTTTTATATATGTGTTTCAATTCTTTGTAATAACAATCTAATACTTTGGTTCTTTCTGTAATTAGGTTGTAAACGCTTATCTCCACAACACTGCAGACCGATTAAATATGTCAGGAGAGAAAAAGGCATATTTAATAGATTCCTATCAGATGACCTCAATCTGGAAAGGAAGCCAAAAAGGCTTGAAAAAGGTAGTTGGCAGTTGCATTTCAACACAAACCCAAAATAATTATTGCATATTAGAAGAGTATTGTATGTTTTTGTGAAGCGCGACATGAGAACATGGTAAACTTCCTTTAAACTGCGTCCATTACACAGGAACAGACAACAAGGACTCAAAGCGGTTTATCATTCATTCCAACAATTCTAAATAACGTGAAAAATGTTTTTTAATCTGTGCTCCATGGAAAATCCCATTCGACGAATCTATCGCCATCCGACATCTGCTGGAAAGTCAGGTAAAATGATTTGCATGCACACGCACATCTCCAGTTAACACGATCCCCAGTTGATCCATAACACCGGTGTTAGCTCATGTTAGCATGATCAATGGCCACTTTCATCTCCCCTCTCAAAATGCTGATTTGTTTGCGTATTTCGGTGTTCTGTGTCTCCGCTTTCTCATCCATTTTTGCCAACAGTTCAGTTTTTAAAGACGTAATTGCCTGGAGTATAGCTGATTGACCTGGGTCCACTGGGTTCATGCCCTAATCTAAATAAAGACTTAAGTTCTCATAATATAACATTGCACACTCAGCTTAAAAAACGGTAAAACCGTGTTGTGTGTGAAGGTTGGGCTCATTGACAAATACAGTTGTGCTCAAAAGTTTGCATACCCTTGGAGAATCGGTAATATATGTACCATTTTTAAAGAAAACATGAGTGAGCAGGCAAAACACATTTCTTTTATTTCTTATGGGATTCATATTCAACTGTAGGTTATAACAGAATGGCACAATCATAAAACAAAACATGGCAACAAAAAATAAAATGAAATGACCCCTGTTCAAAAGTCTGCATACCCTTAGTTCTTAATACTGTGTATTGCCCCCTTTAGCATCAATGACAGCGTGCAGTCTTTTGTAATAGTTGTCTATGAGGCCCCAAATTCTTGCAGGTGGTATAGCTGCCCATTCGTCTTGGCAAAATGCCTCCAGGTCATGAAAAGTCTTTGGACGTCTTGCATGAACCGCACGTTTGAGATCTCCCCAGAGTGGCTCGATGATATTAAGGTCAGGAGACTGTGATGGCCACTCCAGAACCTTCAACTTTTTCTGCTGTAGCCACTGGAGGGCCAACTTGGCCTTGTGCTTAGGGTCACTGTCGTGCTGGAAAGTCCAAGAGCGTCCCATGCGCAGCTTTCATGCAGAAGAATGCAAATTGTGTGCCAGTATTTTCTGATAACATGCTGCATTCATCTTGCCATCAATTTTCACAAGATTCCCCGTGCCTTTAGAGCTCACACACCCCCAAAACATCAGTGAGCCACCACCATGCTTCACAGTGGGGATGGTATTCTTTTCACTATAGGCCTTGTTGACCCCTCTTCAAACATAGCGCTTATGGTTATGACCATAAAGCTTTATTTTGGTCTCGTCACTCCAAATTACAGTGTGCCAGAAGCTGTGAGGCGTGTCAAGGTGTTGTCGGGCATACTGTAACCGGGCTTTTTTGTGGCATTGGTGCAGTAAAGGCTTCTTTCTGGCAACTCTACCATGCAGCTCATTTTTGTTCAAGTATCGTCGTATTGTGCTCCTTGAAACAACCACACCGTCTTTTTCCAGAGCAGCCTGTATTTCTCCTGAGGTTACCTGTGGGTTTTTCTTTGTAACCCAAACTTGTCTTGGTATCAAGAGATCCCCGAATTTTCCACTTCTTAAGTGATTGAACAGTACTGACTGACATTTTCAAGGCTTTGGATATCTTTTTATATCCTTTTCCATCTTTATAAAGTTCCGTTACCTTGTTACGCAGGTCTTTTGACAGTTCTTTTCTGCTCCCCATGGCTCAGTATCTAGCCTGCTCAGTGCATCCACGTGAGAGCTAACAAACTCATTGA
The DNA here is from genome assembly GCF_019703515.2 of Myxocyprinus asiaticus. Classification (NCBI taxonomy): domain Eukaryota; kingdom Metazoa; phylum Chordata; class Actinopteri; order Cypriniformes; family Catostomidae; genus Myxocyprinus; species Myxocyprinus asiaticus. The sequence goes on from NC_059359.1 coordinate 6,948,162, forward strand.
CTATTTATATACAGACACTAATAGCAATTTAAAAAGCCACAGGCGTGGGAAATTAACCTTTAATTGCCATTTAAACCTGTGTGTGTCACCTTGTGTGTCTGTAACAAGGCCAAACATTCAAGGGTATGTAAACTTTTGATCAGGGCCATTTGGGTGATTTCTGTTATCATTATGATTTAAAAAGGAGCCAAACAACTATGTGATAATAAATGGCTTCATATTATCACTATCCTTAAATAAAAGGATATCATATTTTCAAAATCAATGCCAAAATTTCACAATTTCTGCCAGGGTATGCAAACTTTTGAGCACAACTGTATAAAGGTTAATATGGGGGAGCTCAGTAGAGAATGTCTACATCTCTTCATCTATTTTTTAATACATCTAGCTACATTGACCTAACCACAGAAATGAGGAGCCATCCATGGTCTTACCTATGCTTATGGCATTGCACTGTAAATATAAGAGCAAGTACAGGTACATAAAGAGGTTTAAAGTCTACAAATTATGGACAAAGTTTTCCTCCTATGTTCTGTTCGAATTACGTTTCATATTAGGAAATAAACAGGCCTTGTTTGCCTTCAGATACTCCTACAGATTATTAAATTATTAAGAGCCCTGTGAAAAAAAAAAAAACCCAATCTTTTATGGAGTAGGAAACAAACATTTTCACTAGCACAATCCCAACTCGGTTAAGTGTTCTTTTCATGGGAACAGTCAGAATATTATAACTAGTCTTGCTAGACATTCATTTATTACTGAACAATACTGAAGAAAATATTTATTTTGCTAAAAATTATTCATGAAAAATAGTAGCCTAAACACATTTAGAAACTTTATCTACAACTGCCACACTTGTAATAAAAAAAGTCTAATAGATTCCAACTAATAGATTAGCATATTTAATATGAAACTGCAAAATTTTTGTCAAAATACCACAGTAACTATTACTGCTGTAAAATCGTGATAAGATTTAGTAAGGGTGATGATAAACATTAGAAAAACCTTTATTTTGGCCACATTGAGCACACTGGCAGGAAAAGATGGCTTCAGTCGCGCTGCACAAACGCACGTTTCAGATGAGAAGCATATTTCGTTCGTATAAAGCGCCAAACGCGAGATGAACATCTTTTTTTTTTTTGGGGCGGCTGGAAATTTTGCATGGGAAAACCTTCAGTGAAGGAAAAACCCTGCCCATGTACCATCCTTAAGCGTTGAATAACCGGATGACCTAGTATATTTGCAGAAAAGCACAGTTTACAACCAGAGCACACTGTGCAGAATACTGTATCCTACATTGCAATGCACTCAACTTGACCTTAAATTTCCATTGAGATGAATTAACCACAATTTTTACCCTGATCAGGAACACAATCTCGTACTTGACTCATTGTTTGATTAGAATGCCAAAATTTGAATAAAAACTATACTTATATCCAAAATGATAACTGGATGGCACTTGCTGAATTACACACAAAACTTAACGAGGTCATGACCCATGACGACAATGTAGAGTATGACAGTTTGAATCATTTATCGCTGCATACTGAATATTGTTTCAATTACTTACATTTTGTAGGAAATTGTATACAACATATACAATTTAGTCTACTCTGTGTATTCAAAAGAGATTGAATCTATCTGTCCATTGGTGTTTTGAAATCCTTTTACCTGTTCACCCCGAGGCTGATTCAATTTCAACTGTCCTGTGTAGGAGGGTTACCTGTGAGCCTTACACACGACAGTACCTAACGATGAGACTACATATGTGTCCACAGGTCTCTGCAATGTGAGCCCTTTGACCTCAAATGGTTATAATCTGTCTGTTTTAGTGGATGCACAGCATGCCATGTGTGCGCTCCATATTCAAGTCAAGCTGAGGTGCATGATATCTATAAGCTTAGAACTCTAGGATTACAGCTGATGAGATGTGCTGCACCTCACATTAAATCTGGTGTTCAACCAAGAATATGTTCAGACATTTTTAAGAGTGGCTTAATTATCCAAACAGTTTTTGCGGTCACTGTAGATCCAGTAAAATATACATAAACAGTATATCAGTTGTGCAGTAGACATATACAATAGACACAATGTTAAATTATAGCCATATATTCAGTCATTGAAGTAGTTAGCAAAAATAACACGTGGCATGTACTTTTTTGTTAAAGAAAGATAGTACAAACACAATTTTCATGCAAACCATTTAAAAAAATGAATGCATAAAAATATATATGCAACAGTATCTGGTTGTCAAACATTTATACATGTCTATAGTTAAGGGGCTGAAGCTGAACTGCATCTGTGGTTACTGTTACTGCTAGGCCACCTGTGTGAACTTGAGGGGAACCGGCTACTTACATACACTAAAAACCACTTTAACAACATTTAGTTAAATTTATTTGATAATTAAAATTTGTGAAAATGTTCAATGCAATTATAAATGTTTTTCACAGTTTGTGAAAAATGAAAATTTTCAATAAAATGTTTAAAATGTTAAACAGTTTAAATTTCATATATTCTCATGATGCTCAGTCTCTAACAAGCCACAATAATGTTTTTCTTGTTTATACCTGATTATTTGCTGTTTGAACATTTCAGTGAATATCATTGCAAACAATTAGAGTAAATTTGACCATTACCATAAAGGGTGTAGCCATCTTTTTAACATAATAGGAGGGTTAAAGTAATCGCAAAAATGGCTCAGAAAACTGAAGTTTGTTTGCACGCTTGTTATCTAATGCAATGACATTCATACATTTGCAACTGTGAATTAAACTTAAAAATACTTTTTGGAACCACTGGATTAAATTTCTTGAGTTTTGTTAAATTCACAAATATAACCAGTGCTCTGAAGCTGGAATCTCGTAATTATTGTCTTTCGGACATGAAGTAAACACACTTAAATAAAGATGTCTGCTGCAGTAATTGCCAATAAAATCATATTTTTTTTAACCTAATAATTAAGACCTACAACAGTAGTTTCTCTTGGGGTATGTTCGGAATGGCATACTACTCATACTATTAGTAATCTGTTAGGACACCTGTGTGAACTTGAGGGGAACTGACTTCTTACATCCACAAAAAAAAACCTTGGTTAAAGGAATCACAAAAATGACTCTTAAGTTAGGTTTGAGAAAAGCACCATCTGCTTGCAGGTTTGTTATCTAATGCAATGACATTTATAGATTTTCAACTGTGGCTCATACATTGAAATAGTTTCTGGAGCCACTGGTCTAAATATCTTGAGTTTTGTTAAAAATAAAAACAGTGGTTGTTAAATAAAGAATGGTGTGTTTGTTTGGTGTCCTGAACAGTAACAGACTATGCATGCTGAATAAAAACACAGAATAATGCGTCTGAACAACACTGAAGTGAGTGTTCTATATTAAAAGTTGATGCAGTGGGAAACACTCTCTGCTCCAACAGAAGCACTGAGTGTAAGTGCTGATATGAAGCATTAAACATTAGGTTGGCCGGGTCACGTTAACGGCCTGCCAACATTCCTGAGTAAAGCTACTGCTAAAACACCGAGATTATGGTGAGGGGCTGCTGGGGTGCAACACACTCAGCACACTGAGCGATTGTTTTCTGAGACCATTCACACCCACAAAGCCGCACTGTTACTTTACCAAACAGCCCACAGTGATCCAGGCCTGGGTGCTTTCCTGACTTGTATTGGGGAATAATTAACTAAAAGTAGTGATGCTACTAATTTAACTACATTTTCAGTGGTGTGACAGTAGCTCATCTGTTTTCAAAATAGTGTAGTTTTTTGAATAACGAGCAATTTGTTTCTGTTAACTGTAAACTGTAAAAATGTAGGTGGGGATGATACTGACATGTCCCTACCAACTTTCAGAAAATCTAAAGTGTCCCGACCAATATTTGGGCAATTTTACCTCATAAAAAATACTGTATACTTGTTTTATTTTCATTTTAATTACTATTGTGTAAATTATCGTCCAACTGCTTCGGAAGCAGCATATAAACGACATTGTCACCCATTACTTTTATCAGCGCTGTTCAGGAAGCACCAATCAGAGTAGTTTGTGATTACTAGGGATGGGCACGAGCGCTCGAGTACTCGGATGTGGAAGCAATGAAAACGATGATCGATGGTGATCATGCATGATGTGACTTTTCACTTAATTCAAAATTCAGTGACAATTACCTGACAACTAAACACAAACATGTCAAAGAGGGAGATTACGTTGTGATTTTGAGGGGTACACTGATTGTCAGAGACATCTCATAGCAACCAAACTGATATACGATGCTGCAATGCTATCGTTATGATAATAAAAAGAGAGTGTAATTAACCGTGTTTTGAACACCTGTCTCTGCAAAACGTTTGCTAAACAAGCGTTATTATCATTTAATGTAGGAACTTTGACTAGTTAATGGATATTATTTAATAAAAGTGAATGTTTGTCACTGACTGTAAACCTCCCTGCCCTAAGTGATGTAACACACACTTGCATCTTGACAAATGGGAGTTGAAGATTTCCGCATTAGTTTCCAAGTTAGAAGTCTAACATAAAGTGTCATTCCGTTGCACTTTCTCCAGCTGAAAGGTGGAAATTCAGACTCTGTGTTGAATGGAATGCTTCATGAATCAACACAACAACAACAACATGGAGCATCACGGCTTTCCCCACAGGAGCGAACACTTGGGGACACACACACACCAGGCGTGTGGCAATGGACTCAATGCACTGCGAGTGTTTCAAACAGCTAGAGAGAGCGCAGCTAAATGAAACAGAATGCAGCGTCTTCAAAACAGAATTTCAACTTAACACACATATTAAAAACGCAATGGTTATGGCGTCTCCTGTTAAGCTAACCGTGATTTGAAAATAGACAGTTCAGACAGTCACTAAAAAAACTGGTGCGTGCTTACTAAGATTACTACGGTAACCTGAAAGAAGAACAGACAGACGCGCGTTGTGCACATTCTTTCATTTGTCACATATTGACAAAATATGATGCATTATATTTTGATTATGCAATCTTTTGTAGATTTTGTAACAGATTATTTTATAACAGCCTATAATAATGAATAGAGCATACACTGGAACAACAAGACACAATGCAGCAACCAAAGACGTCTGTCAGACATGTTATGATATATACAGTTACGTACATGTCATTGTCCCTCGAGTACTCTGCGAATATTTAGTCCGAGTACTCGAGTAGACAAAATTGCCAAAATGCCCATCCCTAGAGATTACTGCATAAAGATTTTTTTAAATCATTTTCTGGAGATTGCAAGGGTGAATTTCCATTTGTATCTAAGGTCTAACCCTACAAAATAATAGATTTAAATTAAGCATACTTTTCGTGTACAAATGTTTTCTAAGTTTACACATCGCTAACACATTGACATAGTTACAGTAGCTACAGGGGGAAAAATTATGATGTTATGATATCAAAATCTTTAGAAACGCTACTTGATTTGCTCAATCATGGGCCACGTCCACACAAAAACATTTTCGTTTGAAAACACATTTTTCTCTACGGCAGTGGTTCCCAACCCTGTTCCTGGAGCACCCAACTGACAGCGAAAATGTAGCTTTTCGAAAACACTCACCCAAGTGGATGAATTTGAAAACGCGAATTGCCGTTGTAGTGTGGACGGGGAAATGGAGATTTTAAAACGATGATGTATTTGTTGTTATGTGACATAGTCATGTGGTCCATTCAACCCAAAACAATCAAGATGGAGGCCCATGTTGTAGCAGCGTTGTTGTGCCTGCTATTCACTTTGATAGTGTTGTTAAAGATAATTGTTACTTTGTACAACCTTCACATTGCATTCCTTTACTCTGAAATGCTGTCCAGAGACGGAACATGAGGACTATTGCGTTTCAGACCATACATGGGATGGACATTTTTTACGCATGCTCTATAAGGGGATTTAAGAGTTTTCATACATTTTAGTGTGGAAGAGCAACTTTTGGTAAACGCTCGAAAACGGCAGAGTGGACAGAGAGCATTTCAAAAACAAAAACGCAGCTTTCAAATGTATCCAGATTAATGTGGACATAGCCTTAATATTGTATAAAACTACACATTTATTTCAAACATTTAAAGGTAAGACTTTCCCTGGACTTGTAATATATGCTGCTGGCTGTTTAAAGAGTAGCTAAAAAAATATACACAAACACATTGACAGCATAAATTTGCTTTGTCAGACTTTACCTGGTAAACAGCAGAGGCCGAGCACATCTCTCCCCCGTGCATGAAAGTTACTGTGACTCAGCATCCTCTCCTGTAAAAACAAAACACAGAGAGATAACAATGAAAATGAAGGATGAGTATTTCAAAATAGTAAAAAATTACATTAACATTTATTTTAGACAACATTTATTTAAAATTCCCTCAGAAATATTTGAAAACAGGAAATGTGCATTCTGAATGCCAGATTTCTGTTAATCAATCAAGCAGGCACAGTTATAGGCCAATGCTGATAATTTCAAAATGGAAAAATGTCAGACGAATAATTGGTCTGGCCAATACTTATAAAGCATTAAACATATTTTAGTTGATACTGTGAAAGAGGAAATTTAGTCAAATTGTGGTTTGTTTTAACAACATGCAAGAACTCACTTCCTGGCTCTATATTTAAATTGTATTAATTCATCTATATCTACCTAGTCTGAAGTTTCATTTTCGTGCAACTTGACCACAAACAGCTTTATATACACACAGGAGGCTTGAGCTACTAAAACTATTTAAAAAAAATTTTTTTATATCTTTAAATTGCACTCCAGTGACTGGTAAACAGAGATATAACAGTAACACCTCAACAGGAAAAGCTTTTTAGCATTTCTGCAACTTGTTTCTATAGTGAGCATTTGAACAATCTGGCTGCATCATGCCGATAATAACTGCACTCATTAAAACATTTAAAGTTTAAAACAACTGATGCATTCTGACACTGCTATAGTAACATGGAGGTAGTTAATACTAGTATCTACAACAAATAAAAGCAGTCTGTTTTCCATTCAACATTTCTCTATGATGCATTTTCCCTCAAATGAGTTAAAATATATTAAACAAATTGATAACCATGAATCATGAAACCATGAATGCTGTTTTCCTTGATTTTCTTTTAGGCCACATCCACACTAATCTGTTTTCATTTGAAAACTATTTTCAGTGTTCAAACGTCATTGTTTTCCAAATTATGCTGTTATGGAGAGCGTTTCTGAAAGTCTCCATTTATGTGAAGTAAAACATCACTCAAGTGCAGATGAGATGCGTAAATGTAGTGAAATAAGTTTTCACTTATCAGCATTTATTTCCAAACTTGCATTTACGCAATGGAAGTTTGGACGTGGCCTTAAAAGGATAGTTTACCCAAAAACGAATATGTTCTCATCATTTACACACCCTCACGCCATCCCAAGATGTGTGTGACGTTCTTTCTTCTGAACACAAATAAAGATTTTCAGAAGAACATCTCAGCTCTGTTGGTCCTCACAATGCAAGTGAATGGTGGCCAGAACTTTAAAGCTCCAACAAGCATATAAAGGCAGCATGAAAGTAACCCACGTGACTCCAGTGGTTAAATATATATCTTCAGGAGCAATATGATAGGTGTGGGTGAGAAACAGATCAATACTGATGTTCCTTTTTACTATAAATTCTCCTCCCTGCCACTAGGTGGCGATATGCTCAAAGAAATTGAATCACTAAAAACAAATGAAGAATGTGGTAGTGAAAGTGAAAGTGGAGATTTATAGTAAAAAAAAAAAAAAAAAGGACTTAAATATTGATTTGTTTCTCACTCACATCTATCATATCACTTTTGAAGATATGGATTAAACCACTGAAGTCATATGTGCTTTTTGGAGCTTCAAAGTTCACCATTCACTTGCATTGTATGGACCCACAGAGCTGAAATATTATCCTAAAAATCTTAATTTGTGTAGGCAGAAGAAAGAAACTGTGATGGCATGAGGGTGAGTAAATGATGAGAGAATTTTCATTTTTGGGTGAACTATTCCTTTAATAGAGTTTGATTTTCCTTGAACAATTAAATGGAATTCACACAATTTTTTTTTTTTTAAATAACTGGCGAGAGAAGAAAAGGAAAATCACATTTTCAAGATACTTTGATGAAATTCAAGGTGCTGACAGACATTTTTGACAAAACTGTTTGGAAATCATTGTATGTGAACAATGCAGGAAAATAAAAATGATGGTCATTGGCTCATGTATTTCAGTTTAGTTAGAATTAATTTGAAAGATACGTCAGCCTAGACTTTTTGTGATTACTCTGAAAAAACATCAACCAGAAGTAGAAGAATTTCTTTACAGTGCATCCGGAAAGTATTCACAGCGCTTCACTTTTTCCACATTTTGTTATGTTACAGCCTTATTCCAAAATGGATTAAATTCATTATTTTCCTCAAAATTGTACAAACAATACCCCATAATGACAACGTGAAAGAAGTTTGTTTGAAATCTTTGCAAATTTATTAAAAATAAAAAACGAAAAAAAAAAAAAAAAAAATGTACATAAGTATTCACAGCCTTTGCCATGACACTCAAAATTGAGCTCAGGTGCATCCTGTTTCCACTGATCATCCTTGAGATGTTTCTACAACTTGATTGGAGTCCACCTGTGATAAATTCAGTTGATTGGACATGATTTGGAAAGGCACACATCTGTCTATATAAGGTCCCACAGTTAACAGTGCATGTCAGAGCAAAACCAAGCCATGAAGTCCAAGGAATTGTCTGTAGACCTCCGAGACAGGATTGTATCGAGGCACAGATCTGGGGAAGGGTACAGAAACATTTCTGCAGCATTGAAGGTCCCAATGAGCACAGTGGCCTCCATCATCCATAAATGGAAGGAGTTTGGAACCACCAGGACTCTTCCTAGAGCTGGCCGCCCGGCCAAACGGAGCGATCGGGGGAGAAGGGCCTTAGTCAGGGAGGTGACCAAGAACCCGATGGTCACTCTGACAGAGCTCCAGCGTTTCTCTGTGGAGAGAGGAGAACCTTCCAGAAGAACAACCATCTCTGCAGCACTCCACCAATCAGGCTTGTATGGTAGAGTGGCCAGACGGAAGCCACTCCTCAGTAAAAGGCACATGACAGCCCGCCTGGTGTTTGCCAAAAGGCACCTGAAGGACTCTCAGACCATGAGAAACAAAGATTGAACTCTTTGGCCTGAATGGCAAGCGTCATGTCTGGAGGAAACCAGGCACCGCTCATCACCTGGCCAATACCATCCCTACAGTGAAGCATGGTGGTGGCAGCATCATGCTGTGGGGATGTTTTTCAGCGGTAGGAACTGGGAGACTAGTCAGGATCGAGGGAAAGATGAATGCAGCAATGTACAGAGACATCCTTGATGAAAACCTGCTCCAGAGTGCTCTGGACCTCAGACTGGGGCGAAGGTTCATCTTTCAACAGGACAACAACCCTAAGTACACAGCCAAGATAACAAAGGAGTGGCTCCGGGACAACTCTGTGAATGTCCTTGAGTGGCCCAGCCAGAGCCCAGACTTGAACCCAATTGAACATCTCTGGAGAGATCTGAAAATGGCTGTGCACCGACGCTCCCCATCCAACCTGATGGAGCTTGAGAGGACATGCAAAGAAGAATGGGAGAAACTGCCCAAAAATAGGTGTGCCAAGCTTGTAGCATCATACTCAAAAAGAATTGAGGCTGTAATTGGTGCCAAAGGTGCTTCAACAAAGTATTGAGCAAAGGCTGTGAATACTTCTGTACATGTGATTTTTTTTTTCTTCGTTTTTTATTTTTAATACATTTGCAAAGATTACAAACACACTTCTTTCACGTTGTCATTATGGGGTATTGTTTTAGAATTTTGAGGAAAATAATGAATTTAATCAATTTTGGAATAAGGCTGTAACATAACAAAATGTGGAAAAAGTGAAGCGCTGTGAATACTTTCCGGATCCACTGTAAGTGGAGTATTTGACAAATGTGACATTTTTTGGGCTGTTTCTTTTTTCAGTAAAGTCCTGAAGCAACACAAAACAAACATTTATAAATGAAGGCTACATTTTAAAACTGAACTAGAATGAGAACAAAAGCATGTTGCAATTGCAAGCATGTTTGTTAGGTTTGTTTTTTCTTTACTTTGTAGTTATTTTTTTTATTTTGCTTGTTAGTTTTTTCTTACGGTTTATAATTCGTCACTTTTTGACTTTGTGTTCAAAACAAAGACTGAGAGCTTTTGCACTACTGAGCATTTTTTATATTACTTTTATTTTCCAGCCCCAATAATAAAAATACCATCCTAAAGCATTCCCAAAGGAATACAGATCATACCCCTTCAAAGCCCAGTAAATTTGCCTGCCTGAAATAACATCCCCTATCATCTCAAATTAAGTGAATAAACATGCAATCAGTGCAGCACAAAAAAAAAAAAAAAACCCCGGCTCAGTAGCTCATTTATGCTGAGGGTTTGGTTCTACACTAGATGAGTCATGTGGTCGCCACCGCTATCGTGAAATCTCTTTCACCCCCTTCTTCTCCTTAAAACGAATCTCTCCCTGCTCTCAGCTTCAGCGGGAGACTCATTGCAGTTTCCATTGCTCATGGCTTCCACTGTCTTCTGTGGCCAGCTCAGGGAACATACAAACCTTCTCTCCTAAATCAGCCAGGCCAGGCAAAGCAACAGAAATGGGCAGTGGGAACTCACTATTCCACCATCTAAACCTCACACTGTTAAATTTGTTAGCCATCGCCAAGAGGCACAATATGCCTTTTTGTTGTGCATCAATCTTGAGCTAAATGAAGCAACTAGGGGCCCAGTGGGGTGCTTAAGCCTGGTGCTTTAAAGAGACGAGGTATTGTTCAGTGGCTCGTTATTTTCATGTGCACTCTACACGATTCTCTCTGCTGCTCAGCAATCGTCAGCAATTGGGAACAATGCATCTATTTAAATAAAACATTTCTACGTCTGTCATTTGAGATACCTAAAATGAACATACCTGAAATAGAAAATCATGTCTAGACATGACGCTGCAATCCCTACCTGGTCTGTTTTCACAGCTTAGCCAATATCATTACTATTACTACTGCTCATATTTAGGTTTAGGGATTTTAACACCTAAGTATTAACCTTCTCACATCTCGTTTGTGCCACGGACAGGAAAGATACGTGAAATTACGTGGCTTGTTGAGGAGAGGTGAGTTATTAATTTTCTTAGCTATTGGACCAGCGTTTTTTTACCTGGCGAACAATAAAAAAATATGTTTATCTAGGGACCAGAATATCATGGAGACTTGGGGGTAGGCTCTTTTGACTTGGGACAGTAACCAACCACCTAGCAACCACCCACAACACTTTAGAATAATTTTATTTTCAACAAATGTAGGCTAAAAATGTAGTTGCCAAACTGTTCTCCAACAGAGAACACATATTTATATCCACAGACCGCTGCTATTTTAGCTCTTTTATCATCCAAACCATATTCAATGATGTCATGCTTGTTGCAGAGCTTAATAAAATGGAGAAACCCAACTCTCACAAAAAAGCATAAACAGTGACGTAAGGAGCTAAAGGTTAATTAATAGGGTGTGTGGCAGTCCTGTTAATTTTAAATAATTTTTCCTACACAGACCTTCAGCAAAACCCTTATTTAAACAAGCACTCATCTCACACTGAAACTAGATCACAGAGTTCGCTTCAAAAACATAAAACTAAAGTTACTGCATATGCTGCACGGTATGTTCCACTCTAATCAAACAAAAGCAACAAAGGGATAATATTTTAGATGATGTGTCATTACAGGAAGTCTCCCTGCAGACGTGTATTTGCATTTACAGTCTCAAGTCTGACCCATGGCCATGGGGGAACTGGTGTGCAATATTTATACCAGTTCCATATTTAGTTCTATGAACAACATTACCAGTGTCATGCAAAACCTATCTGCCTTGGACCTCAAAGTACGGCTGTCACGATTATGAAATTTGGCTGACAATTAATTATCAAACAAATAATTGCGATTATGATGATTAACTGTCTCATTTAGGGCTTTCACAATTAACTGTCAAACAAATAATTGCGATTAATTGTCACTTTTAGGGCTTTCACGAATAATTGTCAAACAAATTGTCATATTTCTTAAGGTGTCTATGTGTTTCATACCCCTTAAGTAATTTTTTACATTTTTAACTTCAAATATACAGTATAAATCAAATAATAAAATGGGGATATATGATTCCTTTTAAGGCTTTAAAACTGAAAAATGACAAGAAAAATTATGTTTTAAATATCAAATGTCAAATGTCTCTTTTTGTTTTGTTTTAGTCTTGGTCCATTTCACATTTACAATGTTGTTTTTGGAACCCAGTCAACCTGAATAGCAATATTATATTATATTATATGCAATTGTAGCCTAAAATATGTCGGTCTTGTAAAGAAATAATAACATTTTGGAAAAGTATACATAAATGTTTTCACTTTCACTTTATTTTAAGTTTCTCAGAATAAACACCCAAGCCGTTATTTCTCATGAAGGAAGACCTTCAGATTCCGTTTCTTCATTTTATTATATCCAAAGAAATAGAGTAATTGGGCTCTATATCACTGCGTGTCATTAACACTGTTTGTATGAACGAAGGGTCCCGCAATGACCAGGATTCAGGAACATTTGCCATTACACTATCGTTAAATTAAAGTGAACCGGAGCACTTTGCGTTCACTATAAGTCTAAGATACGTTTTCACCTCGTTTATATCTATGCAGGAGTTTGGTGTGAGCCTCTGCAGATGGTGCGCGCATCGGAGTGCTTTAGAAGCGGTTAATCTTCATGCGCAATTCATAAGCTCCTCTGGGTGATGTCCGCAGTGCGGCTCAGTGAGACGCTCAGAGTTCATCAGAATGAGATGCACAATGGCACTTATATTGAATATTCACTTAAAGCTCCCTTATTTGGACATTAAAATGTGATTGGAATTTGAAGTGCACAATAATCGCGGTTATCTCAAATAGCCTAACCACGGTTAAAATCAAATAACCGTGATCAGACGATTGTTTAATAATCGCGACAGGCCTACCCCAAAGCAATTCTATTGGCTAAAATTACTTTTAATGAGCACCATATTAGGTGCCTAATTAGAAATCTTACAAAATCACTGGTAACACCTTACAATCAGATTGTATTTATTATCGGGTTATCAATCGATTCAAAAAATTTATTGAATTGATTAGTCTACATCATGTGACGATTAATTAATCGAATTATTAGCAATTAATCGCATGCCAAAATTTGCTGAGAAAGTTTCCAAAATGATGGTAATTTAGAATAATTATTTATTGCATTAAGGTGTTACATTCCTTTTATTTACGTACAGGTCGGAAGAGTATAATTGCGTTTAAGAGTATAATTATTTTGTATATATTTAATCACACTAAATTAACACATTACATCAACAGCCCTAATTTATTAATATTAGTAAATGCATAAAGTATCATGAAATAACAATGAAAAATATTTTTTACAGCATTTATTAATCTCGGTTATTGTTAATTTATAAAAATACAATTGTTCATTTTCAGTTCTCAATGCATTAACTAATGTTTAATATATACAACTTTTCATTTTAAAAATGCATTAGTATATTAACTATGATGTATATATAAAAAAAATACATACATACAATAATATCTTTTAAACTATGTGTCGCATATTATATTACCAGAGCTATAAATGGTCAAATTAAACATTTCTTATTCTATGTTTTCTTTAGCCTAGCTAGCCTTAACGGCTAGCCTACTAGATTAACATACAGCTTGCAAACTTGCTTGCTAGCCACTGCCAGCATATACTAAACAGTTGTGCCACTTTTGTGCACAGAATTTCAGCGCAAAAACCCAAATCTTATTCACTAACCACAAATCAAGTTTATACAGTGCTACACCAGGTACTGCCATTCTTTTCAGCTCCTTTCTATGTAAATTAGACTTGTTATAGATTGCACCTTATTCACAAAACTCTGCACTGTTTGCCTGGCACAATTAGTGTTGCGCTATTACCACTTACAGAATTTTGTTTCAGTTAGATTTTTGTGTATATTTCTATTGATTATCGCAGCAACCTAGTGCTCACTGGCAAGCAAGATGGCTATTTGTGATGTTCAAATTGTGTTAAGAGCAGATTTTTTTTTTTTTTTTTTTTTTGGAAGTGTTTGCATCATTACCTGATTTGCATAATTCCTTTAGTAAATTGGGCGCTAACACAACTGCAGGCAGGTGGATGCAAATAAACACTGCTATCAGCTGGTTCAATTCATTGTTGATGAATTCCTCCCTCTGAACTTTAAAACTTGCACTGAAAGACGACTGTTATTACTTAGTGCCGGATTCAAGCTGGCCTTTAAGCCAACCAAAAATGAAATTTTGAAATAATTTACTTGCCCTCATGTTGTTCCTATGACATTCTTTCTTACATGGAACACAAAAGGAGATGTTAGGTTGAATCATAGCCCTAGTCACAATTCACTTTCAATGCGTGAAAAAAAATAAAAAAATAAAAAAAGGATGCAGTGAAAGTGAAATGTGACAGAAGCTGTCATTCAGCTAACATCTTTTGTGTTCCATGGATGAAAGAAGGTAATACAGGTTTGGAAAAAGATGAGGTTGAGTAAATAATGACAGCATTTTCATTTTTGGGTGAAGTATGCCTTGAATTCATTTTAAATGAAAATGCCAAAATGCGGTGCTACAATCACAATCCCTTTTCCATATGTTCATTTATAACACTGAAGCAAACCACAGTTCGCCCCATTTCCAAATTAAGCCGACTGTTCCCCCATGTGCATGGGTGGGCTCCATCTACTACATCTGCTATTTGCATACACAATCTAATGCTGTTTCTAGGATTACATTTTATTCACCACCCTAGAACAACCCACACCTAGTGAGCTCTTGGTAGGCTGTTTCCATAGCAACAGCCAGATGTTGTGCACATCAGGGCCTCTCTAAACTCTCCAGTGTCCGTGGAAGCATCTGCTAGCGTTTTTCACTGCAGCAGATTAAAATAGCCAGTGATCAAAAGTGAAGCCATAGAGGCAGAATTCAACAAAAAATTAAAATAAAATGAGGTTGAGTGTTAAAGAAATAGTTCACCCCAAAATGAAAATTATGTCACTGTTTATTCACCCTTGTGTTGTTTTTCTGAAAAATACAAAATGAAAATGTTTAAGCTGCTAATTCCAGGCAATGAAAGTAAATTGTGTTTTATGCTATCAAGCAAAAAAATAAATAATAATTAAAAAAAAAAACACCATGAAAGTATCATTAGTAGTCAATTGTTGTTCACTGATAATATTCTCCTCTGCTGTAGCTCTCAAATCTCATTTGTGGTTATAAAAACAGGCCAATATATTTCTGTCTTTGACTCACACAAAAGTATTTTACGGCTTCAAAAGACTTGGAATATAGCACAGAAGGTGTCCAGGCTACTTCAGAAAATAATCAAATAATAAACTAATCAATTTTGGAGTGAACTATTCCAAATGGATTAAACAGCCATTCAAATGTATTCTAATATTTTAACAACATAAACAACAATGCGAGACATTTGACATTATGACCAGGAATGCAGGTTTGAATCTGTATGCCAGACTCCCAACATGCTTAATGCATGAATGAAAATTTAGAACAAATAACCTCACCACACCCTACACGATAAAAAGGACTTTAAATAAATAAATAAGAAAGAAAAAGAAAAAAGGAAAAGGAAATCCTATCTTGAGAATCTAGGACACTGGGCTCTGTAGTCTAAACATATTTCATAGTTTAGATGGTGTTCATTTTATTATTTTATTTTAAATATGAATATTGCCATAAAGTGTGGCAGCTTTTTGTTGTCCATAAAGCGCAAAAATCTCATTAAGATCATTGTGCAGAGCACCGATTTGCATTTTCTTTTTTTTTTTCACTATAGTTTGGTTTTAATGGAAAATCTGACTTCTAAAAAGCTCAACCACAGATTGAGGCCACATCCAAAAGTGTGTCCTGTAAAATGATGAACTGCAACCAAGAGACTGCAAAAACATTAAGACCGTTTTACTCCAAGGTGACATAATGTGACAAATTAAACGTGCATATAATTAACAAACATTTATTTAATATAATGATATGAATACATGTTTAGAAAATACATATAATTCAACACAGATGTGTTTGAAAACCCAATCTCGTGAGTTTGCTTCATCGCAATCTTGCTTACATGTTTTAATATGACTTGCACTGTTTATATACTTGTACACTTGAGAAATTAGTAAACAATTACTAAACATATGAATAAAATATGATTATTTACATTATTACTTGACGTTGACGCTTACCTTCATGTCTGGCACCATTTGTCTCACTTTAAAGGTGGTTTTAGATCCTGTCAACATGATTACAACTAAAACCCGCTACTAACTAACAGGATAAACTATGTATTTGAAAGAGGTTTAGTAGAAGGTTTTGTCCTCTCCATGTTACAGAAATCGGATGGTCTACGTCCTAAAGTACCTTTCTCCGTTCACACTATATTAGTATAGTAAACTAAACACGAAATCATCTCTAACGCAAATCATTGTTCACAAATACGTCGCGCTGTACCACCGCGTTTGTTTATACTCCCTTCGTCATAGTGAATATGACACGGGTGTTACTGAGTAACAAAAAGCAGGACCGGAGTCTCTTAAAGGGCCAGTACATCAGCAGAATGCTTTGTGAATTCACTTCTGTGCGCTTTTCCCACCATTTAAAGGAGCAATCCGTGTTTAATAAAAGTTATGCTCAATCAACAGCACTTGTGGCATAATGTTCATTACCACAAAAAATTATTTCGATACGTCCCTCCTTTTATTTTTTTTTAAAGGTGCAATATGTAACAATTTTCATGTAATGTTTGCCTTTTTTTTGCCAGTGTGTGAACAGCTTGTAATGCAGCTTAAAAAATGAGTCCTTCCCAGACTTCCTAGGTTGCCTATTAAAGCCTGTAGACTGATTTTCATGCGAAGGGAGCGGGTCGCTTTTGTCGGGAAAATCCAAAGGATGTGACATTTATGCGCGCTCCCGAGAGCCTTGCCTCAGTGCTTCCGCTATTCAACAGCGACAACAGTCTGCAACACTAGGTAACGTTATCTTAGAGATGGAATCCAGCAAACGTCCGGCTCCCAGCACAACACCGACTCCTACACAAACTCAGAGTAAGCCAAAAAAAAAACAAAAAACATTTATCTACTGAATCCCGTCTGGCTAAGCGGAAACCTGATCGTGGTCGAGCGAAAACTAGAGTGAACATCGGCAAGGCATTTGATTCGTCGTTCGGTTTTGCCGATCAAAACCGACCCTGAATTGGCGTTCTTCTTATTGGACAGGTAAGCTTACATAACGGGAGTGGTGGTGGCGTAATGGACTAAAGCACATAACTGGTAATCAGAAGGTTGCCGGTTCGATCCCCACAGCCACCACCATTGTGTCTTTGAGCAAGGCACTTAACTCCAGGTTGCTCCAGGGGGATTGTCCCTGTAATAAGTGCACTGTAAGTCGCTTTGGATAAAAGCGTCTGCCAAATGCGTAAATGTAAATGTAAATAACTGCAAAGCATGTGAAATATAGTGCCATAAGCATTGATCTGTGCAATTTTAGCTAAACTACAATAACACATGAAATGAATGCTAGACAGTGTTCAAGATAACGCAAAAAGCTACATTCATTAGTGTAACGTAACTTGGTTATACAGAAAATATTTACATTCTATTATTATAAAACAATAGCGCATCGATATATCAAAATGACAGTTGTGATGGAATCACATCAATACTGAATTATGTCAACATATTTATAATGTACAGTCTATTTTATAAACAGCTACTGTCATCATCCACCAAATTTAGCTAACAGCTATTGATAAAGCTAGCTAGTTAGCTAACACCAACATAGGCTATCGTATAAATGCAGTCAATGTATCATGCAAAGAAAAGTGATTACTTCAAACTACAGTCTCGCATAGTCAGACCTTTATCCACACTTTGTTTTAGCCCTGTTCCAGCACTGGAGAGTCAAATATAATATACAGTCTCAAAGTTTGTAGTAAAACAATCATAACTGTGTAATTTTAATTATGCTACCTCATCTGTTAGCATGATGCCGGTGAATCACGTTCAGTCTCTTTGTACGTTACGTCATTGTTTCGGTCGATGCTCGCTCGTGTCCCAATGGAGTTTGTGCGCGATCATGAGCAACAGGTAGCTGGCTGCAGTTCACTTAACGGCCACAGGTGTCATTAATAACAAGGGTTTCTGAATCTTACATACTGCACCTTTAAAAAAAAAAAAAGAAAGAAAAGAAGCACAAATAGAAGTTTCAATGAGGCACATACAATGGAAGTGAATGGGGCCAATTTTGGGAGGGTTTAAAGGCAGAAAGGTGAAGCTTATAATGTAAAAAAAGCACAAATGAATTCTTCTGTTAAAACTCATGTATTATTTGAGCTGCTTAATTTTTACAGTTGTTTTAGGATTTGATGACATTACATCGTTGGAGTAAAATTGGCTATAACTTTACACAGAAATAGTTGGTTAGCGATTTTATCACACTAAAATCATGTAAACATGCATATTGTTTATGACTATACTTTTGAAACAGTGAGCATCTTAACATTTACGAATTGGCCTCCTTTCACTTCCATTGTAAGTGCTTTACTGTAACTTAGATTTTTGCTTCATCTTTTTTTTCTTTTCTTTTTTTAAACGGAGGGGCAAGTCAAAATTAATTTTTGTGGTAATCAATATTATGTCACAAATGCTGTCGATTGAGCTTAACTTGTATTGAACCCAGAATATTCCTTTAACAGTTATATGCTATGGTTGCCCATTTGGTACAGTATGTATTTTAACATTTATGGATTGGCCCCATTCAGTTCTATTGTACAGCAAGTGCCTTTCTGTTACCATGATTTTGTTGCTTCTTTATTATATATACACATGTATAATAAACCAGAGACTATTAAAATTAATTTTGTAAAAAATATAATCTCGTTTGGACTATTGTAATGCATTGTATTTGGGTGTGAGCCAGTCCCCCCCCCCTCCTCCCCAGGCTTTTAACAGGTACCAAGAAGAGAGATCGTATTAAACCTGTGCTGGCCTCATTACATTGGTTACCAATACAATACAGAATCCATTATAAAGTGCTGTTATTTGTATTTAAAGCTTTGCATGGCTTAGCACCAGGGTATATTTCGGATTTAATCAGTCTGCACCAATCTCAGACGTCGCTTCACTCGAATGATCAGCTATGCCTCACTGTTCCTTGATCTCATCTTAAATGTAAAGGGGACCGGCATTTTCGGTGGCAGCTCTAAGGCTCTGGAATGAGCTGCCTCTGACCATAAAGACTTCCCCCACAGTAAGTGCCTTCCAAAGGGCCCTTACGACTTATTTGTTCTCTCTGGCATTTGAAAATGTTTTGTAAATTGTTGTCTGGTGTTGTATTGTCGTATGTTTATATTTTCTGCTGTTTTTAACATTACTTCATTGTACTTTGGTCCACACAGTGGTTTTGAAAGTGCTTTAGAAATAAAGTTGAGTTGAGAAATCAACATTATGCCACAAATGCTGTCGATTGAGTTTAACTGCAATGCAAAATGTTGTGTAGAAGGTCCAAGCTAAACATAGTAAACAATAGAAAATAGATGAAGTATCGAAAAGAAAAAGGAATATAGAAAAGTATATTCCATCATTCATTAATGACGCTATTTGATATATACATTACTAAGCACTAGTGGAAGGTGTTTAAAAGCTAAATCAACTAACCTAAGTTAATCTCCTCTCCATGTTTTGGAGTCCATTTTTTACTGATTATAAATGCACAAAGTACAGTCATTATTCCCATATGTTTAAAAAACGATATCTACTGATTCACCTCAATCTTCCTCTGTTCTAACATATTTTACAGGGCAAACACACCATTTTTGTCACTTACCTTGTCGCTCGCACTACCAAGGAATCATAGCAGACACACTGAGACAGAGGTCTTTAGGTTGTGCTGTATGTGCAGCATCAGTGTTGGATATGATCTGATGCAGTGTGCACTCTGTAGAAAAGACTTGCACTTGAAATGGATACCTGCAAAGCAAAAACAAATGAAAACTGATGCCAAAGATATCAGTGTTCCTATTACTAATTCATCAGACTCTCACTTTGAATTTTTCAGAGCAAAAGGGCTCACAAGCAATAACCCAAATAAATAGGCAACCTCACATATAAAATTGAACTTAAAAATCCTGAGCAGTAATTTGGCAGTCATGAAAAATAAGTGTTACTTTTTGCATCATGTGAGAAATTGAAACTAATCTAGTCTGCAACAGCCAAATATCTTGTTGCATTAAGTAAACTTTGTATGAGGGTGGTAAAATGGTTAATCATTATAAGCAATCATTATTACAATAAGGAAAACCATGGTAATTGACTGTGTCCTCATACAAGACAAAGTTCACATACTGAGGGAAATAGCAGCCTTAAATGGCTGGCAGTGCTCGCAAGGAAATTAAACTTGAATGAATTGCCCTTGCAGCAACTTAATTTAATTCAGAAAAAAAAAAAAAAAAAACTGACTCGTTTTGTTTCTGGATTTGCCGTTGCGTTTACTCAATTCCTTTTTTGACTGTGCACCTGCCCTTTTTGTTTTGAATGTGTGCATAGGCTACAACTCCCGTTTTATATTCCCACGCTTTTTGACCAATCACTTTTCCAGTCATTCGTGACACTGCAGGGTTAAAAATAATTTTGCTCTCAAAAGCGCAATTTTGAGTTGTTTAACCCTTAAATGCATGGGTGTTCCACCAAACATCATTACATACTCGGGTCTTTAGAGACCCGGCACGTACACAACCGGATCTTTTTTTTAGACAACTAGAAAATAATAGAACAGAATATTTTCTGATATATTTTGTTTTATTTTTCATATATAAGAGAGATGATGCAACAAATATAGAACAGGTTTCATTACTTTCACACTGAAATTTCAAGAGACAACTGACATACACATAATGACCTAACATATAATCTACACATATGTATTTTCTCAGGCACTTTTTGAGACAAAACAGATGCTCAGATTTCATTATATTCAATAGTACACTCAAATGACAACAGCCAAATCGTACTGTTCCTGTGTTACACCTGCTTTATTGCTTCATCAAATAGCAATGTCAACTGTCAATCAAGTTAATTACTGAAACATCAGCGCCATCCTGAGTAAGAAATAGCATGTTTAATACATATGTGTGTACATATAATGGATTCTGATAATTCACCAATGTTGCAGAGAAAATCAACATGATATATAGTACTTATTTGTCATGTAACAAAGAAATATATATCATGTGATAGTAAACTTATACTGTTATGAAATAATCATTAAAATATGATTTATTGGATAGCAAAATAATACTTTTACATATCTAGGGTCTTTAAAGACCTATACACTTTTGGTAATTAAGCAGTTAAAAAAATGCTGTTGTATTGTTACACTATTTATAAGATAAATGTTGAGGAACACTAAAATGGTACAGGCAGAACTCCAAAAAATGGACGAGGTACGGGGGTGGAATGAGGTCCCGGGTCATTAAAGACCAGAGGTATGCATTAATGGGTAAATATTTTAGATACGAGGGTAATTAGAAACATAAATATTTCTGGAAATTCAAGGAAGGAATAAGCTTGCATACTGTGTCCACAGAAATACATCTTTAAACAGTAAAAATCCTTTATTCTTATACAGATGTCAAAGGGCAAAAAGTGCCAAAAGTGCTCATTGCAATAAGTGACTTTTGGCACTTTTTGGACACTGTAAAAAAAAAAAAAAAAAAAAAGGAAAGTGAGCACAGTGAAAAAGCTTTTTTTCCATCCTTAAATTAGATTGCTTTGAGCCTACACCCCCAAATAATGTGAATATAAAAGTTTCACAAGATTTCCCAGCTATTTTAGATTGTTTCCAGAAATGTCTAAGATTTTTTTCCATGACATTTTAAGATTTTACTTATATTTCCATTTCTTTTTTTTTCATGGCGGGACTGTTGCGACTGAAAGCTTGTCAGTGTAAAACTGTTTTAAATACAAGATGTTTGCTTTTATTAAGACTCCATATTTAGTGTGCAAAGAGTGAAGGTGCAAAATAATAATAAGACCCATACAAAAAACTGTGTTTAAATACAATGAGAATTTTATTAAAATGGTGCAAAAAAAAAAACAAAAAAAAAAAAAGGAAGAAAGAAAATAAAAATAAAATGAAACCAACATAAATATCAGATGTTCTTTCCACCTAGATTGCACTGTCACACAGCCTGGGGTCACCTCTCAAAACAAGAAGGTAAAAACAGCTGAAAACAAACACAAATTGCCCAATTAGACAGAAGTAATGCACAAGTACGATTATATAAATTGCATTTGCCAGTTCTGTACATGCAACAGTTTCAGTCTCATGCAAATCAAGAGTATGCTGATGACTGTAGCTCTGTCACACCCATGAAAACATACCATATAAAAATAGTAAGTAAGCTACATCATAATGAAACAAAGCCCACAATATTAAATAAGAGAATTTAGTGTGTAAAAACTCAAGGTGGACACCACCACCATTTAAAAAAGAAAAAAGAAAAAGTACTTAACCTGTGATTAAGTAGCATTTTTGCTTTAAAATTGAAATTAGGAAACCTCAGGAGGTGTGTCTGTTTGACAACTAGTCACATAAGAAAGAACATCCTAGTTTCAGAACTTTTGAAAAATCTTACTACAAATATATATTTTCAAATCATACCTTGTCAAACTGATGGAGTAATTTGTTCGCAATCAACTCTCAAGTTCAAGAGGCTTCTCTTGGTCAATCTATGCTCCAGAATACTGACTCCAACACCAATTCAGCTGACTGCAACTTAGATTACTGCCCTACAGCATACATTCATATCTTTAAAAAACACTGTAAAACTGCTTTTGATTTACAAAAATAACTTTAACGTATTTATACAACATTTTGTTATATTTTAATACAAAAATGTTTGCACTCTTAGTAAAGTCCAACGCTCAGGTGGCTGAATGAGCATTCCATTCGTTAAATAAATGGATCAGTTAAACGTAAGTTACGAGTACATTACAAGGAGAACATAAAACTCTTAGGGAAAGTAGCTGTCATTTCACTGACAATTTCCTTTTGTTTGTGCCTTGAAGCTGCAATATGTTTGCAAAACCACAATTTACCAAACACACACACACACACACACACACACACACACACACACACACACACACACACACACACACACAGTAAACACCCACAAACACATGCTCACACACTGAATTCCTTTTTGCGACTTAGCAGAAATCTGGAAATCTAATGTTTGGGTAGATGCTATATGCCTTACATAAGACAAAAAAAAAAAAAAAAAGGTTATTTGCTTGCATTTTATATTTAAATGTGCTTGATCAAATGAAAAAATAACGTTCTAAATCCAAAAGCAGCAGCATACTCTTCGTCCCTTATTTACACCATGGAACTGCATGCGTCAAAAGTCACTAAAAAAAAGTATTTTATTGATTTAGAAATGGCAATAGCTGTAAAAACCTAAACAAGTGCACCATCTATTGGTTATAATAGAGGATAACATGTCAAAATTATCTTGCTGCAAAGAAATGTTTCACTCTGTCAAAAGTATTATGAAATTTAGAGCTTTCAAGGGACAGATCAACCAAAAATGAAAATTCAGTCATAATTTATTCACCCTCATGTTGTTTCAAACCCATATGAGTTTTTCACCATTCACTTTCACTGTATGAGGTTAAAAAAAAAAAAAAAGATTCAATGAAAGTGAATGGTGACTGAGGCTGTAATTCAAGAATGAAAGTTAAACGGTATGGAACAACATGAGGGTGCGTAAATGATGGCAGAATTTTCATTTTTGGGTGAAATATTCCTTTAAAATGTAAATGTTTAATAAAGACAAAACAAAATTTAAATCTTCAAACAGGGAGATACCAGATGAAGTGGTATGTTGTAGGTAAGTACATTTTGTTAGCATCCTAGCTTAGCGTATTTAAATTTAGCAAATTTGCAAAGCAAATGCAGAAACATTTAACAAGCGTTGCGGCCTTGCATACGACTGATTACATTTGTATTTAGTGTTTTAAAAGTGGGAGTTTGCTGTTCTACATCTACCACCACTTACAGTTACCCACATCAGCTATTCAAATGATCATGATTACAGCAGCAACATCATCTTACAGTACTGTAGAGCCCATTTCACATGAGCAATGAAAGCTGTAGCTTCAGTTTAAAGGAATAGTTCACTCAAAAATGATATTTCCAACACTGATTACTCACTCTTATGTTGTTTCAAAAGGAAGAGGAGATTATGGATATAAAGTATGTCCAGGTTGCTCTTTGTCATACAATAAAATGAGTGGTGACAGGCACTGTGGAGCTCGAAAAATGACAAAAACGCACCATAAAAGTAGTTAATACGAGTTGAGCACTATATTTAAAGTCTTACGGAAAAATGACAGACCTGAAAATCTTGCTAAATAAATATGCGTATGAGATTTGAGAGCTATGGCAGAACAGAAGTTTTTCAGTGAGTAGCAACTTTGTTCTGGTCATCACACCTAGCTGTCCTATGACTCCTGAAGACCTGTGCACAAGTCGCATGAACTACTTTAATTGTGCTTGAAGAAAGTCATACAGATTTGGAATGACATGAGCGTGGGTATATGGTGATAGAAAGTGTATTTTTGGGTGAAGTAACCCTTTAACACAACTAGCTGGCTTTACCAAAGGCTGTACTGTCTGTTAACAGTGTAATAGGATTTTGAAAGGTCATGTTTGTCATAAAATCCTTTGTCAGTTTAGATTCTGAGAGATCTGGTAGCATACCTCAAATGTCCAAAATATTGACTAAATCAATATGGCGACCCCCCCAACAAAACAAAAGTAGAAATTCAGTTCAACAATTCCCTGAAGAATTGAACTAAGACTGAAAAGGCAACTAGGAAACAAGTGAGCTTGCACGCAACACAGTGGTACCTAAAGCCAAACCCTGACCTCCGCAGTCCACATGAGCTAACTTCAAGCTCTACCTTCAGAACGGAGCAAACCGCTGTCTGATAGCCAGACAAGAAGCACAGCAACATAACAGTCTATCATCGTCATGTCTTAAACCCACAACCTTACGCGTACAACATCTGGACACAAGAAAAGTGCTTGAATTTGTGCAGCAAAGTCTTCCGACTGCTCCATCATGAGTATCTGGGGTGATCATGCAATGTCTCTGAAGATATTTCCAGGGAATTTGAGGGTAGCCCGACATCATCAAGGAAAATCCTGGTATATTTGAAGCCGTAACATTTAAAGGAGCTTACTTCTAATATGTCAGAAATCGTTTTTATTATTGCCCCTCTTTGACCTGCGAGTACCTTACTTGAATTAAGCTAACTGTTAATATAACACTTCAGGATAAAGACTGCCACAATGTACCATTCTGAATAAATTTACATGAGGTGCTCATCCTTGTATTAATATTAGGATGGGACTACTGAAATCATGACATTTTCTATGGATAGTATTGATGACTTTCTTTGACGAAGGGCATAAACTTTTTTTTTTTTTTAAAGGTTTTGCACTTGAAAACCATTCTTTTTTCTTTTGCACCAAATGTTGTCCAAGAAACTCCAAAAGGGAGGGAATGCATTTTCTGAAATAATTTTGCATTGCCTTGGAAAAATTTGATGATCTCACAAAAATGTTTGCATCCCCTAGCAATGTTTTGCATTCCCTAGCAATAGCTTTATACATACATCATGAAAATTAACTACTGTTTTACTAGAGTATCCAAAGTTGGTATTTGTAGAAAAACCATAGTAAGCACAAAATGTACCACTGTTTTATTACAGTTACCATATTTTAACCATGATGTTTGTGGTAAAATCATAGTAATAATACAGAAAAATCTAAATTATGGTAATATAATCAATCTGACAAAATGTAGTTACTACAGTTTTACTATAGTTATACCATGCTAAATTTGTGGTACACGTACCATGATTTTTAAAACCATGGCTCCTACCAATTACTAAAATACTATGGTTACTGAAGTAAAAATAATGGTAAATTTTTTTAAAAGGTTGAATGAAGCTATTGCGAGGGAACTCCAAATTGTATGGGAATGCAAAACTTATTGCGAGGGAGCACAAACTATTGCGAGGGAACGCAAAACTTATTGTAAGGGAATGCAAACTATTGCAAGGGAATGGAAAACTTTTTGAGAGAGAGAATTCAAAACAATTATGGGGGAACACAAAACTATGAGAAAATAAATTCCCACCCTGTCCTCTAAGGGGCTTTGTATAATAGAATGTAAACAAAAGTAATCTATAATATGGACATTTTGTCAAGGTTAGGCTGTCAAGGTTCAAGCTGAAAATCTTAGAAGCAAGAAAGCACCATATTAGAAGACAGCTAATTTAAGCCAGCCAGGTATGGCTTTAAAAGGGGTGCAGATTAAAATATAACACTCACTTTTAGTCAACAGTGTATTGTTGCCTTAAAAACTGCAATATGGCAAATCTTATATTGATTGCAGCTGAAATCCTACACTATCTCATCTCTAAATGTCTATTATTTTTTTCAAACGCAGCTGATATAAATATGCATTTTCTGGTTGTGCTTAATGTGTATTTTTGGGGTATACGCATATTCATGTGATGCAAAATAGCACGTTGTGCTCCAATGTCTATTTGCCTGTGCTCTACATTCTCGCCACTAGGAGGAGACAGGGAGACAGGTAAGAGGATGACCATGACCAAGCAGGGCTGGGCTTCTGCCTATGAGCCACAGCAAATGTAACACAACAGCAGTCCCACTTCCACCACGGTCAACCACCATTGTCCTCTCGGTCTGAGTCTCAGTAACCTTGTTCGGAAAGGCCGATCTCATATCTCAAAGCAAACAGGATATGATGTGGCTCACACAGTGGGCTCAACAGAGTCCTTTAGGAGAAAGCAGAACCGACTGTTCAGTCAGAACCTGTGAATGGCTGGCTCTGTTTCCCTTCTCTTCAGCTCTTCTCTGTAGCAGTAAGAGCAGTAGTTGCCCGTCTCTGGGTGGCCATAGTAATTGCAGGTAGACGTTCTGCATTTGGTGGACTGCAGATTGGCCAGGCCACCTGCACTGCCTAAGGAGTAATGTCTCACAGGCATTAGCCCATTGCGACTGTCCAAAGTTGAGCGGAAGTCCCGCAAGCCATTTGTATACCCTCCTCCGCTCGTTTCGGCAGGGTAATCAGTTGGGTCATGCTCCTGGGAAAAAGACGTCAAGCAGGGAGCGATACGGGACGGGCTCCCCAAAGTGGTGGAAGGCGGATGGTACTGGGTATGGGGAGGACCCTGTGCTAGAGGACAGTGTCGTGGTAGTGTTGCATAGGATGGCAGGCCGGAGTAAGAAGAAGGTGATCCTCCTGCAAGCTGCCGTCGAGTATCCATGTACCCATGCATATGTAGATGTTGGGTGATTGGGGTAGGAGAATGATCAATGAATGTGGGCCTTGGTATGGTGACAACACCCGAGTACATGGCTGGGCTGAAAGAAGAGGACTTAAAAGCGTTGAAGGTAGGAGGCGAGTTGTCAGTAGCTTCCTCCTTGCCTTCAGAACATCGGTAACTTAGCTCCGCCATGTCCTTTTTCAATTGGGATCCACCAGTCATTGCAAGACCCCCCGGCGCTTTGCGCTCAGCTTCCCTCCTCTGTTCCTGCTCTGCATGGAAGCGCTCCTCTGCGTCCACCAGGTAATGCTGGATCATCTCCTCCTGGAACGGCTGCCGGTTGCTGGTAGTGAGTAGTGCAGCAAAGATGTACTTTCTCTCGCCTTGCATGGCGGATCGGAGGATGCTAAGACTTACCTTCACGTCCGAGCTGTATTTGAAAGGGTCACCTTCGGAAGAGCAGTTTCCATTTTGCCGCTCGCTGTTTGAGGAGGGTGAACCTTTCCCGGAGTCCTCAGAGCTGGTCTGAATGGAGGGAGAGCTGTCCTTACTGCCCTTACGACCTCTCAGAGAGCCTTTCTTTTTTTCCTGGCCCTCCTGTTTGCCTCCAGTCCCACTTGCATTCTTCCCTGTCATCAGGCCTCCCACATTCTTCTTCAGCTTACTGCCCAGGCTCTTGCCAAAGCTACCCAGCTTGTTGGCAACTGAGTCTGCACGTTTCTTGTCCTTATCCTTGTCTTTCTTGCCCTTCTCCTTGCCAAGTGTGCCGGTCAGTCCTGTCGAACTGTTGCTGGACGAGCTAGAAGTACTGGACGAGCCACCACTAGTTTTGCCAGTTGTCCCACTGGTTCCGGCAGTACTGCTATCTCCGTTGCCGTTGGAACTGCTGCTGACTGACTCCTTATCAGACTCTCCCGAGTCCGGCGGGGTGCGGGCATCCTCTCCTGCAGATGCTGTAGGTGACTCTGGCTGAGCCAGTGGGGCTTGCTGTGGATGAAGACATAGAAGGTTAAACATACTAGATAATTTTGCGTAAATACACACGCAGCCTAAAAACAGCTAAATCCACTGGTTTACCAGAGGACATCTGGAAGTGCAACTTCACACTACCCGTCAAAAGCCTGGACATACATACTCATTCTATATTATTATTCTTTTCCACATATTAGAAAATAGTAAAGTCATCTAGCCTATTAAATAACACAAATGGAAGTATGGGAATTATACAGTAAACAAAAATGTTAATCAAAGTAAAACTGTAATTGAGAAGATAAGCCACTGAGAGAGAAGCCCCAGCATCATTTAAGTTTCCTTTCTGGAAATATTTTTGATTTACAGCAGTGATGGTAAAAAAAAAAAAAAAAAGTCACTGTTTGCAGATATTGCTCAACGTGAGTGCCATTAACAGTGTATGGTAATACACTGAATATTACAACGACATTACTCTAGTATATATAGCACGCCACACGCAGAGAAGCACAAGTGAGCCCAAACACACTCCTTTCTGTTTTTAAGCAGGCACTTAGTGCTAATTTGAGCAGACAAAACAATAACTGTAGAGCTTTTTGGTGTTCATTGCCAAAGATATGTTGCCCTAGTCCGTTGATGAAGATTTGGAATTTCCGTGTATGATTACAAGACTCAAGCCACGTTACAACATCCCTTCTCGTATCCATTTTAATAGCAGGGTTATTCCTTCTATAGTGATTTACAGCTTCCGAGTGTTGAAAATATGTTGTGTTGAATTTAAAATTCACTTCATGTTGATGCATGTAGCATAATAATGAAGGTATTAAGTTAAATGTTGATTTAGTAATTAGAGAAAAAGCCCTTGGATTTGGGTTTGTAACATCCACTAATTTCTTTTTTAATTGTCTGGGATGGTGTGTATAAATTATCATTCTTCTACATTTTGTAAAAAATTGTCAAATAATATCAAATAAAATAAACAAATAAAAAAGTCGACATTCACTTTCTTTATATGGCAAAGAGATTTCTTGTTTTATGTTCCACAGTAGAAAGTTGAAAGGGATGACTAAGTATATGATGACATAAATTTGATTTTGGGGAGAGACTATTCCTCTACGATTATGAGAAACAAACTCCAGACTGTTTCCAAACTTTTGACTGGTAGTGTACATTAAAAGCTGAGCTCTGAAAGTTCATCAAAGTACATAACCCTTAAACTCAATCATAAACTTGTTACCATGGGCACATGAGTTGTTTAAATACAAGCCTCTGAAAGTCCACTAGATAAAGCTGTGTTAGCAATAAAATGTACGTTAGAGGTGTAAAACAAATGTCTTCTGGTGGTTACTTTACACTTCACCAGTTAAATAATTGTTATCATTTCTACCAAAGCAAAAAGCTCACCTGTACCTCACATGGCAGAGGAAGCCAGGTGACAGTCATGTAGCTGTGCAGCAGATGAAGCTTGGCCTCCAGAGATAGAGTTACACTGAAAACAAACAACAGGCAGGTCAGAGCACTGATATTTGCATACAAGCTTAATTTTAACTGCCTCTGATGATAACAAACATGTAACAGTAAGATAACGAGCATGTTTAATGTAAATGACATTTTCTAAAATACACAGTATATGATTATGAATTTTGTTATGTATAAAAAAACAACTCTACTGCAATGCTCCTTGTAATACGTGCTGAGGTATTTAAGAGTGATTTTTAAGTGAAATATTTTAAAACAGGACATTAAATAATGTGACATTCTAAAACTGTGAACTTGCTTCTTTGGAAAAAAAAAAAGAACAGATTCGAACGTATAAACTCTGAGCTATTTGAAGGCTTCCCTGTGTTCTATTCATAGCGAACATTTAGTGATAATCTGCATTCAAGAGCGAGAGTTGCTGATTTTGAATGTTGGCCAACAGCAAAGTAATAGCAGGCCCCACAGGACTAATGCTGGCATTATGGTCAGACATTACTGAACTTTGCTGTAAGTCAGTTAAAGCGGAGTCATTTGGCACTGCTTAGTGTTGTCAAAATAGCCAGAATACTTGGAAACATTCCTGCATCTGTAGCATTCCTATAACTGTGACACGGGAAATAATGCCAACTCGTACACACATACAGATGAGGGGAATGAAATGTCTACCTTGCTAGCATCACATTGTCGTTGTCATCTTTGCCCCACTCCCATTCTTCCCCCGGATCCACAGCAAAGTGCAAAGGCAGCATCTTATGGTCCGAATCGGTCAATGGGATAACCACTGTGGAGATATTTTAAAGGGTAACAAATGTACAATGCATTTTGAATCAGACTCTTTTTCTATTCCACTTTCATTATTTACAAACACACAATACAGTGTTCAAGCAAGACTACAGTTTTAAGACCCTTGAAAGAATAAGCTGCATAAAGAGTATAAATAAAGACTCCTGGCAGCCAAAAATGGCTGTGGTGGTTTTTTGTTTGTTTAGCAAAATTAGTTTATTAGGAAAGAAAAAAACTGCATGCATCATAAAAGCAAACAGATTTGCTACATAAAAAAACATCCTCACCTTGCTCTTTTGAACTGTCCTTCTGCTCCATTGAGACCAGGGCGGAAAAATGGGCCTGGTCATATGCCAGAACAAGAGGGGAGCGGTGACACTTGTTGGCTGGTACTTCCAGGGGCAGGTAAATCCCTCCAAATGGGATTGGTGCAAAAGCTAAACAATACACACGCACACACAAAAACTTTCAGATATTCTTTGCTTATGGAGAATGAAATGTTAAAATGAAAAATGATAACACTTTACAATAAGGTTTCATTCATTAAACATTAGTTGATGTATTAGGCAGGGCTGTAACCGCAATATACATTGAGAGGTACAAGTCCCCTCCAATAATCAGATATGGCCCAAATAATTGATATCCTTGTTGCTGTTCCACTGCAGTCCATTATGCATCGCTGTCTAGTTGTCATTAAGTTGTTGCAGGAATAACATAAAACAGACACATACAGGACTTCCTGGAGGGTTCAGAATGTCAAAATAAAAGTGTGAGGGTTTAAAAGTTAGAGGTGCACGATTGAGATACATTACTATATATTACTATTATTATTACTGTTTACAAATTATAATAATATTTAAGTTGAATGGGTTCCAAAAAATAACTGTGAATGAAAAGTGAGCTGATATCTTACAACTAAATTGAACAAAAGAGATGTGAATCCAGATACAAGTTATAAAAAAAAAAAAAAAAAAATATATATATATATATATATATATATATATATATATATATATATATATATATATATATATATATATATATATATATAAGGCTTCTTTTCTACTGATGACTTATATTGGAATTACTGTTAATTTTGCTGCTACATTATCCAGTATACTAGTATAGTTTTCTTTTTTTTCAGTCCGGGTGGTGGAGGACGAATCCCAGTTGCCTCTGCGTCTGAGAACGTCAACCCGCGCATCTTATCACATGGCTTGTTGAGCGCGTTGCCAAGGAGACATAGCGCATGTGGAGGCTTCACGCCATCCACCACGGCAACCATGCTCAACTCACCACGCGCCCCACCGAGAATGAACCACATCATAGCAACCACGAGGAGTTTACCCCATGTGACTCTACCCTCCCTAGCAACCGGGCCAATTTGGTTGCTTAGGAGACCCGGCTGGAGTCACTCAGCATGCCCTGGATTCGAACTAGCGAACTCCAGGGGTGGTAGCCAGCGTATTTTACCACTGAGCTACCCAGGTCAGTATAATTTTCTTAATAAGCTATACATTTATATTGAAATAAAGTGTACACCCAATTAGTTCCACACAATAATGTAAAGATATCCTAAACTGATTATGCAAAAAAAAAAAAAAACAACAACACTGGTATCGGATTGGGATCGGTATCGGTCGATACTGAGATTTCCAATATCGGAATCGGAAGAGAAAAAGTGGTATCGGTGCATCCTTAATAGTTACACTCAGGACCTTCAGGACAAAAATGTCCCCATTGAATACCATTAAAACTGCAATATTTGATCCCAGTTCCATTAAAGCATAAAATTATGAATTCTAAGATATGCATTCATTCTGGAGCCCTGGCTTCAAAATTTACATTTTTAATATTTTCCACCAGATGGTGCCATTTTTCATGTTTAGCCTATGGAGCAAATACATGATTTTTCCTATTTTCTGTTTGCTGTCTTGGGGGCCATTTACACAACAACGTTTTCAACAAAAAACAGAAAACTTTTGAAAACGGATTTCAAAGTGCAAGTTTTTGAAAACGATGCCGTTATCGTCTCCGTGTAAACATACAAAAACGATTTGCGAAAACGATGACGTCATGCGCATGCGTATTACGTGTTCAGTCTATAGGCATGCGTGCGAGTACTTCAAAACAATGTGCGGGACATTCAAAATGGAGGACTACAGGACTGTGTTTGTGCTGCTCAAGATTTTGTCCAGACAAAATTGCTCGATGCTTTCGCCATCTTCATTGTTTGTATTCACCGCTCTGTGGAAGAATGCTTATGTGCGCAGGCGCGTACTGTTTCTTTACAAAGCGACATCGCCAATTACTGGCCTGGCATGCATAATACAGCGCTTTTAGTTGTTTTTGCAGATCCGTGTGAACGCAGATCATTTTCACAACTTTGTCGTCTGTACGTGAAACTTTTCAAAAACGCAAAGGAAAACGTTTCTGTTTTTAGTACATCATTGTCGTGTAAACGTACCCTTATAGAGCACTGCAGGCCAATTGAATAAATGATGCAGCTAAAATTGTGTGGGTGTGTTGGTACGGATGTCAGAGTGTGTTTTGTATGTGTGTATTGAGAAATGTGTGTGTGTGTGTGTAAAAACAACAGTGGCATTATGTAAACAAACTGGCATTTAAAGGGTTAAAATCCTGAAAATGAATGAATATTTGGAAGTTATGATCAGGACTAATGTTGGTTAAAAAAAATCTCACAAGTCAGTGAAAGTGTAAAATAAAATATATAATATTTTTATGCAAAGTCCTGAGTGCTTTGTTTTTTTTTAATCTGACACTGCACAAAAAATAATAATGCATCAAAATCAATGTTGTTGCTAATCATTGACATATCCCAGACTGTGATAATCCCCCCCCAACACAATTAATTAGTTCTTTTTTCCTCACAAAAACAACAGTGGCATAATTAAAATCCTGAAAATGAATTAATATTTGGTAGTTATGATCAGGACTGATGTTGGTTAAAATAAATTAACTAATTGAAAGTGGAAAATAATATTAAAATATAATATTATTATGGCAGTTTTTTGACGTGGACATTTTTGTCCGAAGGACCACTGAGTAACTTTTTTTTTTTTTTATTGACGCAAAAGGGTTAAAATGTGCCTTACATGGGCCGAAAAAGACTTGATTTCTATTAAATTAACGTATTAAACTTTTTCAATTAAATTGGATGCGTTAACGTGTTAATTCTGACAGCTCTAGCTGATTTGCGTGGTCATGTGTTAATATGCTCATGGTTGTGATGTCATTAAATTATGAATTTTGCAGCTTAGTTTCAATAAATGGACTGGGTGGACTGGGAAGGGAGCTTTGCATTGTAAAATTTAGAGTATGTCAAGATAGCACATCAACCTTTTTTTACTTCAAAATAGCAAGGAAAAACTTGTTTGTAAGTCAATTATACAAGGTTAAGAAGAAAAAAAACAAAAAAACAAGAGAAGCACAAGTAGTGTGGAGCTTTGACAGAGATTTATCATAAGTGTCAACTTATTCCTCATAC
This sequence comes from Myxocyprinus asiaticus, assembly GCF_019703515.2. Lineage (NCBI taxonomy): Eukaryota > Metazoa > Chordata > Actinopteri > Cypriniformes > Catostomidae > Myxocyprinus > Myxocyprinus asiaticus. Next base: position 6,982,430 of record NC_059359.1, read on the forward strand.
CTTCTCCTCCAGAGTCTCGCAGCATGGTGTCGGCCACCACCACTATCGGCCTGCGGAGCACGTGAGCCAGAACAAACACATGAAACTCCTCCAGACTCTCATACACCGGCTCCTCTTGCGACTCAGCACTGCATGACATAAAACACACTCACTCCATGAGTGCAATACAACAATGCAATATACAACTTCCAGTCTGGAGCATAAAGAAGTGGAGTAAAGAAAAAGGTAAACACACCTGTTGCTGCCATTGGTGCTGTAATGTATCCTGGGTTCACTAGATGCCAGTTTCAACAACTCATTCCACTCTTTCTGCCACTCTTCCTCCGTGTACACCAACCCTGACTGCACACACACACACAAAAATTAGGCCTCTATTTATTTCTCCCAATTATTTTCTGCTTTCAGTTAAGAATTTCAATAGCAAACTGATCTACATCTTACATTACATCAAAGAAAATCTTTACTTAATTTTCCTCAAATACTAAAAATTATTAAACAGTCAAACTGCTCAGACCTCTTTGTTCTGCATGGTCTGTTGCCATCTCCATCTGCGCTTTAGCGCCTCCCTCTCCTGTCCATGATCCATCAGTGCATAGAGAGACTTACGCAACATCAGGTCTCGATCATGGAAGCCCCACATACCTGCATAGTGATGTTCATTATTGAAAAATTTATTTGAGTAATTCATTTACTGAGAATCTGCACCTCCGCCATAGCTCTCAAATCTCATACATTCTATCACGGAAAGCATGCCGTGCCATGATTGGTCACAGACAATGGCATAAGACATCAAAATTGGTGCAACACATCTTGAGGCGCCAAGTTTGAAGATGCGCAAGCATGAATACCTCATTGGATTCTGAAGAGAATAAATAGTCTTTTATCCTGTAAAACTTTGATCTAAACTGCTATAAAGCTCTAAGGACTATAAACATGTTATGGTATGCATGCAAGATGTTTTTACAGTGAAATGAAAAGGTACAATGCAAAAAGGACACAAAGTGCAGTCATATGCTTTGTGCTGTTTACTTGTACAGAAGACAGTTTGGACACTCACCCAGAGAAGCTGCATGTAACAGGCAATTCCCATCTCCACTAGTAGCCAGAGGCAATAAACTCTGACAGCCAGTCCCCAAACGAGTCCACCAGTTTAGCCGGCCTGTTACAAAATGGTTATAAACGACACTTTTATCTCAAGTCTGTGACTACAGACACTATGACACGGTTTAAAATTCTTCCAAAACCTAGTGAGCTGCATATGTAGGCAGCGTTTTAAGGTATAATAGGTGCACTCCTGACATAAAGGCTGGAAGGCAGCTGCCTTCTAAGATACACTCTTTTGGTACAATTCTAAGGCAGCATCGCATATTGCCTTTACAAGCGAGAGAAATGTTGATTATAAATGTACTTGGGCTTCATTCAATCTAATCAAAAATGAACTATTTACTCCACATGCGTGAGTTCTATGTATTTTTATGCTTATAAGAAAATCACGCTGATAGCTTAGCAACATACTACCATCAAACTCTTGTGTGCTTTGCATTAGGAGTACTATGTGTTTGATGCACAGAGTTGCTGTCTATGTACAGCATTCCAAATCAAATCACTTATAAGGACCCATTTCAGTTACTTTCACAAAGCAAGGCAGCTACCTGGGTTTTGAAACAGAGCGGTTATGTCAGAAGATTGAAAAACTCACAATTTGAGAATATTTGGTTTAGATAAATCCTCAAAGGTTTCTAAGAAGAGATTCTTGAAATGGAAGGACTAACCAGCATGCTCCAAAGCCACCATCATAGACTGCTCGATAAGATCTCTTTCAATGAAGCCCCGGAAGTCATCTCTGTAGATGGTGAGGTCGGGCAACTGGAAAGTGCAGAGCGGAGTGTCGAGAAGCGGCTCGTTGATGCTGCCTGTACAGGACACGTGCGAACGGGCCAGAGAGACGATGGTGGAGCTGGCATGAGAAATTCCCCTCGACAGGCGCTTCTCTGTGGCTGCTGCCATGATACATGTTCAAATTACTGCATATACTGGAGAATATGAAACTAGATACCGGTAACCTATTACTTGTTAGACCTATTGTTATCTGTGCTCCACTCCTTTCATTTGGAAAAAACACTTTAAGTCAGGATAGATTGGTTAAGGCTTTAAGATGACATCATATGCAACTAGTGTAATGATTCGTGAAATCTTTTACATAAATTGTGAAACACAGTTGGAGAATTGAGGACAGTCCATGCACAGGGTTACCAGGGTCAGAAATTAACCAGGGCTCGGCGAAAAAATGCCATTAAAGGTGACAAAAACAGGCAAATATTTCAAATGTGGGGGCAAAAATGCCCCTGTCGTTAATTTCTCTGAAATGATCTTATATATTTCGTGATATTCTGTTTTAAGGCCTTTCTTGTTATGGGTTTACTGCCAATGCAGACAACATAGTGACCTGTAGCTGTCAGATACCTGTAAAAACTGTCTTAGAGGCAAATATTATTTAATGTGTAGCTAATATGAAGTGGTTCTTTATAAAAAGTACAATCCACTCTGAAAACACAACCAAAAACTCAAAACTGTGATTATATTCAAATCTACTATGTTAGTACAATGCTGTATAACAACAGAGATCATTTAATTATTTAAAACATATGCTAGAAGAGCATTTCTATGTTAGAATATCTTGTGCATTGCTGTCGGTTTGATTATATAGATTTACATGGACCATTTTTTTCTTCCTGCCTCCTCCTTCACGTGACCTTACCAACAAGATTACGTTATCTCTCTCATGAGCGCACTTCACAGAGATGTACGGAAGTGAACATTTGTAGTTAAAAAGTATACAAGTATTGTTTTGTTTCTCAAAATAATCGTTTGCATTCAGAAGAACTTTATTTGATGACTGGAGTCATGTGGATTATTTTGATGCACCCTAAATATGCATTTTGGACCGTCAAAAAATGGAGTACATTCACTTGCATTGTTTAGAGGAGGAGGCCAGAAATGAAACCCTAAAAGTCTTAAATTCTGTTTTGATGAAGAAAGAAACTCAGATACATCTTGGATGGCCTGAGGGTGAGTAAATTACCAGCAAATTTTCATTTTTGGGTGAACTATTCCTTTAAGCCATTTTGCCACAACTTTGGAGGTATGCTTGGGGTCATTGTCCATTTGGAAGACCTATTTGCGACCGAGCTTTAACTTTCTGGCTGATGACTTGAGATGTTGCTTCAATATATCCACATCATTTTCCTTCCTCATGATGCCATCTATTTTGTGAAGTGCACCAGTCCCTCCTGCAGCAAAGCACCCCCACAACATGATGCTGCCACCCCCATGCTTCACGGGACAGATGGTGTTCTTCGGCTTGCAAGCCTCACCCTTTTTCCTCCAAAATATAACGATGGTCATTACGGCCATTTTATTTCATCAGACCAGAGGACATTTCTCCAAAAAGTAAGATCTTTGTCCCCATGTGCACTTTGAAACTGTACTCTGGCTTTTTTATGGCAGTTTTGGAGCAGTGGCTTCTTCCTTGCTGAGCAGCTTTTCAGGTTATGTCAAAATAGGACTTGTATTACTGTGGATATAGATACTTTTTTCTTTTTTTTTTCTTTTTTCTTTGGGATTTCCCCCTTTTTCTTCCAATTTGGAATGCCCAATTCCCAATGCGCTCTAAGTCCTCGTGGTCGCATAATGATTCGCCTCAGTCCAGGTGGCGGAGGACGAATCCCAGTTGCCTCCACGTCTGAGACAGTCAACCCGCGCATCTTATCACGTGGCTTGTTGAGCATGTTGCCATGGAGACATAGCGCGTGTGGAGGCTTCACGCCATCCACCGCGGCAACCACGCTCAATTCACCATGCGCCCCACCGAGAACAAACCACATTATAGCGACCACGAGGAGGTTACCCCATGTGACTCTACCCTCCCTAGCAACCGGGCCAATTTGGTTGCTTAGGAGACCTGGCTGGAGTCACTGGATATAGATACTTGTCTACCTGTTTCCTCCAGCATCTTCACAAGGTCCTTTGCTGTTGTTCTGGGATTGATTTGCACTTTTTGCACCAATCTACGTTCATCTCTAAAAGACAGAATGCTTCTCCTTCCTGAGCGGTATGATGGCTGCGTGGACCCATGGTGTTTATACTTGCGTACTATTGTTTGTACAGATGAACGTGGTACCTTCAGGTGTTAGGAAATTGCTCCACAATTTTTTTTTCTGAGGTCTTAGCTGATTTCTTTTGATTTTCCCACGATGTCAAGCAAAGTGGCACTGAGTTTGAAGGTAGGCTTTAAAATACATCCACCGGTACACCTCCAATTGACTCCAATTAGCCTATCAGAAGATAATTGGCAAATTGCATAAAGGCTTGACATAATTTTCTGGAATTTTCCAAGCTGCTTAAAGGCACAGTTAACTTATTTTATGTAAACTTCTGACCCACTGGAATTGTAATATAGTCAATTAAAAGTGAAACGATCTGTCTGTAAACAATTGTTGGAAAAATTACTTGTGTCATGCACAAAGTAGATGTCCTAAACGACTTGCCAAAACTAGTTTATTAATATGAAATCTGTGGAGTGGTTAAAAAATGTGTTTTAATTACTTCAATCTAAGTGTATGTAAACTGTATATATATATATATATATATATACACACACACACACATACACATACACATACACATACACACACACACACACACAAACCGATCAGCCACAACATTAAAACCACCTGCCTAATATCGTGAGGTCCCCCTCGTGCCGCCAAAACAGCAGATCCTTCAAGTCCTGTAAGTTATGAGGTGGAGCTACCATGAATCAGACTTGTTGGTCCAGCACATCCCACAGACGCTCAATCGGATTTAGATCTGGGGAATTTGGAGGACAGGGCAACACCTTGAACTCTTCATTATGTTCCTCAAACCATTCACGAACAATGCATGCAGTGTCGCAGGCACAGTATCCTGCTGAAAGAGTCCACTGCCATCAGGGAACACCATTGCCATGAAGGGGTGTACCTGGTCTGAAACGATGTTTAGGTAGGTGGCACATGTCAAACTGACGTCCACATGAATGGCCAGGCCCAAGGTTTCCCAGCAGAACATTGCCCAGAGCATCACACTCCTTCCACTGGCTTGTCGTCTTCCCACAGTGCATCCTGGTGCCATCACTTACCCAAGTAAACGGCGCACACGTACATGGCCGTTCACGTGATGTAAACGAAAACATCACTCATCAGACTAGGCGACATTATTCCACTGTTCCAAGATCTGGTTCCGACACTCACGTGTCCAATGTAGGCGATTTCGACAGTGGACATGGGTCATCACTGGCACTCTGACCAGTCTGCGGCTACGCAGCCGCATACGCAGCAGGGTGCGATGCACTGTGTGTTGTGACACATTCCTCCCGTAACCATCATTAAAATTTTCTGTGACTTGTGCCACAGTAGACCTTCTGTCAGTTCTGACCCTCACGCACAACACCCTGTCACCGGTTTGTGGTTTGCCCCATCTCGAACCACTGTTGGTAGGTACTCACCACTGCTGGCAGGGAGCACCCCACAAGTCTTACTGTTTCAGAGATGCTCTGACCCAGTCATCTGGCATAACAATTTGGCCCTTATCAAAGTCGCTAAGGTCTTTACTCCTGCCCATTTCTCATGCAATCAACACACTGACTACGAGAACTGATTGTTCGTTTACCATCTAATCTACCCAGACCTTGACATGTGGCCTTGTTGGAGATGATCAGCGTTATTAGCGTCACCTGTGAGTGGTCATAATGTTTTGGCTCACTGGTGTATATATCTAAATTTCTAGGTTTACCAGCACTTTTCTTACCTTGCACAACCTCATCTTGGCGATGCAAGAGGGGCCGCCCCATCCGTGCCATCTCCTTATCAATAGTGGGATACTCTCTCTCCTCTGTAAAGGTGCATGACAGGTTACCGGCGTGCACTTGTCTCAGCTGCTCAAAGTCGCTCAGCGCAGCTGTGAGGTCCCAGTTCTTGCCTGCGAGGAGAGCCACATTAATGAAGTTCAAGAAAACCAGAGGGCATAGTTCCACAGCACATCTGCTCAAGAGGTTAAACATTAACCAAACATCATGACATCCAACAAGGGTCAACGACACATTGCAGAGCAGTTGCCTGTTAAGCATGTACTGACTGTCCAGCATGCATACTGCAGAACAATATATTTTTAACTCATTCTCTTATCTGCACAGAGTGTTGCTAGGCAACATGTGCTGAGTTTGTTAAGGCTTTAGCTTACTGTACACATACATATAGATCCTTTAGCCACTGGTTTATGCCCTCCTGCAGTCAGTTAATCATAAAGCAATGAAGGTTGTCCCTCACTAATGTTGGTATATGTTGTGACAGAATAAGTGATGGAGATTCTGCCATATCATTTATACTGTTGTATATATCCACAGTACAATTTTCAAAAATCTGATACCAAACAGAAAACTATACTTTTAATGCATACTGTGTAGTAAATGAGCACTTCAGATGTAGACAGCAACATTATAATAGGAGCAATTTAGTTTTGATTTAGCAACTTGGCAGATTAATATAAAATACAACAGACATGTAGTCACATAAGGGCTATTTTACAAAACTGTCTTACTGAATCAGAATTTAGAGTTGGTTTTATTGTTTTAAGTCTTTAGTTACGTAAATGTCTTTTGGTGTCTGTCAATCAAGTTACAAATAAAAGGAGAAAAATACCCTCCAGCAGGTCTCTGGCCAGTCCCGGTTCGGCTCCAGTAGAACGAACAAAGTCGGACAGGACTGCGTCCATATCCAAAGTCATGTGATCATGAATTTATGATGCAGAAGGGGACATCAGGAAAGAGAAATGACAGGAGAACAGTTCTCCCTTAAAACAAAAGCACTGCTTCAGCCACACCTAGAGGGAAAGGGAGAGAGAAGACAGAGGCAGTTGTTAGAGAGACCTTGCTCAAGATTTAGCTCAGTGCATCATTTTGGTGCACATTACTGGAGATCTGTTGACTCCAGCAGTCACATATCATTCCTGTGACCTCTGCTGTGGAGCTCAGCTGAACACTTTAGTTTGCATTACAGAAAATGTGCAATGAATTAAACGATGACTAATATGATACGGCTGTTTTAAGTTACATTCCATAGTTAAAGTCGATCGATTTGATTGTTTTTGCTGATTAATCCATGTAAATAAGTTGCTTATTTTTTATTTATTTTTTTGCCATTTTATGCCTTTATTTGACAGTGAAATGGAGACAGGAAACATGGGGAAAGAGAGTAGGGGAATGACATACAGCAAATGGTCCGGCCAGCCAGGAATCGAACTGGGGACTCGCTGCTCATGGCATTTGTGCCCTAACCACTCGGCTATCAGGTCGCCCAAATAAGTTGCTTGTTAAACTATAGGTTATCAGCAAAAATCAATCCGATGGGTAGTTTTCCCCGTGGGTGGAACAGGATGGTTCCTGAGAACCGCAGCCTCTGGAGGAGAAATATAAACAATCACGTACACCTCATGGTGATTTTCTTCATCTATATCAATCGTAATTGACAATATTATCCATATTTTTATCCTCACTTTCATTTTTATTTAGTTTTTTTGATTATATAATTGAGTATTCTAAATTGAAGCGAGGGCATGCAAAGAAAAATGTGCCATGTCTGCACATCACGTCTCCAACTTCATATCTGGAGAAAACAGTTAAAAAAAAGAAAATCATCTAATGAAATCTAAATATAGGCTTAATATAAAACCCTTCATATGGTGAATGGTGGTGCTGGAATCATATTTTATTTGTACTGATTAACATTATTATTATTATTCTTTTTCTGCCCTAAAAGCGTATGGGCAGCAAAAACTGTAAGTCCTAGAGACACCAAACTTGGCAGGAAGGCCAATTAATTCTCTGGGCGTGGCATAAATTCACTCATTGACCTATATCTTTTGAACACAATGTCCAAATGTTACGAAACTTGGTATATGTTTACATCAGAACATTTTGAGGATGCATGCAAAATTTCTCCAATGGGGGTGCTACAACAAAAAATGCATGCATCTTCTTTGGGTAACGTGCTAACATATTTGACAAATAAACAAAAATGGCCACCAGCCTCCAAACAAATTTCAGCAGCTAATAACTTGCGTTGTGAATGGCCAATCGTTATGAAATTGCCATGCACTTACATGTCGCCACAATTAGGCTGTATATCAAATTTGGTGAGAATCGGCCACAAGGTGGCACTATAATAGGCTAATTTGCATTTTTGCTAATAACTTCCAAACTATTTCTGTCTTCTGAAACAATCAGTTCCCCAAATAATTTGGTCATGTATGATTTCCACACAAAAACTTTTCTACCACTAAGATTTTTTGAAAAAACTACTTTTTCAAACTCGTCCTATTCCATTTGTCCAATTCACACAGAATTTTGCATGTATAATCTAGGGATCCTTCTGACAAAAAATTGTTCAAAGGATTTCAATTCATTAATTAATTTTGAAGGGTTTGAATTTTAACTGCAAATATGCCTTTATTTGTATTCACAAGGTCCAAACATGACAAAACTTAAGACTTGTGCACCAAAGGATAGTCTGAGGACATGTGGCAAATTTTATCTATTTCTGTTTGTCAACAGCAAATCAAATTAATCAGTTTATTTCAACTGTGAATGACTGATGAAGGATTTATTACCGATTTTGTCGACTAGATGGAGTGCCAGGATAAATCCTTGTGAATCCTCTGACTTTGTTTTATTGCTCTTGTAATGTAATATGAGTGTTCATTCAGCTAAAATTCAGTTTTTCCTAATTTAATTGTTCTATATTATGTTTAATTTTGTGTCCACAGAAAGAAAAAGAAAGAGAGAAAAAGAAATAAAGTAAGAATGTTTGGAATTAGATTGTGATTCATTGCTGTTGATCATGTTTTTCAGGTTTGATAACAGACATCACCTTGATGATGTTATTCTTCTGTTTGTAGCCAAAAGTTCAGAAGTTTCATCACTCCTCCCTTGTATAATGGTACATCCTGAGAGCGCTGTTGTCGTGTCCCTTAAAGCTCTGACTCAAACTTGTCAACATAATGCCCATGACTCATGATTCCTTGCTCTTTCTCCCCACCTCTACGCCCAACAAAAAAAGGCATGCAGCTTGCTGTGCCACAGACCGACATAAAGGGCCTTTTCAGTGAGGGAGTGCTTTCTCTCTCACTTTGAATTTGTTTGGTGACTACAGCAGATCTGACTTCAGAGCAACTGAAGACTTGGCAAAATGACTAAAACAATGGAATCAGTTGAACCTGGAACATGATTAACCAGCTCTGTTTAAAGAAATGGTTCACCCAAAAATTTTAATTGTTTTATTTACTCACCCTTGTGTTTTTCCAAACTGTATGCGGTTTTCTTTCTCAGTAGAACAAAAAAATGAGAATTGGAGGAAACTTCAAGAAGCTTGTTTCCATACGACAACACCTGACAAGCTCCAAAGGGGACCAAAAACACAAGAGGAAAGTAGTCCATGAAAGTAGCATACATGTTTGGAATGAGTAAATAATGAAAAAAAAAAAAATTTTCTCCTGCCCAGAACAGCTAATCAGACTAATCCACTGGGTGGGATAAGATTAGTGACTAAACACAATTCCTGTCGAAGTTCAAAGTAAAAATGAAACCCTGAATGAGTCAGCCTCTTCTTATACACACTGACACAAACAAACGCAATAGAATCATCCCTCTTTTTCTTTAAAAATGGCAAAGAAAATCTAGGTTAAAGTGAGGCACTTACAACGGAAGTGAATGCGGCCAATTTTTGGAGGGTTTAAAAGGCAGAAATGTGAAGCTTATAATTTTATAAAAACATATTAATTCTTCTGATAAAAGTAGTGTATGATTTGAGCTGTAATTTTGTTTAAAACTGCATTTTACTGTAGTTTTGTGGTTTTATGGTTTACAGTGTTATGTCATTATGGCAATATAGCTTTTTATGGATACAACCAAGTTATGGATATAACTTCACACAGAAAAGGTTAGGATGCAATTTGATCACACTAAAATCATATCAACATGCATATACGTCTAGTGGCGATATTTTTGGAACAGAGAGTAGTATATTTTAATGTTTACTGATTGGCCCCATTCATTTATATTGTAAGTGCTTCACTGTTACAAACCTTATGAATGTCAAAGATAAAGTTATTGTGGGAAACATCATGCTTTAAGTACTGAAGGGGCGAAAAACAACAAGGCTACATGTTTATATTTCTGCTTACAGGTCAACTGTATGACATCACAACATTCCATCTATAGCATCATTGTGGCATTTGCATTTTGCCAGACAACTAGGTGATAGATTGTAAACAAGCAGCACCCAAAAACACCCAAGAGATTTTTCTGCATTGGCTAGCCGGGCTTTTGTCTGTTACATAATGTGCATTGCTGCCAACATGTGGGTGCTTTAAGATCATTGAAACAGACCCCCACACACACAAGCAGAGGTCAACGCAGTCGTGTTTGCTCTGTGCACTGGACCGACTCTAGCCCTCTAACCTACATGTCGGATGATTGCGACTTTGTACAGGTTAAACTAAAAACTTATATTTGCATTCAGTTTATAGAAATAACAGAACCCTCTTAACCCTTGCACTTTCACACTCCTATAAACATCCAACAGGGCTCAACAATAAAGAAGGCCTGAGGCCAGTGTGAGAGTGTTTTGAGGCATTGATAGCCCACTATTGTGCTAGTGCTGGTATTAAGAGGGTTACCACTATTTTTCAAGACACAATTTTTAAGGACATTTCAAGGACATTTTATGTGCCCAGTGGGTTTAATATTTAAGCAAAAACACACGAGGTCATGTATATTGTGGTTATTTTTTTCTGAATTCTGTTTTTGACAGTTAAATTAAATTGTATTATCAAAATGGTGTCTCATCAAATGAATTTGTTGAATATATATTATAAAATATAATTATTTTAATTACTTGATTTTTCAACATAACATTGCATTATTTTTTATCAAATGGTGTTTTTATACAAAATCCTTACAGCACAATCTTAAACAATATGTAGATATTTTTGTCAAATGAAGTGCTGCACAACAGAACTTCACAGATGTGAGATATTGCTTTACCACAAAATTATTACTATTACAGTAAACTACATTACAATAGAGTAGTTGTCTTTTTTTCACAATTTCACATGCCCATTTAAATCGACCTTTTATGTGTTGTGTTTTTGACAGTAGTTTCTTACCTCCGGATAAGCAGTTTGCTACATGGCCCAGTGTGATTATTAAACGCCAAAAAGCAGCGATTTAATTAAACAAATACATAGTCTGTATGCGCTGTGCGCTTCAGAATGCACGCCAGAAACCTTCTACCAAGGGGAGCCTACAAATTAGCATATTGTGGCAGTCCCAAAGACATTCTATGGGTGGTACTGTCGTAACACGCTAGTTGACCGTTATGCTCTCTCCTATGGTAGAGGTAGTTAACTCAGTAAATAAAAGAATCACTGACTGCACTTCCCTGTAAGTGATAAAATGATGGAGAAAGGAGTTCATAGCCCTATTTGATGTACAAAGCCCAGATGGGACTTGATAGAAATCAAGTATTTTTCAGCCTATGTAAGGCGCATGGTGAGTTCAAAGCAGCGCTCGAAGCTGGCGTTGGCACTCTGACGTGAATCATGAACACAGCTTCACGATTGCTGTAGCAAAGCAGATAGCTACAGTCTACCTGCAGATTAATATTGTGGAGGATGAGAGTTTAAGAGATGTAATGCCCATTGCAATGAATATGCAACCTATGTGGGGACTAATTATTTCAATTAGTCAAACCTCCACTTAAATTTTGGGGAATATTTAATGTGACTTGAATTGGTAATATTTGGTGTTATTTTTCTATCTATATATTGTCGAAGGCTTTGTTTGATAAATGTTAATAAAGCATTATAATGCTAAATATTGTTTTGTTTTCTTTCCTAAGATGGAAATAAATACATTTTGACAAGAAAATAAGTCAAATTTCAGCGCTTTCTAAAGCTGCAATTAATCGTAATTAACTACAAAAAAAAAAATTGCGATTAATCGCAATTAAAAAAAAGTAAAAAAATAATCGACTGACAGCACTAGGGTTGCTTCGATACCAAAATTTTGGCTTCGGTACGATACCAGCCCTGGTACCTTGGTATCGATACAAACTCAACACTTCTAAATTCAAAAATAAAAAAAAACTCAGATTGTTTTATGAATATATATATATATATATATATTATTTTTGGTAAAAAAAAAAAAAAAAGATGCACAACAGAGCTTTACAGAATTAATGACAACATTCAATGAAAACAATCTGATTACCTGAGGCAAAAGGTTGCCATGGCTGAATCACAACATGCTGATATTCAGTATACTTGCTTTTGTGATATTGCGTACAGATAATACTACTAATAATATAACCATTTAATATTATATTATTGTTATTATGAGTATTATTGTGACTACTTTGAATATTACACTTTTATACAGTAGTAATATTTTTCTGTCATAATGTCTTCAATTTCACGAATCCAGTTGAATTGTGCTCTTATTTCAGCAGGACTTTTATTTTGAAAAACCTTTGAAGTTCTTCCTGTTTTTGAAGGTTCGTTATTTCAAGCTTCCCGCGACTCACAAGCTGAAATCTCCGAGCTGCAACAGTGAAAACAGTCATTTGAGAGTTCACAGCCGATTATACACAACACACTGCTCTGCAGATGGATCCTATTGGACACTGCATGAAAATCAAGCATTAGTACAGAAGACAGAGCAGGGTGGCGCCTCTAATTAGTTCGGTGGCGCACATGTGACTATATTATTTCAATAAATGACATACTTCTGCTGTTTAATTATCACACTTGGCCATATCTAAACTGGGTATTGATACAGATTTCCCGATAAAATTCGATTCCAATTAATAAGCTCTCGATTAGTTTTGATTCAGATTTAGATTCAATATCAATTCAAATGGATATATTTCAGTTATAATGTTCCTTTTGTTTACATATGAATGAAATTCTCTCCCAACTAATGCTGTTAATTATACAGGGGACCTTCTAACTAGTTATATTACAAAAATATTAATTATACTAATTATATTTTATGTTTTCTTTTTTTATCATTTGTCACATTTTTTGCTATCAAAACCATTCATTAAATCAATAAATAGCGGATTATGTTTTGTTACATTTTTAGTTTAGTTGCAGAATTGGTATTATTTACAGATATTTACATTGAATTGTTCCACACGTTCTAAAAGCCAGTACAAATGAGCGCATGTTAAGGAGAGAGACTAATGGCTTTACCTCATCCATGCTATGCATGAATAGAATTAAGTGTTTATTTTTTGTTGTTTTTGCTCAACAACTGACTAAAGAACAGAAAGGGTTTTAAAAGAGACATTATTCAATGATAAATCAGTTGCGTGGATCTCGTCTTTGGACACACACATTACACGGAACAACTTTTCCTCCCAACACAGTGAAAGGATCTTGCTGCTAAATACTCCACCACTATACTACACAATCACTGGTGAGTGAAATCTAAACATTTACCAGCCAGTTGCCAAATAAATATGTTTGTTGCTTAGCACGAAATTTGGTTGCAAATGAGAGTAATTTCCTCTCATTGTAGTGGAGAGTTGCACACAGAGTAAAAGATCGATCTTGGTATTTAAGAATCGATATCGAGTTCATTCAAATAAAGATCACAATGCATCGGAAAATCAATATTGTTACCCACCTCTAAACTATATTTTATATATATATATATATATACACACACACACACACACACACACACACACACACACATATATATAAATAATTATAATTGTTCTTATAAATAATGGTTTTGCAAATAAATGACAATGATTAAATATCATTCTTTGTTGTGTTCATTTAGTGAAAAACTGTGGAAAACATGCATACATTATTTTTAATTCATACATGAAACATTCCGAACCTACACATCTATATATTGACTGCAAAAAAGAAACGCAGTAGCAATCTAAATTCAAATTAAAGCAATAAGCCAAGAGGCATGACGTGTGGACAGAACATGGCTAAAGGATGTTGTCTGGAACGAAGTGGAGTATCGGCTATTTTAGTTTCGAATGTGGCTCATCCAATCACATTTTAGAGTCAGAACTATCTATTTTGTGCAAGCACATAACAGGTTTCCCTTTATACAACATGGTATTTGCTGGGACTACACAAATGTGTTTATACATGGTTAAAACTACAAATAAATCTGCTATTACTAAATTCAACTCATTTAAAAAGTTGCTTTCAACTAAAGTTAGTCTACAATTTTGGTCTGGCTGACAGAGTTTATGACACCAGACTCAACAGCTGAAGAGGTCTGTCTAAATAATATCCCAGCAGGAATAGGGGCGCTTCTCTTCAGGTGGTGGCTGCCCATGCAGAGCTAATGAACTCACTGGAGCACAACACCAGTGTAAATGAGCAAGATAAAACACTAACCAGCCATCTGCTGCTCATAATCCAAATTAGTAACATCAGACTAAACTTAAAAAACCTAAACTGAGGAGGCCTGAGACTCATGATCTGAATACAAATGCAATACAAAACTTTGAGCTAACAGGATTGGCGAGGTTCGCTTCGGGAGAGCAGATCTTCTTGACAGATGTAGCAGAAGTCACTGTTGAAGGGTCTAATGAAATGGATTATCCCATTGCTTTAGAGCTGCATTATTCATCCCAACTGGTATGAAGAGAGGTTGCTTGTCAATCACAAATGTGGCTGAGAACATGCTGACTCATGCTTGACAGTCAAAAATTGTCGGGTCACACCTGGTTAGGACATGGTGCAAAAGTGACTTTTTATGTCCTCACTGCAAGTGAAATGCTGAGCAAAGCAACACAATTACAGCCAATATAATGTTTTGATGCTTAAAGGGACAGTTCACCCATATGACTCTCTTTCTGCAGTGGAACACAAAGGGAGACATTAGGCAGAATGGGAAGGACTGACAGCCTCAGTCATCACTCACTTTCAATGCATTTTTTTTACCATACAATAAAAAAAGAAATGGTGCCTGAGGCTAGGGCTGTCACAATTATGAAATTTGGCTGACGATTAATTGTCAAACAAATAATTGCGATTATGTTGATTAATTGTCTGTTTTAGGGCTTTACAATTAATTGTCATATAAATTGTCATATTTCATAAGGTGCTTCACACACCTTTAGTCATTTTCACATTTTAAACTTCAAATATATAAAACAAATGATACAATAGGGATATGTGATTTTCTTTTAAGGCTTTAAAAACTTATGATTGACAAAAAATAATGTTTTAAATATACAAATATTTCTAAATACTTAAAACATGTCTCTCTTTTTTGGTCAACTTTAGTTTTGGTCAATTTTACATTTACACTGTTGTTTTTGGAACTCAAAAATATTTTTTTTTTTATAAAATATAAAATAAAATATATTTTTTTTATTATATTTATATTATATTAAATTATATTGTATTATGCAATAGTAAAATATTAATTTCTTAAACTTTCACACATTATTTCAACGCTCTTTGATTAAGCCCACAAGCTCTTATTTTTCATGAAGCAAAACATTTTGTTTCATCATTTTATCACTCCACAGAAATAGAGCTTCTCCTCTGTGTCACTGTGTGTCAAACACTGTTTGTATGAACCTGCTTTGACTAAGAACATTTGCCATTGCATGCTCGTTTAAAGTGAAGTCAGAGCGCTTTGCATTCACTATCAAAGTTTATATTTGTTTGTTAATATTTTCCCGGGAGTTTGGCACAAGCCTCTGCTTCACGTGCTCTTCCGGACAGGAGCTGATCTGGTTGACGTCCGCGGTGTGGCTCAGTGATGCTCCGAGTTCATATAAATGACACACAAATGCGCTGTTTATTGCATTTATATACAGTATTTGCTTAAAATACCCTTATTTGGGCATTAAAATGTCACTGGCATTTGAAGTGCACAAAATTCGCAGTTAGATCAAATAAAGGCAATCAGTCAATTATTTAATAATAATAAAAGAGCATGTGTTCATCTGCTTAAACAAATTCCTAGAGACCAAATTAAAAAAAATTAAGTTATGATACCAGTCTTTTTACAGTATCAGTAAAAAATAATAAAAAATAAATAAATCTAATAATCAGATATGTGCATTATGCCTTGCAGTGTAAACAAGGTCCGAAATGAACACCTCACAAGTGCCAAAAGCAGGTACATTTTATTTTTGGCCGGTGAATTCACCATTTCAGTTTTGTCCTCAAGGGGGCTCAGTAGGTACAGTAAGCAAAGTCGCAGGTGTTTAGACAGAATGTCCCTTATTTTCCCGCTGCTCACTGAGAGCCTTAGTTACCAGGAAATCTAGAAGCAAGATGAAGGCAATGTTCAGGACTGTTCATGCCATTGGGAAGAGGGGAAGACCACCCTCGGATATCGAGTGGATGTGCAATTAAGTTTTAATTACCCACCACCACACTACGGATAGGCAGGTGTACTCGACTGTTAGAGTACTCAGAAGTAACAGCAATGATCATTCATGAAAACGATGATCGCCAATGATAATGCATGAAGTGACTTTTCACTAAATTCTAAATTCAGTGACAACTATACACAAACTTGTCAAAGAGGGGCTTTATTTTTGATGGCACCTTGTGGTCTGAATCATCACTGCAACAAACTCCAACATAGCACACCATGACTTTGTGTAAGTGGTAAAGACAGCACCCAACATTCACACACACCAAGCGAGTTCTTCCTTTAAAACAGCTAAATGGAGCGCAACTGAATGGAACAGAACACAAGGTCTTTCAAAATATTTTCAACTTAACGTGTATAACCAACGCAATTGTTATAGCTTCTCCTGTCAAGCCAACTGCAGTTTGCGAACACCGTTTAGACAACCGGGATGAACATGGTGTGCGTTTAATATAATTATGGTAACCTGAAGCAAGAGCAGAGAGACACACTTTCTGAGCATTCTTTCATTGAGCTTGCCAGTGAGTCTTGACATTAGAAATGTCCCAATACTGATACTGGTTTTGTAATTGGGTCCAATACCGCGCTCATGAACTTGTGCTCATGCTCGTAAAAATGATCAGATACCAAAAACCGATACCATCTGATGTATGAATGTTATTACGTAAACATTCACCGCACAAATTACACACATTTTGTCCCAGTGCGATTATTAAACCGCAAAAACTGCAATTTAATTAGATAAATATAAAGTCTGCATGTGCTGCACACTTCAAATATGAGTTATTGTGAATGTGTGGAGACGCCAGCTGCTCATACCTTTTAGAGCTCCTTGACTCATACACAGAAAACACCATCATGAGCATCACATGCTTTTTGTTGCAGATGACGGCAAGCAGAGTGCTAATTCACTTTGAAATGAGGCACATACAGACTACATATTTATTTAATTAAATAGCAGCCTTTTGCAGTTTAATAAATCACATTGGGACACGTAGTGACCAACTTTTCTGGAAGAGAGAAGCTTCTGTCAAAAACACAGAAACATAAATGGGCTTCGCTCCAAAATAAATGGAAAAAAGTGTGAAATAAATGTATAGTTATAGTTAGCTACTATAATATTCACTTTATTACTACTACTAGTACTAATAAGAATACAAATAATAAATCAATAGTAACTGTATAATATTTAAGTAATACCTCACATCTGTGATGCTCTGTTATGCAGCACTTTATTTGACAAAAATAACTCCAATGTAGTATTTTGTATTGTGCTGTGAGGTTATGTATAAAATCACGTCATTTGATAAAAATAATACAATATTATGTTAAAAATTAATTGTTCTATTTTCATTAGACTAAAGTTTTAATGAATTCATTTATTTAGACTAGTGGTCAAACGATATGGATTTTTTTAATGGCCGATGCCAATATCCAGAGAGCAGGGTGGCCGATAGGCCAATACAATGCCGATATATCACACAATTTAACATAGTAAATAACATCAAATTGCTTAAATAATAATAAACTCTTATTTAGCACTATATTTACTCAATTTCACACAAAACTAAAAAATAATATTGTATTTTAAATGGTAGATAGCAGTTTCTTCAGATTTCTGTTTAGTTATCAAATTTCAGTAATTTATTTGCACATGAAGAAATTGTTAACGTATTAGGATGAAGGAAAAACAGTACACACAGTAGTCCAGAAACCATGGATGGCATATTCACGTTAGCAATCGCATTTTATCAAAAAAATACCGAATCAAACTAATTGTACATACAGTGCAAAGTGGATAAGACTAACTTATAGCACATGTGATGCACTTTTACCCTGGGCTGCATCTGAAAATGTAGGCAGCTGACTTGGTACCTTGTTGCCTAATCAGTTAATGGCTTAACTGACAGCTGTTCTGAATGAATTAAACTCTTAAGGAAACTGGTCTCCAAACAGTTTGAAAAGCACCTTATTTTCATCCTACCTCCATATACAGCCACCAGAGGCTGCATTTTCCTGGTTTCAGACGCAGCCTTGAAGTTGCACTCACCCACTCATGCAGATCCAGCAATCTCCTGACAGTTTAAATGGCCTGGATTGTCTGCTTGGATTGTCGTCATTATTTGTGAATCTGAGGAACTTTTGATCCTGATCCAGAAGTTTTGATTCTGGCTGACAGAATACGCGCTTCAGATGAAGATATTAGATGAGCGCTCGACGGGAAGAAAATGCTGGATTTCCGTGAGGTTCGTGAATGACATCTGTTTAAAAGAGATATCTGCATATAATACAAGTTTTATTGATATTTGCTTTTTATGATTAGAAAAATTACAAGGAACTGTTGAAGAGAGGCTGTTAGAATACGTGCTTTAGGAGGTAAATAAATGAGCGCGCCACAGGATGCTGGATCTGCTGAAGTTGTGTGAGGTTGGTTTATTACATCTGTTTAAATGAGATATGCGCATATTTGCAGATGGTATATGATATTAGTTTTATTGATATTTGCCTTTTTATCATTAGACAAGACAGTTAAAAGTTACAGGGAACTGTTTGAGAGAGAGAGCGGGAGAATGAAACAGGCGAACACTTTAACATTATGAGCTCAAATGCATCTGCCGCAGCTCTGATATGCGGATCGTGTTGCACACTGGCCTATTATTGTAGTAACACGATGGCATGCAACAACAAAACAAACCATGTCTGGTAGTTTACATGTCTCATTCACTTCACATGCAAGGCGGCGATTTTCAGCACCCTCAAAAAAAAAAATATCGGCCAAACAGGAAAATTTAACGCCTGATGCCGATAATTAAAAAGTCCAAATATTGGCCGATTTATCGGCCTCTGCAATATATCAGTCGACCACTAATTTAGACACAATATTGATGATATAATTAAAATAAACTATTGATATGGAATTGTGAGATGCTGGAACAACAACGAGATGCAACGCAGCAGCCAAAGACGTCTGTCTGACATATATTTACATTTCTATGTGCAATATAAAATAAGATTTTGCTGTGTATTGAAACTGGTATCAAGAATCTTTAAATTGTGAAAAGTACTAGTAACATGACAACACTACTGCCTATATATTTAGCTAAACCATGACAAATCATTTCCAATTATGTAAAAAAAAAAAAAAGAAGAAAAAAAAAGACCAATAATAGAAGTCAAATAAAGATGTGATGATGAGCTTGGCAAACTTAACTGTTGGGAGCTGGCATAATCCCTTTAGGCATGGAATGCATAGTATTATTACATAACATCACGGCTAGTGCTTTGGAGATGCAGCAGAGAGGACATGAAGCCTTTTGCTCTCGAAATCCAGTTTGCAGCCTCTCGCTACTTCACAGCCACGGTTCTACAGTAACTTGCAAAGACAAGACAATATCAGAGTCTTGAAAGCAAGGGGTCTGGAAGGGGATGGGTAAGCTTGTGGGACAGGGAAATTGCACAGTAGAGAGTATGAGGTCATGGACTGCACCACAGATATCTGCTCTTCAGCATCCTGCACAGCACTCATTAAAAAGTCATTAGTGTAGAGCAGCAAACCAATTGTTTAGCAGGACTTACAGCCACTATTGTTTTGTCCATTTGCAGTTAAGCAAATGTGCTAAACAGTGTTTGAAATAGACTGATGTCTCCAAATGTGTTCCAAATTAGAGACTCCTAATCAGCTTTTCATTGGTTTTTGCCATTTTCTGCCGCTGGTCATGAAGAAAGACAAAATAAAACCTTTGTGAATACAACACACGGGCCCTGTCCTGCCAGTCTTCTCCTCTTTCTGGTCTTAATAGGAAATATCTGGAGACCTAAATCAATGCAGTCATGTTTGTCTGATCCTCAAGAAGTTCTACAATGCAGAGAGGTCAGGTTAAAGACACAAGCTTTATCTTATTGTACATCCTTAGTCTTAAGATCATCATGGTCTGAGCTGTCGACACGACAGATCTCGTCACAGTTGTTGTTGGTGCGTCCTACAATGTGAATAGAGGCCGATCCTCGAAGCACAGGTGTCGCACATAAACTGTCTAGATGTTGTTATTTTTAAGGTATTGAGCTTTCGGCGTCTTCGTTTGTCTACCGCAACGGTGATCTGGCTGGAATCAAAGGAGTGTATGGCAGTATGGCACTGTGCTCGCAATGATGTCTGCGACCATCTCTTCAAGGTCATTTGGGTCCATGTTGCATAGTTTCAAATTGTCTTTGAGGCAGTCTTTGTAACGTTTGAGTTGCCCTCCTTGTGAGAGCATGCCGCTCTGGAGCTGGCCATAGAAAACCTGCTTCGGCAGGTGTGAATCTGCCATGCGTACAACATGTCCAGACCAGCGAAACTGAGCAGCGAACAGGAAGGCCTCAATATCAGTGATGCCACAGGTATGGAATACCTCAGTATTTGGGACTTTATCCTGCCATTTGACATGTGCAATGCGACGGAGACAGCGCATATGGAACTGATCAAGTTTGGTTATCTGCCGGCAGGACTCAGATCCATACAACAAAACTGTGAGGATGACTGCCTTATATACTGCCACCTTCGTGTCCAGCCGAATGCCGTGTTCGTCCCATATTTCCATATTTGTAATGCGGGCACTGATGTCAGAGTCTGCTGTCGCATCAGCTGCGAGAATGCTACCGAGGTGGCAAAACTTGTCAACAGCTTTCAGCACTGCATCACCTGCAGTAATTACCGGTGGGTTGGAGTTTAACTTATTCACCGCTTGAAGCATGACTTCTATCTTCTTTAGACCGACAGTGAGCCCAAACCAGGAAGCTGCAGTTCTGAAACGATCGAATAGTGACTGAGCTTCGGTAAGGGTGTACGCCATCAGTGCACAGTCATCTGCATACAAGAGGTCACGCAGAATTGCGGAATGTGTCTTTGTGCGAGCCTGAAGCCTGCGTAGATTGAAGACACCGCCATCTGTATGGAACTGGAATGGAATGTCGCAGTCCTTAAAAGCCACAGACAGCATCATGGAAAAGAAGATGCTGAATAACAGTGGGGCGAGCACACAGCCCTGTTTGGTGCCATTGGAGATGTCAAATGGGTCAGACAGCTCGCCATCATCCAGCACCTGACCAAGCATGCCATCATGAAATGAATGGACGATGTTAACAAATTTCTCTGGGCATCCAATATTACGCAGAATAAGCCAGAGCCCGGAGCGAGAAACTGAGTCTAAGGCTTTCGTGAGGTCAATAAAGATCATAAAAAGATCATGGTGTTGTTCTCTGCACTTCTCTTGAATCTGCCTAATGGTAAACACCACGTAAATAATACCACAGCCTGCACGAAATCCACACTGACTTTCCGGGATGATGTCGCTGTCATAAACGTGTTGTTGGAACCGGTTCAGCAGAATACGTGCCAACACTTTGCCTACAATGGAGAACAATGAGATGCCGCGATGGTTGTCACAGCAGGCTCTGTCCCCCTTGCGCTTATATATGTGAACAATCAGAGCATCTTTGAAGTCTTGAGGCACAGATTCCTCGCTCCATATTTTGCTGAATAATGCATTGAGTGCAGCGAGAAGAGATGGTCCACCTTCCTTCAGCACCTCACTTGAAATGCCATCAGAGCCAGGGGCTTTACCAGAGGGCATCTGCTTAATGCTCATGCAACTTCTTCCTGGGATGGAATATAGTCCAGGTCTGAGGCCATTGGCCACTGCGCTATGTCACTAAGCACTGATTCATCAAAAGCAGCTGGCTGGTTCAATACCAATTGAAAATGATCGACCCAGTGTCTGAGGATCTCAGCCTTTTCCAAAAGTAGGGTTCCATCAGTGGCATGTACAGGTGAAGCACCGGCTCTCGTGGGCCCATAGACTGCCTTAAGACCGTGGTAGAATGCCTTATCATATCATATTGATCTGCAGCAGACTGAAGTTCCTCAGCTTTTGACCGCCACCATCTGTTCTTCATTTCACACAGGCGGGTCTGTGCTGCATTTCTTGCCTGAGTATATGCTGACTTCTTCACAGTGCTGGATTTATCGTTGATCCACGGCAAGTGAGCTGTATGCATGGTGTTCAACAGGGCTTGCGCTTCAACATCCTGATCGTCAAACTAGTCCTTATGTTTGGATGTGGTGAAGCCGAGGACTTCAGCAGCTGTGTTGTACATGATATCCCTGATTTTGGACCATGTCTCCTCAACATCGATGGCAGCTTGATTGTCCAAGGTGCTGAGCCTGTCAGAAAGAGTCTGACAGAAGCTAATATGGCATGAGTCAACACGAAGCTTAAAAACGTCCAGTCGCTTCCACCCTTTGGCTCTATGTCAACGTGATGGAGCTAGGTCCAGAGACACCACACTATGCAGCAGTCGGTGGTCAGACCAACAGCTTGTACCATGCATGGCTCGAGTTATATGGACCTCCCTGAGATGTTCCTGCCAGGTGATGATGTAATCAAACGCATGCCAGTGCTTTGAAAGAGGATGTTGTCATGTGGTCTTGTACTTGTTTGCCTGCTGATAGAAGGAATTTGTGATCGCCAGCTCATGATGCACACATATCTCCAGTAGCAGAGTGCCATTTGTATTCTTGTTTCCCACTGAGTGTTGCCCTAAGACTTTCAGCCATGCAATGACGTCACGTCCCACATGCGCATAAAAGTCTCCCATGAGGAAGAGCTGGTGTTTATGAGACACTGAATGTAAGGCAGTGTTAAGGTGTTCATAGAAAGACTCCTTCTGGTCATCACTGGCAGTCATTGTGGGTGTATAGTCACTAATCAAGACAGCACTGATACCATTCTTGAGCATCAGCTGCAAGGTCATCAGGCTTGGCGACAGGCCACGCGGTTGCACTTCTAGGAGTGGTAGCAATGATGTCTTCACAGTGAATCCAACTCCAGCCTGCCTTGGCTGACTTTCCGGCTGGCCAGTGCAGAAGAATGTATAGCCGGCAATGACTTCTGTGAATTTTGTTTCTCCAGAAATTCTCGTCTCACTGAGAGCAGCAATGTCTATTCTGTATCTCGCCAGTTCATGGGCAACGATTGCGATTCTCCGTTCGTGATGATCAGCAGAGTCCAAAAGTGTGCACACATTCCAAGAGGCAAGATTCAGTTTAATCTTTATCTTTTGTCCCTTTCGTCGACCGCAGAATTGGATAATCAGCTGGTCGCAGTGAACCAGCAGATTGAGTGGAACGAGTGGTTTATAAGGAACATTTTCTATCCCCTTCTTCCGTGGAAGAGAGCAGCGCTGTCCCTAAAAAGGGCTGCTCTGTCTCCTGGGCAGGATACTGATGGTACTGTCATTCCAGGTCAGCATAAAATGACTGTCACACACAGGCCGCCTACGTGCAGGTCCGTGACTAAGTGCTCCCAGTGGGATCCTCCACCTGCACCCATCGCACTCGCCCATCACTGCAGGACTTAGCGTCTGTGACATACCATCACAATGAATGGATTATAGTGGGAGAAGCTTGTGTAACCAATCCCACTCTCTTTTCCAACAGTGACCATTGCCAGCAGGCTCAGAAACTGAGACATGCAGGCTGGAGGCTGATGGTGCAGCAAGTTGGCCAGAAGTGATCCCAAGATGGGAACCATACCGCCCTTCAGAGTGACTTGCGACTGCTCTGCTGCTGTGCTGTCTTCGCTGGAGCCCACTTGGCCAGTCATTTTCAGGGTTCCTGCAAGGCCTGTCCACCTCGCGTAATGGCCTAGGTGATTCTTCGGTGCGAGCACCTTCATCACTGATGGCATAGCCCGAGTAGGCAATCCCCTACTTAACTGTTCACCCTCTCACCACGTTGAGGTGTGGGTCGGACTTGGAGGGGGCAAGATCATATTATGTCATAACCCTACTGCTTTCAGAGGCTGTGTATGAAGGTAGAATGAAAATTAGGTACATTTCAAACTCCTCTGAGACAAGTGCAGACAGCCAGCACACTGTTTTATCTCGTACATGATTCTGCAAGTGACAACATGACTAGCACTGTTTGTCACAAATATGCAAGGAAAACAGCTTAATAATTTAATTGTCATTTTCAATAAAACGTCAGTAGGAAATATTTATGGACAGTCAATTTTCTCATTTCACGTGCTGCCACTGGCAGGTTTTGCGAAAAGTTGCTTACCAAACTAATAAGTCAATTTTGATTTTGGGAAATGGGTCAAAATCTGGCGAGAAAGACATCTTTTATATGTAAACATAATGCAAACATCCTGGAATGCTCTATGGGACCAGATTTTCTAGGGCACGTTCAAGCTCTTATCAGCAATGTGCCAAGTTAAGAAAAGCCTCATCTTGACTGCTAAAAATTGCCACATATAATCAGTCCAAAAAAGCACCATGAAGTACAAAGTCTGCAAAACAGACAGCAGTAAGAGGGGAAGCAGGAGAGAAAAAAATCTGGCAAACCCTACGCTATGAATACCACAGAACACAATGGCCTGTACTGATATGACTGAGAAGTCTTTCACAATGAGACTTGCCCACAGCCACCATTGCTGTCATATTATAAGGCTTCAACGTACCTCTCCATACAATTATCAGGCAAAACTTTGACCTCCACACGAAAAACGTTGCAGATAACATCACTGAAGGGTTACTTTATGAGGCTGCTAGGTAGCAAGAAAATGGGAAGCATATGATACGCCTTCATTATGATAATATGTCTAGTGAACTGCCCAGTACTCATTGCCTGCACTTTGAAAAGTCAACAACAAATGAGGTCATACTTGCAATTGTTTGAACTCTGAGCATCACATTACAATGCTTGACCTGCATGGTAACACTGAAGCTTGACACATTATTTCATGGAGTTCAATGCATTGTAAAAACGTTGATAGGAATCAAGGGCCTTAATACTCTAAATAACAAGTAAGGGCTAAAGTAGTCTTGTTTTTAACCTTGTCTCAGGAGCCAGAAGAAAATGCAGTGTGTGACTGAGTTCAGGACCAACAGAGGAAACAAACTGTGTACTGTAAATGCAAGTATCCGGAGACTGATCTAGAACATCTAGAGAGTCCAGTAACTTTTAAAACCTATAGAGCTCGCATGGGAATATTTAGAGTTTTCAAAAATTTACTTCTGTAAATCATTACAAAACAAATACTAAAAAATATGCCTTTTAAGCATGGAAGAAAGCAGATTTCCACAGAATTCATCACTCACAAGAAGTCCTAATCTCCCGCATCTTGCTTTTTTTTTTTATAAGTATTATAGCTAATTACATTGTGCTTTCAACTACTAATAAAGGTGTAGTACTCTCAACTCCTTTTAACAAATCTTTACCATGTTTAAATCTTAAAAAAAATTCCAAAAAATATTTAACCTAAATCAGCAAAAAAAAAACTCATAGATTCTGTCTGGGCCTTCCAACTGTCTAGCACAATGCTGCTTCATGGCTAAAAAAGGCTACTGTGCTGAAAAAATACAAGATAAAATGAAAGATAGAAACAGTAATGTTTTCATTGTCCCTGGCGAACAATCCGTCATCGTTTTTACAGTGCATGGGAGATTTGCCAACCTAAACTAAATACAGTTTGGGCGAGGAGTCATACTGAACTTTGTACATGATTGGGGGTTTCCCTTATTCTATTCACAGTTGAGCCCAAAACTGAATGAGTCACACTTGAATGCATTTGAACTACATAAACAGGCCTTAAACCGCCTTACGATAGACAATATACCTAAAGTCCGTCATTTCCAATGGAGAGTCCCACGGGGTGCTGCATGGAGTTCCAACCATCTGTGAATGTGGAATTTTCGCATCCGTTTAAATATTTCAACTCTTGCGACTAGACCATATGCGATCGCCCCACTGGATGTGACATAGGGCCGGGCGATATGGCCAAAATTATTATCACAGTATTCTTTTTCATATCATTCAATATAGATTTATCATGATATACATTCACATTTGCACATTGCACTTCTTTTTTTTTTCAAGTTGGCAGAAGAAAAAAAAAATCCTAAATAGTCTGTACAATACTATATTGGGGGCCCAGAAAAAACCAAAGCAGTGGTGTCAGAGGGATCTTCTACCAAAATATAAAAATATTTTATAGTGTTTATCAATCAAGTGCAGTTGGATATGAATGTTAAAAGATGATCTGTTCGTTTTGAAGCAAAATGACAGCATTTAATTTTTACATTCAAATTATTTGTATATTTCGTTACATGCAGATAGCAAGTATGGAGGCATAGAAGCCCTTGTGACTGAGGAATGATACTGTGCGGGGGGTTCAGGTGTATACCCTCAAAGAAAATTTAGAAAATCTAAAAGTCTGAATGGATAATTTTTATATTTTCATTAATGTGATAAAGACTAGGCTACAAACTAGTGATTGTCTTTTATTGTCTTTCCTTGTCATTCATGCCAGATATGACATCTGATTAATTTCACAAAATTAGGACAGAAATCTATTTGTTTACTATTAAAGTCTCGTAACATGCTGATTAATAAAGCTAAATTTAGAAGGCAAAAACTACGATGTTAATTTATGCAGCGCCTCATGTCTACTCACATGCGGGGAAAAGAGGCAACTTGCAGAGCGGGACAGGGCATAAATGAAGCATGTTCGGAGCTAGAGAAAAACATTCAAGAATACAGCGCAGAAAGGTCAGATCTGGTGTACACTGCACTGTTGTTTTGTCGTGCTGCTCACTAGAGAGGATGAGAGGGTGCAACTGTCATCGTGACACACACCTGAACGTCTAGATATAACACACAGGCTAAATATCGAAAATTACTCAAAAGCTTATCAACATCATGGATTTTTTTTACAGGCTAAATATCAAGATAGTTTATCACCCAGCCCTAATAAGATATATTCATTCATAACTACTAGCGTGAAGTAGGGCTGAACGATTTGGTCACTATTAAAAACACTACTCAAATATCGCAAATTGATTTTTCTTTGTGCATTTGCCTGCCGTGAGCAGCGCTGAATACTGTACTTTCCCTTTAAATCTTACCAAATCTTGCAGTTACAACTGAGTCCACTAGGGGCGCTATGGATGCGTGTCGTAGAGATGTTAGATAGGAGACGAAATAATAATGGCGTCTGTATTTTTGAAACCAAAGCCTGTTGTAACAATAGCAATACTTGTAATATTTAGATTCTTATTTACTTCAACTCTATTCATATTCGATTCTTGTTGTCAAGTCGTGCAAACAGAAGAGGATCTGCTTTTATGGTGGAAAGAAACCGCAAAGCGTTATGAGAAACTCTGAAGCGAGAAACTCGGAAGCTTATCAGATCAGTATGTGTCAATGTGTGTGAAAACTCTGAACGTGGGCAGATCGCATTTTATAAAAAGCCAACTTTCACCATTTGTTTTTCTAAATAACATGTGAAATGATACAAATGTGATAGCCTTTATAGTAATATATATTTGTATAATATTAACAACAACAACACTTACTATTAACATTAATATTACTATAAAACAGTACCATATTTATGTGATATTTTCTTAACCTGCACGCGGCACGTTATTTTGGCATAAGTTTTTGTTCTGGCGGTGCACTGAAGGAAGATATGAAGGAACTGAAATGCTCTCATCCACTCTTCGGTCCACAAAACCCCAGTGTTATAAGGTTACTTTAGATTCGGATAGAAACTTTTAGCAGCAAGGCAAATTTGGAATTACACAAATGTACAATTAGAGAATCTAGAGTGTAGTAAATTTAACATGCTCAGCTAATTAGCCTCAAACATGTTAAATGTAAATATGGTACAGAGAACAGAGTTGCGCACATACAGTAAGTGCGGTGAGCAGCGCGTACAGACTATTTATTTCTTCAATTAAATAGCAGCCTTTGTGGTTTGATAAATCACACCAGGGTTACACCGATACCAAAAGTTTGGCTTCAGTACGATAAAAACCCTGGTACCTCGGTATTGATAATAAATCGATACTTCGGCAACAAATAAACAGCCTCAGATTACTGATGAAATCAGACAGAAAAGGACTTGATTAAAAATAACTCAGTCTTGCAGTTGCAAATACTGAATTTGCCATGTTTTATGTTTTAATTAAATGTTATCATCGAAACAGTGTTTAATCAGATGAATACATGAAGATTTAATCAAATAAATAATTTAACAACAAACAGCAATTTTTTTTTTTTTTTTTTTTTTTTTTTTGGTCAAATAAAA
Organism: Myxocyprinus asiaticus; assembly: GCF_019703515.2. NCBI lineage: Eukaryota > Metazoa > Chordata > Actinopteri > Cypriniformes > Catostomidae > Myxocyprinus > Myxocyprinus asiaticus. Next base: position 7,011,089 of record NC_059359.1, read on the forward strand.
TGCTGCACAACAGAGCTTCACTATATAAATGAAAACATAAAAAAATATCTGATTACCTGTGGCACAAGGCTGTTACGGCTAAATAACAGTGTTCTGATATTCAGTACACTTGTTTTTGTGATATGGCTTACATGTAATAACAAATGTAATAATGATAATTGTAAATAATAATGATAAAACCATGTATAATTAAATTATGGTTATTAGTATTACTGTTATTACTTTGAACATTATATAATTTAAGTAACATTAAGCAATATCATTTATAGAATGTTTTATACTAGTAATATTTTTGCCGTAATGTCTTCAATTTCACGCATCCCGTTAAACAGAGCTTTTATTTTGATGGAACTTATTTTGACAGACCCAAGTTCCTCTAGCATGGTAGCTGGAGAAATGCTAAAATACTTGCAAATGAAGATCTCAGGGCAACACCTGAGAAGTTTGTTCACAGCTGCTCATACACTAAACACACTGCATCACGTGCATCATGTGTGATCTGTTTGCATATGTGTGTGTGTGTTAAGTTTAACAGAGAGTTGAGCGGCACCTCTCGTTCTGAAGCGTGCAGCTTGTGTAGACTGCATATTATTTAATTAAATGACATCCGCGGTTTAATGATTACACTTGGCCATATCAAGATTTTAATTTGATCAATTGTCAAATTGTCATTACACATCCCGTACAATTTTGCCAATAGCACTGTAGTATGGAACTTCGTTAGTACCGGTATTCTGCGCAAATCCTAAATCGCACTGTCATATCGCGATTTAGATTTTATTAATTTAGCCCTAGTGCGAAGTGAGAAATATCAAACCTTGAATTTCTACTCCCTATTTGCTGAATTATTATTATTATATCATAATAATAACTGTAAAACAGTAGTAATAACCTATAATTATAATAATACATACTGAGTGAATATCAATCATGAATTTAATTGAATTTATCCATCTCAAAAAAACAACAACAACAAAAAAACGTTAATATCATTATCAAGATCAAGAGTGTCGGCAACTTAAAAGTGAAATGGCAACTTTAGAAAACTCAGCAGGCATAGTCTGTAGTGCACAATCATGTTGGGCGGCTTCTGTCAAGTCAAAAAACGTGCAATGCTCACTATGCCATGGGAAACTAGCTGCAGCTCTAACAAAGGATGGTACTGATGAATAGTATGAATTTAAGTGATTGTTGTTGTATTTACTCTTAGGTTGTTATATAATCTGCATTCAGGAGGCAGGGTGTGGTTTGCATTTTGTGTTTTAATTTAGGCTTTGCATCTTTCTTAAAACGCATATGTGACATTTCTTGAGATTGAATCTAGTACTGTTGATTCCTTTCATCAAGCATTAAGAAGTCTACCATGCTCAAAAGTAAACACAGACACTTATCTGAACAAAGCATTTAAGCAAGTCAAGCTTAACTGCTTAAATAAAGCACTTCAAACAAACCAGTGCAAGGGGATAGGCATCAGACTTTCATCAGCATTTAAATGGGAAGAATAGCAAATATTTCTTCTATATGAAACTAATGGAATTCTAGAAGGATGTCCAGTCTAGAGGCTTCTACAGTAAGCGTGTGCAACAGCAGCTCAACACGAATTAGCCACAGCCCAAGGCAGCTATTGCTCATGTGAATCCCCATGTGCTGCACGTTCGGCCAGGCATCTTTGCGTCAATCCCTGTGATGTCATCCTAGACGAAAGACTCTTCTTCAGCTTCTCTGGGATAGGATTACAGCTGGTCTGGATCAAGACTGATGTTCAGGGTGTGAGGAATGGGGCATGTGATCAACACACTTTCACACAAGGCATTGAGCCCAGTGACGGTCACAGTGTTGACTGCTTGGATAAACTGACTGTCGCATGGAAGATCTTGTTTATTTTACTATTTAAGCCACTGGGTTATGATTATGAAATTGCAGTTGCACAGTATAATCAGAGGCACTTTGAAAAATAGCTGTTTTTTTGTTGTTGTTTTTTTAAAGAATGCTGTGAAGTTGATGCATACGTCTGGGGCAGTGAGGTATGCTGCTTACGGGACTCTCCAGTGTAATGAAACAAACTGTGGGCAATGGCTGTTGTCACATAACCTTTTGGAAAGATTAACGGAACAGTCAGTTCCTAGCAGCTATGTAGCACTCAGTGCTGTAGAAAAAGTAGACCAAGACTGCATTTTAAAACAACAGCTTAACATTAAGTAAGAGACTATGCTCTCTGACAAATCTTAATTGCAAGCGAGTAGTTACCTAGCAGACACTTGTCTCCAAAGCAACTTCTACTATACTAGTTGCAGGGTCAATTCATCCTGGAGCAATATGCTTGACCAAGTGCACAATGGTAATAGTTCATGGCTCTCTCCTTTGTGGTCTCGAACCAGCAACTTTCCACTAAAACTGAAAAACAGTCAAAAATGTCTTGTAAAGTAAAGTCTGAACCTGAGGGTCTCAGCAGTTTACAGCAAATCAAGTTAAACTCAATCAACAGCATTTGTGGCGTAATGTTGATCGCCACAAAAAGATATTTCAAATTGTCCCTCCTTTTTTTAAAAAAAGCAAAAATCTGGGTTACACAGAGACACTTACAATGGAAGTGAATGGGGCTAAATGTTAAAATACTCAATATTTCCAAAATATAGCCACAAGATGTCAACAATATGCGTTAAAATGATTTCAGTGATAAAATCTCTAACGTTTTCCGTATAAATTATATCTGATTTTACAACTTCATTGCCATGACAACATAACAGCGTACACACTGTAATCCCGCCAAAATGACGATTTTAACAACTTTACATTAAATAATCTATTCTTATTACGTTTCACATTTCTGCCTTTAAACCCTCCAAAAATTGGCCTCATTCACTTCCATTGTAGGTGCCTCACTGTAACCTAGATTGTTGCTTTTTTAAAGAAAGTTTTGACATTTTTTTGTGGTAATCCACATTGTGACGAGGAGGCGGGCGTGGCTGGTCTGTGATGGTGCACAGCCGGTGCTGAATCAGTGGGAGAGCGAGATAAAGGGGAGCCGGAGGCACCAGTTCGAGAGAGACGCACGTGGCCGCGTTGCATGTGTGTCTGTGTTCATGTTTGTTTTAAGTTTGACATTAAAACTTTGTTTCCTGTACAGCCGGTTCCCTCCTCCTCCTTGCCCATCCTCCTCGTCACACACATTATGCCACAAATGCTGTTGATTGAGTTTAACTTGTATTGATCCAAGAATATTCCTTTACTATGTTGCCTATTGAAAAACAGCGTTGCTTTGGTACTTGGGGTGGGTAAAATACAGAATTTCCAATGCATCGCAATCTTCATTTGAACGATCTCAATATCGATTCTTAAATCCTAAAATCGATTCAAGTAAACCACATGCACAGGCGCAGTTTTAATTTTTTCACAGTTTTTTAGTTTAGGTTTTAGTCTTTTGATGAAAATGTCCTTTAAAATTAGTCAATATTTCGTCAGCTCATATTCATTAGTTTTAGTCTGACGAAAATGACAATTTAAGTCAACGAAAATAAAATCTTTTAGTTGATGATGATGATGTGCAAATGGACAAAAGTGTCAAACTATAAAAGACCAAACTTTAATCAAATATTCAAAAATATAAGGGGGCCTGGGTAGCTCAGTGGTAAAATACGCTGGCTACCACCCCTGGAGTTCGCTAGTTCGAATCCCAGGGTGTGCTGAGTGACTCCAGCCAGGTCTCCTAAGCAACCAAATTGGCCCGGTTGCTAGGGAGGGTAGAGTCACATGGGGTAACCTCCTCGTGATCACTATAATGTGGTTCGTTCTCGGTGGGTCGCGTGGATGGCGTGAAGCCTCCACACGCGCTATGTCTTCGTGGCAACGCACTCAACAAGCCATGTGATAAGCTGCGCGGGTTGACAGTCTCAGACACGGAGGCAACTGGGATTCGTCCTCCGCCACCCGGACTGATGCTAATCACTATGCGATCACGAGAACTTAAAAGCACATTGGGAATTGGGCATTCCAAATTGGGAGAAAAAAAATATATATATATTCAAAAATATAGAAAAAAAATAAAAATAAAACATTTTCTAATTTAACCCGTGCGTCAATTAAAAAAAAAAAGTTACTCAGAGGTTCTTGGACAAAAATGTCCGCATCAAAAAACTGCCATAAATAATATTATATATTAATATTATTTTCCACTTTCAATTAGTAAATTTTTTTAACCAACATCAGTCCTGATCATAACTACCAAATATTAAATTTATTTTCAAGATTTTAACCCTTTAAATGCCAGTTTGTTTACATAATGCCACTGTTAATTTTTTTTGTATACACACACACACACATTTCTCAATACACACATACAAAACACACTGACATCCATACCAACACACCCACACAATTTTAGATGCATCATTTATTCAATTGACCTGCAGTGCTCTATAATACAGCAAACAGAAAATAGGAAAAAAGCATATATTTGCTCCATAGGCTAAACATGAGGGAAAAAATGGTGCCATCTGGTGGAAAATATTAAGTTTAAATTTTGAAGCCAAGGCTCCAGAATGAAAGCATAATATCATAGAATTCGTGACTGTGCATTAATGGCACTGGGATCAAATATTGCAGTTTTAATGGGTTTCAATGGGGACATTTTTGTCCTGAAGGTCCTGAGCGTGACTATTTTGTGTACGCAGTGTATTATAGATGTATTATAGGAACTGAGGTTGAAATATCAAAATTCCCCCAAAATTACACAACTTTGGCAAAATTTATGCCGTTGGCATTAACACAATGAGCGAAAAAACAAAAATGAAAAAGACAAAAACGTCCCGAAGGTCACACAAGGGTTAAAAATGTATCAAACACATAACTATACATAGCCTACTGTCCTTGTTGTTAAAAAAACTGAGCTCATAATATAATAATGAATAGACTGAAGTATTAGCTACTGTTTAGAAGTTAGCCTACTGTACTCCGAATTCTTCATGCTTTAGAGACTTATTAATTTTCCGTGAAAGGATATTACATTGCGTGTAGTGTGTTTCTTACAGAAACAGTGTATTCACAACGCAAGTTACGCTACGCAAATGACGCATATTCGGACTAGTGTGTCATTTACTTCAAGTTCACCTGTTCATTTGTGTTACTGTGCAGATGTAAGTTGTTATATTACATATATGTTTTGGATATAGGCTACTAAAATCATGTATAAATAGTATGCGTTTGAATACGGTATTTACCCCGTTTTGAAGAGGTTCATTTTGCCTGTGTTCAACTCACGCAGGTGAATCTATATCTAATATCTTCTTCTATATACATACTCTATAGATGTTTCTTCTTTGCATATCTTGCACTGTTAATATCTTGCAGCATCATTTTTATCTCATCGTATTTTCATCAACAGTATGCTTTAATAAAATCGTTTAATTATCGTCATAATGCACCTTTTTCGTCTAGACTTCGTTATTGTAGGGCTTTACTGGTTGTTTAGATCAGTGTTACTATCAGAAATAATTAATAATTATTTCTGTAGTTATTAATCAATATTTAAATTAATTAATTGGATCTAACTCATTAAAACCTCATATGGGACTCCAGTAAATGTAGTGTGCTACGTTTAGGAGCAAGTTTGGTTATTAGCAATAATTAATAATTATCAAAGATAATTATTAATTATTAAAATCAATAGAACACTGATGAGAATCAATGTTAGCTTTTTTTAATCCTTTAAATCAACAGTTATCAAAGATAATCGTTAATTGTTAATGTCGATGAAACATTAATTAAAATTAATACTAGCTTATTGATCATTCAAATTCAATCAAAGATAATTATCAATTATCAAAAATCAACAGAATATTAATAAGGATTAACATTGACGGGGCACCACCCTGAAATCAGGGACTAATAACCGAATATTAAAACAGTCTCAATATTAGATTGTTTTCTTAGGAAAATCGACATCCGAAGAATATCGATTTTCGGGGAAAAAAAACAATGAATGAAGGTTTGAATCCGAGCACTGACATCCCGTCAGCATGACACAGGCGTATGCAGAACAAACCAAAACACTTCTTTTGTAATATAAACAAAGCTTATTTATGCAGTAATATCAATTAATAATTAATACAATGCAGTCAATAAACTTCCGACTTACAACTACAAACTAAACAGTGATATGATTAGATATGGAAATAAAAATAATTCTATAACACATAAGGTGTGTGTGTGACAGTGTGTGTGTGTGTGTGTGTGTGTGTGTGTGTGTGTGTGTGTGTGTGTGTCAGTGTGGTTAGTGAGAGAGAGAGAGAGAGATGATTAAGTGACAGCCCGAAAGCTGATTTCGCGATAGCTGGAGATAAAGCAGCCGTGTTCATCACTCAGAGACATGGTTTTACGAGCGGGGCTCGTAAAAGTCCCTTGTTATTTGACTCTTTAATGGATGAACTCAGTTGCTGTCTCACCCGCGATGGCGAAAATGCACAACAGTCCAATTTGGTTGGACCACAATACAGCAAAACAAATTCATGATAATTAATACCCTGAGTATTAATAATGAGCGGACATGGCGGTCCGTAAACTGTACAAGCAAAAACCTTGAAACACAAGAATAACACGCTATAATATTCTATATCTGCCCAGACGTAACCTCTTACTTGAATCGCATGAGGACACAGGTAGAATGTGTTTTCCTCCGTCCTTTAACTCTGACCCGGTTTCTTGAGGCTCGTGTGATGACGAGAGCCGTTTCCTCGCGCTGTCGGCGGCCGGTACGGCTGTTGATTCTCAGAGGGCGGTACGTCTGTTGATTCTCGGCGGGCTGGCGGAGAACTCAGAAATGTCGACTTGATTGAAGATGGAAGAGAAATCTTTAATCTCTTCACTTCTGTAGGCCAACGGATGAAGATGCGAATTGCTCGGCGGTCTCCTTCGGATCCGTTAGAGTGTTTGGTTGAACACAGAGTAATCTCAACTCGTCCAGCGAGATGGAGATTGTATGGCTACAGTTTCAAGTCGGACATTACTTCCTTATGCCACGAGGTTACACCGGAGAGCAGCAAAAAGCTATGTCCGTATTCGGTGAACGAAGTCGCCGGAAGCAACTTTGGAAGCATTTCAGAATTATTTGAAGTCCTGATGATGTCATGTTTGAGGGACGTTCTGTTGTGTGCCTCATCTAATAGGAGTTGAGTGCTCGATCCTTTAGTGGGCAAGGCTTCATGGATTTGTAGTCTGTTTTGGACTCCCTTTGTTTGATTTTGGCGCAATTTTTATCAGTACAACATCTGACTTAGAAGGAGGGGGCTTGAGGAATGTTTTTGACTGTTAGGCCTGCCTTTGTCTTCTATCTGAATACATGAGGCCCAACATTATCATTGATGAAATCAAAAAACCCTTCCTCAATGAACGTTTTCATCAGTGATTTAGTTGACGAGATTAACACTGCACAGGTGACTAAATTTTGCGCTATCGGGCCGCTGGAACTGCCGTCCGGTAGGGCTGAAGCGATTAGTCGAAGTTATCGACAACGTCGACAATAAAAAAAAATTGCAGACAAAAATTTTCGTTGTCAAATAGTTGTTTGATCTTTATGTAACATAAGATCATATGAAACTCTAATGATTGCACACAAGAGCAGCACTGCAGCTCGCGCCTGATTGAGGAGAGGAAGAAAACAAGGGATTATAATGCAAAATGGGAATTATAATGCAAAAATTCAAAATAAGTAAATACAAAAGCACTCTAGTTGTGGAATAAGCAGAGCCGGAGCTGACGCTCAGCTTAAGCAAAACTTGCGCGTCGAGCGTCTTTAAAGGAAACACACTTTACAGGTTAATGCATTATAGCTTTATTAAAGTTAAAATAATAAGGAAACTGGCATTTCTCTGTGCAGTCAGCGCCTCTTAGGTCCTGATCTAAGGGGGAGAGATTGAAACTGCACCCGGCTGAGGTACACTCTGTTGCAGGGATGCTCATCCCTCGAGTGCGTGCGCTTAATGCAGCTAGATTATAACGCGATGGCAACTTATTGAATCATAATATATGTCACTGTGCATTTCTTATCGTGAAGAAAATTGGCAAAATGCAGCTTTATTAATAAGACAGAGTTTGTTTTTTTGTGAGTTAAAGATGGATTGAAGTGAACAGAAAGGTGAGAGAGGGTAGTCTTCGCCCCATTGTACACTGCAACAAAATACGTTTTTTATTTGTTTTTGTTTTGGCTTGTTTTCCAATATAAATATCTAAAACTCCTTTAAAACAATGTACATTTACTTTAGCAGCTATACTGCAGAAGAATTTTATAAAAAATTTTATCTGAGAATGTTGAATATAATATTAAAAATACAAATATTTTAAAATATCTAAAAATCCTTTAAAAAAAGATGCATTCACCTGAGAAGCAGCATATATGATATTTAGACTTGCTTTTAGAGAATAGATCATGAATATAAGAATATTTTGTCTTTACTGCACTCGCAGAAGTATAACCAAGTGAAAAAATACACTTATATTTAAGATACATTCTCTTAAAGCAAGTCTAAATATCTTATGTTACTTCTCAAGTAAATGTATCTGGTTTTAAGGATTTTAAGAATTTTAAATGGAAAACAAGACAAATACACTTGATAACAATAGGATTTTTTTGTAGTGAAATTTTTACTGAATTAAACATAATAAAAAGTATTTTTTCCCCCTTTAATTCGGTGAATGTCATTTAGAGGTATTTTTAAAAGATGATTTTGTCCTCTTTTTGTTAGCAAGCACGTTTAATACAATCTTTTAAGTCGGGGCACAAGCTGAATAATCGGTTTAGAGCTAATGATTAATCGTTGCAATAATCGCTGAATAGTCAAATAATCGTTCTAATAATCATTAGATTAGTCTATTATCAAAATAATCATTAGTTTCAGCCCTACCGTTCGGCACTTGATACTCTTTAAATGCATTTGCGCGGAGAAGTTGAAGTCTGGTTTTCAAGTAAGTGTGGCGCGAGACATCACAGAAGCTCCGACAAGGGATACGCTCTACTCTATTCTAGTGTAATGCTGGAGCACGAGCTTCAACCGGACTTCCCTCAATATTAGCGCTCCAGAGATGGGGTAATGGAGAGCTGATCACTTGATATCGTATATGTATAATTTATTATACATTTTTACTACAACTGCAATCTAACCACAGTAGGGGTGTGACGAGATCTAGTGCCACGAGATCTCGCGATATTAAAACGTGACGATATTTCTCGTTGAGGTGAAAAGCTGTCTCACAATATCAGCATGACGGAGTGTGAGGGTGAAATTGGCATAGGAGACGCCCCTGCCACTATTAAATCATTTGTGTGGCAGCATTTTAGGTACCCGGTGGAAACAATAAACGGCAACAGAGTGACAGACAAGACACGAACAAAGGCTGTGTCACGTTTGGAAGGCTGTGTCCTCCAGAGGTCGCATTTATCAGCCGCATACTTCAAGGCTGTCTCGTTTCGTTTTTTTTTTGGTCTTAATTTTTCTTATTTTTGATCTATTGTCAATGCCTTTTATGTACATGTATATGTACTACAATTGTTAACCTTTTTTGCATTCCCAATTAAAAAGAAATAAACGAGACAGCCTCGATGACGTATGCGACTGACAAATGCAACCTCTGGAGGATGCAGCCTTCCAAACGAGACACAGCCAATATGTAAGCACTGTAAGAAAATAGTGCCGTATACCACGGCTAACACAAGCACTATGCAAAGACACCTACAGAACCACCGCAGCTCTCAACTAAAATCAACCAGGTCTGAAGAGACTCATGTGAAATCATACAGGAGAGAAGCCAGTCAGTTGAGTTTGTGGCAAAACCTTTTACATTGCTTGCATATTGTTCTGTCTTTTACTGCATATGATAATTCATACTCAGAAAGTAGAACTGAAGTGACATTCATTACAAGATGATTAGTTAAAACATTTCAAAATGCACCTGCATTGTTTTGCATTTTGTGACTTTCAGCCGAATAAAAGACTATTTTTCCAGTCATATACACTACCGGTCAAAAGTTTTTAAACACTTGACTGAAATGTTTCTCGTGATCTTAAAAATCTTTTGATCTGAAGGCGTATGCTTAAATGTTTGAAATTAGTTTTGTAGACAAAAATATAACTGTGCCACCATATTAATGTATTTAATTATAAAACTAAAATTTAATTAAAAAAAAGTTTTTGAAATTGATGACTTGGACCAAATAATAAAGAAAAGCAGCCAATAAGTGCCCAACATAGATGGGAACTCCTTCAATACTGTTTAAAAAGCATCCCAGGGTGATACCTCAAGAAGTTGGTTGAGAAAATGTCAAGAGTACATGTCTGCAAATTCTAGGCAAAGGGTGACAAATGGTTTTGATTTATTTTGGACTTTGTTTAGTCACAACATAATTCCCATAGTTCCATTTATGTTATTCCATAGTTTTGATGACTTTACTATGATTCTAAAATGTGAAGAAAAAAAAATTATAATAAAGAATGAGTAAGAGTTTCAAAACTTTTGACCAGTAGTGTATATAGTGTTAAAATATTGTCTCGTCTTGTTCTCGTGAACCCAGTACTGTGCATCGTCTCGTCTCGTGAGCTAAGTGTATCGTCACACCCCTAAACCACAGTAATGATTACTTAGCCTAAATCATTAGGAGCCTGATGAAAAAAAAAAAATTATATCTGTTATGGAGTGGGAAACAAACATTTTTACTAGCTATGTCCCAACTCAGTAACACGCTCCACTGTACATTCAGAATATAATAACTAGTCCTATAGAAATAAGGTGTTCATTAAATTTAGTTTGAATTCACATAGTATCTTAAAGTAAAACTTCAGTGTCGAATTAAACAGGTTCCAGATGCTTGGATTATGCAAAAAGCACAAATTATGCATGTAAACAATAAAAATGTCACAAAATAAATATGCACTATAATATCTGCAATTTATAAAATATTATTTTAAGACATCATATTTATTTGGTGGAACACATGGAATTTGTACATTTTTAATCAGAATTTAGAGAAAATATTTTTATAATATACGTTTATTATTATTTACAATGATACATTTGACTAGTTAAATAGGCTAAAGAATTGTGTTCAATAACATATTACCCATTTTTATGTGGTATCGAGAATTGTGTAATTTCACTGGTATTGGAACAGACTACTGAAATTTTAGTATTGTGATAAACCTATACCTGTGTTTGTTGGGGTAGATGACTGCTGTGGGATAGCACTAAGTGATATGGAATCCCTGCCCCACCTGCTCTCGTTCAGCAGCTGTTCACGGGCCCACTTGAGAGGGGACACCACTTAAATTTTCATAACTAACAAGAAGCACCAGCAGGTAAACACTCAGACATTCAGTTCCTGATTAGCTGCATTAGCTAATAGCAAAATTTTACAAACTGAAGAATTGATGTAAACACAGCAATACAGGGTGGTGTGAAGCAAAGAATAGAAGCACAAGTTATCAGGTAAGGTAGGCCTGTATCCAACAAAAAGCTAGAGCAATTCAAAATAATTCAAGATCCAGGAGTTTTTGCAAACTACCTCAAAACAAACACTGAGAGCAAAGAAATGTCTTGAATAATGCCTGCATAACATTATGAACTACTACAACACACCCTTCACTCTAAACTAGTGTTCGGACGATATTCTGACTTTTTTTTTAAATTATCGGCATAATATAATAGGATACATTTTCCTGTTTGGCTGACTTTTTTCTTGAGAGCGCCGAAAATCGCCTGCTAGCACGTAAAGCAACTGAGACTTGTAAACTACCAGTCATGGTTTGTTTTGTTGTTACGTGCCATTGTGTTACTATAATAACAGACCGGTGTGCAACACAGTCTCATTTAAACCATCTGCATATCAGAGCTGCAGCAGACGTGTTTGAGCTAATGTAAAAATACTCACCTGTTTCATTCTCCCTCTCTCTCCTCAACAGTTCCCAGTAACTTTTAATTGTCTTGTCTAATGATAAAAAGGCAAATATCAATACAACTAACATCATATACTGTTTGCAAATATGTGGTTATCTCAAACATATGTTATAAACCAGGGTCCCCGATTAGTTTTCAGGAAGGGCCAAATTCTGTCAACAATACAAAGTCAAGGGTCACGGCCGTCGATGTAATGACAAATTTTTTGTGCTGCTGCTATTATTACTATCATTATTATTACTATTGTTGTTTTTATTATTAAAAGTCATGCATAAATATTCATTTTTTTTATTAGTTCTTTTCCTCAGTATTAGTAGCCTGTTTTATTTATTCAAACAATTATGAAAATTTTGTTTGTATACAGACACAAAACTACACAACTTTGCCTGCTGAAAAAAAAAAAAAAAACGTTATCGAACAATCTGGATCTCCATGTCATCCATGCGGGTCAACTGTTCCTGCTCATCTCCAAACGAGATCTCCTCCCTGCACTTTCACTAATTGCAGATTCAATTATTAGACCTATTAACATAAATATTGTTACTGTTCTTAATGATAATATAACAAATTATTGCAATAATTTCAATAAAGAAAAGACCGTGAGCCAATGTTTTCTTATAATTTTTTTATATTAGGCTATGCATCATACTTTTTCTGTACAAAGTTATTCTTAATGTGCACTACTCCATAAGGCTCCAGACTAAAAAAATGACTTAGGAGCCATTGGCTCCTAAACTGAAACATTAAGGAGACAAATGGCTGTTTTTAGTCACCAAATCACAGAATTGCTCCATTTAGATGAGACAGAAAGCAGAAGAAAAGGAAGACAGCCGATAACCCATTAATCGGAGGTTTAATAAACAGTATATATTAGAGCCCGACCGATATGGTATTTTTGAGACCGATACTGATTTTAGAGGGGGAAAATTCACCGATTACCAATATGGTGGCCAATATATTTAATTTTTGAGCTGGAATGAAAACAGACCTTTTCTATGTGGATGTTTCACAGATTTTGCACCGATATGACTATGCAAAGGTACTCAGAAGGCTGCTTTCTTAAATATTTTTTATCAAAGAATATTTGACATTATTATTATACATTGTCAACAAATTCTAGAAATGAACACTGAGAAAATAAAGAATAAATCATAATAAAATAAATAGCTAAATAAACATCAGTACTGTTTAGTATCAGTCAAAAGCTGACCATTAAAATAAAGAATAAAAATAAAATAAATAGTTAAATAAACATCAGTACTGTTTAGTATCAGTCAAATGCTGACTATATTAATACTGCTGAGTCAAGATAAACAGTGGCAGCGGTGTTACACCGTATTCTGCTATACAAGTTCAGGGGAAACTTTCAACGGTGGAAAACCAGACTTTTAAATATTACATTTAACAAATGACACGACTGGAATTGTTCGGTTGAAGGGGGTACCAAACTGTGAATCCTAATCAAAACAGTTTGGTGAATACATGTTTACTCATTAGCTTCCACCCAGCTGACAACAATGAAAGTAGCTACATGATTAGCTAGTTAGCTATAAGAGTAAAAGATGGGCCAGCATTGAGTCTCACCAACTAGGTAACAACATAGCATGAAATTAACACTCATCAGACACAATCCACCACCGCACTGTTGTCTGCTGAGCTGCAAAAAGATGCTCTCTTACCTTTCAATTTGCTACATTACTGACTGCACTGACAAACTATAGCTGGCTAACAGCAAACAAACATGAGTGGCATGGTTGTCAGGGACAAGGTTAATGTTATATTAGTTATATTGAAAAGGGAAAATGATGGGGTCATTGTTTATTAAGTTTCAAGTATGTATTTCACAAACTAGTTAACTTACCAAGACACCGCTTAACTCCGCCCTGTCTGCAGAGCCACCATCAGCTCAGAGTCAGCTCTGTAAACAATGGAGTCAGAGCGCACTCTGCTGGACACACTATGCTATGACACCAATTCTAAAGCATTGCTTTCTGCATTATATGTTCTGAAAAAAAGCTTTCATATCGGCGCATATCGATAAAATATACGCCGATACTGATATCGGTAAAAGGATAATATCGGCCGATTTGTTTTCACGTGGGGTTTGTTGTTGCGTGTGGTGCAACGAGCTCGTCACAACAGAACGGGTGAAAAGCAGCGCGAGACACACTGATGCGAGCTCTAAAGATGTGTTCAATAACTCACAAGATGACATCAGACGAAACTGCATATGAACACACACAACCCTAGATTGTGACTAGATTTTAAACGATTGTCGCATTTGCGACCATTTAAGTCACAGTCTGGAGCCCTTTTCCCTGTGTATTTGTATCACATTACCTTGTGTTTTATTATCCAGGCATTAATCCAGACATTATAAAAAATTGTAGTTGGCTTCGGGAGTCCGTTTGGAATATACTCGTAGCAAAATACATGTACAAATATAAATGGGACGTATATTTATGCAACAGCGCTCTTTACTCATCTCACTCGCATAAAAAAACAGATTATATTCTCCTCAGAATGCATCAACACCATGGAAACAACATAATGAAACAGTTATGCCAAATTAGGTAAATGAATGCTTTAACAGCGTTCAATATATTAATCTCTAACAGCTGAGGGTTCAGGCATAAGACTGGTATAAATGTTTGTAGAACAGCAACAGCGCCACCTACTGTACAGGGGTGAAATTATTTCATTTAAATTTTTTACGCACTCTGCGTGTATAGACCTTTCGTTGGAAGTTTGTCTTGCATAATCGTCATGGATTTGATGTGAACAGGCCTTTAGCGGGATATGGCCCGTGGGCCGTCTATTGAGGAACCCTGTAATAAACCAACCTCACACAACTTCAGCAGATCTAGCATCCTGTGGAGTGCTCATTTATTTACCTCTAAAGCACGTATTCTAACAGTCTCTCCTCAACAGTTCCCTATAACTTTTCTAATGATAAAAGGCAAAGATCAATAAAACTTCTATTATATACATTTCGCACATAAGCAGATATCTTGTTTAAACAGATGTCATTCACGAACCTCACGAAAATCCAGCGTTTTCTTCTTGTCGAGCGCTCATCTAATATCTTCCTCTGAAGCGCGTATTCTGTCAGCCAGAATCAAAAACTTAAGGATCAGGATCAAAAGTTCCTCTCATTCACAAATCATGATGGTCACTCCGTAACAAACCAAGCAGGCCATCCAGGCCGTTTAAACTGTCAGGAGATTGAGGCTCGTGCTGGATCCGCACGAGTGCATGAGTGCAACTTCAAGGCTGCGTCCAAAACCAGGAAAATGCTGCCTCTGGAGGCTGTATACGAATGTACGATGAAAATAAGGTCCTTTTCAAACTGTTTGGAGACTAGTTTCCTTAAGATTTCCATTCATTCAAAACCATTAACTGATTAGGCAGCAAGGTAGCAAGTCTGCCTACGTTTTCAGATGCAGCCCAAGGTAAAAGCGCGTCACGTGTGTTATAAATTAATGTCTTATTCACTTTGCACTGTATGCACAATTAGTTTGATTCGGTATTTTTTTAGAAAATGCGATTGCTTACGTGGACATGCCACCCATGGTTGATGGACTACTGTGTGTACTGTTATTTCCTTCAGCCTAATATATTAACAATTTCTTCATGTGCAAATAAATTACTGAAATTGGATGACTAAACAGAAATCTGAAGAAACTGCTATCTACCATTTAAAATACAATATTATTTTTTAGTTGTGTGTGAAATTGAGAAAACATAGCGCTAAATAGGAGTTTATTATACATTTTTTTAGCAATTTTATGTTTGTTATTTACTATACAGGGCTCAACATTAACGCTTGTCCATGACAAGTGGATTTTTGAAGGGGCAAGTGAAAGAGAATTGTACTTAACCAAATGGACAAGCAGACTGATTAAAACGTCAATAACAAAAAAAAATAACCAGCTATAGTTGTGATAGGCCTGTGTCACTAATTAGAAAGATCATATTCTTATTCTGCTGTTGAAAGTAAACCAGAGCACTGCTAAAGAGAATGTATGTTGTTTTAATGGAGTTTTAGATATTTATATTGGAAAACAAGCCAAAACAAAAACAAATCAAAAACGTATTTTGTTGCAATGTACAATGGGGCGAAGACTACCCTCTCTCACCTTTCTGTTCACTTCAATGCATCTTTAACTCACAAAAAAATAAATTATTAACTCTCTTATTAATAAAGCTGTGTATTGCCAGTTTTCTTCGCGATAAGAAATGCACAGTGACATATATTATGATTCAATAAGTCGTGAGCCATCACATTATATTCTAGCTGCATTAAGCGTGTGCGCTCGATGGATGAGCGTCCCCGTGACAGAGTGTGCATCAGCCGGGTGCAGTTTCAATCTCTCCCCCTTAGATCAGGACATTAGCGCAACTCATAGAAGAGGCGCTGACCACACAGATAAATGCCAGTTTCGGAGTTTGTAGTTATTTACATGCTCTGCTTCTGTATTATTTGAACTTTAATAAAGCTATAATGCATTAAATATAACTGCATTTAAAAGGCAATGCCGGGGTGTTTCCTTTAAAGAGCTCCAGCTCTGCTTATTCGTGCTTCTGTATTTACTTATTTGGTATTTTTGTATAATTCCCTCATACTTTGCGATCTACATCACCTGAAGCTGTGTGGAAAGTTTAGAGTGCATCTGGACTGTGAGCTTTGTAATTATTCCTCTCCTCAGTCAGGTGCGAACTGCAGTGCTGCTCTCGCATCATTAGAGTTTAATGTGATCTCATGCTACGTTAAATGAGATCAAACGACTATTCGACAACGAAAAATTTTGTAGACAATTTTTTATTCGACTAATCATTTCAGACCTAACCGGCATTGTATTGGCCACCCTGCTCTCTGGATATCTGCATCGGCCATCAAACCCCGTATCGGTTGACCACTACTCTAAACTGTTTACAGCACCAAAGTACCATCAAAGCCAAAATAGCCAAAATTCTACAGAATATCAGCATAACAATATAGTAGTCTAACGAATAATGGAGCAAAGCGCCCCAAAGCACAGTTCTCTCTTGTTCTACTGTTTCAGATGTGCTGTAAATAGAGTATGACTCATATAAAAGCCCTAAGATCATATAACTTTCAAACTGTTTACCACAAACCATACACAAAACAACACACAAGACTTTTCTGGATACAAAGGGCCTTGGTAGCAATGTGTGGCTACTGACTATAACAATGGGCCAAACTAAAGTCAGGTTAAAAAAAAAAAAGAATAGTGAGACATCTCTAAAGCTGTCCATTTAGTCAACATCAGCACCCAATGTGGTCCTAAACATCTTATGACTACTCTGAGCACTTTCAATTAGAACTATAGTTTATGAACTTCACCTCGTCTAATAGTCAGTAGGCAAAATTACAGAAGTTAACTGTGCGAAGTACAGTGTTAAATGAATGTTCTGGGTTCAGTACAAGTTAAGCTTAACTGACCGCATTTGAGGCATAATGTTGATTATCACAAACATTTATTTCAAAAATTAAAAATCATGGTTACAGTGAGGCACAAAATGAAAGTGAAAAGGGCCAGTCAACAAATGCTTAAATACACACCGTTTCAAAAGTATAGCTACAAAACTTAAACATTACATGTTAACATGATTTTAGTCTGATAAATCACTTGGTAGCCTTCTTTGTGCAAAGTTATATCCAGTATCAGGATTACAGTGTTTACCAGCATTATGTCGTCAATAGGGCTGCAACTAACGATTATTTTGTTAATCGATTAATCTTCGATTAATCGGATAAGTCACATTTTATTTAATCTATTTTATCAATTTTTAAAAAATGAATTATTGTATTGCATTTTAAAAAAAGGTTTCAAATATAAACGTTACAATATAATATAATATAATGTTTACACTGGATATATGGGTTATTTTTGATCATTTAAGTATCTGGAACCTTTTGAAATCTAGTTTGTTTTTTCTTCAAGGTGTTGTGAGAAATCAGCTAAACAAACTTAAGTTATAACATAATGAATGTACCCATGAGTAGACTAGTGTACTGAGTAGAGGTCGACCGATATATTGGATATAATCCCAAACCGTTCTCCGTTCTGACCAAATAAACTTCTGTCCAAGCTTCCTACATTTATGACGTAGTTATGCACAAAAGAAACGTAAGAGCATGGTAAAATATATACATCTGAAATATAAATTTGATATTCATGAGAGCACAATGATATATTATACATAAAATGTGTTCATTGTAGAGCACGTGAATATATAATTATATATACAATTCCATTCTAAATTTATATTTACTGTAAAAAGATAAGACTTGAGTTATTATTTCTACTCCTTTTTCTCTCTCCCTTTCTTGTACATCATTCATAGATTTCATATGACAATAAAATAAATAAATATTGTCAGTAGTGATGAAGCATACAGTCTCTATGTTATATGTCACTAATGAACAACAAACACATTTGACCTGTTATATTTTCATTCATTTCAGATGGCAAATGCTTTGAAGTGAGAAATGTATTAAAGTATCGCCATTGAAAGGGATACTTACAAAAGTTCAGTCCTATTTTACATTGAGTGAAACGTTTTCATTCATATTCAAAACTATCGGCCGATTAATCAGCTATCAGCCTGTTTTCCCACCTTAGTTATTGTATCGGCAAAACCCACTATTGGTCGACATCTCCTCTCAAGCGCATCAAACAGCACAAGCACTCTGTCAACACACCTGACGCAGCAAGGTCCACATTAAACTGTATGCTTATGATTTTCTTTAAAGTGTTTAACAAAGTGCTCCCGTGCACTGGACAACTGGTCGTGTTTTCATGTCTCCACCATTTTTCAAACGTGTTTCATTATTTTCATTAACAGAGCTTCTCCATGCACGCAGCACAAATCCAACTAATCAACAATTAAATTAGTTGTCAATGATTTTCATCATTGATTATTATTGATATTTTAATGATTAATTGTTGCAGTACTAGTCATCATGATAACAAAGTTGTTATATTGGGTATAACTTTACACAGATATGGTTAGTAAGCAATTTTATCACACTAAAATCATGTTTACATGTAGGCCTTTACTGGTTCCATATAGAAAACTCTACATATTTTAACGTTTATGGACTGAGCCCATTCAACTCCACTGTAAGTGCCTCACTGCCTGACCACGATCTTGTGGCGAGTTGAAATTATTTTTGTGGTAATCAACATAATGTCACAAATGCTGTTGATTGAGCTCAACTTGTATAGGAATATTCCTTTAAGACCTCTTCTTTAAACCCATCTATATTTTCTGAAAATACAAAAACAAATCATAATGGAGGTTGGAGGTTGATTGGTAAGTGATACTCAATAGCAATAGCTAAAAAGAGGGCCTGTGTTTAAACAATGAAAGCTTATTATCATTTTCAATGTCCAAATAGTAAAAAAAAACAAAAAATAAAACAAGCCACAATAGCCTAAAAACCCAAGACTTTTGTTTGCATGTCCTAATTTTATGTTTATGGGTGGCTGCCTTCACTAAACAACAAGCTGACAAAAGAGCTTGTAAATACAGAGCTAAATAATTCAGGGCCGAGTGAAACCGTACACACACATTGTAGGGATTCAAGTCACGGCAGCAAGTGCCTGCAGCTTTCGTTTTAAGAAGGTTTGGTACCAAGTACCTACAAAAGACCAGTCAAATTCCACAATCATAAAGATGAATCTGCCCGATTCCAGCCTTGCTGAAGCATTCCCTTATCATCACTGATCCTCCACCAGGTTGTCTAATGGTTAGACGGAGACCTGGAGAAGCCTTCAAGCCACAGTGTCTCGCACCCACTGTGAAATTTGGTGGAGGATCTGTGATGATCTGGTGGTGCTTCAGCAAGGCTGGAATTAGGCAAATTCATCTTTGTTAAGGACACATGAATCAAGCCACGAACAAGGTTATCCTGGAAGAAAACTTGCTTCCTTCTGCTCCGACATTATTCCCCAACTCAAGGGGGCCTGGGTAGCTCAGTGGTAAAATACGCTGGCTACCACCCCTATAGTTCGCTAGTTCGAATCCCAGGGTGTGCTAAGTGACTCCAGCCAGGTCTCCAAAGCAACCAAATTGACCCGGTTGCTAGGGAGGGTAGACCTCGTGGTCGCTATAATGTGGTTCGTTCACAGTGGGGCGCGTGGTGAGTTGAGCGTGGTTGCCGCGGTGGATGGCGTGAAGGCTCCACACACGCTATGTCTCCATGGCAACGCGCTCAACAAGCCACGTGATGATGCGTGGGTTGATGGTCTCAGACGTGGAGGCAACTGGGATTCGTCCTCCGCCACCAGGACTGAGGCGAATCACTACGCGACCACAAGGTCTTAAAAGCACACTGGGAATTGGGCATTCCAAACTGGGAAAAAAAATAAAAAATAATAATACTATTCCCCAACTCTGACAATTGGTTTTTCCAGCAGAACAATGCTCCACGCCACACAGCCAGGTCAATCAAGGTGTGGATGGCCAGCCCAATCTCCAAACCTGAACCCCATTGAAAACCTCTGGTATGTGATCAAGAGGAAGATGAATGGCCACAAACCATCAAACAAAGCGGAGCTGCTTGAACTTTTGCAACAGCAATGTGAAAGACTGGTAGAGAGCATGCCAAGACGCATGGAAGCTGTGATTGAAAATCAGGGTTATTCCACTAAATATTGATTTCTGAACTCGTGTTGTTTAAAAATGAATACAAACTTGTTTGTTTATTTTTGCATTATTCGAGGTCTGAAAACATTACACTACAGACAAACCAGTTGTCATTTTCTGCAAATAAATACTCAATGACAATATTTTGATTTTGAAATTTTATCAGTACTTTATAGAATATAACAAAATGTTCATTTTACTCAAGCACATACCTATAGATTAAATCCAGAGAAATTGATAATTTTGCAGTGGTCTCTTCATTTTTTCCAGAGCTGTATTTAACAAGCTACAGCCTATAACTATAATCAAAGATGATGCCGTAAGTAACACATATACAATAAGTAAACAATTCAATTCAGTAAATAATACACTATATGACACCGCTGCCAATTAAATGCCTGGGATGCATGAAGGGTTGCTGGGCTGAAAGGAGTTGTCACAACCTGCCAAGTGACAGCTGCAATAAACTATAACAAAATGCCATTTGTTAAATATCGACATCTATAGCTTTAAAAAATATATTAATTATCCTCTCAGATTGTCAACGCTTGACCAGTTAGCTGCTCGGCTAACGGACCTTGAGAGTGTCTCTCAAAGTTGCTGAGGCACAAATATCGTGTTAGCTCGCAAACAGAGTACCAAGTTCGGTAATGCGCAATTCTGTGCGTTTTATACAGACTTTTAATGAACTTTAATAGTTTGTGTGTGTCTCAGTTTCAACAGTTAAAGGAGAGTCAACGACTCGCCCACCGTCCCCTCAGAGTCCAGCCTGAAACACACAACCTAATGGCCAACTTTCCCTTCTAAAGCTGTACTTTCACACAGTTGTAACAAATCATTTACTATCAAACTACAAATATAGAAGAGATATTGGACACTTTCCTTTCATAACCGACACTAACCCGCTAAGGTAAATCGACCCGGTTCCGTTACAAAACGCTCGTGAGGGCTTTTCGGGCTCGTGCAGCTAAAGCTAGCTTACCTCGAGCGGCCTCGCGAAATTTCTCTCTCATTTCCTCCCACTCCGGCTTTTCGCTTGCAGAAGATCACCGCTGGGTCGTCTTCCTTTAGTTAGATTTGTTATTCTGCTTTGTTTAAATGTTCAAAATACGTATTGTGTATTGTCTTAAAAAGACTTGGCGACTAAGTACATTCACAACAACAACAACAATGTCAACCAAGGCGCTACAAATCCGCCCATCTAAGGAAACTCTACTGGCGTTTTAGACCAATCAGAACGAGAGCTGAGAGCAGAGCTGAGTTTGACAGACATAAAATGGAACCAATGACTATATGTTTTTTCTGTTAAGCTCCGCCTCTGGGCAGATAAGGGCAAATGTGAAGAGAGAGTGGGAGCTCAGTATTCCACGCTGGTTGGTTAACCGCATTCTATGATGGGCATCGGTTCGATGAGCCTCTGAACAAAAAATAAAAAACTGACCTGAGTGACAGTGACAAAGCAATAAGAGATATTTTTATTTTTTTAAAGGGGCTAACATGGTCATGACGTCATTTGCTGAAGCCCAAAATGATGAAAATGGAAAAATGTCATCAGCATCATTTTCTGACAGCATGATTAACACTTTCTGAGGTGGAGAGTTCAGTTTACATAAGTCAGTTTTTCTGTACGATGACATGTTAACGCCTACCGTTTATTTGGAAATTCATACATCTATATTTAAGTGGTTTGAAAGACATTTCATAATAGAGATATGACATTCAATCCAGAAGTTTCCAGTGAGACCAGACTTATATTTAAATGTTGCATGCACCTAATATTAATTCACCCAAAAACAGATGTGTATGACTTTCTTTCATCTGCTGAACAAAAACAAAGATTTTCAGAAGAATATTTTAGCACTGTTGGTCCATACAATGCAAGTGAATGGTGGCCAGACCTATGAAGCTCCAAAAAGCACATAAAGGCAGCATAAAAGTAATCCAAATCCAGTGGATTAATCCATGTCTTCTGAAGAAATCCAATCGGTTTTGGTTTAGAACAGACCAAAATGTAACATTTTTCACTCTAAATCTTGACATTTGCAGACTCCTTGGCGATCATGATTTCAAGCTCGATTACACTTCCTAGCGGCATCTAGCACTTTGCACATGTGTCAAGCACTAGGATAATGCAATTGAGCTTGAAATTATAATCGTGCCTAGACACTAGTCTAGGCAAGTAGAGTTACATTTTGGTCTGTTCTCACCCAAAATCGATTGGACCGCTTCAGAAGACATGGATTAAAGTTTTTTTTTATTTTATTTTTTTTATTATAAATTAGTCTTTATGAAGCTACAATGGGAATTCCTGTTAAAATAATATATATAATAACATAAAATTTCTAAGCAATAAGTGCAGCACATATTACAACGGGAAAAAAGAGAGAAATGGGCAGGGTTGGGAGGGTTACTTTTGAAATGTATTCCACTACAGATTACAGAATACATGCTGTAAAATGTCATTTGTAACATATTCCGTTAGATTACTCAAGGTCAGTAATGTATTCTAAATACTTTGGATTACTTCTTCAGCACTGGTAGATTTTTTTCACTTGTTTTGACTATAAAAACTCTGCCAGTACAGTAAGACAAAATACACATGTTAAAAATACATTCTCTGAAAAACCTAAATATCTTATGCAGTGTTGTTTCTAAAATAAGATAAATCAATTTGATCTTATTTTAAGAAGTTTTAGATATTTTTACAGGACAACAATACAAAAATTATTATCAAGAATAAGATTTTTGCCCTAATATCAAAGGTCTTACTAAAAAAAAATTAATTATGCTCCAACGTGAATTTTCTTGATAAAAAATATGATCATGCCTGGTAACATGTATGTAAAATGGCTAGAAATAGCATTTTAGCTTAGCGTAAAGCTGACAATTTACACAAGGTTTATTTCAATTTCTTCTGCTCCAAACTTACTTCAAACTTACTTCTCTGTCTGCTCGTGTGAATGTAACACATCATAAGAAAGTGTTTCACCACTGTTCAAATCCACTTTGGATCGCATCATTTATATGTATAAATGTTTTCCATCTGAAAGGACTAAATATTAAATGAAACAAATGACAATAAAATGCAAAGTAATCACTTCAGTAATCAAAATACTTTTTGAATGTAACTGTATTCTACAATTACAAATGATTTAAATTGTAACTGTAGTGAAATACAGTTTCTAATATTTTGTATTTTAAATATGTAATCCCGATACATGTATTCCGTTACTCCCCAACCCTGGAAATGGGGAAAATACTTCCGGAACCCAGACAGCTGAAAAAGTGGGCGGTCACTGATGCACTGTATAGAGTATTTTCCCCTTTCATTTCTTCCATAGACTTTTAATAAAGTCCTTCATTAACGAGTTGTGAGCCATGAACCAAACCAATCAGCTCCGAGGTGAATCACAACATCACGAACTTCGTTGTGAGGCAAAAAAGTATTTGAAAATCGGACATAAAGACAAAGGTACTACTTATCGTCTTTCGTGAAGACACAAACTACAATCCCATAAAGTATTGCAAATGATGTCATTGAATATAAAACTATGGAAATATATAAAACTATTTATTTTAGGTTGCTGTTTATAAGTATAGAAACAATATATTTTACGTTTATTGCAAAATATTCAGATATGTAAAAATATAAGTAGTTTAAGGGTGAAGGAAGACCAACTAGTTTATGTCATTTACAGTGTGTCATGGGAGCACGCGGTCGCTCCGAGGCACGTTTCGCGAATTTCGTTGCCCACGGTTGTCTGATTGGTGGATATTTCTCTGATGTACTATGGGTAATGTAGTTGTTTACCACGAATTCCCCTATCAAACTCGATTTTTAAACAATGAAGTTGAGATAATGCGGACGGATGGCTTCAACAGAAGAATATACCATCGATGAACAACATCCTAGCTCACGGTAGGTCTGTCTTTACATTTTTACAAACTATCGTTGAAAATCAGTTCGTCTATGGGATAAATGAATGGGATTTTTACTTCCGGAACCAGACTGTTGCGACCTGTTTCAGTGACGTCACTTTTCTCCCTCATCCGCCATATCAGTGGAAGGAAACAATGGTGGTGAATGGAAAAACATCAAAAAACGCTTTTGATCCATGCCAAGTCCCAGGAAAGGTGTATACAGGTCTGAGGTCAGCACAAATATTGCCAAATTTGACTTTCGCTGACATTTAAATATATTTTATCCATTATTTATCTCCGTACGCCAAGGGGTATGGTGTGTTACTGGCGAGTACACACGCCCAACGGTACATCACTGTGAACATCTCTCATTCAGAAGTTATGAAGTTTGTGTTGTTTTCTGTTCTGATTTGGTCACAATATTTGAAAACGTCTGTGATAATTCCGGTTGTATGAATATAAGAGCTGCTTTAACTCACTGAAAATACCCAGAAAGCAACCGAGGCATATTAGTGTACAAGACTACTGTTTATATTGAAGTCTGGTGGTGTGAATAAAATCTGTGCTTCATGATCTTATGATGTGTTGTTTATTGACTAACACTAAATAAATACTATATATTCACATTATAGTGTTTTTTTATTTATTACAACGTGTTACAATTATGACATACCTTTATACAGTATGGGTGTTATGAATAACATCGTCCCATGTGCATTCCCAGTTTAATTGTATCCGAATCGATGATGTTATAAATATAATTGACACGTGTACAGATAGTTGACATTTTTAAATAAATGAATAAAAACCCACGAGTGTTTTATAGGTGCTTGATTTTGCAGAAATGAAGCTTTGTCACTTTAAAGATAAAATTTTACTGAAGGAAAAATAAAATTTTGGCTCTGGTAATTAAACAGCAGTATCACCTTTTCAAGATTTATAAACAGAAACAAAAATTTAGCCGGCTTTTGCCGCATATGAAGTTTTGGTCACAAACATGGCACGATCATACAGTGGCGTCACATGAAACGGGTCAATTTGATGTACAAAACAAGCCCAGATGGGACTTGTGATAGAAATCATGTATTTTTCAGAAGCATGTAAGGCACATTTTAATTACCACTGAAGCACGTTAAGTCTTAACTATAACTAGAATGAGATGTTTTTGTCTGGAAGTGCTTTTCATGGCGAGTTCAAAGCTTGACGCGAATCATGAATGCAGCTTCACGATTGCTATAACAATGTGGATAACCACAGTCTACTGGCAGATTAATGTTGTGGAGGATGAGAGTTTTAAGAGATTTAATGCCCATTGCAATGACAATGCAACTTTATGTGTGAACTAGTTCTTTCCATTAGTCAAACTCCCACTTAGACTTTGGGAAACATTTAATGTTACTTGAATTGGTGATATTTTAATGCATTTATGTCTTTAAACTGTGAAAAGTTCATATGGAAATGGTTAAAGCATTATATTGTTACATTTTGTTTTCTTTCTTAAGATGGAATTAAATGCATTTCGACAAGAAAAGAAAAAAAATACAGTTGTGCTCAAAAGTTTGCATACCCTTGGAGAATTGGTAATATATGTACCATTTTTAAAGAAAACATGAGTGAGCAGGCAAAACACATTTATTTTTATGGGATTCATATTCAACTGTAGGTTATAACAGAATGGCACAATCATAAAACAAAACATGGCAACAATGAAAAAAATGAAATGACCCCTGTTCAAAAGTCTGCATACCCTTAGTTCTTAATACTGTGTATTACCCCCTTTAGCATCAATGACAGCGTGCAGTCTTTTGTAATAGTTGTCTATGAGGCCCCAAATTCTTGCAGGTGGTATAGCTGCCCAATCTTGGCAAAATGCCTCCAGGTCATGCAAAGTCTTTGGTCGCACGTTTGAGATCTCCCCAGAGCGGCTCGATGATATTAAGGTCAGGAGACTGTGATGGCCACTCCAGAACCTTCACCTCTTTCTGCTGTAACCACTGGAGGGTCAACTTGGCCTTGTGCTTAGGGTGATTGTCGTGCTGGAAAGTCCAAGAGCGTCCCATGCGCTGCTTTCGTGCAGAAGAATGCAAATTGTCTGCCAGTATTTTCTGATAACATGCGGCATTCATCTTGCCATCAATTTTCACAAGATTCCCCGTGCCTTTAGAGCTCATACACCCCCAAAACATCAGTAAGCCACCACCATGCTTCACAGTGGGGATGGTATTCTTTTCTCTATAGGCCTTGTTGACCCCTCTCCAAACATAGCGCTTATGGTTGTGACCATAAAGCTCTATTTTGGTCTCGTCACTCCAAATTACAGTGTGCCAGAAGCTGCGAGGCGTGTCAAGGTGTTGCCGGGCATGTTGTAACTGGGCTTTTTTGTGGCATTGGCACAGTAAAGGCTTCTTTCTGGCAACTCGACCATGCAGCTCATTTTTGTTAAATTTTGGTTTGTCATATTGTGCTCCTTGAAACAACCACACCATCTTTTTCCAGAGCAGCCTGTATTTCTCCTGAGGTTACCTGTGGGTTTTTCTTTGTATCCCGAACAATTCTTCTGGCAGTTGTGGCTGAAATCTTTCTTGGTCTACCTGATCTTGGCTTGGTATCAAGAGATCCCCAAATTCTCCACTTCTTAATAAGTGATTGAACATAATTACTGACTGACATTTTCAAGGCTTTGGATATCTTTTTATATCCTTTTTCATCTTTATAAAGTTCCGTTACCTTGTTACGCAGGTCTTTTGACAGTTCTTTTCTGCTCCCCATGGCTCAGTATCTAGCCTGCTCAGTGCATCCACATGAGAGCTAACAAACTCATTGACTATTTATACACAGACACTAATTGCAATTTAAAAAGCCACAGGTGTGGGAAATTAACCTTTAATTGACATTTAAACCTGTGTGTGTCACCTTGTGTGTCTGTAACAAGACCAAACATTCAAGGGTATGTAAGCTTTTGATCAGGGCCATTTGGGTGATTTCTGTTATCATTATGATTTAAAAAGGAGCCAAACAACTATGTGATAATAAAAAGCTTCATATCATCACTGTCCTTAAATACAGTTTTCATATTTTTAAAATCAATGCCAAAAATCACAATTTCTGCCAGAGCATGCAAACTTTTGAGCACAACTGTATATATATATATATATATATATATATAGTGTCCAATTTCAGCACTTTAAAAATCTGCGATCAATTGCGATTAACTTCAAAAAATTATGCGATTAATCATGATTAAAAAAAAAAAGTATCGACTGACAGCACACATAAAAAAAATACATAGTAAAAAACTGCCTTTTTTTATTTTTTTAGCTAATTAAACATTAGTGAGATGAGCATAACCAGAAATATTTATATTTAATATGGGAATTTCCATGACTTTTCTTGGCCTGGAAATCACTGGTTTAAAATTACCCAATACCTCCAGGTTTTTCATGACCAACTCTGAATATTTCTAACACATTACTGAAGCTGATGTTCATTGTCAAATACTTAGCTATATTTATAAGCAACTAACTAAAATGAGCACAGAACATTGTTGAGTGACAAAATCAATGTCATGTGTACAGATAAAGACCAAAGCTAGAAAACTTCTTGACGATTTTAAGTCTTTGTGGTGATTCTGATCTTGCTGATAAATATCAACATATTATGTTTTAATGCAATGTGGAAAGCTTATGAGCCAACGTAAATTCCTCTCAAAGAAAACTCAAGCACATAACTCACTGAGAAATGCATCCGGAAAAATTAGGTCAGAGCAGGTAAAACACATATGTAAATCCAAATTAATTTATTGGAAATATACAAATCACTAATCACGAAACAGATTTTAATGAGAGAATTACATGTACTACCACTTTGTACAAAAAGAAAAACTACACATAAAATCATGGAACCAATCCAGACATCTGTATGCTTCAGCATTATATGTCATTCTTCAATAAAATTAACTAACAGTCAGCTACAAAAAAATAAAAACTTTCCCTCCAACCAAGGCAACACTAAAATCCTTAGAGAAATCCACACACACTCCAGTCGGACTCCAAACTGTCTTGAAAATGTGTGACAGGCTGGGAAACATATCGAAGGCAAATAAAGAAGAATCAACGTCGCCGTCTGTCAGGGCTCCTGCTGCGCCTTCTTCCACCCCTAAAGAAAATAACATTGCCCCATTAGTCATATTTTGTAAGCACCTGTACCATTATCAACTGCCTTAGAAGACAAATCTCCGCTACAAATAAAGTTTGTGTGAGCGAATGACACAGACAGAGTATATAAATCCAGTTTAACAGGATCAGACACAAAGTTACCTCCTCTTGCTCTTAGGGGGTCCTCTTACAAAGCCCCAGTCAACACTGATTGGTTGCCCCATAAGTTCTTGACAATTTAGCCCTTCCATCGCTGCCTGAGCTTCTTTGTATGTCTCATACTCCACCAGTGCATAGCCCTATAAAAAAACACAGTGTCATTAAATGCCAAGATAATGTTTCAAACAAGTAAGAACTCGTAAAACGGATGCTTCGCAATCGAGTTGCCTGGTTCCAGAAGACTCACAAACGAAACACATTAATGCATTATAATTTTTGTCAGCTTGCAAATGTAAACAATGTATAAGTGACACTCCAAAACAAAATGTGGTTTATGTCCCTTCATATAGCGACTATTGCAGCAGTATGCTAAGCTAAGTGAAATCTCCCTTGACATGGAAAATTATGTTTTCAACATTGTTACTTACAATGGTTGAAATGCCTGCCTCAGCACAATGCAATGTTGTCAAAAGGAACTTACAATTGTAATTCAACCCTTTTTGAACCAAATTAAGTGTTTTCGAAGAGTCCTTTTTCTCTTTAAAACACTCCCATCTGGTGGACAAACACTAAGGTGTAGCTCTGTTTTTGCTTACCACTAGTCTCTAGGTTGGGCACTATATTAAAAGCTTATTTAATAAAGATTTTTGGGGCAATATTTAAGCAATATCTCAAAAATTGAAATTATTTGAATGCACTTTTCATTTAGCTCTTAAGTTTCTTAACTATTATATTGCAGGGTTCGTGCAGCTTTTTAAGGGTGAAATTCAAGCACTTTTCTAGCATTTTCAAGGTATCGTAATCATCTTTTTCCAAGCACCTCAAACCTTTAAATACTATCCAATTCTATATGTTACTTCACAAAAATGCAATGATAAAAAGCATCCTCTGTGATTTCAAACATTGCCCAATCTATAAAAATGAAAGTTTTAAGAATTCCTATAAACCCACAGACAGCTAGGACTGGAATATGATTACAATCAAAGTCTTATATTAACACACAGATACAGTTGGAAACACTGGTTATCTATAGGACGTGAATTACCATAGGGAAAAACAAATCCTGGTTACTGTACTTATTTATTTCCATGTGGAAAATTAAAATAAATATCATATAGATTTAGCTATTTATAAAGAAAGTTTGTGTGGGTGTTTTTTTGTTTTGTTTTTTCACTTCAAATAAAAGCAAAAATTCTACAATTGATATTTTATCCCCAGCTATTTGAATAAAGGCTAAAAGAAGACTGCTTTGAGTTATTCGGTGACAAGATACGGGATGCATGTGGAATCTCACCTCATGCACATCTGCAGCAGAATTTAGTATACACACACCAGTATAAGATGTGACTGCAATTATCAGACTGATTTGAAGAATATTATGTTATTATGAATATTATGAGTGATTTCAGCTGTTCTGACAGCTAAAATATGTATACATATGTATAAATGTATATACCCAGGCTGGGGAACACATTCAACGAGGCCTTTGAAAATGTAACACTGCTTTTTCAAACAGGGTTTCTGCAAGTTTAAATAATCAAGTCATGTTTTCCACTCAAGTTCATGGAAGAATAATATTCATCATTAATGATTTGTGTTTTTCATATTAAAATTGGTAAATGGGGGGGCCTGGGTAGCTCAGCATGTAAAGAAGCTGACTACCACACCTGGAGTCGCAAGTTCAAATCCAGGGCATGCCGAGTGACTCCAGTCAGGCTTCCTAAGCAACCAACTGGCCCGGTTGCTAGGGTGGGTACAGTCACGTTGGGTTAACCTCCTCGTGGTTGCTATAATGTGGTTCTCGCTCTCAGTGGGGTGTGTGGGGAGTTGTGCGTGGATGCTGCAGAGAATAGCGTGATGCCTCCACACACGCTAGGTCTCTGCGGTAACGCGCTCAAGCCACGTGATAAGATGTGCGGATTGACAGTCTCAGACATGGAGGCAACTGAGATTCGTCCTCCACCACCCGGATTGAGTCAATACGCCTCCACAAGGACTTAGAGCACACTGGGAATTGGGCATTCCAAATTGGGGAGAAAAATCCAAGAAAAAAAAAACATTAATAAATAGCAGATGAATAAACAGCAATATTTACCAACAAATTATACTAAATTAATGTAAAATGTCATGCAGGGACATCTGCAATAACTTAAGGGATTTCATAAGCAAACTGTAATATAATAATGTAATATTAAATTATTATTATTATTATTATTGAATGCGTCCATTTTTTTGTAGTACAACAGTAATATGTCGTAATTTCATAACATTCACATTGCATTGTTACTATTAAACCCTCAAGCCTTTTTTACTGAAGACATTTGTATTTTTTGCTTATTTTTTTAAAACATGCTCCTTATTTACAATGTGGTGAAATGCCACCTCCTCTTCCGCGCCCCAGTGTCACATTATCATAAGAATGTTTTAAATTACATGAAAACAAAGTGATGTCATAGCACATTGTGTTCTTAAGGCACATAATAAGAAAAACGCAATGCGCACTAATAGCGAACCAAACTCAAAGTCGGAGCACTCTCGAGACGGATGGAGTTTGTGTGGGCCGTTCGCTATTTGTGAGCCGCTGAGACAGTTGAAAACAGTGGCTTTGCTTGGACCAGATTAATTCAGACTTTAAATACATTTATTTAATAAAATTGCAGCCTTTTTGGGGTGGGGGGGTGGGTGGGGGTTAATAAATCACACTGTGCCATATTGTGATTTCGATCATATTTTGATTAATTAAGCCCTAGATTTAATATATTTAATTTATCACATACATTGACTTTCTGCCCTCCTGAAGTATTCATGCGATACTAATTATATTATTGATTGTAAATTATTCCAAAGTAAATTCAAGTTTTAACAAAATCTTTGTCTCAGCGTATACCTTCAGAATGGCTTAGTGCCAACATCCATTGATATCTTTTTTTTTCTTTGCACACTTCCCTTGTTGTTGATCATTCCTCCTCATAGTAATATTTTATGTCTCCTCTTCCATCCAGCTGTCATTGAAATGGCACTCTGGCATGTTGATGGAAGCAGGAGATGCAAGTATAATTTCTTTGGTGCCAATCTACCACAGTGGAAACGTGCAGGACTTCAGTGTGCGCGCGACATCAAAACAAGATGCGACACGGCGCACTTGCGCTCCCACGCTTACCACAAACATAACTGTATAATATCTATTACAAATTCATAATAATTTTAGATCTTTTTGTCAACAACTTAAGGAAAAAATCAAGCATTTTCAAGGGACATATTGAAAATTCAAGCATATTTCAAACCTTGAAAACCTAACTGGGAAAATAAAGCATTTTCACAACTTTCAAGTCTCTGTACAAACCCTGATATTAATTTAACAACTCTTCATTTTCTCACTGCTTCAAAGGAAAGAAAATTCTCTCATTCACCCACTTTCAACAAAAAGATTTTTAGCAGAATATCACAGCTCTGTTGGTCCATACAATGCAAGTGAATGGTGACCAAAACTTTGAAGCTCCATTAAGCAAATAAAAGTAATCCAAACGACTCCGGTGTTTTAATTTAGGGTCTCTCAACCACTGGGCCTGGGTTGCAACATCTTTTCTGTCATGAGTACAAATTACCAATTAGAAAGATAGAACTGTATACACCGATTAGCCATAACATTAAAACCACTTGCCTAATATTGTGTACGTCCCCCCTGTGCTGCCAAAACAGCGCCAACCCGCATCTAGTATTCTGGCACCAATGATTATCCATGCGATTATCTAATCAGCCAATCGTGTGGCAGCAGTGCATAAAATCATGCAGATACGGGTCAGGAGCTTCAGTTAACATCGTTCCATCAACCATCAGAATGGAGAAAAAAATTTGATCTCAGTGATATGGACCATGGCATGATTGTTGGTGCCAGATGGGCTGGTTTGAATATTTCTGTAACTGCTGATCTCCTGGGATTTTCACACACAACAGTCTCTAGAATTTACTCCGAATGGTGCCAAAAACAAAAAACATCCAGTGAGTGGCAGTTCTGTGGACAGAAATGCCTTGATGAGAGAGGTCAAAAGAGAATGGCCAGACTGGTTCGAACTGACAAAAGTCTACAGTAACTCAGATAACCACTCTGTACAATTGTGGTGAGAAGAATAGCATCTCAGAATGCTATTCTGGGATGTGGGTTGGCAGACCTACATAATATTAGTTTTAATGTTGTGGCTGATCAGTGTATTTGCATTGTTTGGGGCAATAGTGACCTCTATTGTCAAATCATGTTAGTATCTCCATGTTTTATGTAAATGACCCAAGTAACAGTCTGTTGTTCTCTGACATTAATTATTAGCTGTCCAATCACAATAATCCATCAATGCTATGAATCGTTCTTTTTGGACAAGGTCTCTTTACATAGCATTGCATGCGCTAGCTCCATGCATTACCAAGCTAGTCCGAATGCAATCCAATCTCTGGACATCATTTCAGAGTGGCAGTCCCAAGTGTCACATTAACGGGAATAAAAAACAAAAACGTTTTTCTTCATAGTGTGTTTCATGACCGTAAATGTCATGTAAAACACTAAACATTACTCAGGCTAAAAATATTGGGCCATAGATTAGGCTGCTATATTAAGCATATAAAAATAACTAGATTATTTTAAAGGAATGTTCCGGGTTCAATACAAGTTAAGCTCATTCGAAAGTATTTCTGTAATAATGTTGATTACCACAAAAATAAAACAGTAAGAATTTAGAATCAACGGTTAAAAACTGTGAAATGCTGTAATTACGTGGCAAAAATATTATAATGTATAATTATTAGAGTTATTCAGAAGATTTTGTAAGACTTGATGTGAAAAACTCTTGTGCATGTGTGGGTACTGGAGCTGTTGCTATGGTTACGGACAGTGGCAGCATGGTGCTTGAAGGCCAGGTGTCGTGGGCCGAACATGAACTTTCAATTCACATGAAACTGGGGCCACACACAAACTCCAAAATATAACAGAGGAATTAGATCTAGCAGACTCATATCCACCAAAAAAAGTGTCTGTTTGGGAGCATTTAAATGACTGACTGAACACGACGGGAGTAAAACATGCAGAGAGAAGTCATAGAAAGATAAACAGTTTACAAATGGGACAGGATGCTCCACTAGTCATCCAACAACAAACTACAAAGCTTAATTTTTTGAGGTGGTGATTTAATGTGATGAATTAAAAGATGCAATTTTGTAACGTTTAAGCATGCTGACAACGTGCAGTGCATTGCATGTTGTTAATACCAGCAAGTAAACTTTGAAAAGTTGTGTTTTGAATCGTCCTCATTATTTTAAGCACTGCTTGTGTATATTCACCACATTCAACAATAAATGTAAATTTTAGTCATTATCCAACTTTAAATTGCCTGCTGCAAGCAATGTTCCCCATATTATGCATAGTCTAAACTAAAGGTTTATTTGTGAGATGCTGTGGACCGTATTTTTATAGTCTGTTGCCGATTCTTCATGTTGGGGTGTCTGACAGACAACGGACTGCTTTAATAAACTGTTGCCGAAGAAAAAACAGTTGGAAGCCATGAAATACATGTTGCACACCAACAATAATCTTACATGTACACTTTTGAAGCACTCCGGTTACATTAGCACATCACTGAGCTCGGGATGCGCATAAGCAGTGTTGTGCCCTAGATTGGAGCATCTCTAATTGTTTAGGCTACCTCCTATTTATTTTTCGTGTATTTATCAGTTTTCCTTTTATAGGGCAGCCCATAGCGCCAACATATCCCCCAGAAATACATCTACCAAGACGTTCAATTGTGATGTGATATGCATTTTTTTGCATCAGTGCCAATTAGCAAATAATCGTAAAATCTTACATCATTTAAAGGTCTGGTAAAAAAAAACTTTTTATAAAATGTGCAATACATCAAGTAGAATTAAAAATCTGCAGACTAACCTTAAGGTAACCTGTTCTTCTGTCCAAATTCAAATGCAAGTTTTTGATTTCTCCAAACTCTGCAAACTTGTCATGGACATCCTCTTCAGTCGCCTCCTCATGTACACCAGTCACAAAAAGAATCCATCCTTCAACAGCTGCAATGACATCACAGCATGCAATTAAAGACAGCTTTTCAGATTGGAGGTGAAATGTTAGTCAGATGTTATTTCAGAAGGTATTCACAGACTCTTAAGCATGCCACAACATTACACTTACATCTCTGTGGTCCAGGCTCATCTCCATCTTGCTCTACGGTGTCATAGTCCTCTCTGACTCTAGATCTCGCTCCCTCCTCTGTGGAGGAAAAAAAAGCAGCAAACATCATAAACTCATGATTCATAAAACTATGGAAAACAAGAGCGAGGAACACTGGAGAGGTGACTTACCTGATCCAAACCCACGACCCTTTCTCTTCTTGGCTTTCTCTTTTAGCTTGTGAATGCTCTCTGTAAACACAAAGTGAACAGTAAAGAAAGTAAGCATTACAGTGCATTAGAATTACAAGCAAAACCCTTGTGGATTTACTCATACCGAAAGTTGCAACATCATAAATCAGTACAAATTGACACAGGCGTGTTTGTAACTCACACTGATATCAGGGAAAATAACATTGTAGCTACAAATCTGAGCAAATGAGCACTAAACAACACAAAGCATTATCTTTTCGGTGTTAAAAACAAAACAAGATAGATATAATTTTACAAAAGGCTAAAACGCGCGAGTTGTTTGGATAAGCTCGCGATTAGCACGCGTGCTAACAGCAACGGGCCTACCGTATATAAAAAATAAAAACAGAACATTTTACACATTTACAAATCGAAAACATGAGTGATTATATCAAATCAAACAAACAGATTTGCAGAATTTTAATAGAAATGACAAGTGTACCGTCACCATCCTCGTCCATAGGAAAGTCTTCACCTCCCGCTTCATGAAGATCCAACACGTCCGCCATGATGCCTGTGCGTGAATGAAGCTGTGTCTCGTTTGGAAGGCTGCATGCTAGGTAGGTCGCGTCCTTTGAAGGCTGCAGTATTCCGAGCGTCCTCCTTTAAACAAGCCTAATTTAAACGAGACAACCTTCGTAGGACAAACGGAAACAGAACGTAACGTGGTTGCTATGACAGTAAGCCACTCTTTAACAAGCGCGAGCGCTTTGAGTAAGAAGGGAACAAAGTCCCTCTGGAAGGGAATGTATGAGGTACATTTTAGGAGAGTTATATTGATGTAAAGAAAAAAGAGAATAGATTTTACAGGTGCACTTTAAGTCTATAATACTTTATTTTAATCATATATTACTATAATTATACATATTATATACTCTACACCCGTCTACTGAGGTACTTCAACTTGGGAATTAACATCACTTGCATTTGAACATAATATTTCGAGAAAATTGGCGTCATTTTATTTAGACAAATGATGTTCATGTGGCTCCGAGCATGCCCAGAACGTCCAGTGCCATGCTGCCTCTTCTTCGTTTCTTTGCGTCAACTGCTGCTTGAGTATTTGGCCATCTACTGTTTTGGAAGAAATTGGAGGAAGGACAGGAAACTTCTATGGCATATGCATTTGATTGGCTTAAAAATAATATTTGGGCTGTTGTCCATTTAGTGGATGAGAATGGTCATTTGTTAGCTTATAGAGATTTTTGTACCGCATACAATTTCTATTGCGAACATAAGCATTTAAACATAAGCTAAAAAGATGGTGCCACAGATGGCTGCTTCGGTGTGGAGCTCTCTAGCATTTTTGTTAATTTTGTTTGTTTGTCATGTTTTTTGTCACTCTTTCCCGATCAGTTTCACCAGGGATGAACTGCTGAATATTCGGTAGAGCATACCTGATAATTTTTTTACCTGTGTTTGATTATTCAGACGTTTTATTAGACATCTTAGTTGGAGGTGCAGCGGTGCTCTACAAGCCATCCAAAAGATGCCTGCGAGGGAAGCGAGCTGGCGCGCATGTGAAGCTTTGTCAATGTGGCTTTAGGACTCCGCTGCAAGTATTCATCTGCTGAATGTCCGCTTCCTCAGCAACAAAACGGATGAACTGCTTCTACTCACTCAAACAAATAGGGACTTTTCTAACTCCACTGCTGTGTGTTTCACGGAAACCTGGCTGAGTGAAGCCATCCCGAACAGCGCGTTACATCTGCTGGGCTTTCAGCTGTTCAGAGCGGACCGCATCGCAGAGGTATCGGGGGAAACGAGAGGCGGTGGAACATGCTTTTACATCAATGAAAGTTGGTGTACAGATGTAACAGCGTTGAAGAAGATGTGCTGTCCTAATTTAGAGGTGCTCTTCATCAACTTTAAACCTTTCTACTCACCACGTTAGTTTTCCTCTTTTTTCTGGTATGTGTTTATATCCTGCCACAAGCATGCGTGAACGCAGCACTGCAACAGCTGAATGATCACATCATAAACACAGAGCAACAACTCCCAGACTCTCTTATCATTATTTTGGGAGACTTTAATAAAGCTAACCTCACCCGTGAACTGCCAAAATACAAACAACGCATCACATGCCCCACCAGAGAAAGAAATATATTGGACTACTGCTACACCACTGTAAAGGATCGCTCTGTCCCACGTGCAGCTTTAGGACTCTCAGATCACTGTCTGGTTCATCTTCTCCCAACCTACAAGCAGAAACTAAAAACAGCTAAGCCTGTTGTAAGGACTGTAAAGTGATGGACCAATGAAGCAGAGCTGGAAGTACAAGCCTGCTTTGACTGCACTGATTGGAGTATTTTTGAGGCTGCAGCCACAGACCTGGACGAGCTCACAGATACTGTGACATCATATATCAGTTTCTGTGAAGATATGTGCATCCCTACTAGGACATTTGTAATAATAATAATAATACATTTTATTTATAGGCGCTTTTCATGACCCTCAAGTTCACCTTACAAACAGAACACAAAAAAGTAATCCTTAATTTTTTAATTAATGGACATAACTCATGGACATTTTTATCATTCAGTAATGATAAACCATGGTTTACAGGAAAACTCAAACAGCTTCGTCATTCCAAAGAGGATGCTTACAGAAGTGGGGATAAAACATTATACAACCAGGCCAGGAACACACTTACTAAGGAAATCAGAGTGGCTAAAAGAAGCTACTCTGAAAAGCTGAAAAAACAGTTTTCAGCCAACGATCCTGCATCTGTCTGGAAAGGCCTAAAAAGCACCACCAAGTACAAGACACATCCCCCTCGCTCTGTAGAGAGTCAACTAATGGCTGATGAACTGAATGTGTTTTACTGCAGATTTGAAAAGCCTAGTCTCACACCCCTCCCCTGCTCTGATCTTCACTTCACACACACACCAACACCTCCTGGAACCCCGCCCCCCCCCTCCCCCTCCTGCTACTCAATCTGCATTTATGATCTGTGAGGAGGATGTGTGCCGGGTCTTTCGGAAACAAAAGACTAGGAAGGCTTCAGGCCCAGACGGTGTTTCATCTGCCTGTCTGAAAGTCTGCACTGACCAACTGACCCCCATCTTCACAGAGATCTTCAATAGATCACTGGAGCAGTGTGAGCTTCAAACATTCCACCATCATTCCAGTCCCCAAAAAACCCAAAATCACAGGACTTAATGACTGTCACTCTCATGTCTTTGTTCATGAAGTCGTTTGAGAGAATGGTTTTGGCTGAAGGACATCACTGGACACCTGCTGGACCCCCTTCAGTTTGCTTACCAAGCAAACAGGTCTGTGGATGATGCTGTCAATATGGGACTGCATTATATCCTGCAACACCTCGACAGACCTGGAACTTATGCAAGGATCCTATTTGTGGACTTCAGTTCAGCCTTCAATACTATCATGCCTGATCTTCTCTCAACCAAACTGACCCAGCTTTCCATGCCCACCCCAATCTGTCAATGGATCACCAGCTTTCTGACAGTTAGGCAGCAGCTAGTGAGACTGGGGAAACTCACATCTGGGACCCTCACTATTAGCACTAGTGCTCCTCAGGGATGCATTCTCTCTCCATTGCTCTTCTCCCTGTACACGAATGACTGCACTGCAAAAGACCCCACTGTCAAGCTCCTGAAGTTTGCAGATGACACCACGGTCATCGGCATCATCCGCAAAGGTAACGAGTCTGCATACATATGGGAGATTGAACAGCTGGCTTTCTGGTGCGGTCACAAAAACCTGGAGCTGAACACGCTCAAAACATTGGAGATGATAGTGGACTTCAGGAGAAATAAATAATTCAAAATCCTCGGGCTCTGGAGACATTAAAAGACAGTTACGTGTTCAAGCTGATACCCCTGACAAGGCCGCAGACCAGGGACTCTGTTTGGATGGTGCGGCGGGAGATATTCAGCGTCAAATGTCGAGCATGTCGGCAATGCTGGTGAAGGTCGTTGCGGACTCGGAGGATCTTGCTGTAATACGTCGATTGATCACTGCCATGGAGACAAAATTCTCTGAGTTGGTAACAAAAATGGGGGACGTCGAGAAACGGATCGATTATCTGGAGTCATCGAAGAGGGAATTAGATGCTAACCCGCTAGCGACCAAGGCAGATTTGCAGCGCATCTGGGAAAAGTCAGAAGACCTTGAGAATTGTAGTTGGTGAAACAACGTCTGGATTGTTGGAATTCCTGATAATAAAGAAGGCCGAGATATGGTGAAATTCCTAGACGAGCTCTTCCCGAGTCTGCTCGACATAACAGGCCATAAGCTGGAAATCGAGTGAGCTCACAGGGTGAGCTCACTCGGAGATCCGCAGAGGGAGACAGGCCCCGATCAATTCTGGCCAAATTTCTGAGATCATCCGATAAAGATCTCATGTTACGCGAGGCAAGGAGCAAAGGAAGTCTTTCTTGGAAGAACCACAACATTTTCTTGTTCCCAGACTTTGCGAATTCGACAAGAGAGAAATGTGATCGATTCAGGGAATGCAAGAAACTCTTATATCAATGGAAGGTCGCTTTTGCACTGATGTTTCCGGCCAAGTTGAGAATAGATACTAAGGATGGCCGCAAAATATTTACATACCCACCTCAAGCATTGTCCTTCATAAAGTCAATGGAATGAGTAGGTCATGGTGTGATTCTCACATTGCAGCAAGTGAGCCTGACTCACTGAACATTCACTTGACCATCCGAGGAAGCTGGGCGCCTTTTTTGTTTCTTTTTCTGCTGGTTCCGCCTAGCAGCTAGAGTTTGTTTTGTGGAATAACACTCCAAGAAACTTTTTAATAGTGGGGGTTTAATGTTAAATGTGATTCGTTATATATATGTTGTGGTTTTTTCTTTGTGTTAAGTCTATGAATCAATAAAAATGTTAATTGAAAAAATAAATAAATAACTGTACATAACCCTACCTGTACATACATTACCACTTGCACATGTACATACACCATTCTGTTATATGTCCTATTATTTGTATGTCTATTTATACTCTTACCTTGTTTTATATTCTGTGTCTCATTGTAATATTCTGTGTGCACTTGTTTCTCCAATCACCAAAAAAAAAAAAAAAAAAAATTGTGTACGTGAGAACACTTGGCAATAAAGATCATTCTGATTCTGATTTTGACTGTGTTTCCAATGCCAAATAGCTTGTTGTAGGCTAGTCAGAGACAAGGATGAGACCAAGATTCATGTGAGCTTTTTTAGAGATTTACGGAGATGTATACAGCATAGCCGTGACAACTTAGTGATTGTGAACACAAGCTTTATACCCATGATGAGAAACCTGGAGAAGAGAAGCAAATCTAATAGAGATAACAATTTCATTTTGCCACAGAACATTCCATGAGACCCCCTACACACAGACAACCCACATACATAGATATAATAGTAGATACAGAAATAGCAATTGGTGCTGTGTATGTTGTGGGAAATAGACAGAAGAACAAAAACATTATTCATTCATTATTCATCCAGCATTTGTTCCAGAAGCTTCTATCAGTTCCTGTCCTCCCCTCCGCCTGCCCAGAATCTGGGACACAGGTGGCCCTCTGAGGGAAAAGTGAA
The DNA here is from genome assembly GCF_019703515.2 of Myxocyprinus asiaticus. Taxonomy (NCBI): domain Eukaryota; kingdom Metazoa; phylum Chordata; class Actinopteri; order Cypriniformes; family Catostomidae; genus Myxocyprinus; species Myxocyprinus asiaticus. The sequence goes on from NC_059359.1 coordinate 7,051,914, forward strand.
ACAGAGGACTAACAGAAACACTGATTGTTGCAGACTCTCCCATTCGTAACATTTGTAATACCTGACTTAGGTCTCCCGTTGTCGAACTGAGAACCAGCAGGATGTCTGGTCCAAGATTCAAGGTAGAGCTTGGTGTTTTGTCCATAGGAAACCCAGGTATATGGTCCGCCTCCTCCGGCCTCGGTCTCAACAAGGCCAGTAAGGATGGGTTGTTCCAGTCATAGGAGAAGCTCAGGACAGGCCCTTCGGTCTCACTGGACAATCCTGATGTTTTGGGTATGGACAATGTCCGGGCCTCTTTGTTGGAAGTTCGCTATGCGGGATTTGTAGACATTCTCAGAAAAGTTAATGAACCTTAGGACTTCAGTCTTCAAAGTACCAACGGTAGCATCACATCGTCCATCAAGACTTCCAGGAGATGTGTCTAGGCTCGAGTCCATCATGGGGATCGATGGCTGTTCGTGCTGTCCCACTTCTGACACCAGCTGTTGTAAGCTAGTCAGAGACAATGAAGGGACCAAGATTCGTGTGAGCTTTTATTGATACAGGTATTTACGGAGATGCACACAGCTTAGCCAGGTCTAGGCATGAGAGGAAACATATTGTGATTGTGAAGACAGGCTTTATACCCACGAAACCCCTGGAAAAGAGAAGCAAAGAGAGATAAAAGTTTAATTTAGCCACAGAACATTCCATGAGACTTCCTACACACAGACAACCCACATACATAGAGATAACAGTAGAAGCAGAAATAGCAATTGCTTTGTATTTTGTTTGAAACAGATAGAAGAACAAAAACATTATTCATTCAAAGACATCTCTGGAGCTACAGCACACAGCCTTTTTCTAGAAGCTTCCAGAAGCTTAAATAAATCCCTTTCCTCGCCTTAGCCTGCTCAGAGTCAGGTACACAGGTGTCCTTCTGAGGAAAAAGTGAAACAGAGGACTAACAAAAAAAAAAAAAAACTGATTGTTGCAGACTGTCCAATTACAGAGCTGTTCATGTTGTAGTACTAAAACCTGTAAGAGAATGAGCATTTTCTAGCTATGGGTTCCTTCGGGATTATCCAATGGGTTTTTATAATGGGCGTTTTAGATTTATGAGTAAAATAAAGTCTGTTAAGTATTACTTGAAGATACTTTAACGTTCTGTTCTACAACATAAATTACATGCAATCATACCCCAAATGTAAATTTTTAAGCCGCCATGCTTTTTTTTTTTTTTTTTTTTTTAAAAGGCGTGTTGCTAACAAGTTTCTAAAAAAGGACTATGCCGGTTTTCAGTTTCGTCAGGCACATACACTTACAAGCTTGTGGTAGTTGTAGTCCTTATTAAGCAACTTGTTAGCGACATACAGTACTGTGCTAAAGTTTTAGGCCCTTTAGAAAAATGTTGCATAGTGAGGATGTCTTAAAAAATAATGCCATAAATAGTTTTCATTTATCAATTAATGTCATACAAAATCTAGTAAACATAAAGCTTAATCAATATTTGCAAAAGTACTCCTAGGTACACATGGACGCAGTTTTTCTTGGTTGTTGGCAGATAAGATGTTCCAAGCTTCTTGGAGAATTTGCAGAATTTCGTCTATCTATTTAGATCACAATTGCTTCTGTCTATTCATGTAATCCCAGACTGACTCAATGTTCAGTGGGGGGGGGGTTTGTGAGGGCCATGCCATCGGTGGCAGGGCTTCCTCTTCTATTCTGTTATATTCTATTTGCAAAAAGAATGTTTGGAAGTCTAAAATGTATATTTCCTATTGTCACATTAAAGCTGAAGATATAAATAACCATCTTAAGACAAATGTTTTTGTGAAACATCTTTTGTGCCAGGTTTTTGCAAAGTACTGTTTGTTTTTTAAAAACATGGCTGCTTCAGAATTCATGTTTGAGGCATGACTGTGTGTAATTTATTTTCTAGAACAAAACGTCCAGGTATCTTCAAGTAATATTTAACACAGACCTTATTTTACTCTTAAATCCAAAACTGCTGTTATGAAAACCCATAGGAAACAGAGGGAACTCTGGCAAATTAGCCTTCCAGGTTCGCCTACAAATTGATGTCACAGCTGAACATCTTTATTCCAAAATGTTTTCTTTCTTTAGTACAGAACAGTGGTGTAACCATCTCTCATCACTTCTATTTTATGGCAAATGACTAATAACACACATACTGTAAAAGACTCTCTTACCACGACCTACTGGCGGCCTGCAGAAAGGGTCACTGGACAAAAAGTTTTTACGTTTTTTTTGTAAACAAATTTGAACAAATGTTTTTTGTTAACGGATTCAAAAGAATCGCTTGGAAGAATAAAAAAACAAAAACAAAACAAAACACCACGAGTTGTAATGATCATGCAGAAATGCTCCCTAATAAGCTTATTCACTCCTGCTTTAATCCTGTACTGTTCTATGCTATACTTCCGTATCAGAATATAATTTTACACATTTATTAGAAGCCATTTGTGCAAAACATTGCGAACACTTCAGATTTCCAGTTGCCTCCAAAGCAAACTCACTTTAAGATACCTAATAATTTGTTTACATCTAGCAATTTTTTAATGTTTCTTCTTTTTATATCCTTTTTGTCAACAAAACCTTTTGTCGGGAGATAACATAAGGCATTGCATGAGGCACAATTTAGTATTTGCCATTTTATATATGCCTATATATATTTCTTTCCCAGGAACTTTTAACTATAACTACTGTATGATATCTATACTACTATTTTTTGTGCATTTGATAAATTAACTTTAATTTGATTTTAATTTGATCTTAAAAACCAAACCTGCCTCAAAAATATTCCTGTGCAAATACCCTTTGAGAAGACCAGCTTTGGAAAAGACGTTAAATATGTTTTTAAACTCTAATGGAAACTACCTGTAATGTATGCACAAACAGTATTCATGGTATTATTTTATAAATCTACTTACTCTTAATTGTATGGAAATCTCACCAAACACCCTTACATATTCAGGTATTTAGAGACCCAGCATTTACTGTATATCTATCACAAATGGATCTACAAATTGTCCAGATAGTGTAAAATTTTCCAAATATTTTCAAGACAATTAATAATAGAATTAAATATATTTTGATGTTTTATTTTTCATACATCAAAGAGATAATGCAAAAAATCAGGATAAATCAAGAAACTGATTCATTACTTCATTACTACATATCGAAACGTACATAATTTCCATATACACCCAAATAACAATAGCCAAATCATTCTGTTCATGTGCTACACTTGCTATAGTTTACTTCCACATTTCTTCTTTGTCAAATACCAATGTCAATTGTAAATCAAGTCAGTTACTGAAACAACAGCGCCACTTTGAATAAGAAATAGCACATATTATATGTATGTGTACGTGCATATGTAATACTGATAATTCACCATCACTGTGCAGAAAATCAACATTATATAGGCTAGTTGTCAAACAAATAAATAGATATAATCTGATAGTAAACTTATTTAGATATGAAATCATAAAAATATAATTTATGGAAGTGCATACCTAGTGTCTCTAATGACCCTATACACTTTTGGTAATAAAGCCATAATCATTTTATTTTATTTTTTTTATTTACACTATTTATAAGAGAGAGGTTGAGGAATAATAGAGAGATGTGGACATAACTTAAAAAAACAAAACAAAAAAACTGGATGAGGTACAGGGGGTGGAATGAGGTCCTGGGTCACTAACGACCCCAGGTATGCGTTTAAGGGTTAAACAGTCCACTTTACACTTGTTAATACAGAGTGTAAAGTCCAGAGCTTGCTCCTTATGTTGTACTCTAATAATCCCTTAATTAGACAAAGAGGGGCTAGATAACCAGGAAGGCCTGATCACAGATAGTTTCCCAGTAGATAAACCCAATCAGTTTGTGATAGAATAATGGCTGAGCTTGCTGGTGTTGACGTGTAACTGCCATGTAGCCACATTGTCCCCTCCTGTCAAAGCATATACTCTACTACTCTACAGTATGTGCACAAAAAAAAAACAAAAAAAAAAACGTTACATTACCTCAGCGGTAAAAATAAAATTCTCATTATGTGTTCATTCATGGTATCAGGAGAAGCCTGATATCTTATTCTTTTTTATTGGATATTTAAATCAAGATATATTAGTTGGTAACATATACATGTCATCACTTAAATGTGATGAAGTCATCAGGTGATGAACTTTGAATCAATCACTTCAGTGTCAGGTAAAGCCTAAAGGTTCAGTCTATAGAGATGATTTCATCAGCACAGTTCTCCCTTTGAACTCTTTGTCCCGGGACTATAAAAACCCATTGTTCCTTGGAGAACACACCATCAGGTCTAAGAACCAGAAGACTAAAGGTAAGTCTGCAGCTACATTATTCCTATGGAAATCCTGATCTCTGCTGTTGGAAAAATCTGTTTTGTTCCAAAACTGATTAAAAAATGTTTACTGCACTTATGAACAAGAGATGAATCATAACCTGAAAAATAATTGTTGTCTTTGTCTGCAGAGGAAAGTCTCACCCAATCTGCAACCATGAAATTCTCCCTCATTGCCATCCTTGTTGTTGCCCTGGCCATTGGTAAGACTTTGAAACATATGAACTTCTGAGCTCTTAAGAAATTTGGTAACATTCTGTTTTTAATTTGTAAAATACTTAACATAACAAAGGATTGTAGAAAATGAATTATCCAGCCATTGAATATTTAGTTTGATTGAGGTTGAATGGGTGAGAGTAATGCTCCTGCTTGTATTATTCTCACTTAGGATAAAAGTGTCTGCTAAATTAATATATTTAATCCTATTTAAGATAGTAATAAGACTGTTCTGATCAAACATCTTTGCTTGTGTTTCAGGCTCTGAGTCAGTGTCTCTGGTTAAGAGAGAGACTCCTGCTGAGCTTGACAAGATCGCAAAATACTTCCAGGACCTCGTGGACACTCTTAAAAACGTTGAGGCCCCTGAGATGGCCAACAAGGCCAAGTAAGTCCACGAGCTTCATCATTCTGCTGTGTGGTCGAATCTCAAGTAAACTGTGTACTTAAAAGATGTTAACAACGAACACAGTTATTATTCATTTTTATCAATGTTGATTAATTCTGTTTGTTCTGTGTCATAGGGCTTACTTTGAGGAGAGCAAAGCCCAGTTCCAGCCCATGGTTGAGAAGCTCCAGGAGCAGCTGAAGCCCCTCTCCAGCAACATTGAAGAACAAATCAAGCCTCTGGCTGCCTCTGTCCAGGCTCAGGTCGCCCCCCTGACTGACATGGTTCAGACCCATGTTGAAGACATGCTCAAGTTTTTGGCTGAGAAGACCAAAGCCATCCTGCCCCCTCAGTAAACCCTGTTCTTTAGTTCCCTTCCCCTTTTGACAAAATCTCTCTATATGTATGTTTCAAATAATAAAAGCCATTGAAAGGTCACTGCTATGTGCTGGATGATTATTCAAAAACTCTTGTTGTAGTGTATGTTGATTTTTACATAATTTTTACACATCAGGACAAATTTTAAAAACAGAATGAAGATTTGACAACATTTTATTAATAGTTTTAGAACTGTCACTGCCACCAATCATTGTCAGAAAACAAAGGGATGTACCAACACCATTTATAGATAGCGAATAGGAGTACCGATACATTCTTTATGATATTTTCATGTTAAGTCTATTAGCTATTCTAATTTAGCTTAATTATATCAAATACATTATAACTGATCACCAATGAAATAATAAAATTCATTATTTACTCATTATTGGGAGGGGCATAATCTGTAGCCCATAGTTACACTACTGCTACACAGTAGTATTTAAGACAACGTGAAAATGCTGGATAGATAGATGGATGGATGGATGGATGGATGGATGATAGGTAGATAGATGATAGATAGATGTGTCTCTCTAAACTGTGCTAAAACACCTAATTTTAGAGTTTACCTTTCAGAATCTAGTCAAGATGTCGACTTTTACATTTAAAATCATTGTAGGAAATCACAATGCATTTAAAAAGGTTAAAAATTCAAGAATTTTCCTGTAAATAATCCTCTCCTGTATGCACCTGCTCGCACAACAGCAGCTCTGTGCAAAAGTTCATATTGGAAATGAATTACTGTTTGTAGTCATTTGATGTCATTTATCTTAAAATATTTCGTATTTCTATTTCCTTTGTTCTGCTTTAAATGAGACACTGTATTTATATTTTAATGTAGGCCTACAAGAGCGCAACATTAGACTCTATACCGATCGTTACATCCCTAGCAAAAAGAAAACAATTTTTTTCTTTCAAATTCTAATACAATAATCATACACAACCCATTTCATAAAAAAAAAAGAGCAAATAAAAATAGTTTAAAGCTGTAATTAGTATTTCTTGTCATTATAAGATCTGTTCTAATTTTATATCCTACTCCTATTTTCCAGTAAAACAATGAAATTAGGTTATTGAAACAACAATATTTCAGAAAAGCCTAAGTTTTCTCAGTTTCACTCGTATATGCTCTAGTGCTTCACAAATATAAAACACATCTTGATGTCATCCAACATAGAAATAACCACACAAGCAATTTTGGGTAAATTTATTGCAAAAAAATAAATAAAAATATATATATATATATATATATATATACATACATATGTCTGTGCTTTAACAGTCAAAAAAATATTAATTCATTAATCTGTGTGTACATAACTAACCTTTGAATTTCTAATTATTTTCTGCACACATAGAGGACAGTACAGTGTCATCAAAAAAAGTGATGATGTGATGTCATCTTGTGACCGAGACATCACAAAAATTTAGCACAAACAGAGAAAGAGATTATTGTTGAACTTTGAGTTGACCACTTCAGTGTCAGGTAAAGCCTAAAGGTTCAGTGTGTATAGATGATTTCATCAGCACAGATCACTCTTTGAACGATTGGAATTCTTTTTGTCCTGGGACTATAAAAACCCACAGCTCCTTGGTGAACACACCATCAGATCCAAGAACCCCAGGACGTAAGGTAAGTCTACAGCTATATTATTCCCATGATCATACTGAGCTCTGCTGTTGAATGTTAAAGGGATAGATCATCTAAAAATGAAAAACCTGTCAATATTTACTCACCCTAAAGTCACTCCACACCCGTGAGACTTACTTCTGTTAAACACTAAAAAGAAATGTAAAGGAGAATGTTCGGGACTGACAGATATTTCATTTTTCATGGTTGAGCTAACCTTTACACATTTACAGACAAAAAAAAAAAAAAAAAAAAATCAGATTCTGAAAAATATTTAGTGTAATGATTAATAATAAGCAAAAGATGTATTATAAACTGAAATCTAATTATTTTCACTGTCCACACAGGCAAGTCTCACCCAATCTGCAACCATGAAGTTCTCCCTCATTGCCGTCCTTCTTGTTGCTTTGGCCATTGGTAAGACTTCAGACCATGTCAATGTGCAATGCTCTCAAGACATGTTGTATTTTTGTGTGTAATATTGTAACATTGTATCTATGTACTTAGTATAAGTATTTAACATAACGAAGTGCCCTGTAGAAAACATTATGTAATAGTCAGCAATGGAATCTTTCATTTGATTAAGCTTGAGTGGGTGTGAGTAATGGCATTTAAGATCTAAGACTGTATTGATCAAACATCTTTGCTCGTGTTCCAGGCTCCGAGTCAGTATCAGAGACTCCTGCTGAGCTTGAGAAGATCTCCAAGTACTTCCAGGACCTCGTGGACAATCTTAAAAATGTTGAGGCCCCTGAGCTGGCCAACAAGGCCAAGTAAGTCCATGAGCGTCACCATCGTCCAGTGTGGTGGACTCTTCAACTGAACTGTGAACTTAAAAGATGTTAACAACGAACACAGTTATTATTTATTTTTATCAATGTTGATTAATTCTGTTTGTTCTGTGTCATAGGGCTTACTTTGAGGAGAGCAAAGCCCAGTTCCAGCCCATGGTTGAGAAGCTCCAGGAGCAGCTGAAGCCCCTCTCCAGCAACATTGAAGACCAAATCAAGCCTCTAGCTGCCTCTGTCCAGGCCCAGTTTGCCCCCTTGGCCGATATAGTCCAGACCCACATTGAAGACATGCTTAAGTTTGTGTCTGAGAAGTCCAAAACCATCCTGCCCCCTCAGTAAACCTACAGGAAGAACCATTCTTTAGTTCCCTTTCCATTTTCACTTTATTTGTATGTTTGATTAATAAAAGGGATTGAAAGGTTACTGCTTTGTGCTGGCTGGTTATTCAAAAACTGTTGTGCTGTATTGTACGTGTAATGATTTTAACAAAAATGCCTTAAGTGCATTATCAGGGAACTGAACATGATAACATCAATCTGACTTTGTTTTACAAATGCAGAATGAGACAATTTAAAGACATTTAAAAATCTTATTTTGGGACACTACTATACAGTTTCCACAAATCATTGTGAAAATCAACGTGAAAAAGCACCACCAAAAAAAAAAAAAAAATCCCAAAACAAAACATCCTTATCCTTCTTATACTACCCCTAAAGAGGACAGAGCTGGAAGTCTTTATTCCTGAAATAGTTTATTGTGTCCTCGCATAAAGTTTTGCATTTCCTCTAAATAAATGTATCATGGTATTACCACAGTAACCATATTTTAACCTTGATATTCAAAGTAATACCATAGCAATAATACAGGAAAACAAAAACTATGTTAATAAAAATCATAGTTTTGTGGTTATTACGGTTTTACTAGAAATATCATGGTATTTTGAGTAAAACCATAGTAAACACAAGATTAACCATGGTTTCTGCCAAAAAAACATGGTCACTTAATTTACTTTTCATAGTTACTACAATATTACTCTAGTAAAAACCATGGTTTCCACCAAAAAACAAAAACATGATTAGCCTACAACAGTCATGGTTACTACAATAAAACCAGAATTTCCGCCAAAAACTATGGTTAGTCTACTACAGTCTACAATAGTAAAACCTTGATTAAACTGCAGTATTTGTTTATTAAAACCATAATAACGACAAAATTATTATTTTTATTACCATAGTTTTAGTTTTCCTGTACTGTGTTTTCACTACAAATATCATGGTTAAAGCATGGTTACAGTAGTAAAACCATGGTAAACCAACTATTGCGAGGGCACACAAACCATTTAAAAAAAATTCACGCCCTGTCCTCTAACAGGCTCCGTATTATTCTAATAGCATAAGCTTAAATACAGTCCAATTCATTAACTAAAAAATAAAATAAAATAAAAAAATACTACTAATAATTCCAGTACACTAATTTAATTAGATAAGTGGCCCAATTGTGCTGATATTTCATCTAACATTATACTTGCCTGTTTTCTACACACGGTTCTTGTGGAACTATTTTCGTTGGTGGAGCAAAAGTAAATAGCTGGTTATATTGTGTCTGAAATGTCATTTACTCTATGTTAACTTCTTGTTTATAGAATTGTAAAAACATGATCAAAAAATTGTGCTTGTGATATTGCTTAACTTAGGATGTCTTGACATGATCAGTTATCTGCTTGAATCTTACGTTCAGATCCGATGCAATGAGTTGACAATGAAGGAAAACAATGAAATTAGTTTTAATAAAATACATTTCAGAAAAGACCAGGTTTGACAGTGTCAATAACCTGCTCTCTTTCTAATTTTACTACAGAAAAATATTTTATGCCAAGAACAGCCTCACAATTGCTTTCCACAGTAAGAAAGCGGTATAGAAATACATTAAGGATTTAGTTCAGCAACCGTAAATAAAACCTGACATACATTCACGCCATCCCACATTCATACAAATAACCACCCGAATAAATTTGGGTATATTTATTTACATCAAATTCTAAACAAATACAGTCAGTTCATTCATTCATTTATCTTGACAGCAGAGGGCAGTGCACAAAAAAAAAAAAAAAAAAAAAAAGAAATGTTTTTCTTCAGGTGTACTGCAGAGGTGTCTCAGAGCCCTGAGGTAGACTATGATTTGTTGTCTTCTTTGACATAAAAAACAACAAAATCACTAGTCTTCCACACTGCAATGGACTTCAAACCTGAAAATAACCTAATCTGCATCAGTAATAAAAAAATAAAAAAGCTATCAAATGATGCATTAACACATAAGAGATATCAGAGCTCGCAAAACGGTCATAAGAGAAATGAATGCACAGACTCTCCAGTCTTAATTTTGTTGGCACCGTATTTCTTTTAGTGCAAGTGTTGGCCTGCCCTCACTAGAAAGACTAACAAAATATTTATTAAACACAGTTCTATACAGAGTTTAACTGATTATACAACAATAATTTGATCGCTGTCAGCTCACATCACTAGTAAAGTGAAATTCTCTGTCTGAAGGTCACAGGCGTGGGGGACACACTGTTAGTCCGTACTGACCTTCTCCTTGTACAAGGAGATAAAAAAAAACTAAAAAAAAAACTACTGCAAGCTTTTCAAGAATCTCCATGTTAGCCTTCATAAAGCACATTTTGAGTATCTCTTCTTGTATCTCTCTTTGCAGCTTGCCAGCCATCTTTTCAGCTTTTTTTGGACTATATATATATATATATATCTCAAAAATATTAGATCTCACAAATGTCTTTAAAAAAAAAATAAATAAAAATAAATAATAATAATAATAATAATATACACACACACACACACACACACACACACACACACACACACACACACACACACACACACACACCAATAAAATGTATAATATATAGTGCATAAATTTACAGTATATATACTAAACATACTTTACATTGTATACATATACATACATATGTGTATACTTAAATTTACAGTACATATATTGGGTGGATGCAGATAAAGTGGGGCACTTAAGCTTAATTATCTATAATCATGTGTATATTTTTCCATTACAAAAAATCAGCATTAATTTAATCCTAAAATAGTATGGGATGACATTGATGTAGCCATTTGAATGATATTTTAAAAACAACGGCAATGACTAAGTATCAGAAAGTGTCCAACATGTATTCAGTATGTATCTATTTTTTATAGTATTTAAATGTTGTATATTTAAAAGAAATTGTACTTCTTGCCAATGCAATCTCCTGAGACAATTATGGCTTATCAGAATGATTTAAAAGGACATAAAAGTGTCACCTTAATTCCTGATGAAGTGGACTAACAGCAGGACATACGCTTGTTTTTAAAATAAGTGGACGATTGTAGGACAAATGTGTCCTTTTTCTCCATTTGTTCTGCAATACATATTCAAAATCAATAATACTTGGTGACCTAGGGTTGGATTAAAATGAATTGTGGTTGATACATATGACAACAGTATTTATCAGAAATAAAGCATGCATGCAGCAGTGTTCTTCCCGGCTTTAGTCACCATTCTCACAATAAATACATCACGATAACTTAAAAAAAAACAAAAAAAAAAAAACACTTGGTACTCACCATGAACAGCCATCATGCGTCTCGCAGTTTACAGTCGAAAGGGCTTGCCTTTGATGAAAAGAAAGTAAAATAGAAAAGAAAAAGAAGGAAAGGAAAAATAAGGCTTGCGCTGATAATTGGAGTCTCTGCGGCACTTGAAAATAAAACACAGGGGCCGAATGAATGGAGTAGTGATACAAAACTCCAAGGTGCTCTTGCAGAAAATTTAGGACAAAACTACAGGTTTGTTTTGGACGGACTGTAGGACCAGTGGTCCAGTGTCTTATCTCTTCAAAACGGCTGATCCTGAAGGGCCTCTGGCACAAGCTCTGCGTCTCTGGTCAGTGGTGGATATTAATGGATAGGTTTTGCAGATATGGGTTATGTTTTTAACTCAAAGCTGACAGACAGACAACCCCCCTTGCACACAGGTGCTATTCAAGGATATTGTGTAAAAATGACGTCAACAAAATTTTACTTAAAAACCTTTTCAGTGTAAAAGTCCCACCCCCAGTTTCCGATCTATATAAGTCTCTGTCTTAAAGGCTACCTTGTTCTTTAAAGTTCTTCTCTGACTGTGCATTCACATCTTCTGTTAGTTTAATATACATAATTTGTTTATATTTTAGACTGTGCACTGTTTATTAATTATTATGCACTTTAGAGCATGCATTTGTTTTTCGACAGGACTAAATTTCAAGTTCTTTTTAGTGAAATATTGAGTAATGTAAGCGTAAAGATGAATATGAAGACAAACGGGGCAGTGCTGGCAGTGCTTTGCCTTGGCAACAGTGAAGCACTGGCCTTGGTGATAGTTGCTAGGCGATGGAGGAAATGCAATGGCCTCCTTAGAAACCAAAGGCCTTTTTTGGGCTAAAAGGAGCAGTGGCAAGCAAATTAAACTTGATGTACCGTACTAAACAGTGGTGTAGGTCATCTTCAAAATCATTCAATTATTTAATTTGTCAGATTTTAAAGCTGATCTTTGTGGTTTTAGTTGCACTGAGGTTGAGATTGTGCAATCGACTGATAATAATTGAGTCCCTTTTTACTTACCCATCTAAATTAAATACATTTTCACCTGATGAATGCCTCCAAATTATTTACACCATGGTGAGCAATTAAATCTTTTTCTAATTTTTACCTGATTAAAAAGATTATGATAGAGGGGAGATCGGGGCTGGTTGTCACACTTTTTTACTTCAGTGAATATTTTCAAGGTAGGTTTATTTTTGAATGTCTATTTCTGTATAGCCACATGCCTTAAAGTATTATATAAATAAATACAAGCTTTTGAATGTTTCCACCATTATTATCCAGGAAAAAAGATCCAGATCATTTAACACTTTTACCTTTTGTGACAACTTCCCTCAGTAGCATTTAAATCTAAACCTCTGTTTAAATCTAGCCTATATATCAGTTATATTAAAAAAGAAACATATTATGAGGCACAAAAGGATTCATAAAACAATAAAAATGGAAAAGGTAAAGTACAAAAATATCAAAATATTGTTTGGGCCAACAAATATTGTAATGGATACATTGTATAAATTATGACATTTAAAACCATTGTGACAACCTGTTCCGACTTTTATGAAAAATACCTATGTCATTAGAACACATTTAAACCTTTCATGAAAAAATCTACCTTCAAAATGTAGTTGACCCTTGCCTGAATATATGCCAGTGTGGTTTGGTTATGTTAGTTTTTTTGGGTAATTTACTTCGGAGAGAGAATTTGACAAAAATTATTCAAATTTAAGAGGGTTTTGAGCTGAGTGTGAAACCAACCATGGGCAGTTTTTTTTTTTTTTTTTTTTTTTGAGGGGGCACCAAGGTAAACCTTGGATCAACCTATTAAAAAATTAAATTAGCAGCTGTTAGTCAATAAATGTCTATCAGTAATGGTTGCATTTGGTTAACTTTTATGAGCTGGAATGCATGTCTGACATCTTCAGGGGGATTTACATCACTTTTTTTGTGATCTTGCCACCTCTTTTGTGCAGGTATATTCCAACAACACAAGAGATGGTGTAAAAGGTGCCAGCACAAATGCAACTGCTTAAGCTCAATAGAGAAAGAAAACACATAGCCTATCTACAAAAAAACACTAAAAAACTAAAACTATAGCAGAACATGTGACTCGGTTGGGCTGACAAAATTTTAAAGATTTCTGCTTCAAACATTCTTTTTTACATACAATAATCATTAAATTGAATTATCGAAGGTACAAATACATTTTTGAAATGTCAAATAATCCATTCAAAATCCTCTTGGATCAAAAATCTAAGGGGCACGTGCCCCCCTCAATCTGAATGGGCATGACGTCTCTGAAACCAACATACAAAATCTCTGCTAGTAAAAACAAACTTTTGTGCAATTAGACCTTGACTTCAAGTCTTATCGTTACTGAGATATAGCCTTTGTGACAACTTCCCTGTGTGACAACTAGCCCCAGTCTTCCCTATACCGGTTTAACATTAGAAATTCGATATCATCCAAAGACAATTTGGGGTGTTTAGAATTAAGTTGAGCAATGTGTTATTTGAACATTCAAGAAATGAACTGGATGGTTGCTGACAACAACCTTGAGCGACTTTTTCTAAACCCCTCAACTGAAGCTCTGAAATCTGTTGAATCTGAAGCGTATGTATTCAGATTCAAAAATAGGTTAGAAATTGGCACTGAAACGGCATTGGTTCTCGCTTGCTATAACTGAACATGATGTGTCACTTTAAATTCGCAGAATGGATAGTAAAGTGTGAAAGGGAATATTTTCAGGGAATCCGATTTTTTTTTTCACGCAAACTTCCGTATGACTAAGAATACTTGGAATATACAATATGCTAGTCATATGGACTACTTTTATTTTGCATTTGTGATGTTTTTTGTTTTTTTAATCTTTTGTTGAGCTTGGCAGTCGGTGGTCACAATCAAGGAGTAAAAACAAATGTTTTTTATTTTGGTTCATTCTGAGCAGAAACTGTATTTTTTGTTCTGGTCCCAGCGAGCTGCTGCCTCCTTTCAAATCGTTAACTGGTTAGAACGAAATTAAAGAACGGTTAATAATGCTGTATTTTAAAACGACAGTACTATCTGCTAAGGGTGGGTGAAATATCAGTTGCATTGTTACCAGATGTCTCAAGAAAATAATGTGCAATAATGCAAATAAATGTGTGATGCAGCAGTTTCCTTCAAAATCAAAGCACATTCTTATCATGGTCAACTAAAAAGAATCCAAATTTGTTGTGCAACAGGAAGTTGTGTAATTCTGAAAAATTACTGTAATAAACCATTTAACAAAATTAACCGGTTATTAACCAGTTATCAATGTTTAAAATTTACACTTTCACTCTGGAACTATTGAAAGGGACTTTGTTCCCATTTTCGGTTATGTTCAGCAAAACATTTTGCTCTTTTTTTTTTTCTTGAAACGTTTTCAGTCCCTGGTCACAATGAAGTATCGTTGTATGGAAAAGATCTGCATGAAAAGTCTCCTTTTGTGTTCCTCAGAAAAAATAACCCCATACAGGTTTGGAACAACATGAGGGTAATTAAACAATGATATAATTTCCTTTTTTTGGATGAAATATTCCTTTAAATTAACGGCTTGCAACCTAATTCAATCTACTAAATGTATTTAGCGAAATCCAATATGCAGGTTAAAAGCAGATCACAAAGACCATTTTCTTCTGATTTTTTTTTTCTTTCAACCAAAGTTATTCAACTTAACTTATGCGGTAAAGACATGCAATTTTCTAAGGCAAACGCTATGCATTTAGAAGACCATTCGTTCATTAAGTTGAGGTCAGCCCATTAACGATGGCAAAAAAAAGAAATGCATAACGCGAACACCCCTGAGAGTTTTAGACAGGTCTTCACAATAGGACCTACAGCAAAATGTAAATTACACTAAATTGCTCTAATACACATCCAGTGGTCCTAAGAGGCACAGTGGGTCTTTTATGCCCATGACTGATGGATTCAGCAACAAAGTGGAGGTGAATTAGAGAACTGACTTGAAAACAGAGGAGAGTCAGCGCTTGAACAAGAGGTAGGGCAGTGAAGGATTGTTCTTTTGTACTGATGGAGGAGGCAGGTGCACTTTGCGAGATACCGAGAAAGACAACGGCTGGCTCGCTAGGAAGCAGTAATTCCAAGATTAAAAAGGACAATTAAATAGGGGCTCCTCTCCCCCCTCTTTCCACATTTCCTTCTTAATTAGGAAATTAAAATTATGAGTAAAATTATGATTATGCTATGCTTAATTCAGAGTAGAAATCTGTAGGATCTTATTTCATCAAATTTGTCCTCGCCCTTACAGCAATGTGAAATTAACCATCATTTACAGAAAAGCACCATGGTGATACCATGGTTTTGGGACAATGCCATGATGGCAATGCCACAGTATTCTTTACATGATCCTGGAGTGTCATGCAAATATTATGAATATGGTAATCACACAGTACTATGGTGTTTATCCAACCCGATATCAAGGCGTAGTAATAGTACAAGATGGCGAAATCATAAGAAATCGTACAAGTTGGCTCCTACAAAAACGGATGACTTTAACTCCTATAGTCAAAAATAAACTAACAAATTAACAATGTTATTATGATTTTAACCATAGTTTAACCCCTTTCCCAAACCCTAACCTAAGCATGATTTTATTGGGGAAATGTGTGCATTACAAGACCATGGTATTAAATACCATCTGATACCATCAGTGTACCATGGTACTGTCACAATACTTTTGTGAAGCAGGATTTCTGGACCGTGATGCAGAAATAGAAACCAAGTAACCAACGAATGTCCGATTGCTCATTGGGATCATGTGAGGCTTGATAGAACAAAAACTCATTAACACGGAAGAGATACTTCCCTCAGTAGCTCAGGTATTGCTGCTTTTTAACATTGTGCCAATTAGGAGACGGTGTAACAAATAAAGCTTGCTGTATATGCTACAATTTTTAGACTTAAAGGGATAGTTCACCTAAAAATGATAATTCTCTTATCATTTATTCACCATTTATTCAATATCTTTCAGAAACAGCTCAATATTTAAGTCCATTTTTACTATAAATTCACCTCCCTGCCCACTAGGTGGCGATATGCACGAAGAATGCAAATCACCAAAAACAAAAGAAGAAGAATGTGGTAGTGAAAGTGAACATGGAGATTTATGGTAAAAAACTGATTTAAATATTGATGTGTTTCCTTGTTGGAGCACCAGCACACTAACATTCTGTGTTGATGACCAGCATTCAAAATGCAACATATGATGGTGACCAGCTTTGCTTTTCATTTTTTAGAAGGGAACTTCCTGTGTTTGTAGGACATACTCACATTTAATAGGCGAATATGTGCTCGATGCTTCTCCATTATTGCTTCCCAAGTACCTGCTGCTCCAACACAGCAATTTCATTTTCATTCTTCCCAGCAGCTAGCTGCTTTGAATGCCACAGAAGGCCCAGACTAGAAGTGTTCCACTCTGTTAGGGCTCTTAATGTAAATTCCATTTCAGTGGCTATTATCCCTGCTTATTTTCCAGAGCTTTCTGTTAGTGCTCTCTGCATCTGCCCCTGTACCCAAACAAGTAGCCCTCGTCACACTCACCAACCCCCGGGGAGCCCTGCAAACTGCTTATTCAACAATTGTTCACCATAAAGATGCGTAATGACATTTTAGAGGCAAAAAGGCCTGTGTGGTTTTTAATTCATATTTAATGGTCGTCAGGCTAAATAGGTCCACTATCCTAAATGAGGACTGCCTCTCTCAGTCTCTCTCTCTCTCTCTCTCTCTCTCTCTCTCTCTCTCTCACTCACTTAGGGCTGATGCTATAAAATATAAATTTTTCTTTGTTTTCCATCTCTGAGCTCATTATACATACATATATATATATATATATATATATATATATATATATATATATATATATATATATATATATATATATATATACATACAGTGGGATCCAAAAGTCTAAGACCACTAGTGAAAATGCATCTCTATTCTAATTTAATAAAAAAATCATTACATATTATCATATTAGTATTAAAGCTGAAGTATGTAACTTTTTCAGTGTTAAAATACTTTCTATCCAAGCTTAATATGCAGAGACAACCATAAGTAATGTTCATTTTCTTGAAAACTGTAAACACTGTGTATTTGTGGCACTATAAAAATTCCTGTTTTATTTCAGTGACTGTCTTAAGAGAGACAATGACAATGACTCGACCAACGGCATGTGTTGGGGACAGGACTATCTGTCTGTTTGATCAACGGCAGAAGGGGGGCGTATTCAGTATTCATGGCGCTAGAGGCGGAGAAATTACATACTTCAGCTTTAATATTATTAGTATTTGGTATATCCCCCTTTTGCTTTAATGACAACATGCACTCGAGCTACATGACCAATGTTGCTAATTGGCTTACATTTGATTACCGTATTTTCCAGAATATAAGCTGCATTTTTTTTTTGTCATCTAAAAGGTTCTGCAACTTAGTCCAAAGCAACTTATTTATATAATTTATATGTATTTGAGTTCAGGCAGTTAAACACACTGCCAAAACACATATGCTTACCCCAGAGTCAGAAATTAAGGAGGTTTGCCCTCATAAAAGGTCAAAAATGCCCTTGAAAATCAAATCCAGAGGGCAAATATTGCCCCTAAATGTAAAAGTAATTTCTGACACATTTTCTCAAACAGATGGAAGCATCAGTAATAGAGGTGGTAGTAGCGTTTTTAAGCAGTATTTTGCCTATACAAAGTATTTTATGCATCCAGTTTAAATATTGCCCACCATAACATTATTGTATTAACAAGCAAGGCTGACTAGCAGTAAGGAACCCGGCACCGTTACTCTGAGACCACAGTCACACACAACTCCTCACATCCCCACAAAATGATGTTTCATCACACCTCTTGTAAAAATATTCAGTTAGTGAATGGGACAATTAGTGCATAGCAAATAGGGTTGTTTGGAAATTTTGGAAATATCCTTGATTATTAACTTTAAAGGTGCTGTAAGCGATTTTAGCCATCCTAGAATTTCCACAAGCTGAGCCACTTGATTAGCGACGCCCCCTCTTTCCAAAACCCTGTATTCCAAAGATACTAAATGAGCTTTATTGAGACTGACATTGAGCAAAAACGGTTGTCAAAAACAAAAGCAGCAAAAAAGCACCCTAAACTGACAACTGTTATGAGCAACATGGCATAAAAATGGCATTAAGCCTTAATAATTCGTTGCAACTACAATACTATGAGAATGTGCAAAATGACTGACAGGCAGAGCTGTCACAGAGACCAATGAGACATCAGACATGGATTATTTGTTGCATTTTTTTTCCATGAAACATAAAATATGAAAAACGACTACATTAATGATTACTTAAAGCAGATGCTCCCGATTAAAACAATCCAAATTACAATGTGATATGATGCGTACGTAGATCTAGAAGTAATCTTCACGGAGTGACTTGACAGTAGCCGAAAGGGAAGTCTTGGGTCCACCTGCCGAACACAATCTCTGTCAGGCTATCAGTGCGACCTATACACAGTTGTGTCATCTGTGTTTTTTTTTGTTGTTGTTTTTTTTTTTTTTTTACTGTGTGATTTTAGCCAGATCCAACATATTTTTCAGTGCAATTTTATGTCTGGAAAATACAGTAGTGTAAGCATCACTATTACTATTGCTCATATTTAGGGTCAGGGATTTAAACAAACTCCTAACCCTAAAGTATTCAACTTTGGAATGTATAACTCATCCCACACTATTTCTGACATGGACATAAATGATACCTAAGATGATTGAGGAAATATATGCAGATACTTTTCTAGGCAAAATATAGAAATATTCTTTGTGTATACCATTTCTGCCATTTCTACCCAAGCATCTTAAAATAAAAAAAATTTACATAAAATTGCAAACATTGCCTTTATTAGTTTGTAATAGTATAATGTTAAAATCTGTGGTATAATCTAAAATTATAACTCATTCTGATGACTGTAAAATACCTGTAGATCTAAAAGGAAATACAGTGGCTAGAAAAAGTATGTGAACCCTTTGGATTTTGTATTTTTGTAAAAATTTGTCTTAAAATCTGGTTTAATCTTCATCAAAGTTACAATAATGAACAAACACAATCTGTTTTAGCTAATAACACAAATTATTGTATTATTCTTGTACATATTGAATACATCATTCAAACATTCACAGTGTATGTTGGAAAAAGTATGTGAACCCCTTGTCATGGTCTCAGTTAGTTTGCCGGTTTGTTCTGTTTGTTTTGGTTGTCTTGCCCTAATGTGTGTCAGGTGTTCTTCTCACTTCAGCCTTCCTCTTTTTCATTGGAGAATGCGAAAGTGGCCTGTGTCATCACGCTCCTCAGTGGGAGGACCAGCAAGTGGGGGGCCGCTATATGGGACAATGGACATCCCTGTTGCGCATCTTTCCAGGTGTTTTCTGCGGAGCTTCACCAGGTGTTCAACCACTCATTCCAGAGTCGAGAGGCGGAGAGGGTTCCGTCCGGTTTGTGTCATGGAAACCGGCCAGTCATGGCTATGCCATCAAATGCCACCCTCGCCACGTCCTGTGAGTGGAATGATAGCGCACAGTGGGACTAGTTTCTGCATGAGTTGTCCGATAACATCCAGGATGAGATCTATGCCTTGGACCTGCCTCCACGCTTCGACGACCTGGTGGACCTGGCCAACAGAGTGGACGATCGTAGCTGCTGCCGTACCCCACATGCCAGGGCAGCAGATCACCGCACCCAGTCCACTTCTTCTGCTGGGCTGTTGGACCCGGTTGTCTCCGGAGGAGAAGCAGCGACGCCTCACCCAAGGACTCTGCCTTTACTCTGCCCTTCCTGGTCATGTCTCCGCAACCTGCCCTGTAAAAGCCACCACTCGTCAGTAGGTAGGGTGTTACTGGCGAGCGCAACACCTCTGAGCAAAACCCCCGGACTACGGACTCTTCTCCCGGCTCAACTGCAGTACAGATCAAACAGTTTGGTGTTTGGTGGTCTCCGGAGCCAAAGGGAATTTTTCGCCACCGCTACCAAGTGGCAGGTTCCAGTGGTCCAGTTGGACGAGTCCATCACTGCCCATACCATCAGCGGCACGCCCCTGACCATCGTCACCCATTCCACCAAGCCCATGACCTTCGTCTCCGGCAACTTCTCAGAACAGCTGTCCTTCTACCTGGTCCAGTCACCATCAGTGCCGGTCGTGTTGGGGCATCCTTGGTTGGTAACGCACAATCCACACATTGACTGGTCAACCAATCCTGTTCTTGCTTGGAGTCCGTACTGTCTGTCCCCTGTCCAGTCTTGTATTTCGTTTCAGGATGAATCGGTAGATTTATCCAGAGTACCTGTGGCATACCATGACTTGAAGGCAGTGCTCAGTCAGTCTCACGCTGCGACCCTTACGATTGTGCCATTGATTTGCTTCGCACTTCTCACCCACGAGGTCGGCTCTTTTCGGTCTCTGCTCCTGAGAGGGAGGCCATGATCAAGTACATCAATAATTGTCTCATTTGTCCTTCCTCTTCTCAGACAGGGGTGGGGTTCTTCTTCGTGAAGAAGAAGGATATTTAGCTTAGACCCTGCATAGATTATCGGGGGCTGAATGACATTACAATAAAGAATCATCCTTCGCCGTTGATGTCTTCAGCTTTCGAACTCTTGCAGGGGGTGTCTGTCTTTACGAAGTTGGACCTATGCAATGCTTATCACCTTGTCCGGATCAGGGAGGGGGATGAGTGGAAGATGGCATTTAACACCCATAGGGGGCATTTTGAATATTTGGTCATGCCTTTCCGATTGGTCAATGCCCCCAGCGTCTTTCAGGGGTTCGTAAATGACGGGCTTAGAGACATGGTCGATCGATTTGTTTGTTTATTTAGATGATATTCTGATCTTCTCCCAGAATATCCAGGACCATGTCCAGCATGTCAGGAAGGTGCTTCAGCGACTGCTAGAGAACTGGCTATTCGTGAAAGTGGAGAAGTGTGATTTTAATGCACAATCAGTTCCGTTCCTGGGGTTCATCATTTCATCCGAGGGAATACGCATGGACCCTGTCAAGGTCAGAGCCGTCTCTGATTGGCCAACCTCAGATTCCCATAAAGCTTTGCAGAGGTTTCTGGGGTTTGGCCATTTTATTTGGAATTACAGACAGTTCGCTGCACCACTGACAGACCTCACCTCCACCCGTACTGAGTTTTTTGGTCCCCGTGTGATGAAGCCGTGTTTTCAAAATTAAAGGAAAGGTTCACTACCGCTCCCTTTCTTAACACTCCCGACCCATCACGTCAGTTTGCGATGGAGGTGGATGCGTCAGAGGTCGGCGTCAGAGCGGTTCTGTCACAGCGCTCTCCCTCAGACGTGAGTGCCATCATTGGTTAGAGGGTTTGGGGGTACCTTTCGTGGTCTGGACTGATCATAAGAACTTGGAATATATCCACGGTGCCAAGTGTCTTAATTCCAGACAGGCTTGCTGGACACTTGATTCGACTTCGTTCCCTCGTATCACCCGGGCTCTAAGAATGTGAAGCTCAATGCGTTATTTCAATGTTTCGAAGTCGAGACCTCCACTGTCCAACCGGATACCATTCTACCTGCCTCTCGGGTGGTGGGCATGGTATCCTGGGACGTGGAGGCTAAAGTCCGTTCCGCGCTACGTAACGCCACCTCTCCCATCGAGTGCCCAGTGAATCTGTTATTTGTTCTGCGATCGGTCTGGACACACGTCCTCCAGAGGGGCCACTCTTCCAGCGTGGCCTGCCATCCAGGGGCAGTTCGCACTCAGGTGCTCATTAGACAGAGATTCTAGTGGCCATCACTGGTGCAGGACGTGTGCCAGTTTGTTGCAGCTTGCCCCATTTGTGATACTAATAAAACCTCCAGTCAGCCCCCAGCCAGGCTCCTCCAACCGCTGTCAGTCCCTTCGAAACCCTGGTCCCACATAGCTATGGATTTGGTTACCAATCTCCCCCTGCCCTATGGCAACACAGTTGTTATGACTGTAGTGGACTGGTTCTCGAAGGTGGCTCATTTCATTCCCCTCCCCAAATTACCCACAGCTAGGGAGACAGCGGTTGCAGTTATTAACCACATCTTCTGCATTCATGGCCTCCTGGTCGATGTGGTTTCGGACAGGGGACCCCAATTTGTGTCACGGTTTTGGGTAGAAATCTGTCGACAGCTGGGGGCTACTGTGCTTTTATCCTCTGGGTTCCATCTCCAGACTAATGGGCAGGCGGAGCAGGCTAATCAAGACCTTGAAAAGACCCTGCGCTGTGTGGCTTCTCAGAATCCGTCTTCTTGGAACTCTTATTTAGTCTGGGTCGAGTATGCCCACAACTCCTTGCCTTCGTCGTCTACGGGGTTATCACCCTTCCAGAGTAGCCTCGGGTACCAAACCCCTCTGTTCCCCAGCCAAGAACCCGACGTTCGTGTCCCGTCCGCACACGTGTTTATACAGGAGTGCCTGGAAAGCAACCAGAGAAGCCCTCCTCCAGACTGGCGCCCATATATATATATATATATATATATATATATATATATATATATATATATAATAAAGAACATATAGAAATGCACTATATATATATATATATATAGTGCATTTCTATATGTTCTTTATTTTCAATTAATTTTTTCTTTTTATTCTATTTTAAAAAAATAATTATCTCTGTCGCTGTATTGTTTGTGCACTGGAAGCTTCTGTCACAAAGACAAATTCCTTGTATGTGTAGGCATAATTGGCAATAAAGCTCATTCTGATTCTGAGGAGGCATCCTTGAAGGGGGGTACTGTCACGGTCTCGGTTAGTTCGCCGGTTTGTCATTTGTTTTGGTTGTCTTGCCCACATGTGTGTCAGGTGCCGCCGGCATGCGTGATCAGCATTTCCATGGGAACACCGATCTTTCCATGGGAACGCTGAATGCTACCATTCAGCGTGCTGAAGGCATCTCTCCCTCATTAATTGTCTCCTTATTTAAACCTCTCTTTGTTCCATGTTCTTTGCTAGATTTTTGAAGTGTGTTTGTGTTACTCACCTTGCTCTCTCTGCCTCAGTCAGTCCTGTCTTGTGTTATCTGTGTTGGTTGCCAGTCTCTGTCTGTGTGATTGGATCTCGTACCATCCAGCCTGCATCCTTGCTTGCCATCGTTTCCCCAACTCTTCACCTGAGGATTCTTCATGGATCTGCTCTCTACACTGCCACGATGCATACACACCTACGAACACACTCTTCGCCTGAGCATTCCTCACGGATCTGCTCTTCACACTGTCACGATGCACACACATCTACGAACACACTCATCATCTCCCCACTGCAGTTCTTGCCGGGTTCCTTACTGCTAGTCAGCCTTGCTGTGCTTTTGAGTTTGGCTTTAATAAATTCTGTGAACTGTTCTTCTGTGTTTGGATCTCTTGTTTTGTGCCCCTGAAACCCCTACGCTAATGGCATCTACAAAAGCTAATTAGAGTCAGGAGTTGGCAAACCTGGCATCCAATTAATGAAACAAGATTGGAGGTGTGGGTTAGAGCTACTGTGACTTATAAATAGTACTCAAACACTCTGAGTTTGCTATTCACAAGCAGTATCTGCTGACGTGGAGTTAGTCCACAGTTAAATAAACTGTCTATTAATGGAGACAATTTAGTACTGTTGCTCCTCTCCCTAGAAGTGGCCATCCAGCCAAGATGACTCAAAGGGCACACTGCAGAATGCTCAATGAGGTATAAAAAAGAACCCTAGAGTGACAGCTAAAGACTTGAAGGAATCATTAAAACTGATTAACATCTCTGTTCATGAGTCTACTATACGGAAAACATTAAACAGGCATGGTGTCCATTGCAGGACACCAAGAAGCAATGTAAAGCCGGACTTGATCTCATCCACCAGGAATGGATCTGACCGTGAAAAGTGGGCGAAACATACCTAGAATGGGGCCAGGTGGGAGGGGTCAAGGAAAGTCATTTCAGAGACGGGGCTTCGTAATCTGGCAAAACATTATGAAGACAAACATTTCATTTATTTGGAACAACATGCACTGATGAATCATCTATATGCCTGTGCATTTACAAAGTAAATAGGGTACATTTTGATATTATGTTGACTTGAAAACAACAGATTAACATGGAATTGGATTTTTCAAGCAAATGATATAAAATTCAGTCCAGGACTACAAAGAATGAATGCAATTAGGGAGACACAGAGATATTCAGACAAAATACGATCATCGCCAAACACTGATGCCTCCTCATGTATTTTTGTTCTCTCTCTCTCTACAGACAGGGCTTAGGCGCTGAAATGTAAATAAATCTATCAGGGCAAGGAGCTCCAATATCAAGTTACCACTCCTTACAATCAAGAGCCTTTCATGCCACCCATGAGGGCCATTCTTGTAATGCTAGCACACAAGAGAGGCCCACAAATCATCTCTCTCTCACTCTCTCTCACACACACACACTTTATTATTATTTCTCTATAAATTCTCTTTTAATATCTCCTTGCTCTCCCAATAGTACACTGCAAAAATGTTACTAATTAAAAAATTTTTTTTTTTTAAATTGGCTAATACTAATTTTTTTTTTAGTACAAATATCTAAACATACTAAAAACAAGATAAATTTATTGTATTATTTAAAGTATTGTATTTTGTACAGCAAAAACATCTTGAATTACATTTATTTTTCTTACCCCATTGGCAAACAGTTTTTACTCATTTGAAGCATAAACCTCAGTGAAGTTTGTTAGATTTGTGCTTAAAAAAAACAAAAAAAACAAAAAACAATTAGGGTCAGAAAAAAATTAAGAAATATTCTCAGGGGCCTGGGTAGGGCCTGGGTAGCTCAGTGGTAAAATACGCTAGCTACCACCCCTGGAGTTCCCTAGCTCGCTAGTTTGAATCCCAGGGCATGCTGAGTGGTCTCATAAGCAACCAAATTGGCCCGGTTGCTCGGGAGGGTAGAGTCACATGGGGTAACCTCCTCATGGTCACTATAATGTGGGGCGTTCTCAGTGGGGCACGTGGTGAGTTGAGCATTGTTGCCACAGTGGATGGCGTGAAGCCTCCACATGCGCTATGTCTCTGTGGCAATGCGCTCAACAAGCCACGTGATAAGATGCGTGGGTTGACGGTCTCAGACATGGAGGTAACTGGGATTCATCCTCCACCCAGACTGAGGCGAATCACTACACGACCATGAGGACTTAAAAAAAAAAATCACATTGGGAATTGGGCATTCCAAATTGGTATAGAAAAAATATATATATATATATATTCTCTGAAAACAAGTTGTAATATCACACAATTTTGCTTCTCAGGGGCCTGGGTAGCTCAGCAAGTAAAGACGCTGACTACCACCCCTGGAGTCGCGAGTTTGAATCCAGGGCGTGCTGAGTGACTCCAGCCAGGTCTCATAAGCAACCAAATTGGCCCAGTTGCTAGGGAGGGTAAAGTCACATATGGTTCGCTCTCGGTGGGGCACATGGTGAGGATGTGCGTAGATGCCGCGGAGAATAGCGTGAAGCCTCCACACGCGCAATGTCTCCGCGGTAACGCTCTCAACAAGCCACGTGATAAGATGCGCGGATTGACGGTCTCAGACGCGGAGGCAACTGAGACCCTCCACCACCCGGATTGAGGCAAATCACTATGCCACCACGAGGACTTAGAGTGCATCGGAAATTGGGCATTCCAATTTGGGGAGAAAAAAAAACAAAACATTTTGCTTCTCAGATAATTTTGTCTTGATTAAAAGATGTGTAGGTATGTTCACTGCAAGACAAGAGAATAATTTTTTGACATCTTGTTTTTTTGTTTGTTTTTGAATAACACATGTAGATAAAGCAGCACATTGTCCAAGAGAGGTGGGTTTGTCTGGTTGGCTTGTTTTTGATATCTGCTAGAATCTGGTTTGGGCTCATGTAGCCACTACACAAACATGTTGAGAGTACATCTGAGCGATGAGACAATCTCAAGCCATGATCAATGTCAGGCTCGGCCGTTATCGATCTGTCTTTGTTGGCACAGCCATGCTCTGACCAGGAACGGAAAAACTGCTTACAAGGGTCAGTGGTGTGTCAGTGGAGGTCAGTAGCTACTAGTACACACAGAAAAATATCTGCAGCATGTTACAGAACAACACCAGCTAAAGGGCAGGTTCACCCATTAATTAAAATTCTTAAATAATTTACTCACCTTCATGACTTACTTTCTTCTGTGGAACACATAAGGAGATGTTAGGGAGAATGTTTGTAACAGTCTGGGCTGGACAGTCCCTTCTGTCTGTCTTGTAGTGTGTTTGTATGTGTCTGTGTTTCCCTCTCTCTCCATCTTGTGTTTTGTAGGTGTCACGTGGAGAACAACAACTCTGTTGCCAGGACGACTAATTGTTTCTCCACCCAGCTCGGCACCTGCCTCCAATTACCAGCTCCTATATATTCTCTCCTTTGTTGTCTTCATTGGATTGTTTTGCTGTGTTGCTACTTTGATAGCTTGCTAGTCTGTTCTCTGTTTCCTGTCTCTAGTGTTTTTGGTCAGTCTAGTTTCTGTTTTGTTTTCAGTTGCAATTTCATTTTATTTGTTTATTTATTAAAAGCCCATCTCTGCCTCTCTGCGTTTGGGTCCTCTCTTACTAACCCGTGACAATGTTAGCTTCAGTCACCATTCATTTTTAATGTATGGATAAAAGATACAAGAGAAAATTCAACTCATTTACTGCCAGGAAAATTGTCTTTGGATCTGAGAGCAGCAATAAGACATTTTACCTTGGGGTTTAGTTCAGTACCAGTAACTTATGACATGTTTTGATACTGCTAAGATCTGATTTGCTAACAAATCCCATGCTCTGTACTGCTGGGATATCTGATGATCCGGTGACCAGTTCCTCCATAAACAATTATCAATTCAGGGCAAGAACCATCCATAAATGCCAAATAATAATTCTGCAGGACTTCACATAGGAAAGAAGAATCACACATAATACTTTCATATCAGTTAAGAGGAACAGATGAAATTAGACTGTAGGAGTGAGGAAAATCTGATGCCAAGTTGTTACCTTTAAGGGATAGTTTTCTCAAAAATGTAATAGGATAGGTGTGGGTAAGAAACCCATTAATATTTAAGTCCTTATTTATTATAAATTCTTCTTCCTGCCCAGTAGGTGGCGATACGCACAAAGAATGCTAATCGCCAAAAACAAAAGAGGAAAAGTGAAAAGTGGGTGTTTCTCACCCACACCTATCATATTGCTTCTTAAGATATGGATTTAACACCTGGAGTCATATGGATTACTTATATGCTGCCTTTATGTGATTTTTGGATCATTTGCATTATATGGAGCTGAAATATTTTTTCTAAATTTCTTTGTGTTTAGCAAAAGAAAGTCATACACATCTGGGATGGCAAGAGGGTGAGTAAATGATGAGATAATTTTTATTTTCTATCTCTTTAAGGTCTTGTAAGCAATTGAAGCCGTTTTGCTAACTTAGCTATTGAATTCGCCACGCCCACTCTCCAAAACCCCGCCCTCTAGAGAAAATTGACTGACTGCTTGTTTTCTGATTGGCTAAACATGTATGGGCGCTAACACTGGCTCTAACACTGGCTGAATTCGGAATGGCATACTACCCACTCTTACTACTTCTACCATATCTGTCTATGGCAGAAATAGTATGAATATCATGGTAGAATGCCATTCCGAACTCGGCCTCTGTTTTGCTGTTTACAGACATTAGGGCTATCACAGACTAATGTGATTTCTCAAGACACCATTTTTAGAGAAATTTGTCAGGTAATAGGTAATGTAAAAAAAATATATTGCTTTGAAGGAAACATTACTGGACAATTAAATGCCTGGGCTGTGAAAGTCCAACCTCTGAGCAATAAAGTTTCCCTCTGGGTTATATAAGTTTAAAGATTATCCCTGCTGTCTAGGGTGGCCACTGATATACCATTTTTTATTTAGCAGTAGCTTAGTCCAAACAGTCAACATGATAACACGGGAACATGACATGTTACTTCTGAATGTTTTTGGTACTCTGACATTGACCGCGTTCTGCTGAAATACTGAGAAGTGGCATCTCCCATCAGACATTTGTAGAATCAATTCAAATGTTTTTACCTTTTCCTGTGGCACAACAGCCTCAGAGACACGGTTCTGGCCCCGTGAAAATCAGGAAGTAATCGCATTTATATAATTAATGATGAGCGAGATTCAGAGGTTGCATTTTCCCTCTAAGGTTACATTTTTACTCCACTGACCGTTAGGCTTAGGGTTGGGGCATATGATTAGTAAAATAAGCATTCCTGTTGACTATGTCATCATCTACAACTAAGAACAACTTGCTTTTGGCACCACTCTGTGGACATTTATCCCCTGATTTCAGCAGAAGAACTTTCGATCTACTGTTGCTGAATTCACTGTGAGATCAGTCTGAAATAGTCCACTTTTGATTCTTGTAGATTTTCTCCCTTCCAGTCATTTCCAATTAACTAACAGTTAGTCACTAGTCTAGGAGAGTGACGTAAAAAGCAGACGACTACTAATTCATATACAAATTGTCGATGACACTTCCATGTCTTTTAGCAGGACTGCAAGAGCTCTCAAAGACAATTTAAATGCATTTAGATCACATCAAAAACTCTTTCATGAAACGGTAGACGACTCATTATCAACTCAGTGAATCACCTTATGAAAACCACATTTTTAGATTTTTTTCCAGGCACAATATACTGCATTAAAGAGGGAGTCTGAAAATGTTATCCCAGAAGTGAACAAGCATGGGCTGCTTTTAAGGATGAACAAGTGTCCCATGGCTGCTATCATCTGCATTTTATTCCCAGAGGAGAGAACATGCAATCTCGGTGAGTGATTGAGAGCTCTTCTTAAGACTTTAGAAATTTTACTGTCTATAATGTGGAAATTTGCCTTTGACTTTACAATAATTAACATGCATATTGCCCCAAAACAGTCAAAAAAAAAAAAAAAGGCCACAACCTCACAACATTTCTCTGTGATATTCTGTTGCCGAGATATATTTTTGGGGTGCAAGGATGCTGCTATGTTGTTGCTATAGTGTTATACAGAATGGCTTGTTGGCCTGAATAATCTTCAATGTGGAATAGATATTATACCAACAGCGAAATTCTCAATGCAATGAAACAAACATCAATAATGTTTCCGAAAATAATAGAAAATGTAACACTCCACTATGGTATTTTGGAATAGCTTCTATTTATTGCAAAATCATTGTGAACTTTTGAATAAATCATTATGCATAAGATTATAATGCATTAAGCCATATTGCCCACAGACCTTTAACCCTTGGTAGGTTATAGATTAATCAAAGAAAAAGCCCTCGCTCAGATATTTGGTTAATGTTTGGACTCAAACACTAAACCAGCAAATGGATTGGTCTCTGACAAACACTTGGAAGATGAGAAGGTTTTTGAATGCCATTAGTCCATCACCAAACATTATGTTTACTATTATACACAGGACAATATATAAGGCTTTAAATTATAATAATAGTAACAGAGTCATTCTTACTATGTAGTTCATTTTCATACCCCCATCTTATACGTCTTAACCCTTCTGTTTTGGAGAAAATTCCAAACAACCATTTTATTTGGGTCAAAAAAGTCCCAATAGAATACAGTAGATATACATCACAACTGCCTTTTAATTATAAACATGAAATCTATTGAAAAGATCCCAACACATATCTACCAAGCACCTAGCAAAACCCTAGTAACGGCCCAAAACAAAGATATACCGTGACAGTGAACTTCTGCACTATTCTACACCATTTTGTTGTCTAAGTAGTGTGAGTAGTATGTTAACAATGAAAATGCAGCAAAAAGAAGTGTATGAGTAGCCGGATGATGCACTTTTTTAACCGTCAAAACAGAGTGTATATAATGTTGGACACTTCATGCACTCAGTGCATGTGGCTTGCCGAACATAGCGGAAGAGGCGGAGTTACCTGGTCTGACAAAACAGCTGTAAATACAGTAATATTGTATGTATTATGCTGTCAAAATAAAAGTTCCTCAAAAAATATATATGAATGAACCTGGCGTCACCCATGTTTCCTGTTCTTTCTGACAACAAATCACTTGAGTGTGACGTACTTGTAATTACCACTTCAGAAGTAAGAAGTAGGATAATTCCGATAGCATATGAAGGCAGCATTAGTTGGCTTGTCTCACTCAAAAACATTCCATCCTGTCTGGTAAAATTCCAGAAATCAGCATATAGAGATATTTTATAGAATTCCTTCCTTAAATTACAGCACAAACATATTCATTCCAATGTTAAAGTTCAAAAGATACTACATAACAGTTATGACCCAGAAATTTCACATAGTATTTTGGTGTTTCTTTGTAGTAGAGAACAGGAGCTGTAAAACTTTCTGAAAAATAATGCTGCATAAGAAAATCTATTCTATTCGAGCTGTTTATTGAAGCAGAAATGGCCAAATTAAAAGACTTGTTTGTTATTTGCAGTTTCTTCAAGGATAACATATATAGGATAGTTCATATCTTCTTGTGAAAAGCAATTGACCCTGGACCTTCTAAAGTTTTGTTCAGATTCATAAAATAGCCTTGTTCAGGACCTTGGACTTTTTAGGACTCTTTCAATAAAAAAAATAAAAAAATTAAAAAACTATTTTTGTTTTGAGGTCAGTCATGTAATCAGGCTATTTTGTTATAATGCATTCTAATAAATCAATGGATCCGGACAAAAACCAACAAAAGGATGAGTCCATATATAGAGAATCGTTTCTGATTTACTTGCTTGGCTCGGATAGCCGGCTCTTTTTTATACCTCTTTTATATATATTTTTTTTTAAAAGGAAGCAGTGTGGATGATAATAGTGCCTATTGAAAATAAAAATGCATATAATGAAATCATTATGCTTTAATTTCAGTTAAGAAGTACAGTGGAAATTAGATCGTAGGAGTGAGCTAATAAATGAAAGAGAAGACAGGCATGGCAACCTACAGGAAAGTAAAATCACAAATGGGATCTCTTTAATATCACTTTTGTTTCTCAGACAGCCATGAGATTTAATGGAAAGCAAATTTAGTTTTTTTGAGTTCTTCTGCTTCTAAGTTTGTTTTTCCTTAGAAAAATAACCTAGTAATCTCACGTTTGTCCTCGAAACAATGTCATAAACTTGCCAAGTGACCAAAATCTGCAACTAAATGACAGCGATATTAACCATTGAGCAATAACATTTGCATCTGAAAAGGGAGGTACAGATGGAGAGAGCAACAGTAAGATAACTAGAATGGAAGCAAGAGGGTATGAGAAGGGATGCTGTACGTTCATTAGTCTTTGGCAAACTGCTCCTCTCAACAGCTCCTCGTGTTTCGGCTCATCTGCATGAAGACGGGCTTCTCGTGTCCCTAATGAGAGAGCCTAGATACAGTTACATTACCAAAACCCCCAGCAGCATGATCCAATCGATGCCAGGTTTACCCCAGCGGGTCTCACTAACACTGCTGCTCTGAAAACTATGATTTGGGTGTTGATGGAATTTTGTTCCTGGAGATGATGTGAGGGGAAGATGAGGCAGATGCTGCGGTGCACCGGAGATGGCCACACCCTATACACTGCTCAAATGCAGTTTATCCATTTAAGGAGGGGTTTGATCAACACTAAACCAATCTCATTATCTGTTGTTTTGTTTGCATGATCAAAAAACATTAATCTAATTCTGACATCTAGTACTGGTCCATTACTTGCTTTGTTTTACCATGCACTCTCAAAAATAAAGGTTCCAATTAGGACCAAAAAGGGTTTTACAGCTAAGGCAAACATCACTACTACTATTGACCCTTCACTAAGCCCCGCCTTAAAAGTGTTTCTGACCAATCCTGTCTCAGCAACTGTTGCTGGCCGCCATTTCTCTGACACGCATTGGCTATTTGCCAATGAGATTCTATGGCAGTGATGTGTTTTTGTGTAGTTTTAGCTGGATTTTACCAAAATGATCATTTTTTAAAACAAAAGCATTGCTGCCGAGTCACTTGTAATAGTGACACGAGGTACCCAGCGAGGATACACGCAGTGTTTTATTAGTGCTTTAAATAAATCTTGAGAAGGGCATGCTATGGATTAAACTGTCAGTCCTCATTCCCAAATGGACAGCAAGATAATTTAATTATAAAATTAATTAATTTACATATTGATTCATGTCTTAGTAAAGGTGATAGTAATTAAAAGCATTCTCAGGAACATAGTGAATGTGTTATGAGACATTATGTGCAGTTCTGTTCACTTACACTAATGTTATCAGTAGTGTAATCACCATTAAATTACGTTTATCTCTTTTCAAGTGACTGTGATGATAATAATTTGCCTCAATTCCGATTCTCAGTCTGCAAAGTTTTCAATCAAATTACAGTGTAATTTAACAATTTCTTTCACAAAAAACTTCAGATAAATATGCTTTACAATGTCACTCTTCATTCCAGCCCATGTACGTATATTATCAATTTTGTTTATGAGAATATTTTGCCAAAAATCGTGCCGTTCACGGCAATCTCCCATTCATTCCTATGGGGAGATTTGCAGAGCTTGTCAGAGTGAGCAACCATAACCCATAACCAAGGGGGGCTGAGCTTAGCGAAGGGTCAATTGCTCATACTAAATCCCAAAGAATACTTCGGTCAGGTGCGATCGCTAGACATCAGCAGAGTGCTCGAGTACTGAATGCGTGCAACCTGATTTTTCTACCAATCTGCATACTACATTTACATACTAAAGTATCGATATTTCCAATACTGATGTGGTATCAAGAATATCGATCCTCACATAAAAATATTGATTCTGAAGTTGTTGTTTTTTTAACTAGTGATCTTATTTTGATAACATGAATATTAATGTGTCGCATAAGCTTCAAAGTGGAAAAAAATGATTATATTAGCGAATAGTTGCATGGCACCGGGACTATTTTTTCTTCCGCTCATATTGTAGCACAGAAATGCTAAAATACACTAGCAGCCACAGACAGCACTCACCCTTTCAGTCATAGCTAGGGGTGTTTGATTTAGAGCTTTTTGGAGTCGACTCCGATTCATTTATTTTTAATCAGGATTGTGTCAAAATTCAGGGCCGTCACCAGGGGTGGCCATTAGTGGGCAGTGCCTTCCAAAGTGACATATTTTCACCCATGGGCACCTGCAGGATTTTGTCTGAGGATAAGCGCAGCAATTTGCCCTATACAACCTTATATCTAGGGGGGGTCCCCCATGAGATTTTTTTTTTTTTTAAACAACACCAAAGCATTCAATTCTGGTGACTTTGAGAGAAGCATTTTTTTTTCTTGAGTATGAGTAGCGCTCATGTAACTACTGGCTAAAAGCATTTCTTCCAGTAACTGTTCAGAACAAATGTGTTTCGCTCCAAAAAAAAAGCAAAACGCACAACAACAGAACAGAACGTTTTTATCGGTTGAATTTTTTTTTTACTTGACATGGCGTCTAAAAATGCAGCACTCCCATGAGAGATGCTAAAAACACAGTGAAACGTGACGCACTTTTCAATAGATATCCATTTAGCGAATGTTTACATGGAAAACGATTGAAAAACAGCACGAGCGGACGCAAAAAACACGTTCGGTTTGAACAGTCCCTGGTTCACATGACACAGCACTAGCTGAAGTTTCTCAAAGTTACCTCTCAAAAAGACAGCCTTTTGTTTCAGTTGATTGTAGGTAAATTTACACTGTATCCAGCGCTGTTTGTTCTCTGTATTCATAAATATCCCGATACTGTTTTACTGTGTGAGAAACCGCTCCAAATGATTCAGTGAGAGAGCGCTCTGAACGAATTGTACTGAATCACAAATCGATTCAGACAGCTTTGCAAGCACGTTTGGAAAATTCACTGAAAAGAACCGACTTATTCATT
This sequence comes from Myxocyprinus asiaticus, assembly GCF_019703515.2. Classification (NCBI taxonomy): domain Eukaryota; kingdom Metazoa; phylum Chordata; class Actinopteri; order Cypriniformes; family Catostomidae; genus Myxocyprinus; species Myxocyprinus asiaticus. Next base: position 7,086,250 of record NC_059359.1, read on the forward strand.
CGCAAATTGGGCATTGCTAGTTCTTTTAAACAGCCAACAGAAATATGGGACACATTTCATGATTGGTGAAATATTCTGAGAGGAAATGTTTCTCAGGTCAGTCGGAGCACTCATGGTACGCACAGTACGTATGGCCGTACAGCTGCAGGCACCATGCTTATCAGGCATGAGCGGAAAATCAATGTAATTATAAAAATCATCATTAATTTTCACTTGTATAGCTTGCTCAATCAATCCACTGCTTACTGCGTCCGATTGCTGCTCCGTGATTTGAAGTTTTTCTGTAACTCCTGGTCAATTTCTCCTACCCAATTCATAATCCTAACTGTAAGTGGGACGGGAGAAGCTGACTCTACATGGCTTCCATGCCGATGGAGAAACAAATTGTGCATATATTCTTGCTCGATTCACTTCAATAATTATCAATAAGCATAGTATGGAGACATGATCAAATAAGAAAATAATTCATTTGGACAACTGTTTTTAATGTAACGTACAGTATGGTATGTGAAATTGCTTTTTTATGGAATGTGGTGAAAATTGAAAACCGGCAGCTTATTAAACTCAACAGTCTCGACCTCAACAGATTAAACAGTAGTGGGTTTAATCAAGATATTTTGGTGTGATTATTGCTTTGAAAAATATCACTAGCTTACCCATACATTTAAGATAATAGTGTTTCCTATTCCATATGTTCTGGCGATGGCCCTGTAAAGAGTGCAGTCTTTATCGCACACTAAATGTAGTTTTTATTTTCTCTTATGAGTTTAAAATGTATGACATGAAGACATAAACTGCTATTATAATAGCGCACTTTTAGTACTGTTCAAATTAGTCTAATTTAAAGACATTGTGTAACTTTACCTTAAAATGACCGGTAACAATGTCATTCCTTATTGCTGCTCATATCCAATTTTAAGAAGGAAAATAAATAGAAACAGACTGGGTAGGGAAATAATTTATTTCATTGTCAAATAGAAACTAGACAAATTAGAAGAATTATGTCATACTACACAAAGTACCGAAAGACAAAGTACCGAAAGTTTTAAAATCTGTCACACACCCTCTCTCTTTTGCACACATGCACATTATCTCTCATTCAAACGCACATATTGAATGAATGAGTGTCACACCAACCAACAGGTATTTGTAGAGGATGTGATTGGTTTTTAATTAATTGATTTGAGCCAATCACAACGTCCTATTCGTAAAGATACGGAGTCGAACAAAAGAACTGATTCCTGTATTAGAGTTGACTCCAATTCTAGGACATGTCATAGTCGAGGAATCTACTCTTTTGGAGTCGACTCCCCATCAGTAGTCATAGCGCTCATTCAAAGATGGGAGCAGTGCTTTCCTGAGGAATTGACAGAAAAACAGCATCTGGAGTTATTCACAGTAAGTAATGACAAACCTAGATGTGACATTCTTCATAATGGGCTTTGTTTGACAATTTCTACAGGTTTATTTAAATTCAGAGTTGTTAAAAAATAGATAATGATCTGTAATCCTCGTTAATAAATGATACCTTTATGAAAACTTACCATGGATTTACTGTAGTAATATTGTATTAACCATGGCTGTAGTAAACATGACTGAAGTAACCATGTTTTTTTTCTTCTTTTTGGCAGAAAGTAAGGTTTTGATACAATTAACCATGGTTTTACTACAGCATTATTGTAGTTCCCTATCTGTCACTCACTCGACGTTGTGTCGATGTAGTGACACTAAGGGTCACTCTTGGGAGCCCTAAACACCTCTGATCTTTGAAAAAATGGCCAATGGGAATTGGTGAATGGAATTTGCATGCCACTCCCCCAGACATACGGATATAAAAGGAGCTGGTATGCAACCACTCATTCAGATTTTCTCTTCGGAGCCGAGTGGTTCTTTTCATTGAAGCTGAATTCATCCGCGAGTTCATTCACCTCATTTGCTGGATTTTACAGCGCATTTCAGCGGCTTCTCCCCTTTTGCACCCGTGGAGTGCAGATAATGTCCACCGTCCCATTTTCGGAGGTTTAGCACTCCAGTGGCGGACTCCCCGCCCCTGCGCACCCAGCAGTGGCACTCCTTGACCAATCTTATGGTGGTTATCAGGAGCCAGGTAAGTGCTTCGATGTCCTTGGACTCAGCACGGCCATGGGACTCGAGCCCCCGCGATGTGACGCCTCAGGCTCCGCCCCACCACAAGGCCCCACCCACCGGTACGTCCGACGTGATTATCCCCTTGGTCTCCCTCACCCGGAGTTTGGACGCGTGGCTTGCGCTTTCCAACCTGTCACGATGGCTGACCCGGACCGTCCGACTCAGCTACGCGATTCAGTTCCCAGGCGCCCGGCCAGGTTCAGCGGCATCCACTTCAACTTGGGTGCGGAGATCGCGACCCTTCTGCGCAAGGGCACGATAGAGCCTGTCCCTCCAGCCGAGATGAAGAAAGGGTTTTACAGCCTTTACTTCATCGTACCGAAGAAAGGCGATGGGTTGCGGCCAATCTTGGACCTGCAAGTTCCTTGCACAGACTCCCGTTCAAGATGCTGACACAAAAACGCATTTTAGTGAGCGTCCGGCATCAAGATTGGTTCGTGGTAGTAGCCCTGAAGGACACGTACTTTGGTTTTACCTTGACACAGACAAATTAAATTAAAACCATCGGAAAATCGGTTTTAAGCATGACACTTGCTTTCGAGGGCCAGGCATACCAGTACAAGGTCCTCCCCTTCGGCCTGTCCTTGTCCCCTTGCGTCTTCATGAAGGTCACAGAGGCAGCCCTTGCCCCGCTAAGGGAAGTGGGCGTCCGCATACTCAACTACCTCGACGACTGGCTGATCCTAGCTCACTCTCGAGAGTTACTGTGCACACACAGGGACCTGGTGCTCAGGCACCTCAACTGTCTAGGGCTTCGGGTCAACTGGGAAAAGAGCAAGCTTTCCCCGGTTCAGAGCATCTCTTTTTTCAGCTTGGAGTTGGACTCAGTCTTGATGACGCCGCACCTCACAAACGTGCGTGCACAGTCGGTGCTGAACTGTCTGAAGGCACAGAGGCTCCTGGGGCATATGGCATCCTCTGCGGTTGCCACACCACTTGGGTTGATGCATATGAGACCACTTCAGCACTGGCTTCAGACTCGAGTCCCGAGATGGGCATGGCGCCACGGGACACATCGCATGGTCATCACGCCAATCTGTCACCGCCTCTTCAGCCCTTGGAACGACCTAGCATTTCTATGGGCAGGGGTTCCCCTAGAGCAGGTCTCCAGGCATGTCGTGGTTACAAAAGATGCCTCCAAGACGGGCTGGGGCACCGTATGCAACGGGCACTCTTGCCACAACGCTGAACTACCCGCTGAAATGGCTGGGACCTTGTCTCAGCTCCTCAGCACAAAACCTGAATGAGTGGTTGCATACCAGCTCCTTTTATACCCGTATGTCCGGGGGAGTGGCATGCAAATTCCACTCGCCAATTCCCATTGGCCAATTTTTCAAAGATCAGAGGTGTTTAGGGCTCCCAAGAGTGAACCCTAGTGTCACTACATTGACACAACGTCTTGTTCCCTCCATCAGGGAACGGAGGTTATGAAAGTAACCAGGACGCATCCATATGGTAACTTGGTTTTAGTAATAGTAACCATATAATAATATTCTATGGCTAATTTTGAGGGTTTATATGTGGCTTACTAATTTTACAGGGTAAACAAAGCAGCCTAATAATTTTCTGTTTAGGCCTATAAATATATAAAAAATGTACGTTATAATTTAAGTTATTCATTTTATCCAAAGAATTCGTAAAAATTAAATTTAATAGAGGTATCGGTATTGGTATCGATATTGGCCTAAAAGTACTTGGTATCGGATCGAAAAGAAAATAAGTGGTATCGCCCATCCCTGCTGTCCTCTTCTGTGATAACACAATGTCTTTTAATGTCTCCAGGTTCCAAAATCAGTGTTTTATATTAAAAACAACATGTGGAAATGGAGGATGCTTCCACAAGAGGGTAAACACAGGGAATGATTAAAATGATTAGAATATCTTAAATATATGCATTTACTGCATATTTAAACAGACACAAAGGGAGAAAAATGTATAGTAAAACAATCAGTTTTCAAATGTTACCATCCTGATGTCTTATGGAAAAGCATACTAATATAATACTCCTATTTTTTTCAGTAAGCAGTATGTATACTTCAGTACGTATTAGGGATGCATGCACTGATGTATCGGCTGCTGATATGTATTGGCCAATTATTGACCAAATTAAAACCATCGGAAAATCGGTTTTAAGCATGAAAACGCCTATATGAAAAACCGATGGTTCATTTATAATTAATTATCAACACACTTTGTAAAAACTCTGAATTCAAATGCACAATCCAGAAATAATGATAGCCTCAGAATGTAGAAGGTTTGGCACTCATCTAATATATAATTTATAATCATTCTCATTCTCACCTTGAGGAAAAACCATCATTACAGATGTGACAGTTGTGAAAGCTGCACTTACCTACGCATAATGAGGTAAAACTATTTAAAATGCTTTGAAACCAGCAAACTTTGACTTCTGAGACATTAGTATTATATCAATTAAGGCTGCACGATTGATTGAGTTAAGACTGAAATCACAATATGGTCTAGCACGAATAAAGCTTAAAAGGCTGCGTTTAAAAATAGACTGTAATCAGCACTTCAGTCAGCATTGTGTGAGCAAGCGGCACCCTCTAGCATTTCCATTATCCATTACACCACAACAGAACTTAAAAAAACGTTTTGTTCCTTTGGTAACTTTTTGTTTTATTCATGATGTTGTGACAGTACAAACATGTAAAATGTGAGTTTTGTTGTTTTGAACCGCAAAAACAGAAGTGTAAAAAAATTGTATAAGTACAAAACAACCTTTTTTTCCACGTCAATCATAATACTATGACATTTAGTTATTTAAAAAATATATATATATCTTTTAATCTTCTATTTATCTTTATTGTGGCACTCTTTAAAATTTTGACCTGCCATGTGTTCGACATATCCAATCCATGTTCAGTGGAAATAATTTATTGTTAGAACAGAGAAAAAGCTTTTTTACCTCTTTGTACATAATAATTCCTGAGAAAAACAGTGATCTGATGACAAAATAAGGTAAATGGCAAAATATCGGTATCGGTCAATAGTATTTTGTTAAAATTGGTATCGGCCAAAAAATTTCATCTTTGCATCCCGATTAATTTTTTAAAATGGACCACCTAAAATTAGGACATTTTACACAAACTTATTTTAAACTTTTATTTATAATGTATTTCTAAGATGATAACTGGTCACCACTCACTAAGTTAAAGATGCAACATAAACGCTGAGTATGAATACCCATACTTCCCTGCTATTTAGTAAGCCAAAAACAGTATGCCAATGGAGTAGTTTGTCCGAATCCACAGTATTTATGAAGCAGTAAGCGAGAAATGCCCAGATGACCAAATATTTCTGTCAAGATTTTGAAGTGCGGATCGACTGGACACTTAACAATCCCATAATCCCTCGCGAGCTGAGGCGACGTCATGTTCAAAACACTGGATTTAAAGGAACGGCTGTGAACCACAAGTCAGATGGCTCTTCTCAACTATAAGTGCTATATATACCAAGATCATTGTTCCTTGTGCTTAAATGGTGCTTGTTTCACAAAACCAGAGCAAACATTAAATTCCGAACACAGTCTCTGAGTGGAGGCCCGGTGTTTCCTTCTTATTTGTAAGCTGCAGCATTAGCAGAAGTTCTGCTGTGTGGGAGTTGTGAATTTGGCCTATAATTAAATTATTCTCTGCTGTGATTGACAGACTTCCTCAGCATATCCTGTTTAAACTCTCATTACAAGAGCCTTCCTACGCCTTACAGTCATGGACTGGGAGGGTGCACAGAAAAAAAATGGCAGTAATATTTTTAAAGAAAATCAATTTCTTTATAGTTTCATATCAGAATTCTGTCCTGCCTGTATATCTTAATAAATCCCCCAGAAATGCCAAACATGAAAATTGTGTCATCATTTACTCAACCTCATGTCATTCCAATCCAAAACTTTTGCTTCTAAAATAGATTTGTTCTTACCGAATTTCGAAACACTGCCTCCAGTGGCCAAAGCTAAAAGTGTTGTTTAATCTATAGGCCTGTGTGAGCTCCAGTTTTCGGGAGAAATTTCCACAGTGGCGCAAAAAGCGAGATGTATTTTTAATTGTAAATGATGTAATAACATCAACAACCCAAATTGCAAACCTAAACCTAACAGTCAGTGGAGTAAAATTTTTATTTTAGAGTAAAAATGCAAACTCCAAATTGCATTCACCATTGTTTATGTGCAAGCAATTGCTTAATGGTTCTCATGGGGCAAAAACCCATGTCTGAGAGGTTGCTTGCGCAATCAGTAGCGCTAGATAGAAATAATATCATGCTTGAATTGATGAAAAAAAAAATGTCTGACGGGGGATTGTGCTTGTCAGTTGATTTCAAGGTACATGAACTTTCAAAAGTAACATGTCAAGTTCCAGTGTGATCATGTTAATGAGTCGTATGGTCTACTTTTAGTGGTATGGAATGACATAAGGGTGAGTAAATAATGGCAGAATCGTAATTTTTGGGTGAACAATTCCTTTAACCCGCAGGAACTGTCAGGTATGCATGTTTCAAAGGCGAGAGCTGTTATTAAAGCACACAGAGGGAGTATTAACAGCCAGCTTCTCCTCATGCTGATGGTTTTAGCTCTTTCTAAAAGAGCGAGAATGGCGCTGAATGAAATCAATGGATTGTGGAAGCACAGAGGTACACGGCTAGATATAAGAGGTAAACAACTGCGGCAATGATAGAGAGTCCGGAATCTACGAAATGGACTTAAAAGCCTCTTCACAAGCTGAGCTTTTAAAGAGCAAGAGAGATCCGTTCAAACTCCAGAGATGCCATTTTAGGGCCGCAGGATAGAACACCACCATAGATGGATTTTTCTCTCGCTCACTCATTCTCTCCAGCCATATTTCTGTCTTTGCTGATTTGTATGAAGAGGGAAAGAGAGGAGGAAATAGGGTCTACTCAGGGTCTGCCAGTAATTGTGGTCAGGGCACTATGACCTTACTCCTGTGTGTATGGTGACTCTCAGGGATGGTGGAGGGGCACAATATTTATCCTAATGGGATGACAAGAATCTGCCATCACAGCAGTTCACCAACAACATCCATCCTCCTGTGGGTCTTTCAGTACTACAAAGCCTTGAGTGTCTCTAAACTGAACTGAAGGTACAAAGCCACAAAGAAAATTACAACAGAATCTGTAACACACCACAGGAAAGAAACTTTCCAAATACCAAATTACATCTCTTTAATACATAAATGGTTTCTCCAAGATAGCAATTCAACTCTGTAAATTGAGTCTGCAGCTTATCAGATTTACACTCTCTGGCTGTGTCTCGTTTGCAAGGCTGCATGCTAGTTAGGACGTGTCCTTTGAAGGCTGCAGTATACCGAACATCCTCCTTTAAACAAGCCTCATTTAAATGAGACGGCCTTCATAGGACAAACGGAAACAGAATGTAACATGGTTGCTATGACAGCACGCCACTCTTGCTAGTGCGAGTGCTTTGAGTGGGAAGGAAACAAAGTCCCTCTGGAAGGGAATGTATGAGGTACATTTTAGGAGAGTTATAATGATGTAAAGAGAAAAGAAAATAGATTTTACAGTTGTACTTTTAGTCTAATACTTTATTTTAATTATATATTAATATAATTATACATAATATATACTCTGCACCCATCTACTGAGGTACTTCAACTTGGGAATTAACATTCCTTGCGTTTGAACATCATATTTATGGGCAAATTGGTGTAATTTTTTTTAGACATTTCCGTTGAAGCAAAGAATTGTGGGTTGTGAGTGCCCACGAAGGATACACCTCATGCATCCTCCGAATTCCCGTGAAAGAAAGCCGCATTCGAAGGCTGCATTTGAAGTGTCCTACTCACTTTTCTGAAATGAGACGGCCTCGATGACGTATGCGGCCGACAAATGCGACCTCCGGAGGACGCATTCTTCCAAACGAGACACAGTAATCTTACATGTGTCTCCTCTAGAGTTTCAGAAGAGATCTCAACAATGTTTCCAACTGTTCGAATGTGCCAAGATATCAAAGTCTGCAATCAAAAGTCAGAGATTTCACAAGTAGTGTAGTAGTGCATGATGACACAGTAATTAGGTAAACAGTGTTTTTGCATCATATCTGTGAAGGCCAAAATATACTTTGGTTGTCCGTGTTGCTGATGGCTCCACGCACAGTATGCGTGACACAAATTTCGTCATCAGCACAGTCTGCACGGACTGTCCGCATGCAACCAGATTTTCTTGACATGCAGACAGTCCTCGTCTGTGCATATCATTGGTGCATGCACTTGCCGTTGACTGTTCTAAAAGAGTATCACAAAGCAGTCTTAGTGTGCATGTGTCAAATGCATCTGTATTCGCTCGCGGTCAAAAAGGTATATGGTCGACCGGGCGCAATCTGATCCGGAACGCCAGAAAAGGAAGTATACCTGGGCCTTTACTATTTTGTGTATTATAACAGCTGGAATGCTGTACTGACCAATCAGCATCTAAAACCGAATTTGAATTGAAATTGAATTTATAAATTAGACTTTATAAATTAATAAGGCCATTGTACCAATTGCACTGAAAGATTTCAAATGATACCAAAATTATACCAGTTCAACTACAAATCCAAAGTCTGTCATCAGTTTTACACCCAAATGTTGTTCTAAACCCATATGACATTCTTTCTTCAGTGGAATGAAAAAGGAGGTGTTAGGCAGAATTTTAGTGTCATCAAAGTGAATGGTGACTGAGGCTAACATTCTGCCTAATATCTCTTTTTTTGTGTTCCACGGAAATAAATAAATAGTTGAGTGAACTACTACTGTAATTGGTAATTAGTTCTTTAGTGTTTGGTGGGTATCTAAAGATTAGCACTTAAAAACAATATTTCAATGTGTTGTTTGCATTAATTATTATTATTATTATTATTATATATATATATTTTTTTTTGTGTGTGGATTTTCTCCCCTTTTCTTCCTGATCTGGCATGCCCAATTCCCAGTGCTCTCTAGGTCCTCGTGGTGGTGTAGTGACTCGCCTCAATCCGGGTGGCGGAGGACGAATCTCAGTTGCCTCCGCGTCTGAGACAGTCAATCTGCGCATCTTATCACGTGGCTTGTTGAGCGCGTTACTGTGGAGACCTAGCACGTGTGGAGGCTTCATGCTATTCTCAGCGGCATCCACTCGCCCCACCGAGAGCGAGAACCAAATTATAGCGACCACGAGGAGGTTAACCCAACGTGACTCTACCCATCCTAGCAACCGGGCCAATTGGTTGCTTAGGAATCCTGACTGGAGTCACTCAGCACGCCCTGGATTCAAACTTGCAACTCCAGGTGTGGTAGTCAGCGTCTTTACTTGCTGAGCTACCCAGACCCCATTTGCATTAATTATAAAATATATACGTAACAGCCATTTTGCTTCAAGAAGCATATATTTTTATTGAACTATTTTTTTTACACACATGCGTTTTGTTGTTGTAGTGTAATGGTTTTTTTAGTTAATGTGTTAAAATGTAGAATTAAAACTATAAAAAAAAATTCTGCATTTCGGCTATCTGACAATTAATTGGTTGAAAAAAAAAACCAATATCGGTCAATCCTTAGCAAAAATGAACAAGCAATGGACTTTAATCATTAGTCGCTAAAAGTTCTCACAATGTTAGGAAAAACTGTTCTTTGTCTAACTAGTCATTTAAACTAGATTTCTTCACATTTATTCTGAGATAAAGATGTTGGCAGATTAAATTGAGAGGACTAGGCATATTTTTAGGAATATTGTGTTCTATAGAGGACAGAAAGCCATATGGGTTTGTGAGTGAATGATGACAGAAATTTCATTTTTGTCTGAATTGTCCCTTTAAGTAAATTTTAAACATGAAATATCAAATTACTCCCATTCACACAGAGCATTTTAAACTTTGGAAGATATGAACCTCATCCAAAGAGGAGGGATATATACTGTGTGTGGTGAGATGTTTGTTCCCCAAAAGCTCAAAGCTCTTGTTGACTTTCACCTTGCATCACCTCAGAGACCATATAAGGGCTTGTTGATCCGCTCTAACAGGTTGAGCACTTCATGTCCATTCATGTCCACCTGCAACTTATTGGCCTCACTTCCCAGCTCACTTCTGCAAGTGTCACAGAGGTATCTGGTGACCATTGCTCTCCTCAATCTCACACTCCCACTCAACTATTGGACTGCTTGGCCCCTCCCCTTCTGTTCTCCATCTCGGACTGGGAGGCAGTGAGAAGAGGAGAGGAGGTAACAGCCCACGTTCCCCTGGGCCCTGCTACACAGCTCAATAGCTCAGCTCCTGGATGGGATCATAACCCTGAGTGCTGTCCAAGATAAGAGCTGCCTCTCCATTCCTCCAGAGTTTCTGTTTGAATCACAGCTATCTTTGCCGCAGAGTGGAGCTGCCCCAGGATACAAACTCCTTTGGACCCACAATGGTAGTGTGCGCTGGCCAAAGTGTGCCCCTGGTTGTGGTACTACTTCTCTTCTTGGTTGCCCCATCTCAAAGTGGATGCCCAGGTGCTTGTCGCTGTTCCTTTGCAATGTTGCAATGCCTGGAGGTGGACGGAATCACAAACATCCCGGCGCTGGCACCACAGGAGAGCGAAAATGTCACCGAAATGTGAGTGAAGTTTGGCGAGCTTTATGTGCTTCATGATGGTCCATTTGAGTTACAGAAAGTTGAGTCTTGTTGAGACTGGTTAATGTTTGGTAGCTGTAGTTATCTGGTGCTCAAAGAGTTTCTCTTGCAATGAGTTGGAACAGGTTGTGAGTTCAATCAAAGCGAGTGACCTACATTAATTCTAATGGAAAAACAGGAGCATATGGATATGTAGTTTGTAGATGCGTTCGTACAATCCTGCACTGATGTTTTTTCCTGGTAGACTACTCCAATTATCAGACCCGCGTTTACTGGTTGTATAAATGTCATTTATTTTTTGGAATTGGGACCTAATACAATTAACGCAGAAGTTTACCAAAACAACTAAACCATTGGGAACTAATCATGGAATGGAGGAAAGCAGACTTGTTTCATGCAGTCGCTGGTGTTTTGAGACTCTCATGGCTGTTGAGCTGTTTGCTGCTTCTCTTTAAGTGCTTTTAAGAGTGTTAAGTGCGTAATCTATTCTCAGAAATGGTGAGAAAACAGCATAGGGTTACAGATGTGTACACTCAGCTGGTATTCCAGAGGGTTCCCAGAGGTGCAGTAGTTTTAACAGTGGCTGCGTTTACATGGACCCTCATAATGTGATTACAATGCGATTAAGGCAATACTGTGACTAAACTGTTGCTCATGTAAACAGAATATTGCAATTAGGATATTGCAATTATGCTTATAATCAGAGTAATGATAATCGCAGTAAGATATGTGCAGTACTCCTATTTCAATCACTTTATACTGGCATGTAAACGCTTTAATCGCATTTCTTCCACTCTGACCAAAGTGTGCCTGCATCAGTGCTGCAGACGGCTCATGTTCCACTCAAGCACAGGTTCGAAAACATCACGAAAAAGAAAAAGCTGCACTTACTTTTCGGCTTCATGTAAAACGGCAGTTCCATGCACCAATTTCCAGCTGTGGCGCTCCCCCATCTACAGCCCCACGGCAAAAGAAAACATATTTTCCCAAGTTGTGAATGTCCATTTGCAGTCTGAATTGAATGTTGGGGAGATAAAAAGACCATATGCCACAAAATAATAGGAAGGAAACACTTCTTTGAAATGAGTTTGTGCTCGCGAGCGAAACACAACAACATCCATCACGTGTATTCCGATTCACAAATAAATTACTCTTATGATCTGATTCTTTTTAGTGAATCAAAACAGACAGAGCAACCAGTGTAGTCTGACAAACAAATGACTCTTATGAATCGATTCTTTTTAGTGAATCAAAACATACAGCGCATCCAGTGTAGTCGAAAATGACTCTTTTGATGTGGTTCTTTTTTCTCCCCAATTTGGAATGCCCAATTCCCAATTCATTCTAAGGACGAATCTCAGTTGCCTCCACGTCTGAGATCGTCAATCCGTGCATCATATCACGTGGCTTGTTGAGTGTGTTACTGCAGAGACGTAGCGTGTGGAGGCCCATGCTATTCTCCATGGCATCGACGCACAACTCACCACGCGCCCCACCGAGAGTGAAAACCACACATTATAGCGACCACAAGGAGGTTACCCCATGTGACTCTACCTTCCCTAGCAACCGGGTCAATTTGGTTGCTTAGGAGACCTGGCTGGAGTCACTTAGCACGCCCTGGATTCAAACTCGTGACTCCAGGGGTGGTAGTCAGTGTCAATACTCGCTGAGCTACCCAGGCCCCCAAAGTGGTTCTTTTAATAAATCATTCAAAAAGACTCACAAACTGACTGACTAATTTTCCTTATGCCAAGCTGTATTTAAAGAGACATATTTGCAACAAGTTATTTTTTTGTAATAAATATTCATTTATAAAAAAGCATTAAAATATCACATTTCTCAGAAAATAATCAGAGTAATGGAAAGTAGCATGTAAACAGGATTTAACAGCATCTTTATCTAATTATTCCATATAATATGATTTTCGCAATAATCAGAGTATAGCTGTACATGTAAACATAATAATTATAATAATATAATAAATAATAAATAAATATAATAATTTAATAATAAGTTATGCTTTGTTGCATTGGGCTGTTTTATGTTATATTTTATGTTATTTATTTAAAGGGACAGTTCACCCAAAAATAAAATCCAGTAATCATTGACAGCCATAGTCACCATTCACTTTCATTGCATGGAAAAAGATGCAATGAAAGTGAATGGTGACTGACACTAACATTTATAAAACCTGTGTTACACGAAAAAAAGTCATATGGATTTTAAACAACATGAGGGTGAGTGAATGATGACAGAATTTCATTTTTTAATCCCTTTAACATTCATCCCTTTAACAATATATAATTTCATTATACAGTAAATAACTTAAAATATGCAGGCACCAAAATGCCTAAAATGTTATAAATCCAATTGTTATGGTGAAGTTCTAGCAACCACAGCAGCTGTTTTTTTATGTTAAATTGAACAAGAGTTTGTCCTTGGCACCTGTCTGTTGTTTGTCTACCATCAGTACACCTGCCAGATTATCATGCACTGAACTGCAGTACAGTCTGTACATTTACTACAAGCATTCAATCAATAAGTGCGAATGCTCTAACACCGAACACTTTGTGCCAGTACAAATTGCATCATTTCACTGTATTAGTGAGCTGGGCACAGTACAGAGGAACACAGCTTCTACCAGGGAGGAAAACAAGCAACCATTACCTCCATACCAGCAGCAGAAATTCATCATTCATCATGTTGTAGATTCCATTTTGTGAATTGCTAGTGAATGCCCTGCTGAAAACAATAGATGAAATATTACCCACTCGACTCCATTCAATAAGGCAAAGCAGTTTGAGATGCCATCCCACCTGCTCTGTAATTGCATTAAAGCTCTCTGGGTGTCACAATTTGAACCCCTTTTTGTCATCTTTCTGTGTCCAAAGACTCTTATGTTGAAATTTATTTTGGTGTTCCTCGTAAAGCCTGTGTTCTTGATTTCATCCATTGTATCCAGCTGTCTCTCATTTAGTCATTAGACTTCATGTGTATATATAGCCCTCATGTTTCCCTTAGTCTTTGTCGGTTCTTGTTCGTTTGTCAGCATGTTAGTTGATGTATGTTACATTCAAAGTTAGCCAAAACTGCTGTTGTGTTTTGTTTCCTTTTGTATCAATGTTTGATTTTCATTGTTGTTCCTTCTTCATCGTCTTCTGAGTTTAATAAACATAAATAGTACTGCGTTTGGATCCACACCTCTCGCCTCGTCCTTCCCATTAGCGTAAGAGAAGAACCGACCCCAAAAACATGGATCCAGCAGTAAAACTCTTCTGGCTGAGTCAGGTAATCACTCGCTGGAGGATTATGTGAGTGAATTCTGTGAGGTGGCTAACGAGGTTGATTTCAATGATGTGGCCTTGAAGGACATATTCCGGATTTATTTGAATGAGCCAGTGAAGTCCCTCGTGCCTTGTGGACCCTGGCCCAATTTATTGATCTGGCAAAAAAATTTAGTGCATCAGCCTTCATTGTAGGAGCGATGGAGGAGGACTACACTCATGAAGTAGAGTATCCCATTATGCCTACGACGGTCAACGAGCCAATGCCCACGCCTGCCACGGTCAACGAGCTGGTTCCTGAAGCTTTGTCTACCCCAGAGAGAGCGTTGAAAGCCTCGTCCTCCCCAGAGCCAGCGTTGCAAGCCTCGTCCATCCCAGAGCTGAAGCCATGATCGTCCCAGAACCAGCTTTCACGCCTGCTCCAGCCCTAGAGGTATTTTCGGTTGGGCGGCTACTCTGGTTCCAGTGGTCTCCGAGCTCCCTTCAACAGAGACCACATTCTCCCCAGCACCGGTGGTCCTGGAGATTTCCTTCACCAAGCCTCCCATGGCTCTACCTTCCGAGCCTCCCACGGCTCCACCTTCCTTCACCGAGCCTCCCACAGCAGTGCTCATGGCCATCCAGAAGTGGAGGATGAGAAGGGCTCCTACTCCCCAGTCGCTGCCAGTGCCCACGGCCACAAAGCCTGTTCCCCTGTCACTACCTATTCTCACGACCATGGAGGCCATTCCCCAGTCGCTGCCAGTGCTCATGACTATGGAGGTCGTTCCCCTATCACTGCCAGTGTTCCCGGCCACGGAGGCCGTTCCCCTATCACAGCCCGTGTTCATGACCACGGAGGCCATTCCCCTGTCACTGCCAGTGCCCACGGCCATGGAGGCCATTCCCCCATCATTGCCAGTGCACACGGCCATGGAGGTCATTTCCCTGTCAAGTCCCTGCTCCTCCTGTGGCTCCACCTTTGGCTTTGCCTCCCCCTGAAGCAACTGTGGCTCTGCCCCCTGGGTCTTCACCACCAGTGGTTCTGCCCCCTGTGGCTCCACCCCCTGCCAGTTCCATCCTGGTGTTCTGATCATCTGCCAGTTGCCTTCCAGGAGCCACCTCCCAAACCGCCTAACCCCGTACCCTTCCTGAGCTGCCTCCCAAACCGCCGGACCCCTCTCCCTGCCTGGAGCTGTCCCCCAAACCTCTGGATCCTGTTCCCTTCCCACAGGCTCCTCCCTGGCCTCCTGATCGTCCGCAGGCTCCTCCCTGGCCTCCTGATCATCCGCAGGCTCCTCCCTGGCCTCCTGATCGTCCGCAGGCTCCTCCCTGGCCTCCTGATCGTCTGCAGGCTCCTCCCTGGCCTCTTGGTCATCCGCCAACTCCTCCTTGGCCTCATAATCATCCTCCATATCCTTCCTGCTCTACTTGGCCATGCCCTCCTTTCCATCCATCATTGGGCGCCAGGAGTCGCCCTCTGGGGGTGGGTTCTGTCACAGTGTGAACCCCTTTTTGTCGTCTTTCTGTGTCCAAGGACTCATATGTTGAAATGTGTGTGTATATATATACAGTGGTGTGAAAAAGTGTTTCCAAAAAAGTTAAAAGTAGTATTCTGAGATGCGGGTTGGTGCTGTTTTGGTGGCACGAGGGGGACCTACACAATATTAGGCAGGTGGTTTTAATGTTGTGACAGACTGGTGTATAAGAACATGCTAAAGTAAATGTAATAATATGTAAAAATGGGCCTGACCTTACAATATTATTCAAAGCGCCTTGTCTTGATTATGTATTGACACAGAAAGAGGCTCTAAAGCAATCATCAGTAATATCAGGGAAAGCATTGGAGTTTAATTGAGTAAGCACTTGATAACCATGAGCAAAATACAGAATTTATACACATGAATAATTTTTGGTATTAGTGCTGCTATCAGTTGACACTGACCCACAGGAAACAAATCTTCTGTATGCTTTTATATCATCCTTATTTTGATTAGACATTTTTGGGGATCCAAACAACATGGTACCATGTCCAAAACCTAGTGGATAGATTAGTTTTAACTATTAGATTATGGTTTTTTTTTAACAATAGAAACACAATTAAACAAGGGTTTTTAAAGGAATATTCTGGGTTCAAGTTAAAGGATTAGTTCCCCCAAATATGAAACTTCTCTCATGATTGAATCACATTTAAGCCAGCCCAGATGTGTATGTCATTCCTTCTTCAGCAGAAGCAAAATGAAGATTTTTAAAAGCACATTTCAGCTCTGTATGTCCATACAATTAAAGTAAATGGGTGCCATCAGGCTGCTGGCTGTTTGACGGTCCAAAGGCATATTTAGGCAGCATAATAGTAATCCACATGACTCCAGTCTATCAATTAATGTCTTCAGAAGCAAATCGATAATAAATCAATAAATCATGAGAGAGTTTTCATTTTTGGGTGAACTATTCCTTTAAGCTCAATCGACAGCATTTGTGGCATAATATTGATTACCACAAAAATTAATTTAGACTTACCCCTCCTTTTCTTTAAAAAAAGCAAAAATCTGGGTTACAGTAAGGCACTTACACTGGAAGTGAAAGGGGCCAATCCGTAAATGTAAAAATTTTAACTTTTTCAAAAGTATAGCCACAAGACAAACAATTTGCATTTTAACATGATTTTAGTGTGATAAAATCACTTACTAACCTTTAGTGTAAAGTTATATCCAATTTTACAACTTCGTTGCCAGGACAAACAACTAACCCTAAAACCCTAAAATGACATTAAAATGGCAATTTAAACAACTTTACAGCTCAAATAATACATGAGTTTTAACAGATAATTAATGTAGGTGCTTTTATAAAATTATAAGCTTCGTATTTCTGGCCTTAAACCCTCCAAAAATTGGCTCCATTTACTTCCATTGTGCCTCCTGTAACCTTGATTTTTGAGTTGAAATTATTTTTTGTGGTAATTCACATTATGCCACTAATGCTGACTGATCTTAACTTGTATTGAACCTGGAATATTCCTTTAACTTATTCCAACAAAATGAAGGAATGTCTTTTATGACTCATGCTTAAACTCATCCATACTTTTTGTCTTACACTGTTTGATTCACTTAGACATGATGAAGGGATCATTTAAACTTTTTCTCAAAGAAAATTTGAGTTCTTCCTGGAAATAGAAATACTGTACAAAGAAACGGCTTGAGTGGAACTGAAGAAAAAAAATCTATTTCGGTGCTTATGCCTCATATTAACGGCTATCCGGGCAAAGCAGCATTTAATTTAACTCACGGAGCCCTGGATTCAGATGCTGCCATACTGCAATAAAAAAACATTTCAAGCTCAGAGTTTTAAAGAGGAGGTTTTCATGGTGAAATGTAGTCAGGTGATCATGAAAACATTGCCATTTAAACATTCCTACAATGCAGTTTCAGGAAGAAGTGTCTTTAGAATGAAACTTGGGTGGTTGCCTTTCCATTTTTTTTATATTTCAACAAAGTAACATCATTCTCAAATCATCATGAAGTACCATAATTTGAGTGAACCAGGATAGTCGTCAAGAAAAACATTAGGCAGCCACTTTACCTTATCTATCGCAAATTGACTGGATCATGAAAACTGGCCGTTACATACCGGAATGGAGTCAGGTGATTGGAAGGGAGGGGATTAAAAGTAAGAGGGAATTGTGACGTCAGGGTTAGGTTTCAGGGAAAGTCGTTTTGATAAAAGTTACAAAGACAGACGTTTTTTTCTTTGGAATAACATGCACCGATAAATTGGTTACAATCTGTAACTCGTTCCGCACTGTTTGTGCTACGAACATGAGTGATATAAAAAATTATCTATTTTTTCTAAGCGATCTGACTGACGTTTTTTGCCTGGCAGATGATAAAATGGGTGGAAAAATCATATCTACAATATCACAGAGACTCTTGGTGGGGCTTTCTGTACTTGGCCCAGTTAGCAACCATCCAGAACACCCTAGCAACTGGATAGCAACAACTTCGCAACACTCTGACAACCACCCACAAAACCTTAGCATTGTGGCAGCGAGTTTTGCACGGGCAATCACCACAATTTCTTTAGGAAATGCAAAAGTCTAGATATTATTATGCAGTTTTACTTTAGTTGAATTACTGATAACAAGGCCTTCGATAACCTGATAACTTGTTATTTGATTTCACCCCTAAAGCTACATAGAGAGTCAAGCCAACCTGGAGAATATCACTGACACAGACCTCGCCAACTACAGAGAACTGAAGAACTTGTAAGTAAAACACTGACTTCAAAAGATATACAGTAATGGAACTGCATAAAGATTTACAAATAACAAGATTTAAATGAAATCTTGATGTTGTTCATTGTACATAACTGTGCTTTGTAGTCTTATAGCATCTCTTTAGTTTCAATTGTATGATTAGGAACAATATATACTCATCCAAAAAAATCAATTATCTAGTTGATCTGTGTGTATATATGTGTGTTTGTGTTTCAGGACAGTAACAGATTGTGGGTTGGTGTACATCTCTGAAAATGCCTTCCAACACAGTTTCAAGCTGCAGTATGTGTGAGTGTTCTTTAAGGCGTTCAGGCCTTTCCACAATACACTTGGGTCTCAAGGCTTGTACCTGTCAATCACTTTAAATCCTCTACTCTTGTGATGAGTGAAGCTGCTTTATTGGTCTCAGGCGGAAAAATAAAAAAATCTGAGTTCAATACATGTTAAGCTTATTTGACAGCATTTGTGGCATAATGTTGATTACCACAAAAATTACTTTTGACTTCGTCCCTTCTTTAAAAAATCAAAAAGCAAAAATCTGGGTTACAGTGAGGCACTTACAAGGGAAGTGAATGGGGCCAACTTTAAAATGCTCATTCTTTTAGAGGTATAGCCACAGGACTTAAACACTATGTGTGTAAACATGATTTTAGTGTGATAAAATCGCTTAATAAACTTTTCTGTGTAAAGTTATAGCAAATCTTTGAACTTCACTGCTATGGCTATGTAAAGCCCTAAACCCTAAAACAACTTTACAGGTCAAATAATACACGAGTTTTAACACAATTAATGTAAGAGCTTTAATAAAAGTCTAAATTTCACATTTCTGCCTTTAAATCCTCCAAAAAGTGGCCTCATTCGCTTCCATAATAAGTGCCACACTGTAACCTTGATTTTTGCTTTTTTTTAAACGAAAAGGATGGACGAGTCAAATGTTTTTTTTTTTTTTTGTGGTAGTCAACGTTATGCCACAAATGCTGTCGATTGAGCTTAACTTGCATTGAAACCAGAATTGAAACCAGAATATATAGAATATAAAGGATCTTTATATTCTATATTCTTTAAAGAAGAATACTCGATTCAGGTTGGTCAATCGCGCCTTTCAGCAGTCTGATGTTTCTGAATAATGGCCGCACATCTGGAGATAAAGTGATATTTCACTGGTCATCCAGGTATTGTGAGTCATCTTTTCTACTTACCATATCACTGTGTGAGCTCTACAAGTAATCTAATCAAGTAATTTAAACTTAAATCAATATTTCATGTCCATTTATTTATTTATTTGGCAAGTAGTCGTGTAATAAGCCGGATAATGAGCAGTCATTTTTGTAATGTAAACACCAACAGAACTCTGACACAACCCAGCTGTGGAATTTAGTTGTAATAATAATGTTGTAATTTCGACTCCATTATTGTCCATTTAATTACTTATTTGGTATGTAACCATGTAATAAGCACGATAAGCTACAGTCAGCCAGTCATTATCGCAAAATAAACCCCTTCAGAGTCCGCTTCATGTAGATTATCCCCTACATAACATAAAAACAATACACATATATTGTTATTCCATAATTCAATACAGAAGCATCACTATCTTTATATCATGGATTTTTTGAGTAAACGAGCCAAATTTCCCTGTTAAAGGGAAGATTTCCAAGCGCCACATGTCAACAAAACTCTAATGACATTTACGGTCCACTTCCAAAGGTTGTTGACCCTTATCTCCACTATCTTGTAATCATTATCTCACAGTGTGTGCGACATGCCCACTGTTGTTGATGTGGGGGAAAGTGGTCACACTGGAGGGGGCGGGGGGGTTCTGGGGAAACATGAGAACATATCCAGCAGTCACCTTTTACTCTCCCACTTTGGCGTATTATTGACAACTGATGCATAATAAATACACTCCACTAAGGGTCCATTATCACTCAATCAATATTTCACAGAGGGCTGTGCATGAACAGATGTGTCTCTCAGATCCAAGCAATACATGTTGGGGGGATATACAGTATGAAAAATTACAATTATAAACGAGTTTATAGTTTATTCGCCTGGCGTCCCATCCATCGCTTTCTTGCCCCATTTGGTTCGTTAATCCATGGCCTGTCCCCTCCCCTCGAGGCCAGTATGATACGGCAGCTGCTCTTCTCAGACATACTCTCCCTGTGGTGGAATCGAGCTGTAATAGATAGGCCCCGATGGAAGACCCATCTGACATGAACTTTTGGGAGTAGCAAAAACAAGTATTTGAACCCTTGCTGGCCCCCATTAGCCCTGCCACGGAGAATCTAAATCAGCGAAGCTATTATTGTCCCTATAGGCTGTCATCTCTATGTTCGTTTAGCTTTGTGTCCAGCTTCCAAGTCTCACAAAGACAATTAAATAAGAAGAAAACTCTTTGTAAATGTCTCTGAATCAGAAACCGTGGGTATAGTTCACCCAAAATGATTGTTCCAAACCTGTTGGGCATAATGTTAAGAACTGACCGCCTCAGTCACAATTCACTTTCATTGTATGGAAAAAGATGCAAGGAAACTGAATGGTGACTGAGGCTAACATTCTGTGCAACATCTACTTTTGTGTTAGGGTGAGCTATAGCTTTAAGATGTTTTCTGTATTCAAAACCTGGCAAAAACCCTTAAAACTGTGATTTGGTCAACACACAAGCCTTCAGTTCACTTGTTCCCTTTGCACTTGCACTTAGTAAAACCTGTTTTGGCTCCTTGTCTGTATAAAACAATTTAATTCTGCTGATTAAACTTGAGCCCATTTGTCAGCCAAATACAGAGAAATGCGGGCCAGTGTTTTTTAGAACTGCAGTATACTGCTATCAAATATTTTGATGCATTAGATCTGTCAGTAAAGAATCATATCAGTGGTGTTTGCTAAGGCAAGCATCACTATTATATTGCTAAAATTTGGGGTTAGGGACTTGGACAAACCCCTAACCCTAAGTATTAAAGGGATAGTTCAGCCTAAATTCAAATTCTGCAATCAATTACTTAAGTTAATGTTGTTCCATGTTGTAATGTTGTAATGACTTTTTTCTGAGTGAAACACAGAAATTAAAGACAAACTGCACGCTTATGTGTCACTGCAATGGCATAGTGTGTGTTAAGATGCTGTGGATGTTTTTTTTTTTTTTTTTTTTGGTTTTTGTTTTTTGTCAAATGGACGTGCATTTTTTAATGCAATTAACCATGCACTGTAAAAAAAATCCTGTAAAAAAACTGGTAGCTGTGTTTGCCAGAATAATTATGTAAAAAATACATTAAAAATTTAAACAACTTTACAGAACAACCTGTACATTTTACATTTTAAAACTGTTGGAAATTACATGACCACGCTTACACAGTAAGAAAATAAAAGAATTTAAAAAAAAAATAAATTAATTAAAAAAAAAAAAATTCTGTTACATTTACAGTAAACAAAAACATCATAAACTTGATATTAACCTTCTGAAACTGTAAAAACCTGCTTTTTACTTTATAAGGTAATGTTAATTACCATAAAAATGATGACATGATGACATAAAGTTCACCAATAGTGGCTGTTCCAGGAGCAATGACCAATAAACATGTGGAGACAGTGCTCAGTGTCACTCACACAAACACTAAACACCATCAGGGTAACACATGTGAAATTTAAATAATGCAATAAACATATTAAAAATAAGAAGAAACAACAATTCCCATAAAATATAATGAAATATGATGGGTCTTGCAGGGAATTCTGTGGGAACGCCTGATTATTGTTTTTTACTGTAATTTTAACAATAATTTATTGTAAAAAGTATATGTACTCTCTTGTTAAACATAATGTACATTTTTACCATTAATTATACAAGAAAATCATAATTTTTACATCTAGAAAATGTAATTTTTACAACATTTTATTGTAAAAACTTTTTAATATAAATATTTTAAATATATTACAATTTTTTACTGTATATTTTACAGTTAATACTCGTTAATCAATTAACGTTTTTTTCTGTAGCATTTTACAGTCTTTTACCGTTAAAATTACAGAATTTTTTACAGTGTGGTGTTACTACAGTAATATGGTGGTAATATAGTAACCATGTTTAATTTTGTGGTTTACTATGATTTTACTAAAAAATACCATGGTGATACTATGGTTACTGAAGTAAAACCATGGTTAACTTTTGTAAGGTTAGGTTAGGTTTAGGGGTAGGGGTTGGTGTAGGGTGTCTGTGGGACTCTAAATAAACAAAATACTGCACAATAACATTCTGGGAATGTTAGTTTATGGTTATATAAATAAAACTTTAAAATAACCATTAGAAGGGGGCCTGGGTAGCTCAGCAAGTAAAGACGCTGACTACCACACCTGGAGTCGCAAGTTCGAATCCAGGGTTTGCTGAGTGACTCCAGTCTGGCTTCCTAATCAACCAATGGCCCGATGGCTAGGGTGGGTAGAATCATGTTGGGTTAACCTCCTCGTGGTCGCTATAATGTGGTTCGTTCTCGGTGGGACATGTGGTGAGTTGTGTGTGGATTCCACGGAGAATAGCGTGAAGCCTCCTCACGCGCTAGGTCTCCACGGTAACACGCTCAACAAGCCACATGATAAGATGCGCAGATTGACGGTCTCAGACGCGGAGGCAACTGAGATTCGTCCTCCGCCACCTGGACTGAGGCGAGTCACTACACCACCACAAGGACTTAGAGCGCATTGGAAATTAGACATTACAAATTGAAAAAAAAAAAAAAAAACATTAGAGAACTTTCTGTAAAGGTTTTTATAAGGTTGTCGCACAAAAACCTCCCTGCAACGTTCTGGGAAGATTTGTTCATAAATCCCAAAAAATAACCATTATAGAACATTCTGTATACAGTTGTGCTCAAAAGTTTGCATACCCTGGCAGAAATTGTGAAATTTTGGCATTGATTTTGAAAATATGACTGATCATGCAAAAACACTGTCTTTTATTTAAGGATAGTGATCATATGAAGCCATTTATTATCACATAGTTGTTTGGCTCCTTTTTAAATCATAATGATAACAGAAATCACCCAAATGGCCCTGATCAAAAGTTTACATACCCTTGAATATTTGGTCTTGTTACAGACACACAAGGTGACACACACAGGTTTAAATGGCAATTAAAGGTTAATTTCCCACACCTGTGGCTTTTTAAATTAAAATTAGTGTCTGTGTATAAACAGTCAATGAGTTTGTTAGCTCTCACGTGGATGCACTGAGCAGGCTAGATACTGAGCCATGGGAAGCAGAAAAGAACTGTCAAAAGACCTGCGTAACAAGGTAACGGAACTTTATAAAGATGGAAAAGGATATAAAAAGATATCCAAAGCCTTGAAAATGCCAGTCAGTACTGTTCAATCATTTATTAAGGAAAATTCGGGGGTCTCTTGATACCAAGCCAAGGTCAGGTAGAGCAAGAACGATTTCAACCACAACTTCCAGAAGAATTGTTCGGGAAACAAAGAAAAACCCACAGGTAACCTCAGGAGAAATACAGGCTGCTCTGGAAAAAGACGGTGTGGTTGTTTCAAGGAGCACAATATGACAATACTCGAACAAAAATTAGCTGCATGGTTGAGTTGCCAGAAAGAAGCCTTTACTGCACCAATGCCACAAAAAAGCCCGGTTACAATATGCCCGACAACACCTTGACATGCCTCACAGCTTCTGGCACACTGTAATTTGGAGTAACGAGACCAAAATAGAGCTTTATGGTCACAACCATAAGCGCTATGTTTGGAGAGGGGTCAACAAGGCCTATAGTGAAAAGAATACCATCCCCACTGTGAAGCATGGTGGTGGCTCACTGATGTTTTGGGGGTGTGTGAGCTCTAAAGGCACGGGGAATCTTGTGAAAATTGATGGCAAGTTTAATGCAGCATGTTATCAGAAAATACTGGCAGACAATTTGCATTCTTCTGCACGAAAGCAGCGCATGGGACGCTCTTGGACTTTCCAGCATGACAATGACCCTAAGCACAAGGCCAAGTTGACCCTCCAGTGGTTACAGCAGAAAGAGGTGAAGGTTCTGGAGTGGCCATCACAGTGTCCTGACATTAATATCATCGAGCCACTCTGAAGACATCTCAAATGTGCAGTTCATGCAAGACGACCAAAGACTTTGCATGACCTGGAGGCATTTTGCCAAGATGAATGGGCAGCTATACCACCTGCAAGAATTTGGGGCCTCATAGACAACTATTACAAAAGACTGCACGCTGTTATTGATGCTAAAGGGGGCAATACACAGTATTAAGAACTAAGGGTATGCAGACTTTTGAACAGGGGTCATTTCATTTTTTTCATTGTTGCCATGTTTTGTTTTATGATTGTGCCATTCTGTTATAACCTACAGTTGAATATGAATCCCATAAGAAATAAAAGAAATGTGTTTTGCCTGCTCAATCATGTTTTCTTTAAAAATGGTACACATATTACCAATTCTCCAAGGGTATGCAAACTTTTGAGCACAACTGTATGTTTCTTTATTAGGTTGCCGCACAAAAACCATCCCGTAATATTTTCAGAAGGTTAGTTTATGGTTTTTAAAAAATAACCTAAAAATAAACATTAGACAACATTCTGTATATGTTCTTACTAGGCTGTCACATAAAAACTTCTCTGCAATGTTCTGGGAATGTAGTTTATGGTTATAAAAAATAACCTAAAAATAAATATTACAGAACATTCTAGAAAGGTTATTTTTAGGTTGTCACACAAAAACCTCCCTGCAACATTCTGGGAAGGTTAGTTCATATTAATAAAAAATAAAACCTAAAAATAACCATTATAGAACGTTCTATATAGGTTTCTTTATTAGGTTGCCGCACAAAAACCACCCTGCAATGTTCTGGGAATGTAGTTTATGGTTAAAAAATAAAACCTAAAAATAACCTTAGAGAACGTTCTGGAAAGGTTATTTTAAGGTTTTCGCACAAAAACCTCCTTGCAACGTTCTGGGAATGTTAGTTCATAAAAATAAAAAATAAAACCTAAAAATATCAATAGAGCACGTTCTGGAAAGGTTCTTTTTAGGTTGTCGCACAAAAACCTCCCTGCAACGTTCTGGGAACATTAGTTTATTGTTATAAAAAATAAAACATTGAAAAAAAAAAAACGTTAGTAATTGGTTCCCAAAAAATAACCAAACGGGAACCATACGCTAAAATTAGGGAAACATTCTGTTTTTGCTGGGTTAATATAGAATGTGTGGTCACAGGTTTGCATAACCTGAACTTCGAAATTTGAGCTTCGAACTCACCCAGCCAAATTTAAGAACCGTAACTAACCATTTCGTAAATATTTTCAAAGTCAAAGGACTGTCTGTCAGTAACTACTTACAAGGCTTGTATGAATATTGTATAAGAGAGCCGGTGGAATTGAATGAATGAATGAAAGTGTCTCTCTAATTTCTCATCTCTATTGGATGACTTATTCACACACTCTCTTATTTTACAGAAATCTGGCTTCTAATTTTTTGATCCACATCAGTTGGAGGGTGTTCCGGTCTGTTCCTCTATTGAGTCTGTGAGTAGCAAACTACACTTATGTACTGCTGTGTTGAAATTTTCACATTTCTTCCACTCTGTGAAAATGTGAACAATTTACCTCTGTGTGAGAAATTTCAATAGATATGAGCTCTCTGTGCACATAATTCAACTGCTTGCTTTGTTGAAAGCAAGAAAGGAGCATAAGAATTGTCATCTCTCTCTTTTGTTGGGTAGAATTTTGAGGGATAATCCACTCATCTGCTCATGTGATATTTACTGGCTTCAGCAATGGCATAGAAAAAGACAAGGCGATATCGACTCTCAACAGAACTGCATTTACAATGGCAACAGCATTCAGCTGGATTCATTTGAAATGGACAACTGCAGTAAGTGTGCCTGTTTGGAACAAAAATTATTTCAAAGAGAAGGGCCTCATTCAGAGAATACATGCAGAAGGAATCTGTATAAATACTTTGTGCAACCATTATGATGTTACTTGTTCCATTTGTCGCAAATCTACTTGCTTTGTGTGAGAATTTTATGGGTGCATGCGTTTGTTTACCTGTGTTTGTGTTTATGTATAGATGGACACAAAATAAACTGAATGCATTAATGAAAATCATGTTTTCAAACTAAAGAGCAATCTGCTTTTACAGTAAAACCATTGTGCATTTGAACGGATGCTCTAGGTTCAATTCAAGTTAAGCTCAATCAACAGCATTTGTAGCATAAAGTTGATTACCAAAGAAAATAATTTTGAGTCATCCCTTGTTTATTTAAAAAAAGAGAGCAAAAATCGCAGTCGCAGTAAGGCACTTACAATGGAAGTGAATGGGGCCAGTCCATAAACAATAAAATACACACCGTTTCAAAAGTATAGCCCCAAAACGTAAACATTATACATGTTGACATGATATTAGCATGGTAAAACCTCTGTTCTACATGATTTTAGTATGATAAAATGGCTTACCAGGATTACAGTGTTTACTGAAATTATGTCGTCATGGCAACAAAGTTGTAAAAGAGGATATAACTTTACACAGATCAGGTTGGTACGAGATTTTATCTCACTAAAATCATATTAACACCCATTATGTTTACATCTTGTGGCTATACTTTTCAAACAGTTGTGTATTTTAATGTTTATGCACTGGCTCCATTCACTTCCATTGTAAGTGCCTTACAGTAACAACGATTTTTGCTTCTTTTTTTATTTTTATTAACAAAGGAAGAATTATTTGTGGTAATCAACATTATGCCACAAATGCTGTCAAATTAGCTTAACTTATTTTGAACCATGAACACTACTTTAATCATATTGACATTAAATTGTTATATGCACTCTAGTATTTATATACAGTGTACTCACATATTATGGCCTAGTGTTTAGCCCACATGTTCTTAAACACTGAGCCATGGTTCTGATGCAGGCAGCACAGGTTCGAATCCTGCTCATTATATTTCCTGACTTGCTTCACATAATTTCCCATCCTGCCTCACTGTTCTTATAAATACCTCTGTTTGCTACTTTTCTGGTTCGCAGGCATTCCTGAGGTCACAGTCCACTCATCCACACTGACCACTCAGGAAGGTGGAAATATGACATTTATATGCCATGTGACTGGAGTTCCCACACCTAATGTCAGCTGGAGATCAGAACAGCTACGATCCATTTGGACCATACAGGTACATACCACTATTTTCATATGAACAGAGTATTTTTTTGATGTTATCCATGGCAGGACGTGATATACAGTACCTAGGAAGAATATTGTGGGTATTGGAACAGCTTTCCTAACCCTAACCATAACCCTTACCCTAACCCTAAACCCACCACTAAGCTCAAAGGGCAATAACTGGTTGAAAAGAATGTTGTTCAAGCCCCTATCCCCAGCTTAATGCCAAACCCTATCTTTAAAACCTTTTTTGTTGATTGAATGTTGTTCCGCTTTTTTGAACAAAGGAGTTCTTATGTCAGCCAGCTAAATCTTGACTTCGTCAATCCTTGTCCACAGCGAGGAACCTGGGGTTCAACCCTGGAGCTGGTGCTCCATATGTGGAATGTGTCTTCTGCAGATAATCTGCACAACCTCACCTGTGAGGCGGAGAATCGAGCTGGTCTGGGAGAGGCCATGGTGCAACTGGACATCGAATGTAAGCCCATAAACTCCAGGGTCCGGTGTTTTCTGTGTAGCTTACTTGTTAGCCAGAGAAAATTGTACTTTACATCATGTTCAGCTACAACACAGCTGACACATCTGACTAACCAACTAAGGGGCTGTTCTTACAGGACACATTGAGCATGTTTACATGGATGGTCCTACATCGATTATGCTTAATAAGTCAACAATGTGTGTGTGGTCATGTGAACCCATTAAATGGATTTCCTTTATTAGAACAATCGGCATGTCTTTTTTTTCATACCCCGATTTTGCGTTGCATGTAAACACCTTTACTGGCATTCTTACAGGGTTATCCAATGTGCACAAGTATTGTGCGCATGCCTGTTTACGCTTTGATGTCAAAAGAAGAGAATAATCAGTTGATTTAAAATCTCATGTAAACACGTTTTTCTTGCATGAAGCTGATTTTTGGTAGTTATCAAGTGTATTGGTGTACATGTAAATGCCACGGAAGTCAAACCCATCACCAAAACAACATCAAACAAAACAAATCAAAACAATGTATCTGACTACTCAAACCCAGTTATGCCCGAAACGTACAAACTAAGGCTAACCAACTATGGGTCCATTCACACAGGATGCATTTTTGCAATTAAAAAGCTAGATGGAGCACAACGGAATGGAAAAAAAAACCTACTTGGGACATTTAAAAGTTTACCTGTGCCTAACTTGACATGAAATCTTTCTGAGACGATTAAAAAAACAGCAAGAAACATTTCAGTGGTAAAAGATGTCCATTTAGTGCATGTTTACATAGAAAAAACAATTCAAAAACAGGGCAGACAGACACAAGATTTGCAAGAGCTGCAGTTTGAAACCCAGGTTTGAGGTTCCTCAAACCAAATCCACCATCCAATGTGAGCATACAGGACACTTGACAATGGTTACAATATCGCAACGTTTTTCCATCTAAAATCCTCCCATATGACCAAACTCCATACCACAGCAATTATCAGTGTTTATCACCTCCTCATCAGAAAAAGGAAAAACAGTGCTTGACTTCAGACAAATGTATAGCCATCAGGGGAGCGATAATGACTGTCAGGAAAATGGGATGATAACCGTCTTCACATCTTGTTTGTTCTCTGCTAATGGATTTCTCTCCCCCAAAGTCCGGAAATATAATTGTGAGGATTGATTGGCAGACAGCAAGTGTGTTAGCTGCCAGTCAATCAGAGTAATTTTACTGGTGGACAACGGTTCACTGGCAAACACTGCTTAATTAGCTCGTAAATTAGCAGGATACATATAGCAGCGCGCTCATGAAATCCTGCAGCACATCTCTGTGTGCAGGTGCTGCCGTAGCATAATTTAGATCTGTTGTAAGCCTCTTTTATTAGATTCAGACAGTAATCGATAATATAATTCCCTAGCGTTAGTTATGATCTTAGCGTACTTACTGCTAACTGTAGCTCCATGGAGTCCAGCTGATGAAATTCACCTTCAGCCACCTATCTTAACCGCAACCCGATTACTGAATTCAATTATTGAATTCATTCTGACTACGACAATTAAAGGAGTTCACAGACGGTTCAAAATCTTGCTTGACAGTTAACATCAGGGCCGTGTAACGAGGACAGTTTTTCAAACATAAACTCGCGGTTATGACACAAATGACTGTGATTCTCCATGCGAAGCACTTTCTAGAGGAAGGGTCACAGGTTAAGAGCAGTGAAATGGTTATGGAGCAGCGACCAGGCTGCGCGCATCAGCATGTTCTCCTGGCTAAAAGAACCATTTCCTGTATCTCACCTCCAACAAGCTCTCAAGTGCCTCTTGTGGTTAGGTCCCCTAAACAGACAGGGATTTATTATTTATAACAGGTCAACAGGTTTACTGTAAAGATGGAGCACATTGATTCATGGAAAAATTAGGATGAATGCTGCAGTCATTTGAGCTATGGTAAAGAACAGGTACTGGATTTAAAAAAAATCATTATCCATCTAGGAAGACTACCTTTTTCACAGATAGTACATGAATGTTCAAAAGAGCGCAACAATCCCATTAATTTTCTCCATAGAGGAAAAGATGTTTAACAATAACTTATAACTTTATCTGAATATTCTGCAATAAAATTAATTGTTTATATATTTATAATTAACAACTTTAAATCAATAGTTTTATATTTTTCTATAGTTTTTAATTTGATTACATCATTCACAATGCTTCATGGGATTGTAGTTCATTCTCTCATTTAAGACGTTTAGTACATAGTCTTGTGCCTTTGTGTTTTTGTCTGATTTTCAAATACTTACAGTTGAAGTCAGAAGTTTACATACATTTTTTAACCACTCCACAGATTAATATTAGCAAACTATAGTTTTGGCAAGTCATTTAGGGACATCTACTTTGTGCATGACCAGAGTAATTTTTCCAACAATTGTTTACAGACAGATTGTTTCACTTTTAATTGACAATCTCACAATTCCAGTGGGTCATAAGTTTACATACAGTAAAGTTAACAGTGCCTTTAAGCAGCTTGGAAAATTCCAGAAAATTATGTCAACAATTTGTCAGTTAGCTTTTGATAGGAGGTGTACTGAATTGGAGGTGTACCTGTGGATGTATTTTAAGGCCTACCTACAAACTCAGTGCCTCTTTGCTTGACATCATGGGAAAATCAAAAAACCTCATGAAAAAAATGGTGGAACGATTTCCAAACGCCTGAAGGTACCACGTTCATCTGTACAAACAATAGTACACAAGTATAAACACCATGAGACCATGCAGCCGCTAAGGAAGGAGACGCATTCTGTCTCCTAGAGATGAACGTATTTTGGTGCAAAAAGTGCAAATCAATCTCAGAACAACAGCAAAGGACCTTGTGAAGATGCTGGAGGAAACAGGTAGACAAGTATCTATATCCACAGTAAAAACGAGTCCTATATCGACATAACCTGAAAGTCTGCTCAGCAAGGAAGAAGCCAATGCTCCAAAACCGCCATAAAAAGCCAGACTACAGTTTGCAAGTGCACATGGGGACAAAGATCTTACTTTTTGGAGAAATGTCCTCTGGTCTAATGAAACAAAAATGTAACTGTTGAACTGATGGCCATAATGACCATCGTTATGTTTGGAGGACAAAGGGTGAGGCTTTCAAGCCGAAGAACACCATCCCAACCGTGAAGCATGGGGGTGGCAGCATCATGTTGTGGGGGTGCTTTGCTGCAGGAGGGACTGGTGCACTTCACAAAATAGATGGCATCATGAGGAAGGAAAATTATGTGGATACATTGAAGCAACATCTCAAGACGTCAGCCAGGAAGTTAAAGCTTGGTCGCAAATGGGTCTTCCAAATGGACAATGACCCCAAGCATACCTCCAAAGTTGTGGCAAAATGGCTTAAGGACAACAAAGTCAAGGTACTGGAGTGGCCATCACAAAGCCCTGACCCTGACCCGATAGAAAATTTGTGGGCAGAACTGAAAAAGCGTGCGAAAGCAAGGAGGCCTACAAACCTGATTCAGTTACACCAGTTCTATCTGGAGGAATGGGTCAAAATTCCAGCAACTTATTGTGAGAAACTTGTGGAAGGTTAACCAAAATGTTTGACCCAAGTTAAACAATTTACCATATACTAACAAAGTGTATGTAAACATCTGATCCACTGGGAATGTAATGAAAGAAATAAAAGCTGAAATAAAATCGTTATCTCTAATATTATTCTGACATTTCACATTCTTAAAATAAAATAGTGATCCTAACTGAGCTAAGACAGGGAATGTTTTTTACGATTAAATGTCAGGAACTGTGAAAAACTGAGTTTAAATGTATTTGTCTAAGGTGTATGTAAACTTCTGACTTCAACTGTATTAGCTTTACATCAAAGTTTGTAACAATATGATTTACCTCGGAGCTGGTTATTTGGTTCATGGCTTAGAATTCTTTTGTAAAAACCTTGTCGCGGTTCTATGATTGGTGGATCTTTTCTCTTCATGATCATGGGTAGTGTAGTAAGTTGAATTAACGCAGACTAATGGCTTCAACAGAAGCATATACCATCGATTAACAACCTTTGAAATCACTATGGATAAAACATTTATAGGAAAAATACTTCCGAAACCAATACCGCTGAAAAAGTGGGCGGGCACTGATGTTCTCTTTAGAGCAATACTGTTAGCGGTCTGCAGCGATAAACCCAGCAAATCTGTAGTTGAAACATTTTCCGAACATTACATTGTGGTTGTGGGAACAGTGAAAATATCCAGTTTTTTTTACACGAGTAAAATGTTCCTGAAAAGGTCTCTCAACTTAATTTACCAAATTCTTTATCAGTTTTCACTCTCAGAAAAAATAGTAGAAATGTTGGTCAAAGGACTGTTTTTAAGTGTCTAAAACAATAATTTTTGTAGTTTTATTTCTGCATTTTAATACAATAATTACTAAAAACTAAAATTACACTATAACAAAAAACATGTGCATAATCAATACTTCAATAATAACAAAAATAATAATTTAGCTTAATATGCTACGTCAATCTAACTTTAGCAAAAATGGCTGTTACACAAAAATGTTACAATTTATGCAAACACATTAAAATGCTAGGTTGTTTGGCACTATTCTTTAGAGACCCACTCAATATTAAAGAACTAATTACCAATTACACCCAGAAATTAAACATATATCATAATTTTCTCACCCGCATGTTGTTCCAAACACTTGTGACTTTCATTCTTCTATTGAACGCATAAAGAGAACTCATTAGGCAGAATGTTAGTGTCAGTCACAATTCACTTTAATTGTATGGAAAAAGGATGTAATGAAAGTCTCCTCATGTGTTCCACAGAAGAAAGAAATTCATAGGGCTTTGGAAAAACATGAGATAGAGTAAATGATGACAGAATTTTCAAGCAAAAATTACTTATTTAAAAATGGATTAAATTATGCAAACTTCAGATTAAAATATTTTGTTACCGCTATTCTTTAAAGACCCATCAGATGATGTTTTTTTATTGCTACACACAGTATTGAAGAACCGATAATTGATTAGGCTGAAAAGTGTGAATATCGGTTAAAAAAATACTTGTAAAAATGATTAACGGTCTATCTTTAATCTTTGCAAACCCACTGTCACTGTCTCTCTACGTTCAGTTCCAGTGCGGATCTTGTTTCTAAAGGATCCAGAACCACAACATCACTGGTGTTTCCCGTTTGCTGTGGACAGCAATCCTCCCGCCACCATCAAATGGCTGTACAACAACACCCCACTCATTGAGACCCGCTACACCTACACCGAACTGATCCGAGATGCGGCCGATGGCTCCGTTCAACATGGCTGCCTCTTTCTCAACAAACCCACTCATCTGAATAACGGCTACTACACCCTCATCGTGGAAAATAAACTGGGGAGGGATGAGGCCACGGCAAATGCAAAGTTCATGGACAATCCATTTGACCCCTTTGATCCAGAAGGCATAATTCCAGGTGAGAACACATCATCACACATCTTATGTAGTATGTACAGCATGTAATGCATTGCATCACCAATACCAAGAGTGGTACTTGGATATCAAAAACTAATTTATTGTTATAATCTCTCTCCATATGCCAGTCCTCGGTGATGAACCAAGTAAGTTATTTTGAATTTCCTTTGATCAACTTTTTTTATTATTTATATTTACAGTATACTACTAGACTTGGTATAATATTATTCTTGGATTAATACAAAAAAAAAAAAAAATCAGCAAACTAGTCAACACTGCTACAATAGAGTTTCAAATACAAAGTGACAGTAAATTTGGCATCTTTCTGTCTTCTGACTGCTGCAACCTATCCTATCAGAGTTTTTCATTTTCTGGAAAGTCATGCAAATGTAATAGTGGATTTTTTCTTTTGCTTTAGTAGCAAATGGGAACACTGTGTTAACATTTGCTGTTCTCCTATTTACCTCTATACTGTAGGTGTCATAAATTTTCCTTTTATTAGGCTACTATGAAAATTGTTAATACTTTATTATTACCCTAACTAATCAACTAATTCATAAACGTAATAAACTGTTAAGCATTGTAGCTAATATGAGTGTAGTAATGTTCACATTAACACGTTATCTTGTATTAACATACACCGATCAGACACAACATTAAAACCACCTGCCTAATATCATGTAGGTCCACTCGTGCCGCCAAACAGCGCCAACCAGCATCTCAGAATAGTATTCTGAGATGCTATTCTTCTCACCACAATTGTACAGAGCGGTTATCTGAGTTACCATAGACTTTATCAGTTTGAAGCAGTCTGGCCATTCTCTTACCTTTCTCATTAACTAGGCATTTTTGTCCACAGAACTGCCGCTCACTGGATGTTTTTTGTTTTTGGAACCATTCTGAGTAAATTCTAGAGACTGTTGTGTGTAAAAATCCCAGGGGATCAGCAGTTACAGAAATACTCAAACCCAAACTCAAACTCAACAATCATGCCACGCTCCAAATCACTGAGATCACGTTTTTTCCCCATTCTGATGGTTGATGGGAACATTAACTGAAGCTCCTGACCCGTATCTGCATGATTTTATGCACTGCATTGCTGCCACATGATTGGCTGATTAGATAATCACATGATTGTTGGTGCCAGATGGGCTGGTTTGAGTATTTCTGTAACTGCTGATCTCCTGGGATATTCACACACAACAGTCTCTAGAATTTACTCCGAATGGTGACAAAAACAAAAAACATCAGTGAGCAGCAGTTCTGTGGATGGAAACACCTTGTTGATGAGAGAGGTCAACAGAGAATGGCCAGACTGGTTAGAACTGACAAAGTCTATGGTAACTCAGATAACCACTCTGTACAATTGTGGTGAGAAGAATAGCATCTCAGAATGCTATTTTCACAAAGTTTAATTGCATAAGTTATATATATATATATATATATATATATATATATATATATATATATATATATATATATATATATATATATAAATATTAACGTTTAGCAAGGCATTTAAAATGCATTTACAATGCAAATTATGGTTACTCCAGAGATGCTTGTGCATCAGACGCTGGAAATGTCCCACCCCTTACTAAAACAGAAAATATTATTGGTTAGCAAATATCCAATCACGTCTGAAATGAACGTTCTGATTAATGGATCAGCTTAGTCAGACTGTCTGTCTTGCCAGTGCCATCAGTTGTGCTCCCGCAGATCTGTGCATGTTTAGAAAGAATCTCTGTACACTTATATATACACAATTCACTCAACGGTGCTGCCCCATCGCGTTAGTAAACTGAAAAAGTTCCGGGTCAAAAGACTGCTCATTGTTCTGGCGGCCATACGTGTCATCAATTATTTCAGGTGGGCATACACAAAATCCTAAGAAAGATCTGTGGGCATACGGCGGATGTCTGTGTATGCCCTAGACTAAACTACTGCCTCTATATGCCAGTGGCACCATTTAACCTGCTATGGTTTCCTTATATATTCCAATCACGGAACTGGAAAAAGGGTCCATACTGCAATCAATGGCCAAATGTAATGATTGCTTACTATTGAAAATATTATTTTATCTCAGTGATAAACCAATGTTTTAATATCTGCAGCTCCCACGAACCAATCAACAGGCGATGTTACTGAAAAACTGGAGAGCAGATTTTTTGGGGTAAGAGATGAGTCACATATGTATACAGAATAAACTTATTTTTCATCTCGCACTCATTATGGATGTTTATTTTGACAGGTGTCAGTAGCTGTGGGTCTTGCTGTGTTTGCATGCACATTTCTGCTCGTCATGGTTGTTGTCATCAATAAATGGGGGCAGCATTCCAAGTTTGGTATCCATCGTAAGTTATACTTCCGCATACATTCTCAAAGTTAACATGAAATCAAAATCAACCTTATAGATTTTAGTTCCTTAATGCTTGATTGTGTTCTTATTGTGCACAAAAATGTACAAACTTGCTTTGCCACTGAAACGGTTTTCCGTTTTGGCTGTTGCTACAAATACTTCTTTCTTTTCAACCCCTTCCCCTCAACTACCTGTCTTAATTCTAGTATGTAACTCCTACCTTTCACGGTCCAATCAATTCCCTATGGAAAAAACCAAGTCCCCCCAACATATTTCTCATTTAAAATTCGGTTTCACTCGGAATTATGTCACAATATAGAAGTAAAATTGGTTGCGAACAGTGTTTGTCGATATGACAGGGGTTTTGATAAAATAAAAAAATAAAAAATAAATGTATACCTTGAATGCTCGATAAGTCGATTTGGATAAAAGCGTCTGCCAAATGTATAATTGTAAATGTAATTGTTTGGACATTATACTGACCTCTATATGCGTGGAAGCAGCATCACACAAAAGCAAATGTTGCCAGTTATCAATACCATTGTGGAAATAGCCTATTCAGAGACGTATTTGCCACCCATGGTTAATTTATTTGAAGAATAAATAAAAAAAAGTAATAAGTGACCAATGACAATGTGACAACCAAGACATTAGTGATAGAGCACAACAGTGGCCACCCACTTTTTCAGCCATCTTGGTTCCGAAAGTATTTTTCCCATTAAATTCTTTCAAAGGGATTTAATAAAATCCTTCATTAAAACCATGAAACAAACCAACCAGCTCAGAGGTCAATCCAATGAAGCATTGTGAATGACATAATAGAATTAAAAAGGATGTAAATATACAGTATAAAACTATAGATTTTTTTTTTTAAATGTTGACAATAAGTATATTAACAAAATATAATTTTTTTTTTTTTGAATTTATATAATATTTTAAATTTGATTGCAAAAATTCAGACATTTACGAATATATAAGACCAACTCAACTGCGTCATTCACAGTACGTCATGCAAGTGGTCGCTACAGTGCTTTTTTGGCACAGTTCTCTGATTGGTGGATCTTTTCTCTTCAGGATCATGGGTAGTGTAGTAAGTTGAATTAACGCAGACTGATGGCTTCAACAGAAGCATATACCATCAATTAACAACCTTAGAGCTCATGGCAGGTCTGTCTTTAAAGGTATATAAGTTATCGTTAAAAATGATTTTGCCTATGGAAGAAATGAATGGAATTTTTACTTCTGGAACCCGACTGTTGCCCTCTGTACTCTAATGACATCGCACCATGGCAGCCTCCAAGAAGCAGGGCCAGCCTTGAAAAAACAAACAAATAAAATGCTTTACACTTTTTCTAAATGTTTTTCTTTAGATGTAAAACTAAAGAAATGACTTAGCGCACCATTAAGTCAATTCAAGTTATTTGTATAGCGCTTTTCACAACACATAATTTCAAAGCAGCTTTACTGGAATTATGCTTTAACAGAAAAAGAAGCTGTAATACGTAGAACGGTTTAATAAAAAACATGACTGTAAACTGTGCCTTAAAATAAATAATAAAATAAATAAGTAAATTATATTTAGATTCAGACCCCCAGTGAGCAAGCTTAACACGACTGTGGCAAGGAACACAAAACTCTATAAGATGTTGGTTAATGGAGAAAAATAACCTTGGGAGAAACCAGGCTCACTGTGGGGGCCAGTTCCCCTCTGGCTAAACAGCATGAATATAATGCCAATATTAGTTATTTGTGTGCAGTGCAAGTCATGGTTTAAAATTAGTAAACTAAGTAAGTGTTAAGGGCCAGTGTTTAAACAAAAAGATTTTGTATGAACATTAACATGGACACTTCTCTGTAAAGAAGATCTTTCTCCCAAATTCCAACTAAAAACTCAGGTTACTGATTTATAGCAAGAGCACACTTGTTTCAATTGTTCAAAAGACAGTGCTAAATTAATTTTACTCATTGTCAAATGGAGACATTTCAAAGTCTCACCAATTTAAGAGGAAAGGGAACTACTGCATGAAAACATATTGCAGAAACAAATCATGTGTGATACGCAATAGCAGAAGAATGTTAGCATTAAACAGAAGAAAAAAATCAGTAGACAGCACAACAACAGGCCATGCCAAAATGACTTTATCCATTATTATTCTGGATTCTGAATAAGTTCCTGATAATAAGTAACTGAATAAGAGGCATTGTGTTGCTTTTAAGTAATGCTCAAAAAGGCATCGAAAAATGGCCCCTTCTAAGCTGTAACTTTTGTACAGTGTCAGCCTAACAGCTCGGCAAAGTGCTGCCAGGTCTTAATTACAGCATGCAAAGTAAATAGCATCGGGAGCCCCAGCCGCGAGCCAGCCATTAAAGAAGAGTGATGGAGCCAGGCTTTTCAGGTCCACTCGCTCCTCTCACAAAGTGCCTAAGTGGACCTGATTGCCTCACTCCCATCTCTGCCTCTATTCCCCGCGTTCCTTTTTGCTGCCCAGTCTGGGGTCTCTTTGCGGTTAAAGCTTGATTGGGTTTTGTGATTTGAAGGAGAAGCTTTTGCTTCTAATACAGATTTCTAAAACTGAGATGATTTAGTTTAAATAAGGTAAACATTCTGCTAGAACTTTTTGGTAGCATTCGCAGTCAATTTTAATAAACATATTATTAGTAGTGCTTGCTAAGGCAGGCATGAGTAGTACTATTGTTAATATACTTAGGGTTAGAGATTTGAACAAACCCTTAACCCTAAATACTGAACTCTGATACCGAACGTGTACGTGCCGAAATTTAATAAAAATCATTCTGAAGCAATTATGAAAATGTTCACTGTTCAACGTTCAACATAGGTTATATCTTCTTATTTTTTCATTTGAATCGTACTGGGGCAATTCTAGTTAAAATCTTTCTTGATTAACTTAAAGATGAAGTGTGTTATTTCTGCATCACTTGAGGCACCAAATGGAATTGTAAATTAAAGACAACATGTTTCCTGAACACTCCCCCTGGTCTGCCATTGGCTGAAAAAACAGGTAGTCTGGACGACATTGTCTGAGCCAATGATGCTGTGTAGGGATGCTCAAACAAATATGGTGAGTTCAAGTCATGTCGGAATGATTTTGTTTACGAGTTGAGCGCACATGCCACCACAAAGTCGTAATTACCTGTGGGAAACTCAGACTTTCCAATTTTCCGTGTCGTGTAAAAAATGATGGTGGAAGCAAACTTGGTAATAATTTTGTTTTACTTGAAGATTTTAACTGTGCAGTTTAGTTTGTATCCATTTTTTGGACTGTTAATGAAGAAAATATGACTCATTTAGCTGGTTTATGAGCAAAACTACATTTCCCATCATTAAATGCGGTGGCACAACAATGATAAAATGGATAGATAACACATCAGTTACATACCTAATGCACGGCTTTAATCTTTATTTTGTTACAGTGGTGCTTCTTAAGCTTCTTATCTTTGTCAGTAAAGAGAGAAAGAAATATGAAATAGCAAAATGGGAATATTCTTTCGGACTAAAATCACACTGTATTTAAGACTTCCAACCTCGTAAATACAAACTTTGCAGGAGAACTTGAACGCAACAATAGAGCAATGCTTTGAAAACGCCCAGAGTCACAGTGAACTTTGCATATAACGTTAAAACAAAATATATTTACCCAAGAAGCAAAATTGTCTAAGATATTAGAGGATATATCTTTAAAATAAG
Organism: Myxocyprinus asiaticus; assembly: GCF_019703515.2. Classification (NCBI taxonomy): domain Eukaryota; kingdom Metazoa; phylum Chordata; class Actinopteri; order Cypriniformes; family Catostomidae; genus Myxocyprinus; species Myxocyprinus asiaticus. The sequence continues at coordinate 7,125,718 of NC_059359.1, forward strand.
TGCATTTGGTCTTACTGCACTGGTAGATTTTTTTTCACTTGTTTTTAACCGACTTTCCAGACTTACCATTTGTTGTCTATCTGTCTACAGGTTCTCCTGTTTTAGGGACTGAGGATGATCTGGCCGTGTCTCTCCGCTTTATGAACTTTGGGGCAAGTCCTCTTTCTTCAGATGATGGCATGCTTGATTCTGGCTTGTCCAGTTTTGTAGAGAATCCCCAATACTTCTGTGGCATCATCAAAGATAAAGATATGTGTGAGTAGTGGCTAATATTACGTAAGCTTTTGAGCATGATAATTTCAATGCATTACATTCAACATGTATATATTTCCTAACTGTATTAATCAACAGATAAATGTGATTATTTCTATGTTTATTGCAGGTGTCCAGCACATTAAAAGAAAAGACATTGTTTTGAAGTGGGAACTGGGTGAGGGTGCGTTTGGCAAAGTGTACCTGGCTGAATGCGCCAACCTTTGCCCTGATTCTGACAAGATGCTGGTCGCCATCAAGGTATGGTCAATGATTTGTGTTAACTCTGGTCAGTATGTGTCTATATTATCTGCTTTCTTTGAAAACACTACCAGTTTGGCCTCACATACTCATTACATCTTTGCTTTTTTTTCCTTCTGTATACAGTATTTGTATCTGACTGTATTTGTTTTCATGGATAGACCTTGAAAGTCGCCAACGAGTCTACCCGCCAGGACTTCCAGCGTGAGGCCGAGCTGCTCACAGTGCTACAACACGAGCACATTGTACGTTTCTATGGTGTGTGTACAGACGGAGAGCCTCTGGCTATGGTGTTTGAATATATGCGACATGGAGACCTCAACCGCTTTCTAAGGTCAGTCTAATAACCACTAGCTGCTCCCAGAGAATTACCTACAGCAGTGTGGTGTAGCGGTCAGAAAGTGACCAGACAAAACAGCCCTTGGAGAAAGAGCATTAATCCATACATGATGTTTTAGTACAACTCAAGAAATACCAACACATTCTGTATGTAATTTCAAGAATTGTTTTATTTTATTTTGTTTTAGTGCTTTTAATGGTTAATGGTTTAATGGTTTGTGCCTTAATGGTTTTATTAATAAGTCTTACTTCTGAGAATAAAAATATATATAAAAAATATATATATTAAATTTGTATTGCATTTACTACCCTCAGCAGTCAAATGATGAGATCACTTCAGATTTTAACAGGGCAGATATAACAAATGAGAGGTAAATTTAATACAATTCTTGCAAAAGCTTATAAGAGCCATTTGTTTGGGAATAAGTCTACATTGGTTGCGCTGGGTATTTTGCACTATAGATTCAAAAGAACCTCCTCATAAGAGTCATTAATTTGGGAATCAGACTACACTGGTCACACTGGATGTTATGCACTGTACAATCAGACTACACTGGTCGCACTGGGTGTTTTGTGCTGAAGATTCAAAAGAACCGGCTCATAAGAATCATTCGTTTGGGAATCGGAAAACACTGGTCGCATTTTAGATTCAAAAGAACCAGCTCATAAGAGTCGTTCATTTTGGAACCCCACTACCATGGTCATGCTAGTTTTTTTGCGCTGTAGATTCAAAAGAACTGGCTTAACAGAGTCATTCGTTCATGAATCAGACAACACTGGTTACGCTGGATATTTTGCACTCTAGATTCAAAACAACTGGCTTATAACAGTAATTTGTTCAGGAATCAGACTACATTGGTTGTGCTGGGTGTTTTGCACTATAGATTCAAAAGCACCAGCGTATAAGAATAATTCGTTCAGGAATCAGACTACACTGGTCACACTGGGTGTTTTTCACCGTACATTTAAAAGAATTGGCTCATAAGAGTCCTTTGTTTTGGTAATGTTACTACACTGGTTACGCTGAAGATTCAAAAGAACCGGCTAATTAGAGTCATTTGTTCATGAATTGTACTACACTGGTTGCACCGTGTATTTCCCACAATAGATTCAGTAGCGGGGCAGAATGAGTAGTGCTGCAGGACACACAGTTCCAGTATTTTTTTAAAAATGAAACCAGTTCTTGGTTCTAAACCCTAGTGCCTATGCATTCTATTAATGGACAGATATAGCATAGCAAATAATGTACTGGAAGTTATTGGGGCGAATGGAATTGGGAAACACAACCTGATCTCGAATCTGACGGCTCCAATATGCCCAAAATACCACCTTAGGGGCTGTTCACACAGAACATGTCCTTCTGGTGTGGTGCTCCTGTGTGAGACACTGACAAAACAGTGAGATTCAGTGCAACAGTTAAACACGTCTGTCTAGCTCATGTCTACACAGCAAAATAGTGCAGAAGGACGCAAAAATGTGTTCAGAGTGAACGGCTCTTTAGGCTGATTAATGTTGTTTTTTTATTAAGCTGGGATAAAACAAATTATTTTAACATTGTAAGAATTTACACATCACCTTTTAAGCATTTCAATTTCCATATTTTTCTATGTACTTTCACATTCATATCTACTGAAACTCAAAGGCCAAACTGTGGAGAAGCACAACAGAGCTTGAATGTGGATCCAGCTTTGTGATGCTCAAGTTTTAATTAAGATGTAAAGTTCATTGAAGTATGAGTTAACTGATGGGGGACTGACTGACCATATGTGCAACACAGCTGAGTCTCGGTGCGTAAAGATCCAGTCTGTCTGCCAGGTGGTTGCTGGGGCCAGACTGGAAGTGGGGACATGTGAATGTTTGAGGGGGAGATGGAAATCACATTTTCATGAGACGAGTGTATGGATGTGTCTCCAGTCTCTGCAGCAGCTGCCCCTATCCTGCCACCTGCCTGCTAAACTAATAGGGTTCACATACGAAACCTCAGAGCAGAATGGAGTGGCAGAGAGTTTGGACAACTGTAATATGATGAATGGAGTCAGTGGTTCGCTCACTGAGGCCTGATAGACAATGCAAGGCAAGGCGAGGGTGACCCAGACTCAGAGACAAGTCTTCACTTGTAAAACATAATAGATCATTGCAGATGAATGGTTTAACAGAAGGCACATGAAAAAATATGTCTTTACTTTTAGGAGTCCAATCAAATAATGAGTTAAGAAAGAGATGTTGTATATCATGACTGATGTGTTCATTCATCACTCTCAAAATGGAAGGTCAAGTTGAGCGTATTGTATTGTAGGATATAGTATTCCATAAAGTACGCTATGGTATACAGCATATTTTTTTGAAGTCGGTCATCCGGGTAATCCATGCAAGCAGAAAATTCTCATAGGTTCACAATTCACAAACCCAGTGAGCTGTTTATGTAGGGAGCATACCTTTTGGTCCAAAAGGTAGGCAGCATAATAATACCTTATTTTGGCCAAAGGTAGCATGACGTATCCTTCAATGAGAGAATGCACTCAAAGATCAAAAACTAACCCTAACCCTAACCCTAACTCTAACCCTAACTGTGACGAGCTCAATGAAAAACAGTTCATCCAAGATGGATTCAATTTTGAGATGAGTTCCTGCACTTTGTGAAAGAATTTACTTGTATGATATATATAGTGGCTGTCTATGTAGATCTTTCCAAATTGGTCGCTTATCATGTGCCATTTGGGCTAGGATGCTGCCTATTTAGGCAGCTCACTTGGTTTGAGTGCACATACATCAAATTTCAAAAACAGTCAGCCTGATCTCAAAATTACGTGACTGTTGCGACATTTTTTCTTAATGATATTACCTTGTTTATTACACTAAAAGTGAGTTAATGTTTCATGAGGTTTTTAGGTTTAGTCAAACCTATACCTAACCGACAGTATCAAGAAAAGCAAATGTGACATGAAAAAAAATGAGGTTTTTAAGGTTAATGCTCTATCAATTTCTCAATTATCAAAACAGACCTCCCTACCCTAAACCTTAAACCTAGGGCTGCACAATTAATTAAAAAAACTGCATTATATAATCGTGGAAAGTGTCAATTACAGTATTCCATTTAGCTGTACTCCCATTGCACCAAAATTAACATGTTTTTTGGGATGTTTTTTTGAATAATCTCAATTACAATAGCAAAGGAAATAATCGGCAATTATGATTTTCGTCATAATCGTGCAGTTCTACTTAAACCTAAACAATATTGATATAAAAAGCAAATGAGACATGAAAAATGCAATTGCTGGAGAAACCACATCATTTTGTGATGCTTCTATGACACTTTCACCTCACATGCTCTTCAGGACTGGTCCTTTGCATCGCAAATGCAAGTGAACGTGCCTGATAAAGCTTGTAAATGTAGTTGACGTAATGCAAACGCTAAAATGTATCGCCTTACAAATCATGCACTACAGTAAAAGTGTTTAGATGTCATAAGATTGCATTGTGTGAGGAACAGGGCGAGAAGTCAGTGTTTATGACCTGATAATCTGCCATTTTACTCGTGATTTGTGTGAAATTTAATAAAAGTCGTTGTTGTAGCATCACTAGTGTTCATTTGACCAGGACAACGTAAAACGATGTTAAAATCATTCTGCTAAAAATGTACGTACTGTAACGAGATTCTATGAGACCAGGCTGAAAATAGTACAAGTATAGTAGGTAGAATACAATTCGGAACATATCCAAGTCTTTCCTCTGTTCAATGGTTTTAAACAGCTATTTTGTTATATGTCTCTTGTTTTCAGGGCTCATGGCCCAGATGCTCGTATCTTGGATGAAGTGAAGGTTCCTCCAGTGGGTCAGCTCACTCTTCCTCAGATGCTCCAAATCGCAGCTCAGATCGCTTCAGGGATGGTGTATCTTGCTTCTCTGCACTTTGTGCACAGAGACCTGGCCACCAGGAACTGTTTAGTTGGAGAAGGACTGATGGTGAAGATTGGAGACTTTGGAATGTCGAGAGACATTTACAGCACGGACTACTACAGGGTAAAACAGCACATTTGAGTCACATTCCATTTAAAGGAATAGTTCACCCAAAATTGAAAATTCTGTTATTTACTAACCCTCATGTTGTTCCAAACCCATGTGACTTTCTTTCTTAAGCAGAACACAAAAGGAGATGTTATAAAGAATGTTAGCTTAGGAGAAACAACTGAGATCCAAAATGGAATTTTACCCTCCAGACAGTCTATAAATATACAAATATATTTTTATAAAAAAATTAAATATAAATTTTATGAGTTACAAAAACAACAATGTAAATGTAACTAAAGTTAACAAAAAAGAGAGACTATTTTGATATTGAAAACATTATTTTTCATGTCATTCATAAGTTTTTAAAGCCTTAAAAGGAAATCATATATCCTTACTTTATTATTTGATTTATATACTTGAAGTTAAATATGTAAAAATGAATTAAGGTGCATGAAGCACACATGCACCTTAAAAAAAATATGACAATTTAAATGAAAATTAATCATGAAAGCTCTAAAAGAGACAATTAATCATCATAATCGCAATTAACTGTTTGACAATTAATCGTCAGCCAAATTTCTTAATCGTGACAGACCTACTTTTATCCAATGCAATGTACAAAATAGATGTAAATTGTTGTCTTTGACACTATTAGGTTGGTGGAAGGACGATGCTGCCAATTCGCTGGATGCCACCAGAAAGTATCATGTACAGGAAGTTTACCACAGAGAGTGACATCTGGAGCTTTGGAGTGGTCCTCTGGGAGATCTTCACCTATGGAAAACAACCATGGTATCAGCTATCCAACAGTGAGGTACAGAACTAAATTTGGTTGCGCAATCGAATGTCCAGTGTTTCTTCAAATTTCAAACTCATTCATTGTGAGTATTAAAAACAATGCAACCAAAAGAACAGCCTGATAATATACACATACTGAGAATGTGTACGCCTTTAATTCCTTGTAAGTAGCTTTGGATAAAAAACGAGAACTGCATAAATAAAATAAAGAATTTTAATGTTGGCTTGCTGATGACATCGAAATGATTCGAATAGTTGTGTATCAGTGCTGGCCAGTGAGCTAAAGCAAACAGACAAAGCTATTGCAACCCTCATTGTGATATGAATATCCATTTTGGGATGAATGAGACTGTGCTCTTAAGCACTTATGAACGTGGAGATCAATAGATTTTTAGGTACCAGAGTGATCCAGACCTCTCAGATCAGACACCAAAAAGTGGACGCTGGTGTGACCACAACTGCACTTTTACGCAGGAGAGGCCTCTCTTCTTTCAAGAGAGAGGTGGATCACTTTCCCGCCAACTCAATTTTAATCCGATTAAACCTCATCTTCGCCTCGAGCCAACGTTGTTTAACCTTGTTAACCTAATCCTTCCCGAGCCAATGATGGACACAGCTAATTCGAAAGCCTAATTGTAGGGGGCAGAGACAGATCATTCTTGACTTTTCCAATCTGCGAGGAGAGACTTTCGGAGGGGTCAATGTGAATTTTTGTTAATTTATTGCAGTGATTGAAAACCCATTTCAGTATGATGTTGTGTGGTGTTGACAGTCTCTTTACCTCATTTGATTATGAGGCAATGCTATAAGGGCATAATGTCACTGCCAGTTTAAATAGTGACCAGGAAGAGCCATGTTGAGAAGTGGCTCATTCTATAGAATCACCTGATGTACTCAATACAAGTTGAAGGGGATCACAAAGAATAAAATTTTACTTGATATTTTGAGATAAAAGAGTTTGATGTAGGCAAGGAAAGCTCTTTTGTATAGCCAATTACATATGCAGTGATAATTCCGAGGGCTTTACACAGTCATGATAAAGAAGAAAAAAATTAAAATGTAAGGAGAGGTAAAGATTATAATACGAATATATTTTATTATATCTTAACACCAGAAAAACTTACTACTTAAGAGTAAAATGAGGGAAAGTCTGTCAAATGTTGTGCTGTTCCTGGCTGTGTGTAGAATCTAAAGGTTTTTTTAACAAGATCTCTGATCATTTCAGTCTGATCTTAACATTTTGAGTGGAACATTTCAGCGCAGATTGTTTATAAAAAAGAAAAAAAGAATATATATATATATACAATTTAGAGAAATTGCATTATAAGCGTCTCCATTTCTAATTCCTTTTGCGCAGTTGCACCAGTTTCATACACTAACCTGCAAACTCATCAACATCACTTTGTTCATTCTTGAAGTAGTACAAAAACCTTTTGTGTGTATTTTTTGTTGGTGACTAGATTCACATCTTTGGACTGCCACCTGCACCCAATCGATGCGTCCTGTGTGCGAAACCTAGATACATAGAAAAATTTTAAACTCATTAGAAAAACACTAGCAACAACTCAGAACACATTAGCAACACACAGAACACACTAGCAACACCTTAGCAGCCACTCAAAAAACACAAGAAATACACTAGCAACAACCCAGAACACACTAGCAACACCTTAGCACCCAACCAGAACAAAACAGAATCACCAAAGCAACCATACAAAACACAATAGCAACACTCAGAACACACTAGCAACAACTTACCAAACACCCAGAAAACACTAGAAACACCTTAGCAACCACCCAGAACACACTAGCAACACCTTAGCACCCAACCAGAACAAAATAGTAACACCATTGCAACCACACAGAACACACTAGCAACACCCTAGCCAAGGGCGTAGATTTGGCTTGAAGCATTTACATGTTTCCATTGATCATATTATAAATATTGCGTGGCCTGTACTTTCTTGTTTTGATTATTGGGGGGTTACCTCCCCCCATCCCCCCTGGAATCTACGACCCTGACCCAAGTAACCAACCAGAACACACTAGCAACACCCAAAACTCACTTGAAAAACCCTAGCAACACCCTAGCAACCAATTAGAACACACTAGCAACACCTTAGCAACCAACCAGAACAAAATAGCAACACCCTAGCAACCACAGAGAACACACTAGCAACACCCAGAACACACTAGCAACACCATAACAACCACCCAGAACACATTAGCAACACCCAAAACTAATTAGAAAAACCCAAGCAACACCCTAGCAACCACTCAGAACACACTAGCAACACCTGAGCAACCACCCATAAAACACAAGAAACACCCTAGCAACCACCCAGAACACACTAGCTACACCTTAGCAACCAACCAGAACAAAATTGCAACACCCTAGCAACCACACAGAACACACTAGCAACACCCAGAACACACTAGCAACACATTAGCACCCAACCAGAACAAAATAGCAAAACCATAGTAACCACCCAGAACACACTAGCAACACCCAGAACACACTAGCAACATCTTAGCACCCAACCAGAACAAAATAGCAAAACCATAGCAACCACCCAGAGCACACTAACAACACCTTAGCAGCAACCAACCAGAACAAAAGAGCAACACCCTAGCAAACACAGAGAACACACTAGAAACACCCTAGCAACGAACCAGAACATGCTATCAACACACAAAACACACTAGAAAAACCCTAGCAACACCCTAGCAACCACTCACAACACAATAGCAACACCCAGAACATTCTAAACACCCTAGCAGCCACCAAGAATTGGCAAAGAGGCTGTTATAGAAAGATGGGGGATTAAAAACGATTTAATAGTCAAAATCACAGCTCGCAAGTAAGTGCAGCAAAGCGCTGTTTCTGATTTCACATGCAAAAAGGGTGTTTACATAGTCTGAAATGGTTAAAAAATTAATTATAACAGTTTTCCTAAGGTAAAAAGTTAAATGAAATTCCCTATTCAAAAGTTTTATACACTCAAGTACTTAGAGATTGTATTTTCAAATATTTTAAATAATATGTATTTGAGAGTACATTTGCTCAACATGTTTCTTAAGGGCGTCGCACACTGGACGCCTCTGGTGGACGACACGGCGGGTTGTAAAATTCAAAATGGTTGTTTTCTATAAATGTACGCACATTGCCGCTGCAGTTCCTCATCTTTCGTCAACCCAGCTACGACTCTGGAGGCTGCTCAAAATTCTGCAGCGCCATTGAGCTCTACTCACATAGTTTTCCATTAAATTAGATCCAAATCATTTTCAAAGGACTTAGATTATTTACTTCAGCCTTGACTGGATAATACATTGTATATATGTATCTTTCATATAGCTTTCACAATGTTTTTTCAGTTACAAGTATGTCTTTTTGTGGTTTGACACCTTGAACAAACCCTATTCAAGGCAAGAATAGGGTTCATTCAAGGTGTCAAACCACAAAAAGCATAGAGAAATTTCATAATAAACAACTCCATTAATCATTCAGTTTGTGCAGTTGTGCAGTTTGTGTTAGTTCATACACTAACCTGCAAACTCATCAATGTCACTTTGTTCATTCTTGAAGAAGTACAATGAATAGATTGACAACTTTGGACTGCCTCCTAAACTGCATCGATGCATCCTGTGTGGAAACCTAGATACCTAGAAAATTTTAAATATAAAATTATACTTTTAATTATGACACTAAATTATGAAATATATGCCCTATCACTACAACGTTTAAGGCTGCTCTGATGCTGCATTTCATTTACACAGCACCAAAGCAGCAGTAGAACTGCCTTTGATATTAGGGGCTTAGTTGATTCAGAGCAGGCATAATTTATTCTGGCTTTTATGCAGCATTGCATATTTTGAGCAGGCACAGAGCATAATTTTTTTATAACTTTTATATTTTAGGGTTAAGGATTTGAAAAAACACTGTTACTTGTCCTGCACTATTTGCACTACAGATATGACTGATATCTCAAATAGTGTGGCTTGTTGAGGAGTAGTATGCTATCACATTTCTATGTTATCGGATGTATAATTATCATCTGGCAAATGATAAAATGGTTTAAGATTCTATAGTTACAATGAAAGAGGGACCTGAGCCATCTCTAGAGGCCAGAATATCATAGAGACTTGGGGTAGGCTCTTATGACATTAGCAACCACACAGAACACACTAGCAACACCCTAGCAACCAACCAGAACACGCTAACAACACCCAAAGCAAAGCACACTAGAAAAACCCTAGCAACTCCCTAGCAACCACTCAATACACAATAGCAACACCCAGAACATTCTAAACACCCTAGCAACCACCCAAAAAACACTTGCAATACCAAAAACACACTAGCAACACCCTAAAAACCACCTAGAACACTATAGCAACATCTTAGCACCCAACCAGAACATACTAGCAACACTCTAGCAACCACCCAGAACACACTAGCAATTTGAACATGCAAGCACCACTGACAATTTATTCAGAAAAAAATATTAGTACATATAATATGTACATTAGATGTAGCAAATTATAAGCAGTATTGAAAGTTATTTTTAAAAATGACATGAATTAAAATCAAGGTCCAAAGAAATTGCACATTCTGCAATATAATCTTAATATGCAATATAAAAAACCTTTTTTATTAAGTTATGGACTCAGCTTGTTTTTGAGCTTGATTTTAATCTAAGAATTTGCTCAATAAATGTTTACAAAGTTGCAGACGAATTGTCAATTGTCATTCAAAGCAATTCACAGACACAAACTTGTATTTTTATTCATACGTTTTCCACTTTTTTCACTGTAAATTCAAAAGGCAATCGAGTGTATCACACAGGGCCGAGAGCTCGAACGGCCGCGTACCTGCCCGAAAGAAGTGCACCTGCTCATGCAGGGCTGCTGGCAGAGAGAACCGCAGCAGAGGCTCGTCATCAAGGACATCTACAACCGCCTCGTAGCCCTCGTGAAGAACCCACCTGTCTATCTGGACATTCTGGAGTAGAGGCGTGCAGAAACAAGCAAGGAAAGACTCACTTCTGGCGGCAGGATTGGGCTGAGGAAGAAAACAATGGTGGGTTTAGATGAACGTAAATCAAAGAACTGTCTCATATTCAGATGTGCTGTATGAACTTTTCCCTTGTTTGTTGATGTGTATGTGAAATCCACAGCTGCTACTTGTTGTTCAGCCCTTTTTGGAGCACCAAAATGAAAGAATGTAAGATTGTATCCAAGTGTTCAAATTTGAGTGGATACTTGCGTTAGTGGAAATTGCTCATGACTCACCCCAAAAGAGACTTTCTATATGACGATATTGTTGTCAGGGCCTTCTTGTATTATAATTATAGATCATTAAAAGTGATGTGCGTAATTTTTCCTGACGTTAAAATAGAGAACACATATTTCAGTTTAATTTGCAGAGATAACTATAGGTAAGCCACTGTAGGTTGACTTTCTGCTCTGTGGCACTTTTGAAAACATTGCTCTGTTTGTATGTGCATCACGACATAGCAATATTGGCTCAACCAATAGCATGAAAACAATTATTATTTTTGCATTCGGTGATGCAGAAATTACACACTTCACCTTTAACTATTATGTAAAGTTCCTAAATAATTTTACCTTCGAATGAGGATTTGAAGTTGCTTTAATTTAAATGTTGTGCCAAGTTGACTGCATTTCTTTTCACAGTGTCTTGAAATTATGAATATACTACAACAACCTCTTATGCGTGATCTAAACATGCATGTATTGTACATCTTTCGATGTTTAACATCAACTTCTAATTATTCCTATTACTTCCTGCTTTTTTACCGTATCAAAAGCATCAACAAGCTCAGCAACAGATCAACAATAGTGGAGACACATGGGCTGTGTTTGCAATTGAATACTTGCGTACCTCATACTGCGCAGTATACTGTATACTGGCTATAAATTTTTTTAAATAGTATGTGAAACAGTGTGTAGTACATGTTTCACACGGTTAAATTCTACATTGCTACATACTGTAGGTCTCCATGTATTAGGGTATTTCTTGCATACAGGAAAAACTACTAGCAGTTTACTAGTCTGCTATTCCAAACAAAGCCAGAATTTTAGCATGATACCGGTGTAAGGACAGAGGTGGTGTCAATCGAATATTAATTTATCACACAGCATGTTAAGCTGCAAATGTCCCTGTTTATTATTTTATTCTTTCGATAATGGGTGCGTCATTTTTATGTACTGGTATTGAGTCCTATACATAAGCTAGCAATTCAATTGCTTCATGTTCTCTTATTCATTTTGTGTTCTTATTTATTTATTTTTTAGCTCTAACTTTATCTAGTGTTTTAAAGACTAGATATGATTTCAGCTTTATAAATCCTTTATGCCTTCTAATGTTTTGTGACAAATTAAACATTAAAGGTGCACTCAGTATCTTTTGCGTTTGTGTCATCTTGGACCTACAGTGACACCTAGCGGCGTGGATGCAGCATAATTCAAAATCAATAGTTTTTAGTTAAGAATGCCATTGTAGAAATGTACTATTAACAGTGAGCCATGAATAATTTAATCCATGAGTGAAAGTGTCCAATATCAAGGCGGTTACTGAGATTAAGCGAGTAGTATCTGGCTGGTCATGTGATTCTAATATGGCAGCCCCCATGTGTGGACCCTCTCCATGTAGAATAAAACAGCTTTTATAAGGTTGCTGATATGAGTGGAGTTCTTCATCTCATGTGATTGCTCGTGCTTTTATACCCATGTTTCAACATTACTATTAATTTCTTTAGGAGTAAATCTTTTTTAATGAGGAAAGAATTACTGAGTGCATCTTTAAACAAATGGTTTACATTTGAGAACCATAAATTAAACAGTATGTTTTCACAGAATGTAAATTAGAGAGAAACATTCGTTTGACATTTATACATCAATAACAGCCTTGACGCAAAAGCATCTGAAATCTACAGTATAATTTGTATCATTGTACAAATAAATGTAACAGAGTTTTTGTTGTTGTTGATAAACGAATGTACAAAATCTGTATTAAACCTGATTTTATTCAAACTTTTGATTTGCATCTTTTATAATACTGTTCATCTCAGATTATTCCTGCACTAGTTTCTTGATGATAAAGGCATTCATATTGTATTTGAAGTCAATACTGTATCTACAAAATACTATAGACTTCTATTGTTTTTATAGAGAGCTAATTATAATACAGACTGAACCTACCCTTTAAAAAGAGTAGTTTACCCAGAAATTACTATGATGTCATAATTTATTTACTCACCTTTGTGTCGTTGCAAACCCATGACTTACTTTCTTCAGAGGAAAAAACAAAAGAGAAGTTTAGGAGAATGTCTGAGCTCTTTCATGTACAATGAAATCTTTTACATTTTTGTGTGAACTATTCCTTTAAAGAAAACGTTTTTCATTTAAAAAACATTATTTTCTTGATTTATGCATGATTTTTTACCTTTGTAAGCATCCCCAAAGGAAGCTTTCTTGTATCTAACATCTCAGGACAATTATGTCCCCAAAGTATAGCTACAGTATATAGTATAGGCTAAATAACACTCCACACAAATAAAATACAAACACAAATGAAATAAATTACAATAACAAAAAACATTGGAAAGGGACTGCATAGCCTTAATTAAACAACAGTGAAGTATTGTAAATGTAAAGTAAGAATAGAAACTACTAGAAGTGCAAATAACATGTCAGAGTTGTGAAGAGATGAAGAGGATCTTTACAGAGACCAACAGATGGACACAAGAGATGCTGGTGAAAAGTGACAGATGGACGTGAAGATGAAACCATGACACTATTCTTCACATTACAAAAACATACTGCCCATAGCAAGAAAAAAACATCCATTGTTTTATAAAGTCTAAGCCTGTAAATTTAAATGTGGCATCTGTCATATATATATATATATATATATAACAACAAATCAGCTGTTTTTTGGTCCCCACTCATAAGTTAAAGGAACAGAAGGCTTACACCCAAAAATTATAATTCTGTTATCACCCTCATGTTACTCCAAACACTCATGACTTTCTTTCTGTTAGGAAGAATGTCCAGAGTGCTCCATATACTGAAAATACATGGGGACTGGGGCTTTAAAAAAAAAAAAAAAAAGCCAAGATATATGCACTGTAAAAGCAGACAATATGACTTATGCACTAAATTCCAAGTATTCTGAAGCTGTATGATAGCTTCGTATGGGAAAAAGTCAGAAATGTAATTTGTTATTCACTGAAAATCTTCCCCTCTGCTGCAGCTCTCAAATCTACTTCGCACTCAGTTCAGTTAAAGAGATAGTTTACCCAAAAATTAAAATTCTCTCATTTACTCACCCACATGCCGTCACAGATGTGTATGACTTTCTTCCTTCTGCTGAACACAAAGTTTTTTAGAAGAATATCTCAGCTCTGTAGGTTTATTCAATGCAAGTGAATGGTGGCCTGAAATTTGAAGCTCCAAAAAGGACATAAAGGCAGCATAAATGTAATTCACATGAATCCAGTGGTTTAATCCATGTCTTCTGAAGCGATTTGATAGGTGTGGCTGAAAAACAAATCAATATTTAAGTCCTTTTTTAATATAAATTCTACTCCCTGCCAAGTAGGTGGCGATATGCATGAAGAATGTGAATTGCCAATAACAAAAGAGTGAAAGAATGTGAAAGTGAAAGTAAAAGTGGAGATTTATAGTAAAAAAAAGGACTAAAATATTGATCTTTTTCTCACCAACACTTATAACGCTTCTGAAGATACAGATTTCACCACTGGAGTCGTATGGATTACTTTTATGCTGCCTTTATATGCTTTTTGGACCTTGAAAGTTCTGGCCACCATTCAGTTGCATTGAATGCATCTACAGAGCTGAAATATTCTTCTAAAAATCTTCATATGTGTTCTGCAGAAGAAAGAAAGTCATACACATCTGGGATGGCATGAAGGTGAGTAAATGATGAGTGAACTATCCCTTTAAGTTGTTCAAATGGCACTTTGAATTTTAGTGGAAGTGCATGAGTAATATAGACAACTTCTGTGATATTTATATGATGCTTTTTTGTTATTTTTTTGGAGCTAGACAAAAAAGTTAATTCTGTACATGATAACAGAATTTTCATTTTTGGGTGAACTAACCCTTTACAACTCTAATAGGAAAATTACTTTAAAAACATCAGGGTACTTTGATGTAATGTTCTGATAAGGAAACCCACGTTTATCACGTATATAGCATCTCTCAGTTAAGGGGGGTATATGATTGTAAAAAGAAGCAAAATCTTTACGATTATCTCAGGACCAACAGACTACACATTTATTTTGCCTGAAATGTCAGCTCAGACTCTAGATAACTGTAATGCATTCTTGGTTATGCTATCACTGCCTCTGTGGTGTCTAAATTCAATTCTCTCGGGTCACTTGTGTCTGGACCACTATTCAATTTCACTCCTTTTCCAGGCAATGGTAGTCGCCATATTCAGACACTAAAGTGACAAATGATGCACAATTAATATTTTCTTAGTGCACATGTATTTTTTTACTAAATCTAAATTTAAAGGTCCTGTAAGCGGTTCTTTTTTTTTTTTTTTTTTTTTAAGAAACACACAAAATGTCGCTTTTATCTGTCAGATATCTCTGAAATATATTCCAAGAGATATCTCACCTGTCCTCGTGACAGCGCTAGCCTAGGTACTGTACATAGCGGGGAAAAAGTGGACGCGTGCCTATTCTTTGTTTAGCCAATCAGATGACTTTGAGGCACTTTCTGCCTGTCAATAGGCTTGTTCGAGAGGCCTTGAAAGTAGACGAGAGTAGTTTACTGCAGTCAGGGGATGAGTGAAATAAGAGCTGTCAAGTCGGACAGTTCTCACTTCTCTTAACGGATCAGATACCTTAGAGATTAAAGGCGGATATCGTGGGATTCACGTTCAGACGCTGTTGCTTCTTCGTCTTCTGTTTTATTGGAGGATCGCAATTTAACAGTGCATTACCGCCACCTGCTGTTATGCGCTGTTGCTGATAAAGTGGATATCATTTAAATTCTGTTTCTTTAAAATGAAAATAAATATGATGAAAAAGACACTCAATGTACATGTTATTTAATTTCCCCCATAAAACGTGTATTTCCATCCGTTATTAATTTAACCCTTGTGCAACCTTTTTGTCTTTTTCATTTTTGTTTTTTCGATCATTTTGTCTGTGGTAATGCCAATGGCATACATTTTGCCAAAGGTGTGTATTTTTGGGCGAATTTTGATATTTCAACTTCAGTTCCTATAATACATCTATAATACACTGTGTACACAAAATAGTTACATTCAGGACCTTCAGGACAAAAATGTCCCCTTTGAAACCCATTAAAACCGCAATAATTGATCCCAGTGCCATTAATGCACAAAATCATGAATTCTATGTTATTATGCTTTCATTCCGGAGCCCTGGCTTCAAAATTTACATTTTTAATATTTTCCACCAGATGGCGCCATTTTTCTCATTTTTAGTCTATGGAGCAAATACATGCTTTTTTCCTATTTTCTGTTTGCTGTATTATAGAGCACTGCAGGCCAATTGAATAAATGATGCATCTAAAATTGTGTGGGTGTGTTGTAAACAAACTGGCATTTAAAGGGTTAAAATCCTGAAAATGAATGAATATTTGGTAGTTTTGATCAGGACTGATGTTGGTTAAAAAAAGCAAAGTCAGTGAAAGTGGATAATAATATTACTACAGAATATTTTTTTATGGCAGTTTTTTAATGCGGACATTTTTGTCCTCTAAGGACCACTGAGTAACTTTTTTTTATTGATGCACAAGGATTAATAAAGGCATGTATTTTAGATATTTCAGAAATATGATACCACTCACATATCCCATACAGAGATCGCACTGTCAGAGTGTTGGGAATATTCTCACATTATGTATACGAATAAAAACATGATATTATTGATTTAAAAAAAAAAAAATCAAAATTTTTTAAAAGAGAATAAAACATCATGGTTGTTTGCCCCAATGAGCATTAAGCTGTGTCATTTGCAAGTCGTTTCCCATCATGCCTTTATTCAACTCAGTTGGGGGAAGAGCAGCTGCCCACCTGTATGTGTCATGATAAATTGAGTCCGCCCAGTAAATTGAGTCACCCTGAGTTTCAGGGCTTCCGTAGATTACAATAGTCTTCAAGCAACTCTTTGTGCATGCATGCTATTAGAGGGTGGGGTCTTGGAAAAAGGGATGTGTCTTATCCGGTAGAAGTTGTGGAAGTGGAAGTCTGGAAGATCCACAATGGCTAACATTGCTTATAGCATCTCTTAAGAGATTGTTCACCCCAAAAAATAATATTTTGTCATCAATTACTCACCCACATGTTGTTTAAAACCTACACAACTTCATGTATGTAACAGTCGGACAAGCACTGTAGTGAACAATGAGTCAGTTTTATTCTAACCATTATTAAAACAATCATATTTTTTCACATTTTTTTAAACGGTACAAAAATATTTCAAAAATGACAATTGAAAATAAGTGCCATTCTGATCAATTCTGATCACATATTTTACTTTGATTTGAAGGGAAATACATGTATTATAGTAAAAAAATAAAAAGCACAAAGTGAATCTCAAGGGCTTCAATACCTCTTCAATGCTTACATCTCTCACAAATTTCTTGGACCTATTAAAAACTAAAATAATAATTATTTATATTTTAATGTCATTGGTAATTTTAAATGCTACATTGCAACATTAAAGGGCTTTTAAACACACAGTTTCCAACACTGCAATACATTCATTTGGGCCAACAAACATACAGGGATTGGGACACCAATACCTTTAACATTTCATTTCTTTTCTAGCATAGAAAATACTAATGTCACCGGTTACATTCACATCTAAACTTCTGAGCAGAAGAACAGGCTCCATTAGGACTGGAGCTGATAAACACACATCCTTCGATTTAATGAGATTTTCTGCTGTCAAACTACAAATAGACAGCAGGAAAAATGCAGAACCTTTCCATTACGGACCATTTAAACACCTACAATTCCTTTTAAACCCAAGATCCCTTTAATAAACACTATCTAAAATATAATTACCACCATCTGACCGACCTTCAGAGATTGTTAGAAAAGGTTCTGCTAAGTTATTGCTTTTATGCAAGATTTTTTTCATTGAACAGAATTATATACCAACATACCTGTCCTGAACCATTAGTTTAGATTAAAGACATAAAGTATTCCACTTAAGTGCAAAGTGACAGGTCAGGGGTTAACAGCTTAGCCATAAACAATGGTTAGATCTGATTTCTTGTTTGAAGGAACAGTTCACCCAAAACTGAAAATTCTGTCACAATTTACTCAACTTTATTCCAAACCCCCTGCAACTTTCTTTCTTCCGTTGAACACAGAGGGAGAAATTTTCAAGAATGTACTTGCTGCTCTTTTCCATGCAACTACATTTGAATGTGAACTGGAGCTTTGAAGCTTCAAAAAGGATGCAAAGCCATATGACTTTTGCCCTATTTTCCAAATGTTTAAAAGCAGTGTCAATAATTGCCCCCTGGATTTGATTTTCAGGGGCATTTTTTACATTTATGAGGGCATTTTCCCCCTAAACATATAAAAGCTATACTGTGTCATCTTTTTATTCGAATACTTCAGTTGAATCAATTTGTTAACATAAGTTCTCAATCTGAATAATTTGATCTTCCTAATTTTAAAATGAAATCAAATCATATTTTATGTGATAATATTTATAAATGGGCTTAGAATAGAATATTAAGAACTATATTTTAGATGTTATGAATAAAGACAGAAAAAATCATTACAGGGTAATTTTCTGCCCACACATTATACATTTCAGGGGCATTTCTGAATGACTGGACAGATCCGGTTCTCAAGTTCAACTCACTAACTGACTTCTTCCATCTAAGACAGACAGTCATAAAGGTTTGTACAAACATGAGGGTGAGCAATTGATGGCAGAAGTTTTATTTTGGGGTGAACTGTCCCTTTAAGAGCAGCAAATAACATATTGTGTAAAGCCAACATGAGCAAAATGCAAAATAAAAGGAACTTTAAGTTTTGAGTTATGCACTGCACCAGGGTACCAAAATTGACATCTGAACTGACAAGAAGTATTTAAATATAAAACCTTGTGCTATTAGGTAAACAGAGTGTATTGTATGCCATAGGCCTGCAATTAACAAAACAATACCACAGTAAAATGTCCTGATGTAGAATTGGACAACTCAACTATAAACAGTATTTGACGAACATCTAAATGACAGTGAAGAGAACTCCAGTGCAGCCCCATATTCCCATGAGATGCAGAGAGTAGGAAAATAATGCTTAAATGAGCAATTATATTAGACAAATATTAAGAACTACTTGTCCTTTATGGAACGAAAAAGTAAAAGCGAAAACATTTAACAGAGAAATAGCCCTGTTTCCCTTCAGTTAATAAAGGTATGCACTGTACCTTTCGAATTATTGATACAATTGAAAAGAAAGGTGGTCCAGCCATTTCAAATAATTCTGTGATGAGCATTAAAAGTGAATGTTGATAAAACGGGGAATGACTGTAAAAAACAAATACAGATATTTAAAGGGGCAAAATTTCTTTTGAGTAGAGACCAACTTTCCACCTATTAGTAATTTTAGTTGATAAGATTTTCACTATCATTAGTTTGAGATCACCATATACAGTGGGGTCCAAAAGTCTGAGACCACTAGTGAAAATGATTTTATTTAAACATTTTCTAAATTAATATCATTTTTCCCATTACAAAGTACATTATCAGCATAACAATTTGATTAAGAAATGTTCAAAAGAATTTGGTTGTATTTAGCATGTCCCCCTTATTGCTTTTATGACAGGATGCACTCAAGCTAGCTTATTCATTTTACGTCATAACATTTTTTATTTATTGATTATTTTTTTCTAAAAATAATAAATAAAAACTCTCTCCCGGTTTAAATTACATTTTGAATCTCAGGTTTTAAATGTGGTCTCAGACATTTTGACCTCACAGTACTTTGATATGAAACACATCATAAACCTTAAAGGGACAGTTCACCCAAAAATGAAAATTCTCTCATTTACTCAACCTCATGCCATCCCAGATGTGTATGACTTTCTTTCTTCTGGTGAACACAAACAAAGATCTTTAGAAGAATGTCTCAGCTCTGTAGGTCCATACAATGCAAGTGAATGGTGGCAAGAACTGCGAAGGTCCAAAAAGTAGATAAAAGCAGCATAAAAGTAATCCGTTAGACTCCAGTGGTTAAATCCATGCCTTCAAAAGCAATATAAATGTGGTTGAGAAACAGATCAATATTTGCGTCCTTTTTTACAATAAATTCTCCTCCCTACACAGTAGGAGGCGATATGCACAAATAATGCGAATCGCCAAAAAAAAAAAAAAAAAAGAAAAAAAGTTAAAGTTAAAGTGGAGATTGATGGTAAAAAAAAATGACATTAATATTGATCTGTTTCTCACCAAAACCTATCATATTGCTTCTGAACATATAGATCTAACCACTGGAGTCATATGGATTACTTTTATGCTGCTTTTAAATGCTTTTTGGACCTTTACAGTTCTTGCCACCATTCACTTGCATTGTAAGGACCTACAGAGCTGAGATATTCTTATAAAAATCTTAGTTTGTGTTCAGCAGAAGAAAGTCATACACATCTGGGATGGCAAAAGGGTGAGTAAATGATGATAGAATTTTTATTTTTGGGTGAACTATCCCTTTAAAGAGCAAAGTAATACAATTCATTACATTAATGACGTTAATGACGATATTAATGCAAATATAACATCCCTGATTAATGCTATTTAATAATTTTCCAGTTAATGTTATGATAACATTTATAAGTAGTGATATTTGACTTTCATAATAAAAAAAGCCCTTCAAGACTATTATGTTAAAATATAAGCCATAGCATTTAATATTCGCGTCATTCACCCCTCAACCTTTCATATATCGGTAAAATAAAAAACAAATCTATATACCAGAAAGGTCTTGATTAATGTCAGGGTTATCGGCGTAAATAATAAACCGTAACTATAAAATCAACCTACCTACGATAAATTATCTCAAATAATATAAACAATTTAGTTCAACATTTTAGTACAAAAGCAAGCAACACAAATATATAGCTTATATATCAGTGAAGATGACTGTATATGTTTGCTATAAAAATCTAGAAATAAAGTCTTCCAGAAAAGCCAAGTGCACACCACAACACTAAAGCACACTGCATCAATGTTTTTAGTTGTCGACAAGTCTGTGACAAGTTTAGATCGCAATGTGTGCCCTTTAGTCTTGTAGTGTGCACTTCGCTAAAGGTGCTGGTTTACAGTGAGCAGAAGTGTGGATCTCTCAGTGGTTGCTCGGTTGAAAGTTACTCCTCCTTCCTCACAAGAAGTGCCTGTTGTGAGTGGGCAGCACTAGGGGCTGAAGTGCTTTGGCAGGGTGTTTGCAGTAAACTGGCGCTAAAGATGCCGATGACAGCCATGTTGAGCAGGACACCCAGAGTTAGTGCTCCCAATGTACCCAAAAAGGAAGGTAAAGTTGAGTGGGACATTAGCCACCCTTTGCGAGATGTCATGTCCGCTAACACTGCCTCCAACTGGAAGTGGGTGCCCACCACCGCACATATGTGAAAGAGCTGGTGACTGTGACCTTGAAGGAGAATGAGTGAAAAAATACAGTCAAAGGAATCATGCCTGAAGTGCAATTCAAAGCCATCCGTACAAACCTTTATACCGACAAAACAAAGGCTCTGTCCAAAACCAAGCAAGCTGCCTACGTAGACAGCACTTTAAAGCATTGATGCGAAGGCTTTTAGAAAACACGTAGTGTGTTAATCTCTGCTGTTCTTTAATTGTTTTCTGTGTAAACGTGCTAGATAGATGTCTTCGGTCATTGTGGCACATCTCAAGGTTTTTTCAGCATCTCGCGCAGGAGCGGCGTGTTTTTATGGTGCAGTGTCAAATTAAAAGAACTTTAACTTCACATTACGAGACACCTGCATTCTGTTCTGTTTGATGCGTTTAGATTTTTTTAACACGAGTACGTGTTTGGTCTAAATGGCACCTAAGACTAAAGGCCAGAGAATAATTTGGTTTTCCATGTGCTGCTATGTTCCGCATACAGTGCAACAGACGCACATTTTTTCATTAGCACAGTATGCACATAATATATTAATAATAGATATCCGTGATTGCGTTTTCAACAGGAGTGAATCACATTCTAAATTCTACTAGTGAAAACGCAGTTACAAATATCAAAAATAGTTTTTTAATAGTTGAAATTCCAATTTAGTTATCAAGAATTTGCATTTTAACTAGGGAAAACTGAATTGTAGATATCTATCATTCATATCCTGCACCTGATTAAATGTTTAAAGGGCTTGCAATCCTGAAGTCCAATGAAGATGAATGAAAAGCAGGTTAAAGATTTAAAGAGTTAAAGATTGAAAACTGTGATATATTGCAATCACAATATTCTAAACATAAAGAATCATGATATTATTGTATCGCCACCCATATATCTACAGTTGTGCTCAAAAGTTTGCATACCCTGGCAGAAATTGTGAAATTTTGGCATTGTTTTTGAAAATATGACTGATCATGCAAAAAAACTGTCTTTTATTTAAGGATAGTGATCATATGAAGCCATTTATCATCATATAGTTGTTTGGCTCCTTTTTAAATCATAATGATAACAGAAATCACCCAAATGACCCTGATCAAAAGTTTACATACCCTTGAATGTTACAGACACACAAGGTGACACACACAGGTTTAAATGGCAATTAAAGGTTAATTTCCCACACCTGTGGCTTTTTAAATTGCAATTAGTGTCTGTGTATAAATAGTCAATGAGTTCGTTAGCTCTCACATGGATGCACTGAGCAGGCTAGATACTGAGCCATGGGAAGCAGAAAAGAACTGTCAAAAGACCTGCGTAACAAGGTAATGGAACTTTATAAAGATGGAAAAAGATATCCAAAGCCTTGAAAATGCCAATCAGTACTGTTCAATCACTTATTAAGAAGTGGAAAATTCAGGGATCTCTTGACACCAAGCCAAGGTCAGGTAGACCAAGAAAGGTCACAACCATAAGTACTATGTTTGGAGAGGGGTCAACAAGGCCTATAGTGAAAAGAATACCATCCCCACTGTGAAGCATGGTGGTGGCTCACTGATGTTTTGGGGGTGTTTGAGCTCTAAAGGCATGGGGAATCTTGTGAAAATTGATGGCAAGATGAATGTAGCATGTTATCAGAAAATACTGGCAGACAATTTGCATTCTTCTGCATGAAAGCTGCGCATGGGACGCTCTTGGACTTTCCAGCACGGCAATGACCCAAAGCACAAGGCCAAGTTGACCCTCCAGTGGTTACAGCAGAAATGTTGAAGGTTCTGGAGTGGCCATCACAGTGTCCTGACATTAATATCATCGAGCCACTCTGGGGAGATCTCAAATGTGCAGTTCATGCAAGACGTCCAAAGACTTTGCATGATCTGGAGGCATTTTGCCAAGACGAATGGGCAGCTATACCACCTGCAAGAATTTGGGGCCTCATAGACAACTATTACAAAAGACTGCACGCTGTCATTGATGCTAAAGGGGGCAATACACAGTATTAAGAACTAAGGGTATGCAGACTTTTGAACAGGGGTCATTTCATTTTTTTCTTTGTTGCCATGTTTTGTTTTATGATTGTGCCATTCTGTTATAACCTACAGTTGAATATGAATCCCATAAGAAATAAAAGAAATGTGTTTTGCCTGCTCACTCATGTTTTCTTTAAAAATGGTACATATATTACCAATTCTCCAAGGGTATGCAAACTTTTGAGCACAACTATATATAAAATTGTATTGCCAGGACCATATTGATTCTTACCCCTACTGCCTACCTAGGCAGTAGACAGCAAGGCAGCTCACTAGGTTCTGGAAAAGCAAAACCAAAAACATCTATAAAATAATTGAAATGAGTTTCACAGTCAGTCAGTTGAGGCACAATGACGTACCGATGTAGTCAAAGCGGCCAGGAGCCAGTCTCTCAGGGAGATGAGAAGCAAACAGAAAACATGTGAGAAACGCAAAGAGCAGATGATCCGAGTGGCTGGCCAGCGCTTCACTGGGGCTACAGCTCCCCCAACAGCACAACAGCATCTATACACACACACACAGAAAGAGGAACATGTTTACGAATACACTTGTATCCAAAATAAGGGCATTCATGACTACAGTGTACACAAGCACAGTTTGCATAAGCGCTTGGCTTTTTATTTGTACAAAGATATGTGATTGTTCTTACTCGGTAGAACAGAGGGAAGCTATCAAACAGGAAGGGAACAACAAATGCAGCTGTACGCATGATTTTACTTCTGTGTGGAAACTGCAGCTCTATAAACCTGTTATAAAAGACAGAAGCAAATTCGCCCTCAATTAAATTTGTTTTATAATAGATACAGGTGCTGGTCATATAATTAGAATATCATCAAAAAGTTGATTTATTTCACTAATTCCATTCAAAAAGTGAAACTTGTATATTATATTCATTCATTACACACAGACTGATATATTTCAAATGTTTATTTCTTTTAATTTTGATGATTATAACTGACAACTAAGGAAAATCCCAAATTCAGTATCTCAGAAAATTAGAATATTACTTAAGACCAATACAAAGAAAGGATTTTTAGAAATCTTGGCCAACTGCAAAGTATGAACATGAAAAGTATGAGCATGTACAGCACTCAATACTTAGTTGGGGCTCCTTTTGCCTGAATTACTGCAGCAATGCGGCGTGGCATGGAGTCGATCAGTCTGTGGCACTGCTCAGGTGTTATGAGAGCCCAGGTTGCTCTGATAGTGGCCTTCAGCTCTTCTGCATTGTTGGGTCTGGCATATCGCATCTTCCTCTTCACAATACCCCATAGATTTTCTATGGGGTTAAGGTCAGGCGAGTTTGCTGGCCAATTAAGAACAGGGATACCATGGTCCTTAAACCAGATACTGGTTGCTTTGGCACTGTGTGCAGGTGCCAAGTCCTGTTGGAAAATGAAATCTGCATCTCCATAAAGTTGGTCAGCAGCAGGAAGCATGAAGTGCTCTAAAACTTCCTGGTATACGGCTGCGTTGACCTTGGACCTCAGAAAACACAGTGGACCAACACCAGCAGATGACATGGCACCCCAAACCATCACTGACTGTGGAAACTTTACACTGGACCTCAAGCAACGTGGACTGTGTGCCTCTCCTCTCTTCCTCCAGACTCTGGGACCCTGATTTCCAAAGGAAATGCAAAATTTACTTTCATCAGAGAACATAACTTTGGACCACTCAGCAGCAGTCCAGTCCTTTTTGTCTTTAGCCCAGGCGAGACGCTTCAGACGCTGTCTGTTGTTCAAGAGTGGCTTGACACAAGGAATGTGACAGCTGAAACCCATGTCTTGCATACGTCTGTGCGTAGTGGTTCTTGAAGC
Organism: Myxocyprinus asiaticus; assembly: GCF_019703515.2. NCBI lineage: Eukaryota > Metazoa > Chordata > Actinopteri > Cypriniformes > Catostomidae > Myxocyprinus > Myxocyprinus asiaticus. The sequence continues at coordinate 7,150,887 of NC_059359.1, forward strand.
ACTGACTCCAGCTGCAGTCCACTCTTTGTGAATCTCTCCAACATTTTTGAATGGGTTTTGTTTCACAATCCTCTCCAGGGTGCGGTTATCCCTATTGCTTGTACACTTTTTTCTACCACATCTTTTCCTTCCCTTCGCCTCTCTATTAATGTGCTTGGACACAGAGCTCTGTGAACAGCCAGCCTCTTTTGCAATGACCTTTTGTGTCTTGCCCTCCTTGTGCAACGTGTCAATGGTCGTCTTTTGGACAACTGTCAAGTCAGCAGTCTTCCCCATGATTGTGTAGCGTACAGAACTAGACTGAGAGACCATTTAAAGGCCTTTGCAGGTGTTTTGAGTTAATTAGCTGATTAGAGTGTGGCACCAGGTGTCTTCAATATTGAACCTTTTCACAATATTCTAATTTTCTGAGATACTGAATTTGGGATTTTCCTTAGTTGTCAGTTATAATCATCAAAATTAAAAGAAATAAACATTTGAAATATATCAGTCTGTGTGTAATGAATGAATATAATATACAAGTTTCACTTTTTGAATGGAATTAGTGAAATAAATCAACTTTTTGATGATATTCTAATTATATGACCAGCACCTGTATATACAACGTAACATTCATAACTATATACATTTTATTAATTAATTGAAATTAAAATTAACATTAGACAATAAAACATATTAATTTGTTTTATATTATATAAATTATATATATATATATATATATATATATATATATATATATATATATATATATATATTTTTTTTTTTTTCAGAATCAAATATTAATATAATTAACATTTTAACAATAATATTTAACTGGATATTTATACTTTCTGAAGAAAATGGGAGTGGTGCATGTCTGTGTGAAATTTGAAGTATTTCATGTCACACTTAAAGTTAAAAGAATATTCGGTGTTCAATACAAGTTAAGCTCACCATTTGGGGCATAGTGTTGATTACCACAAAAAAAAAAAATTTTTTTTTTTTTTTTTAAATAACAGTGAGGCACTTACAGTGGAAGTGAATAGGGCCAATTTTTGGAGGGTTTAAAGGCAGAAATGTGAAGCATATAATTTAATAAAAGCACTTAACATTAATTATCTGTTAAAACTAATGCATTATTTGAGCTGTATAGTTGTTTAAAGTGATACATTTGGGTGAGAAAGTCCTTTTTTACTATAAATTCTCCTTCCTGTCCAGTAGGTGGCGATATGCATGAACAATGTGAATCGCAAAAACAAAAGAAGAATGTGAAAGTGAAAGTTGAGATTTATAGTAAAAAAAAAAAAATACTAAAATTTTGATCTGTTTCTCACCCACACCTATCAAATCGATTCTGAAGATATGGATTTAACCACTGGAGTCTTATGGATTACTTTTATGCTGTCTTTATGTGCTTTTTGGAGCTTCAAAGTTCTGGCCACCGTTCACTTGCATTGTATGGACCTACAGAACTGAGATTTTCTTCTAAAAACCTTTGTGTTCAGCAGAAGAAAGAAAGTCATACACATCTGGGATGGCAATCAGGGTGAGTAAACGATGAGAGAATTTCCATTTTGGGGCGAACTATCGTTTTAAATCCTAAACCCTCCTTTAACTGCACACTTTGTAAATTAGTCAATAGTGTTCATTACACCTTAAAGCGACACTCACCTGGAGTAACAGGACATGCTGGTACAAAAGAGTGTGTTGCCAACGGCGATCGGCACAAAACACTGGTGAAGCCAACTGTTTACCCAGCAGTCGGGCATCACGTAAGATCCATACGCGATGGCGCAGCCTGAGAACCATAAAAGAGTATGGCATTAGTTAATATTTGTTAACTAGCACAAAGGGAAGTGGTGGCTCAGCGTTTAAGGCTCTGGGTTACTGACCAGAAGGGCGGGGGTTCAAGCCCCAGCACCGCCAAAATGCCACTCTTGGGCCCTTGACCCTACCTGCTCCAGGGGCACTGTATCATGGCTGACCCTGCGCTCTGATGTGAAAAAAAGAAATTTCACTGTATATATGCAAAAAATGTATATATAATGTGTGACAAAAATAAAGGCAGCTTCTTCTTTCTTCAAAAGAGGAAAAAAAAAACATTACTGAAGATAAGTAATGCACACTTTCATTCGGATATCATTTTAAGAACATATCTTTGCTTTAAGAACCAGTTTGCTTAAAGCTGCAGTCTTGGTTAGTTAACATTTTCCACTGTATTCCTCATTTGTGTGTCGCTTTGGATAAAAGCATCTGCTAAATGAATATAAGTAAATGTTAACTATGGATCTAGTGTAAAAGATAGGATCATGGAAGATCTAAAGATATTCCAGTGGAACTATAACATTAAAATTCTAACAATAATCTCCAAGTTATCAAGATACAAAGGCCACAAACGAAACAGCTTTTCTCAGAAAAACTTTCTGTGCCATTTTTGCAAAGGTCATTTTTGTGGGTATATGGGTATGTTCGGAATAGCATACTACCATACTACTCTACTATTTTGCAGTATATAGTATGTTTACTGTGCACAGTATGCACATTTTTGTATGCATGCATGACCTACTACATTTTACAAAAAAATGCCAGAAGTCAAGCATTTGTTCACAAACTTGGATTTAAAAATGTAAAATAACCATATTTATTTCACTCAAAAAAACATTTGTCTATTTTTAAGATTTAGTTATGCATTTTTTAATGTCATTAATTAACATCAAATTGAATTGTGTAATCTTTAACTAAATTAAATAAATAAAAACTTAAGGATTTTCTGTAATTTTGTTAAAAGATTACTCAATTCAATTTGATGAAACATTTGTTATAAAATTAAATGCGTGAATCTTAAAAATATATTTTGTATGTTGCAAGATGATAAACAATTGCTCAATTAAACATGCAACTTGACTTTGCAAAATCTATTAAGAAAATGTCTTTAAATTTGATCCACTAAAATCTGACAATCAGAAAGTGTCCAAATACTTTTTGTCTTCATTTTGAACAGCATATGTATTGTTTTATAATTGAAACCCTTAAAACCCTTATTTTTGTGACATTTTCAGTTTGAAAAATGTTCCTGTGCTATCTTTCTTTATAATAGATGCCACTTGTTTCGGAATTTTGTTTTCCATAACCATACATTTTTAAGAGTCCAAATACTTTTTGGGACCAATACCAAACCAAAGATTTTTCTAATGGCTAATGCTTGGCTATTATTTTGATCGATACATCCACACACATTCACATGAACTGTGCTGCTGAATATATAAAGCAGTTTTGGACTTCTTAAAGGCAGTAAAATGGCCCGTTCGTTGCCACATTTGGAAAACAGGCTGAAATAAAAATGAAAGAATAATATTATTTGATTATGGGAGCTTATAAGAAAACATACTTTATAGGCAGGATATTGAACTGCTGGACATTCCATACATTTAAGTATAGAGATGAAGGCTGTGTCCATAACCATATAAACAGAAATATCGCAGAACCACGTTTTATTTTAAAATTCAAGTTCTCTTTTTACATTTTTTCCACTTGAAAGAATTATCATTCTTCTGAAGAGAACATTATTCTTTAATGTTTAAAAGGTACATTTAGAAATCACTCACTCAGAATGCAAGTTAAAGTGTACCGCTCAGATTAACATTGCGCTTATCCTTCACACTAGCTCTTCACACTTCTTAAGTGGACTGAACAACATGTGTAGCTCTTTAACCTTCACTTTGTACCAGTGCAGACTTTAAAGGTTTTCCCTGCAGTATTTGCTTTCTTTCCTTTGAAGTCACACAGTCAAATGCCTGCAGTGTGTTAAACGGCTCATTTCCTCAGAAGCTCATTGTTTCCTTTACCTCACATCAACCGTCCAGGATGCCTTCATTTCCAGTGTCTGCCTTTATGAATTTCTCCCACATTTCATCAGCTTTAAGGGTCAATCTCACAACTTATTTGACCCCAAAGTCAAAAGAGAAACACAGAAATTATAGTTCGCCTAAAGAAAATAAATCATATTGTAAGACCATTAAATTTTTTTAATTATGACATCATTTTCACATTTAAAGGAACAGTTCACCAAAAAATGACAATTCTCTCTTCATTTACTCACCCTCATGCCATCCCAGATGTGTATGACTTTCTTTCTTCTGCAGAACACAAACAAAGATTTTTAAAAGAATATTTCAGCTCTGTAGGTCCATACAATGCAAGTCAATGGCAACCAGACCTTTCAAGCTCCAAAAATCATATAAAGGCAGCATAAAAGTAATCCATAGGACTCCAGTGGTTTAATCCATATCTTTAGAAACTATATGATAGTTGTGGGTGAGAAACATAAATATAAATTCTCCCTACTGTCCAGTAGGTGGCGATGTGCATGAAGAATGTGAATTGCCAAAAACAAAAGAACAACAATGTGAAAGCAAAGGTGGGGACTGATCATAAAAAAGGACTTGACTTAACTTTAACGCTGCCTTTATTTGCATTTTGGACCTTCAAAATGTTGGTACCCATTGACTTGCATTGTGAGGACCTACAGAGCTTAAATATTCTTCTAAAAATCTTTGTGTTTGCATAAGAAAGAAAGTCATATACATCTGGGATGGCATGAGGGTACATTATGAGATCATTTTCATTTTTGGGTGAACTATCCCTTTAAGCACAATCCCCCTCATTTTTCATTACCAAAAAAAAAAGAAGAAAACAAAATCGCTATAAAATCTCTATATGCTATATATCTAAGACTCATTACTGTAATGTAATAGCAATAATAATAATAACAATAATAATGGTAATAATGATGTATAATGTATATTATAAAGTACATATACACCATGGTAGCAGGCCAATTAGTTATTTAATATTAATAAAATAATACATTTAATTATATATATATATATATATATATATATATATATATATATACACACACACACACACAAACAAACATACATACATACATACATACATACATACATACAGACACACACCACACCACACCACACTTGATGTGCACACTTTTTCATTTTTATTTTGGTATGACCAGTTTTTGTGAGATTCACCCTTAAACAGCCTGACAAATGCGCAGAGAAAACTATCTGCTTGTAAAAATAACACATGCATGGAGTAATTATTTTAATATGTCCACAATGCGATTGTGTTTATTCCTAGTGATTGTTTTGAGACTACTGCCCCATTATTCAATTGTTTCCCCACACCAGTCTACTAGTGTCATCTATTTCAGATAAACCTGTACATAAACCAGTGTGTAAAAATAAAACGAAGTGTGATTGCTTACTTTACATGTCAGTCAGACGCTCTTTTCCTGTCTAAGCGGGCAGTTCCAGACCATAACAAGCTACAATGTGGACTAGACTGTTAGGATGTTAGTCATAAGTCTGGCTACACAAGACAAAATCACCTTTATCTAAACACAGTAGAGGTTCAAACAGAAAACAGTGGGGTAAAACAGTGGGGTAAAACAGCACTACAATAATAACAATGTGCTTATCTGCCACTCAGAAGGGTGTACAGTACTTTAAATTTTACATAAAACCTTGACAGAATGTCAGACAGCACAGGAGAACTGAAGCGTACCGAGACTGTACAGGCTGAGAGCTCCGTAGTCGAAGAAGTAGCAGATGTGGCGAGCCTCAGGTGACATGGTGCTGAAGGTGTGGGCACAGCTGGAGGTGAAGGGGTAAAGGCAGATGAGAAGCATATAGACCAGCAGTGGCCAGGTGTAGCTTTCAGACAGGAAGTCAAGGGTGAAGCACAGCACACTGAATCGCCAAAGGAAGTACCTATAGTGCAGGTCAAGTCATACAAATGGCCAGTTATGTACACAGCAAGTGAGCTGGAGATTTTATTTTATTTATTTTTTTACTTTATTATATCTTTAATGTAGGGCTGGACTGAAGTCACATATCAGCTCTTTTACAGCAGCTTTGAATGGGGCTTATCGAATAAAAGATTAGTCTGAACTATCTATTTTAGGATATTATAATAAAAAACATGTTTTGAGTCTTTTGCCTTTAACACAAGTGGTACATAATGTGTCCCGATTTTGCCCTGATGCCAGCCAACAAAAGCTTAAAAGCTGACAAAAGTTCTGGGCATTAAAAAGAGATCACATGTGTAACTGGATGCTTTACCAGGTTGGCAGGAAGTGGGTCCAGATATTAACCGTCTCATTGGTCATCCTGAAACTGCTGAGAATGCAGTCCAGGGCTGAGCTTCTGGGATGGCGGTACCCAGACATTATGCTCTCCTCCCGAAACACCTGTAAGACAGCACATGGACATCCAAACTCCACGTAACCGTCTGCCGAATTATGACAATATCAGGCAATAAGATCATACAGTTTAAAAGAACAGTTCAGCCAAAAATGAAATATTTGCCCTCACAATACTCACCCTCATGTAATTTCTTTCATTTGTGGAGCACAAAATGATTTGTTTTGAAGAATGTTCAGGCTGCTCTTTATTCATACAATTAAAGTGGATGTGTATTAATACAGTCATACTCAAAAGTGACAAGAAAGTACCATAAAGTTTAATAGTAGTCATTATTCTGAAAATATTGCTGTAGTTTACAGTATGAATGAGTTACATGGGATACTTTTATTGTACTTTTATAACTTGGCAGTCACTTTCATCCAGTTTAGTGGATGTTTGGAAAACAGCAGCTGGATATTTTGCTAAATAACTTATTTTGTGGAAATAATAATGAGAAATCATGTGTTTGGATGTGGATGAGTAAATGATGACATAATTTCCTTTAATATTCTTAAAACAAGTAATTCATCTGATTTAATCTTAAGAGTTTCTATCAATGCAGCTAAAAAAAAAAAAAAATAAAAAAAAAACAGAATTGCAAAAATAATCACTGTTTTCAAACAAGTTTCTAACACTCCCACTATCTTTCATTGAAACAAAAATTAAAAGGATAGTTCACCTAAAAATGAAATTCTCATTATTTACTCATCCTCATGCAATCCCAGATGTGTATGAATTTTTTTTCTTCTGCTGAACACAAAAGAATATGTTTAGAAGAAAATCTCACATCTGTATACAATGCAAGTAAATGGTGGCAAGAACTTTGAAGCTCCAAAAAGGTCATAAAGGCAGCATAAAAGTAATCCATACGACTCAAGTGGTTTAACAGATGTCTTCTGAAGCGAGGAAATCACTTTGTGTGAGAAACAGATCAATATTTTAATCCTTTTTTACTATAAATCTCAACTTTATCTTTCACTTTCAGAATGTGGAGATTTATAGTAAAAAAGCACTTAAATATTTAGCTATTTCTCACCCACACCTATCATATCGCTTCAGAAGACATGGATTAAAGCAATGGATTACTTTAATGCTGCCTTTACATGATTTTGGAGCTTGAAAGGTCTTGTCGCCATTCACTTGCATTGTATGGACCTACAGAGCTGAGATATTCTTCTAAAAATCTTCGCTTGTGTTCAGCAGAAGAAAGAAAATCATACACATCTGGGATGCCAATTAGGGTGAGTAAATGATGAGAGAATTTACATTTTTGGGTGAACTATCCTTTTAAGTTAAAATTAAGTTATTAACTCTCTACCACATCTTATTCATGCCCGCGTTCAGATACAAAAATGGCATATTGATGCGTCTTGCCATATTTGACATACTTAACTAATGTAATTGGTTTATTTTGTGTGTTTAAATATACAGAATGGAGAGTGAGATTTGAGAGCTGCTGCATCAGAGGGAAAGATTTTCAGTGAATACCGACTTAAATTTCGGTCTGTTCCTCATATTAATCTATCATATGGCTTCAGAAGACTTGGAATACAGTGCAGAAGTTCTATGGATAGCCTTTATGTGTTTTTCCCCACCATTTTGGAGCTTGAAAGACATGGTCACTTTAACCTGTTATTTATGCAAAAGAAAACATTTCTTCTTTAGCGTTCCATGGAAAAAAATACAGGTCTGGAACGACATGAGGGTGAGTAAATAATGACAGAATTTTTACTTCGGGTGAACTTTCCTTTTTAGTATTGGAAGCTGTGCATGACATGCAGGTTTGTTGGCAGGGTCAACTACAAGATCCTGTTTTTAGGCGTCTGTCAGTCGGTCTCACCTTTGGCACCTGGTGGAAGTCAAAGAGCTGTGGAAGTCTGACACTCAGCATGTCTACAGGCAGCCAGAACGCACCCTTCCCTTTCTGAAAGGCCTGTCTGAGTCTCTCTCTTCCTCCCAGACACAGGACGCACCACAGCGTACACTCAAGGCTCCGGGACAGGCTCCCTTCCCCAGACTCCCACCTCACACACTGAGGCCAGCCCCAACCATGACCTCCTTCAGCTCCACGCCACGCAGGAAACACTGCAGAGAGAGAGAGGAGAGAGAGAGAGAGAGATTCTTTGACCCATATACGATGTAAAGAAAGCTAGATTACTGTTGAAAACTCACATAATCAGCTTTAGAGCAGCTGATTTTTTTTTTTTTGTCTTCAGTACCTCTACAGCCCCATCAATAAAGCTCAAGTACCACAAATGTTTTCATATCAACAAGTATGAAACATAATCCATGAGTGAAACCTCTAACATTTGCATATTAACTGTCACAGCTTGCTAAAAATCAGACAAAAAGGTCACAGTTAATTGACACTTTGGAACAAATGTAGCAAATTTTTCAAGCGAGTATCTGACCCGTAATATTTGTTTCTTAATTACCATCATGTTTACTGATTAAATTTTTTTTACATATTCTAAAAATATAAAATACATTTTATAAAGTGTATAAAATGCAATGCTGGGCAGTAAAGGTCAAACTTAATATTAACACAAAAAGAAACTATTCAGTAAATAACAGACTATCATAAATCTTCATAATAGCCTTATACAGGCAAACAGTGAAGTGACAGATGTGTTTTGCATTGGAACTGATCAGTCAATGTTTGTGTGTGTTACAGGGATGGTGGGGTGTGGAAATGTTTTGTATTTATGCACTGAAATGTTCTTGTATTCATTATTGTTATGGATGATAATATTTGAATTTTTAGTGATAATATTCAGATTTTAATTTGAATGCATTTATTTTAAGCACCCAAAAACCTTTCAGAGGTGGGGTTGAAAAGAGGATCCTTTTTAGATCCTATATAAAAATATTTTTATAGTTAATAAAATCTTTAAAACATATTGCATTAGTCGTGCATTGAGTAAGGGGGTGAACAATGTGAGAGTACGGATTTGTAATCCGGCCCTCTGGTAGAAAGGAGAAAAAATGTTGGCCCTCATCACCATCAAAGTTGCCCATCCCTGATAACAACTCTATTAGCAAGTGACAAAGTAGACACAGGTGGAAAATTTATCAGGGTTAACCAGCTCATTATCATTTAGTTTATAACAATGACAAAAAAAAAATTATTTCTAGAGGACTCTGAATATCCAACTTTAAAAATACAACAGATAATGGCAATGCCTAGGGTATACATTGAATGTTCTCAATACATTCACGATGTTTTTGCTGCCAATATAACAATTAAGCAACATTGTGAACATTGTGATGATTTTCAAGCACTTTTATTTGGTCATTTAACTTTTTCAATGTTAAAAAAAAAAGATATATTTCTTATATCACAGCTTAATATGCAGAGACAACTATAAGTAAGCCATTCATATGTTAATTTTCTCGAAAACTGTAAACACTGTGTCTATGTGGCGCTATAAAAATTCCTTCTTTGTTTTGGGTGACCCGTTTAGACCCGCCCCAACAACATTACCCAACCAATGGCGTGAGTTGGTGGCGGGACTGTCTGACTGTTTGAAGAACTACAGGTGAGGATCATATTTGGAAAGCTGTTTTGAAAACGTTTATTTTTGCAATTCTGTTCTGTGGCGCTAGTGGCACAAAATTACATACTTTAGCTTTAATACAGACTTTGATTTAAACATCGGTAGCAAAAGCAGCGTTAGAGTTGGCAATGCTAAATCAATATAAACTGAATCAATGCGGATCAGTTTAGGAGCATCACCTGTTCTTGATATGGGCCACATGTGAATAACTTAACAAAAATAAGTCCGATTTGAGCAGAAAATCGGAATTGCGAACTTCGGCTTGTGGTGTGAATGTCTCCAAAAAAAGACCACAGTAATCTCAGATTTCTCCATAAGAGAGCTCAACAACATCTCAAACTGTGCTCAGAATTGGTAAGAACCCAAAGTCTGCAATCAAAAGTCAAAAATTCTTATATGAGCTTAAACATTTCTTATCAAATTCTTCCATGACCAAACTATCTGAGCTATACTAACCACATTCATTTTTATAGCTCTATACTCTTACTGTGTCAACAGTTGTCTCATTTGTGTCTATTCTTCTTTCCCTTAAGGAATTTTAGGAGAAACATCTGAGAGAACAAGTTGATGCTTTAACGAGTCCACTGGGCTATAAAAGAGCAACCTCTGAGCAATACAATCTTCCTTTGGGAAAAGCTAAAGTAATGTTCAGCTGTTTAGTTCTAACAGAAGAGGTACCTGTGCCTCTCTAAAGGGGTTCACACTCATGTACGGGCCGATTCTGTGAACTAGAACAGAATGTGCTCTGTGAGGGTCACAGAGTTGGCTGTTACACGTGGAGCTGTATGAAAATGAGCACGCTTTCTGCACACAGACAAACAGCAGCTCATAAACAAAGCAGATGGAAATGGTTGAGCAATGCCTTTACACAAGAGCCCTTACTGTTTACAGACACAGTTATTGAGCTTGGTAATATAGTTAAAAATATATGGGTGTTTCTTCGACTTCTGGCACTTTTAGTATTGTGGACTTCAAGAAAGTAAAGTCTCAATAAAACATTTTTCACACTCTCACTGGTGTATACTTAATTTCAGTGTCCAACAGTGTTTGTATATGCTTCACAGGAGATTGATTTTCATTTTGTCATTTTTTTCTGAAAGTCATGAAAGATCCCCCCTGGAGTGGCACATCCAGCACATCTCATATTCTGTATTGTGTTAAATACAGTGTTGGGTAAGTTACTCTAAAAAAGTAATTAATTACTAACTACTAATTACATCTACAGTGTAATTAGATTACCGTACTAATTACTCTGTCTGAAAAGTAATTGCATTACTTATTACTTATTACTTTCTAAAACCCTTATCAACCTCGACCAGGTGAAAAATATAAGGATAGACATGAAACTGTTCTTTTAATTCTTTCAAATAAATCATATAAAATCAAATAAATTATTCATGAACTAGCCAAAGAATTTAAGGGGGCTGCATTAAATTACAAAACATACATTTTAACTTTAGACGTTAAATTTCCATTTTAAATTCACTGTTGTTTTATATAGAATTGTTCTATAGTCTATACAGTATTTAACACAATTACATCAGAAGTAACTGTAGTTAAATTACTGAAAAATTAAGAGTAATCACTTACTTTACTTTTTTCAATGAAAAAGTAATTTAATTACAGTAACTAATTGCTTAGTAATGCATTACACCCAACACTGGTTAAATCGAATTCTGTGGTGGAAATAACATTTTTAATGTATTTGAAATAAAATGACTCATTTGTCCTGTTAAGGCTAATTTCATTGCAAACATTTTAATAACATTTATCAATTAAATAAAATGTTCACACTTTTTGCCTAATTTGGCAAGACTTAAAGCTGAATGATGGCCAATAAAAATATTCTTCTCACAAGTGATATTAACCTTCATTTTTCTTTGTTTACTTTAAACATCTAATATTTAATCTCAAGCATGCTCTTCACTGACAGTTCTGTCGACAAGTACACTAACTTTTTGAAAAACGTTGGTGTGGTGGAAATTACGCTACAACTGTGCGACAGTCGCAATTTTTTAAAGATTTTAAAAAATAATTTTTCACGTATAAATATTAAAATGGTTTATGATTATTCCACTTTGTTTAGATTAATCACAGTTTTAAACGTAATTATTTGTATTTTTATAATGGATTTTCATATTTTGACAAAGTCTTGGTCTGGGACAAGGCTTAAACACTAATATTGAAACATAAAAGGGATCTGAATAGTATCAAGTAGGGATGCTACGATCAGGATTTTTACAGCCGATACGATTACCAATTTTCTTGTCATCTGATCGGCCGATACAATAGCTATTGCCTAGGTTTTGCTGACAAAAACACTCTAGGTTGGTTAACTGATAAACAAACACAAAAATATTAATTTTCAAAATTAATTAAAAGTTAAATGTGTTAAAAATAATAATACAAATTATAGGCCTTAAAAACGAAAAATGCTATGTAAAAAAAACAAAAAAAAAACAATATTAAGATACATAGGCCTATAAAGAACGAGGCTTAGTGTCAAACTGAATTCGAACTGAAAACCCATAGGTGCAATTCTAAAGTATGTAACTTTTTCAGTGTTCAAACACTTTTTTCTATCCCATCTTAATATGCAAAGAGCAGACCTCTTACCCAACCAATGGCATGAGCTGGGGGCGGGACTATATCACTGTTTGAACAACTGCAGACAAGTGTATTCGGAGAGCAATATAACAACCAAACAACCATTGTAGGCAATTTGAATGAAAATTTTAAATGCAAGTAGTAAAATGCAGTAACTTCTTGAACATAAGAAACATATGTATTAATTATCTGACATTTTTATTAATTTTCTGACATATTTTCCACAATGTATTTTACTAAAACACTGCAATACATTAAAAATGTGGGGACTTCATTGTACATATTTTAAATATGATGCAAATGAATTATTAAATCAGAATTTTGAATCGATTCAACGAACAGTTTGAACTGTACAATGAATCGAACTTTCCACCTCTAATGCTATTTTTACTACTAGGTTCAGAGACTCTAATAAAACATCTCCATCTTAATCTCATACTTGAAACACTCTAATACTAACACTCATACTAAGTTGTAACCAGGGTTGGGGAGTAACGGAATACATGTAACGGGATTACATATTTTAAATACAAAATAATAGTAACTGTATTCCACTATAGTAACAATTTATATCGTTGGTAATCAAAATACAGTTACATTTATAAAGTACTTTGATTACTGAAGAGATTACTTTACATTTTATTGTCATTTGTTCCATTTTATATTTTGTCTATTCAATGATCTGATCCGTTGAGTGTTTAAACAGCGGTGAAACACTTAAAATGTGTTACATTCATACGAGGAGACAAAGGATGCTTTCACACTGTTACGTGTGAAGCTGTGTAACTTTCCCAACCCTGGTTTTTACTAAACGCATTCGCACATCCGATAACCGAGAATCCGATAACACCCACACCAAGACAACCTTGTGCAATGCAAATCATAGCACAGACCTTTAAAGAAATACTTCACCTATAAACGAAAACTCTATCATCATGTTACCCATATTAGAAATGTTAAAACTTAGCGCCTCAAGTTTGACTTCAATAACATAAAAAGCCATTGGTTAAGATGTGTCTTGTGACCGATCGAGACACACCAACTTTGAATGTTGAGTACTGAAGTGGAGTGGAAGATTTTCAGCAAATAATGACTTAAATTCTCTCACAGAGCTATCATTTTGCTTCAGAATAGAATCCTGCACATGAGGACTACTATACTGGTGCTTTTTATAATCCTCTTTGGAGTTTGGCAGAGCGTAGTCACTGTCTACTTTTGCTGTATGGGAAAGATCAGTGTGAACATTTCTCCTTTTGTGTTCCACTGCTGAAAGGAAGTCATGTGGTTTTGAATGACTCTAGGATGAGTAAATGATAACAGACTTTTCATTTATGGGTAAACTATTCCTTGAAAAGTACAGATACTAGCAGATATCCGACCACAAGCAACAGATTTGCACAAACCGATACGACAACTGATAAATCCCCAGGACCGGACCTCCATTCAGGGAATATGCTAACATTGTTCCATGGGCCAACTGTTGGTTTTACGGATTACTGGCCTGTGGAAGTTCTCTTCCATCAGCTGTTTCTATGGAAGTCAAACATAAACATAGTTCATGTGCTACTGGATATAGTCTCCCTGAAATGCTCTCTGGGAAACGTTTGGTTATTCAAAAACAAACAGCTCAAAACATTTCTCCTTCCAGTTTTTCCGAGTACAGCATGTCTTGCTGATAGGTGGGGATGTTTAGTTTGCAGTCTGACTCACTAAATCTCATTACACAGAGTTTTGAGATATTTGAAACAAGAGGACCAAATGAGCTCAGCTCAAGTTTGTGATGTATTGTATGCACAAACAGTGATTAAAGTCAATATGAAACTCCATTTGCAACCCATTTTACTAATGCATTCTGCCATTATACTGAGGGAAAAAGGATATTCAAAGAGAAACAATATGGGTCGGTACCATTGTCAAAATGTTTTATTTTTTATCAAGGGGTAATATTTGCCCTGTGAAATAGATTTTTTGTTGACTATGAGACTGTATTGTTTTCTAACCATATAAAGCACCTACCTGGTCTCATAGAAAACATTCTTTAAACAATCTCAAATACAAAATGTTCCGCATTCCTTTTTCTCCATTTCTTTTCATTTTATTTGTCTCACAGAAGAGGAGAACACAGACGTTTCGGCCCTCCCTGTGAGGCCGAAGCAAGATGAACCGTGCACAATAAGACCAGGAATGTGCATTATGAAAGTACAGCGGCAATAAAAGTATGTGAACCCTTTGGAATTAGCTGGTTTGCTGCATTTATTGGTGATAAAATATGATCTCATCTTCATCAGTCACAAGTATAGACAAACACAATGTACTTAAGCTAACAACACACAAACAATTATACTCTTTCATGTCTTTATTAAACACATCCCATTAAACATTCACAGTGCTGTGGAAAAAGTAAGTGAACCCTTTGATTTAATAATTGGTCAATCCTCCTTTGGCAGCAATAACTTCAACCTGCACAATGTTTAGAAGGAATTTTGGACCATTACAGAACTGCTTCAGCTCAGCCATATTCTTAGGATGTCTGGTGTGAATGGCTCTCTTTAGGTAATTTCACAGCATTTCTATTGGCTTAAGGTCTGGGCTCTGACTGGGCCACTCCAAAAGGTGGATTTTCTTTTTTTTTGAAGCCATTCTGTAGTGGATTTACTTTGATGTTTAGGGTCATTGTCCTGCTGCATCACCCAACTTCTAAAGTTTCAGCTGGCGCACAGCCACCCTGACATTATCCTGTAGGATATACTTAGGAATTCATTTTTCTCTCGATGAGGGCAAGTGGTCCATACCCCGAAGCAGCCCCAAATAATGATGCTCCATACACCGTACTTCACCGTTGGGAAGGAGCTCTCATACAGTACCCTTTTTACGCCATCCATAGTTCTGTTCTTCACAAACAATTCAACCTTAGTTTCATCAGTCCACAAAACATTTTCCCAGTAGCGTTTTGGAATGTCTTTGGCAGACTTCAGGCGCGCATCAACGTTTTTGTTGGAAAGCAGAGACTTCCATCGTGGTATCCTGCCATGGACACCATTACTGTTTAATGTTTTCCGTATAGTAGACTCATGAACAGAGATTTTAACCAGTTCCAATGATTCCTTCAAGTCTTTAGCTGTCACTCTAGGGTTCTTTTTACCTCATTGAGCATTCTGTGGTGTGCCCTTTGAGTCATCTTGGCTGGAAGGCCACTTCTAGGGAGAGTAACCACAGTACTAAATCGTATACATTTATAGACAATTTGTCTATCTGTGGACAGATGAATAGCTAAGCTTTTCGTGATAACTTTGGAACCCTTTCCTGATTTATGCAAAGCACCAATTCTTGATTGTAGGCCTTCTGAGATCTTTTTTCTGCGAGGCAAGGTCCACATCAGCAGATGCTTCTTGTAAATAGCAAACTCAAAATATTTGAGTGCATTTTATAAGTCAAAGTAGCTCTAACCCACACCTCCAACCTCACTTCATTAATTGGATGCCAGGTTTGCCAACTCCTGACTCTGATTAGCTTTTGTTGACATCATTATCCTAGGTCTTCACATAATTTTTCCAACCTTTTTGTGTTATTAGTTAAAACAGATTGTGTTTGTTCATTATTGTAACTTAGATGAAGATCAAACCAGATTTTAAGACAAACTTATACATAAATGCAGGTAATTCTAAAGGGTTCACAAATATTTTTAATTGCCAGTGTATATATGTTATTTTGATTTAATGTTGACTTTAATGCTCAAGTACTTGACAGATGTTTCATGACCTTGATTTCTGTTAGACTCGGGCCCTTGTCTTTCTCTTTCTCTCCATATAAACCCTGTCTCACCCTCCTCTGTAATTCTGACATTCTTTGTCCAGCTCGTGATTGTGTCACAAGATCTGCCTCAATGGACATCTTTATCATTGCGTGTTGACAATAAGGTGCCTATGAATGGGGCCTGTTAGCTGTTTTCTGCAACCATGTACATGCAGAGACAGTACGGACACTAAACCAGGCTGTTAATGCATTGTCCATTGTCATGTTAATGCATGATCATGGGATGAAACTGTCTGGCAACCACCTACACACACACAAGACTAATAATTATGTAAATGGCTATACTGGGAAAACTGGAATTTTCCAACACTGGAAGTTTCAAAAACACCTTTTCATTTAGATAAGTCTATTTATGTTTTAAATGGCATTTCGATTTAAAATATTAAATTGTCATTGAGTGTTGCAAGAAATAAATGCATTTGCAAAGTGAAAAACCTGTTTTAAAAGTTGTGTATTAATAAAATTTTGCCTGAAGCTTTTTCCTGGAAATAAGGGCTTTTAACCATACCGCACAGTGCTTTCGAGCCAAACAACACGTGACATACATTACACTAATTAAAAAAAAATTAAAATTAAAAAAACTTATTTTTGCTGCTTGTACAAGTTACTTTATTAAAATAAACTAAGGCAACACAATTCTCAAACAACTTGATTTTATTTCGTTCTATCCATTTCAATTTGGAAGTTTACTTAATCCATTTGAGTTGGGACTACATTAATAATTTTTAGGGTGTTAATGTAGAATTGATGAAACTGGGCAGAGGATTTCCATTTCCCAGCATGCTTTGTTGGGGACTGGTTAGGGAGAACAAATGTTGAAATTAAGTGTAATTTTATGCATTTTTGAGCAAGATGAGAACAGGAGGAGATTTATTAAAGTTTAATGTTCTTGGTATTAAAAAAGACTGTCTGTTATACTGGAGTTTTGACGGTTACCATTGTGGGGAAGAATGGTGCTTGTGCTTAGGTTGAGGACGGACATTCATTTTCAAGAAATGCTTGATTCGAGTGCTCTAGCTCTATAAGCAGTTGCTATTAAAATTACAATGCAACAGTTTCACTGTCCTTGTTCACCTGGCATATACTAATGATTACTAAAATAAAATAAGTTGGACCAACATATGAAAATGTATTAAATAAACCTTAGTAAATTGAGTTTGTCGAACCTAATTTAGTTGAGTTAAAACTACTATAGTACATTAATTTGACCTAATCCAACTAAATTACATTGGCTCAATGAAACTGACTTAATCTGAACGAGACACAAAATTTCTTGTAAAAAAAAAAAAATTATAATAATTTTTATATATATATATATATATATATATATATATATATATATATATATATATATATATATATACACACACACACACACATACATATATATATATATATATTAGTTTAATTAAGGGTAATGACTTCATTTTTTGAGTGTACATTTGAGAACCTTGGTAGAGTCAACAAACGATTATGTGTGTGTACTAAAACAAGCGTCACTTTTACTATTGTTCATATTTAGTGAACAAACCCCTGATCCTAAGCATTAAACTTTGATATGTAACAAGCCCCACACTATTTGTACTGCAGATATGAATGCAACTGATGGTGAGAAAATTGCACTTTTTAATGCAGAAGTAAATAATGCACTACTCTCCATAAAAAGTAATGCTGTGACATAATTATTTTTATTATCACCACTGCTGTCATGTTTTAAAAGCAATGTTGGAGTCATTAACCGGACATTGTTTGCACTATAGTCCCAAAAAGCAGTAGGTGCTTGCTGTTACAGATTACATTTACCGCTTATGTGTTGGATCAGTTCACTGCCAAACTGACTGGCAGAGGCCTCTGCTGGGTCTTAAAGCCATCATTTAGATGGCCGGCTACTATTTCTTTGCATGGCTGACGAAACTTGTAGAATATAATGTATAGTTTCCGAAATATAATGTTTCATTTCCTAAAAAAATTCTTGAAGTAAAAGGGACATGTCCTCCACAAAATGTTATAATGGTTGCTACACCCCTGGCTTTGTTATTTCTATGAAAATTAATTTTTAAATGTAAATTTTGGCTATATAATACCAAGATATCGAATGTATATTTGTGTTGTGCACGAGTAAACGACCTGTTAGTCGACTATTAAAAACACTACTCGAATATCGCACTGATTTTTCTTTGCACATTTGCCTGCCTTGAGTAACACTGAATCATCCTGTAATTTCCCTCTGAATCTCTCACCAAATCTCACAGTTACAATTGAGTCCACTGGGGGGCGCTGTGGGTGTGTCGTCAAATTGTTTGATGAGGGAAGAAGATATGATGGCGTCTATGCTTTTGAAAGGTAAGCCTAGTAAAGCACTTGCAATACTGGTAATATTTAGATTGTTAATTCTACTCGATTGATTTTCAGTTCTTGTTGGAGTCATGCAAACCAATGGACAAGGATCTGCTTTTATGGGAGAAAGAAACTACGAAGTGGTAAGAGAAACTCGGAAGCTTATGTGTCTATGTGCGTTAAATCTCTTAATATGGGCAGAGCGCACTTATTAAAAACCAACTTTCATTGGGGCCTGGGTAGCTCAGCAAATAAAGATGCTGACTACCACACCTGGAGTCGCAAGTTCGAATCCAGGGCATGCTGAGTGACTCCAGTCAGGCTTCCTAAGCAACCAATTGGCCTGGTTGCTCGGGTGGTTACTGTCACATGGTGTAACCTCTTCGTGGTCACTATAATGTGGTTCTCACTCTCGGTGGGGCACGTGGAGTTGTGCGTGGATACCGCGGAGAACAGCGTGGGCCCCCACTCACGCTAGGTCTCCACGGTAACGCGCTCAACAAGCCAGGTGATAAGATGCACGGATTGATGGTCTCAGATGCGGAGGCAACTGAGATTCGTCTTCCACCACCCGGATTGAGGTGAGTCACTACGCCACCACGAGGATTTAAGAGCAAATTCCAATTTGGGGAGAAAGGGGGAGAGAGAGAAAAAAAGCCAACTTTCACCAATTGTTTTTCTAAATAATAACATGTGAAATGATAAAAATGTGATGGCCTTTATGTAGACTCAAGAGTTCATACACCAATGAGCCAAAACATTATGACACAGGTGAAGCGAATAACGTTGATCATCTCCTAAGAAGGCCACATGTCAAGGTCTGGGTAGATTAGATGGTAAGCGAACAATCAGTTCTTGTAGTCAACATGTTGAACGCAGGAGAAATGGAGTAAAGACCTGGAACAACTTTGACAAGGGCCAAATTGTTATGGCCAAACGACTGGGTCAGAGCATATCTGAAATGGCAAGGCTTGTGGCGTGCACTTGAACTGTGTCAGATGTGATGGATAAGGATTATATGTAGCCAAGTGCAATTTCTGATTGGGACAGAAATGCCAATGGTGAATTCTATATAATATTTATACTCTTTATTTTAAGAAAAGAACAGTAAATGTAATAAAGGTTCATTAAAATATAACAATTAAGAAAAATGAAGTGCAAAGACACTGACAAGGAATTCTATTTTGAAAGGTTAACATTACTAAAAATGTCAGGGGTCCTCAAGTAAATCATTGAGGTCAAAGGGGTTCAGCTGACAAAAAAAGTTAGGGAGCCCTTGCCTCAAATCATGCAGAGGGTTTTTTTTTAAACCAGACTTAGAACTGTCGCATGTCAGGTGGTACAACAGCGAAAGAAATCCCATAAATTTACATTGAAGGATGGACTCTAACCAAATCTAGGAACCAGAAAATCATTGACTTGGAAGTGGGATCTTTTGACTTGGGGCCATCTAGCAACCACATAGCAACACACATAAAAACCAATCACAGAACTTAACAACCGCATAACCCTGGAAACTCAAGCTGACTGAATGAAGCAATATAAGAGAAAGATATAAGAATCTGGAATATGATAACTCTGTACTATGTGTGGAAGAAATTATGGCCTGTATGATTTAAAAACTAACAATAAGCTTCCAATGGATGCTTTTAAAAATATCACATGCTTTGCAGATATACTTCACGATCATACTCTGAAAAAACGAAACCAAAGAAGTTTCTTTTCTCCTGGAAAAAGCTGAGTTCGCAGTTCACTACAGCTAAATCCCAATGAACACACAGGAACAGTGAGAAAAAAAGCATGTCCTTTCTTTTTCATAGATTTTTAAGAGTTGATAACAGTCCTTCAATTTGTACTGCTGGAAAATGGAATACTTTAAGAACTAAGCTTGAAATGACAAGATGTATCAAGTGTACTGCAAAACAACCACAAAAATGAATAAGAGACTAACAAACAACATTGGTTCGCTTCAGTTCAACTGTTGGGTAACACATGGGTAAAACACAATTTTCACTTTTTCTGAAGAAAATTATAGGGGTGCTTGCCTGCTCAATTGCACAAAGGTGCTTAGGGCGTAGTGAGTGGTTGCCAAGGCATTGCTATGCCATTGTTAAATGTCCTGAGTGTTTTTTTAGCACATTGCTATGAGGTTGCTAGAGTGTTATGGGTGGTTGCGAAGTGAAAGCACACTTGGTAAGCGATTGCATCATATCCTACAACATCTGGACAGACCAGGGACATATGCAAGGATCCTTTTTGTGGAATTCAGTTCAGCTTTCAACACCATCATCCCAGCTCTCCTATGGAATAAATTAACCCAGCTCTCTGTTCCCACGTAATTTTTATAATTTATAATTTTATTTATTTATCACACATTATACATTTGCACATATACAGTGAAATTCTTTTTTTTTCACATATCCCAGCTAATCTGGGGTCAGAGTGCAGGGTCAGCCATGATACGGTCAAGGGCCTTGCTCAAGGGCCCAACAGTGGCATCTTGGCAGTGCTGGGGCTTGAACCCCCAACCTTCTGATCAGTAACCCAGAGCCTTAACCTGTACCTTAACACATGTACGATCAGCACTGGCAACTCCCATGGATGTGTGCTCTCCCCACTACTCTTCTCCCTCTACACCAATGACTGCACCGCCAAGGACCCCTCTGTTAAGCTCCTGATGTTTGTAGATGACACTACTGCCATCTGCCTCATCCAGGATGATGATGAGTCTGCATACAGAAGGGAGGTTGAACAGCTGGCCATCTGGTGCAGCCAAAACAACCTGGAGCTGAACACACTCAAAACAGTGTAGATGATAGTGGACCTCAGGAGGAACACCCCAACATTGACCTCCCTCACCATTCTAAACAGCACTGTGGCAGCAGTGGAGTCATTCAGGTTCCTGGGCACTACCATCTCACAGAACCTGAAATGGGAGACCCACATTGACTCCATTGTGAAAAAGGTCCAGCAGAGGTTGTACTTCCTTCACCAGCTGAGGAAGTTCAACCTCCCACAGGAGCTGCTGATACAGTTCTACTCAGCAGTCACCGAGTCTGTCCTCTGCATGAAATCGAACATACAAAGGACAGTTTGGACTGCTGAGCGGATTATTGGTTGTCCCTGCCCTCCCTTCAAGAACTGTACACTTCCAGAGTGGGGAAAAGGGCTCGAAAAAACAACTCTGGACCCCCACTCACCCAGACCACTACCTCTTTGAACTGTTGCCTTCTGGCCAGCACTACAGAGCACTGAGCACCAGAGTCATCAGGCACAAGAAATTTTTTATCCCTCAGGCTATCCATCTCATGAACAGTTAAAACTGCTTTGAGCAATAATTACATGCAATACACAGTTTAGTCAATGATATTTATTTAACAAAACAGCGCCAACCCGCATCTCATTCTGATAATCTCGCATTCTGAGATGATATTCTTCTCACCACAATTGCACAGAGCATTTACCTGAGTTACCATAGTCTTTGTCAGTTCGAACCAGTCTGGCCATTCTCTGTTGACCTCTCTCATCAACAAGGCGTTTCCATCTGCAGAACTGCTGCTAACTGGATGTTTTTTGTTTTTGGCACCATTCGGAGAAAATTCTAGAGACTGTTGTGCGTGAAAATCCCAGGAGATCAGCAGCTACAGAAATACTCAAACCAGCCCGTCCGGCATTGTCCTTTTTTCTATAAATCTTCACTTTCACTATCTTCTTTTGGCAACTCGCATTCTTCGTGCATATTGCCACTTACTGGGCAGGGAGGAGAATTTATAGTAAAAAAGGACTGAAATATTGATCTGGACTTAACCACTGGAGTCCTATGGATTACTTTTATGCTGCCTGTATGTGCTTTTTGGGGCTTCTAAGTTTTGGCCACCATTCACAGCTTAAAGAAAGTGCTTAAAGAACTAGAGCAACCTCCACAATTGAGGCAGTTCACGTGGACTTATGCAGTGGTAGAACATGTTCCATGTGTGTTCGAGGAAAAGACAATTCCTGAGATGCACCCCCTCCCCCATAATGTATATTTAAACACCAAAGGGAGGTGCTCCATGTCAACTCAACAATGTTCCACAATTCACACCAAAATGCAAAACTGTTCCTTAAAAAAACTTACATACTCAAAACGTATAACTGCATGGTCTATTCTTCACATCTTCTTAAGAGAAACAAAAAGCCAACATTTGCACAATAACACCCAACCCTCCACCCTAATGCTGAGTTACAGCACACTTCCACTTTTTCTTCACCTTATTGCCAGTGTGACATCCTCATGGTGAGTTTGTGTGACATTTCAGGTATTAGAGAAGTCCATTGCCTCTGTTATTAATAATATAAAGCCATAAAATGTTCATGGAAAGCATAGCCTATTCTCACCACATTCCTTCATATAACTTGTGAACAACTCCTTAAAAAGTTCTATAAGTTAAAACAAAAATGCATGGGTAAATGCAGGTTTCCATGCATGACAACACAATTGAAGGCAGAATTTGACACAACATTCTTACGCATTAAAAACAACAACATGGAATTCAATGTGCATGAGAAAATTCCAAACCTTTGAGCTTGATCTGGTCTATGAGATCATTGGCGCGTGTTAGTTGGAGATGTGAGGACGCCAGTTTGGTATCCGGAGTATTACAGTTAATGGAAAAATAAGCGCGAATAACTACAGATCCATGGCCGAACTACGAGCTAAAGTTAGTGGACAGCCCCGATTATCATACGGGCTTTGTGTGTCACTCGCATTCTTTGGTAAAAACACACAAACAGCAGTTGAAATCCCACCCTCCGCACACGAGCACTCTCTCATTGGATGGAGACATGAAAGAAGCCCAGTGTTCAGATCAGGAGACCCGAAAACAAAGCCATGAAACCCGTTTAACTACTTTAGCGCTCTCCTTCGATTCCAAAAGGGAAAATGAAGATTATTCTACAAAATAAATAAATAAATAAATACGGGGCCTTAAAAAGTAGGGTAATCGTTACAATATAACTTTATTATACAATTATCAAAAAATATGTATTTATTTTAATATCTATTTTTTTTGTCGGCTGTAATTTCACCTCAACTTTCGTCCTTTTCTTCATAGTGAATATAAATGAACTATACATAAAAAATGTAACGGTTGTATTTTTCTCTGTTCTGAACTCCAAATAGTAGTAATAGTAGTAATAATAATAATAATAATAATACATATTTAGGCACTTTTTCCAATGTATAGTCAGGACATTAATAACGTGAAAAATTACTATTACAATTAAAATATAACAAATAAAATGTTCAGAACTTCTTAAACTACTTCAAAGAATTCTCATTAAAAAAATAAATAAATAAATAAATAAAAATCCTCCACGTGCAGCAATGACAGCTTTGCAGATCCTTGGCATTCTAGCTGTCAGTTTGTCCAGATACTCAGGTGACATTTCACCGCACACTTCCTGTAGCACTTGCCATAAATGTGGCTGTCTTGTCGGGCACTTCTCACGCACCTTACAGTCTAACTGATCCCACAAAAGCTCAATGGGGTTAAGATCCATAACACTCTTTTCCAATTATCTGTTGTCCAATGTCTGTGTTTCTTTGCCCACTCTAACCTTTTCTTTTTGTTTTTCTGTTTCAAAAGTGGCTTTTTCTTTGCAATTCTTCCCATAAGTCCTGCACCCCTGAGTCTTCTCTTTACTGTTGTGCATGAAACTGGTGTTGAGCGGGTAGAATTCAATGAAGCTGTCAGCTGAGGACATGTGAGGCATCTATTTCTCAAACTAGAGACTCTGATGTACTTATCCTCTTGTTTAGTTGTACATCTGGGCCTTCCACATCTCTTTCTGTCCTTGTTAGAGCCAGTTGTCCTTTGTCTTTGAAGACTGTAGTGTACAACTTTGGACGAAATCTTCAGTTTTTTGGCAATTTCAAGCATTGTATAGCCTTCATTCCTCAAAACAATGATTGACTGACGAGTTTCTAGAGAAAGCTGTTTCTTTTTTGCCATTTTTGACCTAATATTGACATTAAGACATGCCAGTCTATTGCATACTGTGGCAACTAAAAAAACAAACACAATGTTAAGCTTCATTTAACGAACCAAATAGCTTTCAGCAGTGTTTGATATAATGGCAAGTGATTTTCTAGTACCAAATTAGCAATTTAGCATGATTATTCAAGGATAAGGTGTTGGAGTGATGGCTGCTGGAAATGGGGCCTGTCTAGATTAGATCAAAAATTACTTTTTTCAAATAGTGATGGTGCTGTTTTTTACATTTGTAATGTCCTGACTATACTTTGTGATCACTTGAATGCCACTTTGGTGAATTAAAGTACCATTTTCCTTCCGAAACAGCAGAATCTGTACTGCCAGTGTATATAAAATATAAATAATACAAATGTTCATTAAAAAATATGCAATAAAAAGTGATAGTTCACCCAAAAATGAAAATCCTCTCATCATTTACTCACCCTAATTACCATCACAGATGTGTATAAATTTTCTTTCTTCTGCTGAACACAAACAAAGATTTTTAGAAGAATATCTCAGCTCTGTAGGTCCATACAATGCAAGTGAATGGGTACCAAAATTTTGAAGCTCACAAAAGTACATAAAGGCAGCATAAAAGTAATCCATAAGACTCCAGTGGTTAAATCTATATCGAAGCGATATGATAGATGTGGGTGAGAATCAGATCGATATTTAAGTCCTTTTTTTACTATAAATTCTCCTCCCTGCCCAGTAGGTGGCGATATGCACGAAGAATGCAAATTGCCAAAAACAAAAGAAGACAGTGAAAGTGGAGATCGATAGTAAAAAAGGGCTTTAATATTGATCTGTTTCTCAACCACACTTATATCGCTTCTGAAGACACGGACTAAACAACTGGAGTCATATAGATTACTTTTAAGCTCCCTTTATATGCTTTTGGATCTTCAAATTCTAGCCACCATTCAATTGCATTGTATGGACCTGCAGAGCTGAGATATTCTAAAAATTCTCATTTGAGTTCTGCAGAAGAAAGTCATACACATCTGGGATGGCATGATAAATATTTTTTGGTGAAATATCCCTTTAAGTGCTGGAGAAGGACAACCTACAAATGGATATTTGTACTGATTTTTAATTCAAGCAGCATTTTCATTGATATTCATACTCTAAATGTAAATTGAACATGCTAAAAATCTAATCTACGATGAACCCAATTATATGAGCAGTTTTGTTCAGCTGTGGTACCATCTTTACATCCTCCATTCTAGTGCAACCCCTGGGTTCATATGGGTATTGGACAGGACTGCAAATAATTCTACCCTATAAGCATGTCAAAGCCCAGCCATTCTCTGTCAGGGTTGCACTGGGGTCTCTGCCAGAGAACTGGCCATAATACCTCAATGAGATCTCGGCAGAGGGCCAAGCATGGCTGAGGGCATGAGACAGAGAATAGTTGAATGGTGACGCAGAGACCTACTTAGACCAAATAGATGAGGGATAGACCTCGCAGAAAGAGTAGGACCTGACGATGGTGTATTTGGTACTTTCCACGAAGAGTGTACATTTTGGTGTCCCATCACAATTTTTACAGCACAAATGCTATTTTTTTTTTTTTTTAATTTTGTAGTGAGAACTATTACATTTGTTGAATTGATATTCAATTCATTGTAGTAAAAATATTCTGAATTAACTAATTTTATTGACCAAAAATGTAATTTTTAGCTGTGTCCCACATTTTGTGCCTTACCACATGATTTTCCTATTGCAAAATATAAATGTTCTACAACCAGCCATTTGGACCCTGTCTACAGCATGGCAGGAAGACAAGCAAATTAATCTAATTTCTTTTTTCCCAATTTTTAAACAAATGCTAATGTTGACTGCATTTGTCAACAAATACAACATTTGGTCCCAAAGCTAGACCCTACTGAGGGATGGCTTAATTTAGGCTAAATCTCCATACCTGTTACAATTTCTGGCATTTTTTCATATTAGTAAAATAATGCAAATTAATGCATAAAATAATTTATAAAATAATGCAAGAATTTCATCAGCCACTTATCAAACAGATCATGTTACAAACTATAGCATATGATAAATATATTGAACAAGATTGTGCATCGTTTGTGCACTTTTCTAACATCGTGTTCTTTAATCAACAAATATATAAATATACTGTATATGCAATTCATTGTTTTGTTGGACATTTAAACAAATAAAACTATTGTAATTGTAATGACAATAATAAAATATTGCTTTTGGTTGACATTTTATTTGCCACTTAAAGTGTGCAATGAATAAAACTTTTTCATTCAAAACTGCTGAAGCTATTGTAAATCAATATATTTCAATGCATTTGCCGAATCTAAATGAACTTAAGCACTCAAAAAAATATTTTAGCCTATTTTTAAGATTTATTTTATTTCTATTAATGATTACTTAATTCAGTTTGATTGGACTTTGTTATAAAAATTGAAATGTGTAAATCTTTATTTATTATTATATATATATATATATATATATATATATATATATATATATATATATATATATATATTTTTTTTGGTGAGAATTACAGGTCAACAACAGTTACAAAAGTTAGTCATGCCATTCATGCTTTATGTTATTGTTTACTTCCACATTGTAAAATTTCGATATGGAAGAAAATATAGATAAATCATTTCAAATAACTGTGCCATGGTTAATGTTGAATTAATTTAGTTATTTATATTTTATTGTTTTTACGAGAAAAGATGTAATAACATATCTTGTTACTATGAGAAAAGATGTTGCTTCTATGACATAACTGAGTGAAAAAATAATAAGTACGTGGCAGCATTGCTCCACCATACACCCCCTATTTAATGGGAAAAAAATAAATACTTTAGATACATTAACAACCATCTACAAAATTACATTTTCAAGGAGACTTTTTAGATGAAATCTCTTTTTATTGTTTAATTCACTGCCTCACACATACAATGGATTCCTTTGCGTTGTGCAATATGGGACAATTACCATGAAAATATGATGGCAAATGGCTGAGACTGGATCTGCCGAGTAGTTTTTTTCATGTTAAGAGTCGAACAGAATCACTTCCAAATCAGTCAATGCAGCCGAGTGTGACCAGAGTCACATTACGTCATTGACTAGCTCATGCCGTAACAGAAAGATAGATCATCAAGCCATTTAGGATCTTCATTCCTGTATGTTCAGCACAGCATACAAAGGCAATAATACGACACAAAAAAATAAAATCAAATAAAAGCAACCATTTGCCTGACTTATTCCATCCAGTTCATACACCAATAACACATTAACTCACAGAGGTACACAGCAAAAAGAAAACAAAAAATGGGGGGAAAAGCCACGCAAGAAAAAAATCATCAAAAAGAAGTGTACACCCAAGTACCCTGAATCCTTCGTGACTATAAGAGCTAAAAACCCTGTTGCAGCAAGATCTAGGGATGATTTTTTGCTCTGTGATCACCGTTGCACCCTTACAGTTCACCTGCCAGTTACACAGACATCCACATGGCAGTGCACAACCCCAACCATAGTGAAAAGACGGAAATAAAATAAAAAAAAAAAAAAAAATTGCGCAATATATTTAGATTTATGGGTTTCTTTTCTGTGTATATGCACATGAATGTCTGTTTCTCAAAAACATATACACATTTCATCGGCATACTGTACATGCCTGGTTATGGCACACCAGGGGCACTAAAACAGATTTATTTCACCCCATAGATTCTTTCAAACTTCCTGTGTTGAGATCGAGCCCCCTTGTACCTCTGACTTCTCTTTTTTCTAAACACTTCCAGCACCCTCCTTTCTTCCATCCCTCCATCTTTAAGTATTTTTTTGTCTTGGAGACACAGATACAGAAAGAGCAGTAAAGTGGGAGAGAGAGAGAGAGAGGGAGTGAGTGTGTGATCAGTCGAACGCAGAGCCCTTGCATTCCCCCTGTCTCTCAGCCTATCTCTTTCCACTGCCGGTAGAACTCCGTAATATTCTTCAGCTCCATGCCTGCTGCTGCCACCGCCTGGACAGCCACCTGCAGCGAGACAAAAGGACAGAGAGTTAATGCACCATGGAATGCCATCCAAATGGAAACTACAACAGAAATCCCAGAAGTTATCATAAAGAAAGCCCTAGAGAATCTAACTTCTGTGGCTCTGTTCCAACCTAGTGAGCTGCCTTGCTGTCTACTGTCTACATAGGCATCTGCCTTCTACTGCAGCATCCTAAGTTCCAAACTGAAATGGAACCCAGAAATTTACTGATTTTAAACTCTCTACATAGGCAGCAACTACAGGTGCATCTCAATAAATTAGAATGTCGTGGAAAAGTTCATTTATTTCAGTAATTCAACTCAAATTGTGAAACGTGTGTATTAAATAAATTCAATGCACACAGACTGAAGTAGTTTAAGTCTTTGGTTCTTTTAATTGTGATGATTTTGGCTCACATTTAACAAAAACCCACCAATTCACTATCTCAAAAAATTAGAATACATCATAAGACCAATAAAAAAAACATTTTTAGTGAATTGTTGGCCTTCTGGAAAGTATGTTCATTTACTGTATATGTACTCAATACTTGGTAGGGGCTCCTTTTGCTTTAATTACTGCCTCAATTCGGCGTGGCATGGAGGTGATCAGTTTGTGGCACTGCTGAGGTGGTATGGAAGCCCAGGTTTCTTTGACAGTGGCCTTCAGCTCATCTGCATTTTTTGGACTCTTGTTTCTCATTTTCCTCTTGACAAGGTTCAGGTCTGGTGAGTTTGCTGGCCTGTCAAGCACACCAACACCATGGTCATTTAACCAACTTTTGGTGCTTTTGGCAGTGTGGGCAGGTGCCAAATCCTGCTGGAAAATGAAATCAGCATCTTTCAGCAGAAGGAAGCATGAAGTGCTCCAAAATGTCTTGGTAAACGAGTGCAGTGACTTTGGTTTTCAAAAAACACAATGGACCAACACCAGCAGATGACATTGCACCCCAAATCATCACAGACTGTGGAAACTTAACACTGGACTTCAAGCAACTTGGGCTATGAGCTTCTCCACCCTTCCTCCAGACTCTAGGACCTTGGTTTCCAAATGAAATACAAAACTTGCTCTCATGTGAAAAGAGGACTTTGGACCACTGGGCAACAGTCCAGTTCTTCTTCTCCTTAGCCCAGGTAAGAAGCCTCTGACGTTGTCTGTGGTTCAGGAGTAGCTTAACAAGAGGAATACAACAACTGTAGCCAAATTCCTTGACACGTCTGTGTATGGTGGCTCTTGATGCCTTGACCCCAGCCTCAGTCCATTCCTTGTGAAGTTCACCCAAATTCTTGAATCGATTTTGCTTGACAATTCTCATGAGGTTCTCTCGGTTGGTTGTGCATCTTTTTCTTCCACACTTTTTCCTTCCACTCAACTTTCTGTTAACATGCTTGGATACAGCACTCTGTGAACAGCCAGCTTCTTTGGCAATGAATGTTTTTGGCTTACCCTCCTTGTGAAGGCTGTCAATGATTGTCTTCTGGACAACTGTCAGATCAGCAGTCTTCCCCATGATTGTGCAGCCTAGTGAACCAAACTGAGAGACCATTTTGAAGGCTCAGGAAACCTTTGCAGGTGTTTTGAGTTGATTAGCATGTCACCATATTCTAATTTTTTGAGATAGTGAATTGGTGGGTTTTTGTTAAATGTGAGCCAAAATCATCACAATTAAAAGAACCAAAGACTTAAACTACTTCAGTCTGTGTGCACTGAATTGATTTAATACACGAGTTTCGCAATTTGAGTTGAATTACTGAAATAAATTAACTTTTCCACGACATTCTAATTTATTGAGATGCACCTGTAAGTGTGTCATACAAGTGCTCCTCAAACAAAACACACTCAGAACTGATTTCAATAGAGTTTGCTGTTAGTATGTCACTAAGCTAACAATGCTATACTCTATTAACCATAATACACAACGCACACAAATATTGGATAAAATTGCCAATTTTTAAGTAGATTGTACTATTTTTAACCTCTGGAGTCACGAGCGTTTCTATTTACCTTTTTGATTTATAACTACTAGCACCTAATAAACATGCACCTAAATAAAGTGTTGATTATTCATGTTTTTGAGACACAAATAAAAAACTATACAAATAAAAACAATTTGACTCGATTTGACTTATGTTACAATGTTATTTTCTACTTTGGCAACAAAATCTCAATGTTCTCTCTCGTGATAGCCAGTGCTGAAGCATTTTACCAATCAGAAATTAGCATAATTAAGTCTGATACAAGTAATGACCAGCATCGTTCAATCAATGCCAATCATGTTAAAACTTAAATAACATTACTTATTACCATTGTCCCATGTTTGCCAACAATGTTGAGTGGTTTAAACATCATCTGCAGCCTGAAACTTTTAATAGGAATTTTGGATTGAGTGCACTTGGCTTAATAGGAAAGATAAAGGTTGCTCCCTTGCTCCCTATTTAGTGAATGACTTAGCCTCCAATGTGCTGTCTGTCTGCACTGGTCTCAGAACAGTTCGGAATGCACCTTATTTTCATCCTAACTCCATATAGTCTCACCGGGGCAGTGGTGGCTCAGCGGCTAAGGCTCTGGGTTACTGATCAGAAGGTTGGGGGTTCAAGCCCCAGCACTGCCAAGTTGCCACTGTTGGGCCCTTGAGCAAGGCCCTTGACCCTATCTGCTCCAGGGGCGCCGTATCATGGCTGACCCTGCACTCTGACCCCAGCTTAGCTGGGATATGTGAAAAAAAAGAATTTCACTGTATATGTGCAAATGTATAATGTGTGATAAATAAATATAATTATAAATTATAAAAAAAAAAGCAAAAGGTTTTTCTCAATGTGAAAATGCATAGAAAATATAGGATTTCTAATGAAAACCTAGTGCTATTGTACACTATAGTGTACATTGTGTTTAGCTGCGTGGCATTTCACAATAAATCGCACAAATTCAAAAAATGACATATCGGATAAACTGGAGACTCTAATCTTTTGACTCAAACAGGTTTCAATGTAAAAGCGTAATTAGGTTTCTGACCAGATGTAGTTTTGTTGCCGTTTCTCCCAAAGACAAACTCCACTGAAATCAGCACCATACTGTTTGGACACATGACTTGTTGAAAGTTTAACCCTTTACTGACAGCCCAGAGTCTCCTGAACAGAGATCAGTCAGATTAAAAGAAATACAATTATGCATTGCGTATAGCAAAGACAAAATACAACGTCCACGCATGTGTACGCAGGGTCGTACAATGTTAAACAATAGTTCTTGGCTTTTTCAGATTTTTCCGCTGAGCTTGTCGCAATGCATTACGGAATTACCTTCTATGTGAAGGATGCATGTGAGAACATGGCCGAAAGTAGGTACCTACTCTTTGAAACCGGTTTTGGGTCTCCACACCAGCCTTCCCAAAAAGACTACTAGACACCTGCAGCTCATTCAGAATGCTGCTGCCAAGATTCTACCCCAAATCGAAAAATCTGAGCATATTACTCCAGTCCTCAAGTCTTTACACTGGCTTCCAGTTACATTTAGAATTTATTTTAAAGTACTATTACTCGTTTATAAATCACTCAATGGCCTTGGACCTAAATACATTGCAGATATACTTGTTGAATATAAACCTAACAGACCTCTCAGATCATTAGGATCAAGTCAGTTAGAAATTCCAAGGGTTCACTCAAAGGTGAGACAGCGTTTAGCTATTATGCCACCCGCAGCTGGAACCAGCTCCCAGAAGAGGTCAGGTGTGCAGTAGCCACATACAAGTTCAGACTGAAAACACATCTGTTTAGCTGTGCATTTATTCACTGAGCACTGTGCTGCACTTACTGGTTTGACTGTGTCATTTTATTTCTGTATTCTTTTTTATTCATTTTAATAATTTTTTTTTTTTTTTTTTTACATTTTATTTTATTACTTTTTATTCTTATTTCTTGTTCTTAATTGGTTTTAAAATGTATTTGATCTTGTATTTTCTTTATTATTTTTATGTCAAGCGCTTTGAATTGCCATGGTGTATAAAATGTGCTATATATATAAACTTGCCTTGCCTTGGTGCATGTCTATGAAGCCTTAAAATGCAGTCTAGGTAGGCAGCTCAGAAGGTTTTGGAACAAACCCTATGCAAGACACTAAAATCTACATTCCACAGTGTTGTGACAGTAAAAGCGTGTTTGGAAGCAGAAAGTCTTCAAACACGTGACTGACCTTCATAGCAGATGATTTCTCAGTTAACTCCACCAATGAACGTCCGGTTAGAATGGTCACCATGCCAGCGGTGTCTTCATCTCCAGTATTCTGAGATCCAGTCAACTGACGACAACTGTCCACCATCTTATACAGGTGCCTGCCAACAGGAACAATCAATCAATGCAGCATAACAAACAAATTCAGGTACTGTCCATTTACAATACAGAAACTTGGGGATCTATGCATTGCCTGCAGACAATCCTACAGGGCTTCATGGCTGACAAATTTAAAATCAGCCTGGCCTGAAAAAGGAAGTGTAATTGATATGCAGCTTACCAGGCTTCCATGTCCTGTCGTTTTAATTTATCCCTCTCAAAACTTTTCCCTGACTCTTTCTGACAGCGGATGTATCTGTTGCACAATGAGGGAGGAAAAAAAAACATATAAACAAAAACTCTTAGTGGTGCTGTTTGGTATTCAAATGCATATTATAATCAGAATGTTTGCTATATACTGTAAAGGGATAGTTTACCCAAAAATGTATATTCTGTCAACATTTACTCACCCTCAAGTCATTTCAAACCTGTATTACTTTCTTTCTTCTGTGAAACCCAAAAGGAGATATTAAGCAGAATGTTCTTAGTCATTGTTCACTTTCATTGTATGGAAAAGAGATGCAATGAGAGTGAATGGTGACTGAGGCTGTCAGTCTCATTTTGTGTTCCACGGTAGAAAAAGAACAAATGAGGGCAGGTAAATGACACAATTTTGGGTCACTTTAACAATTTTTTGTTTCACCATGTCATTTCATTGGTTGATATACAAGCTCTGTTCCAAAACATAGTGAGCTGCCTACCTAGACAGCATTGTAAGGCATTCTAGGTGCACTCAGTGGAAAAATCAATTCAAGATGGCAGAGTCGAGAAAAAAAATGTCGACTCTTAACCTTGTTAACGAAAATGATTACCAAGAGAAAAAAATACAGCTGAAGTCAGAAGTTTACATACACTTAGGTTGAAGTCATTTAAACTAATTTTTCAGTATTAGCAAACTATAGTTTTGGCAAGTCGTTTAGGACATCTACTTTGTGTATACCACAAGTAATTTTTCCAACAATTGTTTACAGACAGATTGTTTCACATTTAATTGACTATATCACAATTCCAGGGGGTCAGAAGCTTACACACAAGTTAACTGTGCTTTTAAGCAGCTTGCAAAATTCTAGAAAATGATGTCAAGCCTTTAGACAATTAGCTTCTGATAGGAGGTGTACTGAATTGGAGGTGTTCCTGTGGATGTATTTTAAGGTCTACCTTCAAACTCAGTGCCTCTTTGCTTGACATCATGGGAAAATCAAAAGAAATCAGCCAAGACCTCAGAAAGAAAATTGTGGACCTCCACAAGTCTGGTTCATCCTAGGGAGCAATTTCCAAATGCCTGAAGGTACCACGCTCATCTGTACAAACAATAGTATGCAAGTATAAACACCATGGGACCACGCGGCCATCATACCACTCAGGAAGGAGACGCATTCTGTCTCCTAGAGATGAACGTAGTTTGGTGCGAAAAGTGCAAATCAATCCCAGAACAACAGCAAAGGACCTTGTGAAGATGCTGGAGGAAACAGGTAGACAAGTATCTATATCCACAGTAAAATGAGTCTTATATCGACATAACCTGAAAGGCTGCTCAGCAAGGAAGAATCCAATGCTCCAAAACCACCATAAAAAAGCCAGACTACAGATTGCAAGAGCACATAGGGACAAATATCTTACTAATTGGAGAAATTTCCTCTGGTCTGATGAAACAAAAATTGAACTTTTTGGACATAATGACCATCGTTATGTTTGGAGGAAAAAGGATG
Source organism: Myxocyprinus asiaticus (assembly GCF_019703515.2). Taxonomy (NCBI): domain Eukaryota; kingdom Metazoa; phylum Chordata; class Actinopteri; order Cypriniformes; family Catostomidae; genus Myxocyprinus; species Myxocyprinus asiaticus. Next base: position 7,185,507 of record NC_059359.1, read on the forward strand.
AGGCTTGCAAGCCGAAGAACACCATCCTAACCGTGAAGCATGGGGGTGGCAGCATCATGTTGTGGGGGTGCTTTGCTGGAGGAGGGAAAAATTACTGACATGACCAATTCTCATTGGATAAAAAATGACTGCGAAGCTCTGGTAATTATTACATTACCCCACTTCCACATATAAAACGAATCCCATCTGAATAGAGTTTAAGAACCATCATAAAGCCAGACATTGAGAGGCAACTCTCATCTTACAAGCAGCCACTTCCCCCTGCAAAGACCAGCTGAGCTAACCAGCAAGCTGGTTTGGAAGGAACTACTCTACATTAAAGTTGAAAGACAGAAGGACAGAGTCACAACTGGGGCTATGCAATTAATTGAAATAAAACTGAAATCGCAATATGACCTTGTGCTTTTATTAAACTGCACGCATTGGGCCATGATACAGTGTCTTCAATGGTTTCAGAGCTGTTCTGTGCTGTCTCCACAGTTCCCTCTCTTGCTCAGAGTAACATACGCTCTGAGTTCAGTTTGCTAAAGAAAGCGCTCTAGATTCACTTTAATTTTAAATTTTTGTAATTCCAAATATATTTGGTGCTACAAGTTATTCTACAAATCTTAAGTAACCCCATGGCACTGTGTAGTTTTGGATAGAGCAGGAGATTTTCAAATGAGGAGCATATTATACAGCTGTTGTGAACTCAGCGACACACACAACCACAAAAGGTCTTCCTGCAGTTTTCTGCTAAAATAAAAGCTCCACAGTTTAGAACTCCTTAGTATATATTGACTGCATAGCAATGCCCTGTGAAAGTTAAAATTATTTTACAGAAATATATTACTATTACTATCTGAGGACTAACTCCTCTGCTAACACAGAATCCTGTAGGAAACACTAATTTGAACGTACTCTTGATGGAAAGTTTTGGAGATTTCTGTTCAAGAAGACATTAGCTGTACTTGCATGACTTAAAATAGCTGCCCGCAGGCATTATGCATATGGCCACCAAGTGACCTGACATGCCTAAAAGGGACTTTGCTCAAACGCTATTGGAATCAATTCGAAGTCAATCATAAATCGAGTCTCCCGTGCGTTTCATGTGAAGAGCGCTATTTGTGTGGTGTGCGGAGTTGTGGCCTATTTAAAGCATTCCAAAACAGTCACTTGTGAGGTTCCCTTTCAGTATGAGGTTGCCATATAGACAGTTCACTTAGGTTTAGAAAAGAGCTACGATTGCAGTATTGCTATAAGAACTACTGCAGAGCTCAAAATGTACCTGTTCCCTTTCCGAAACTCTGTCTCAAGAAAACGGATGCCATCCCTCGCTCCAGCGTTCTCTTTCTTCAGCATATCCAGACCATCAATCACTGCAAGAGAGCAGAAATTCATCTCAGTCAAGCAGTACGTACAAACAACACTGACTGATATTACAAACCACATCGATTGATTGTTCCTTGCGGTTGACACCTTCTGTACATAAGGCCCAACTGTGATTACTTTTCCTTACATCTAAGGTGCCAAACTGAAGGAAATTTGGATCTAACTTGTGTAAGTTCTAAATCTTAAAATAATTCAAAGTGCAGCTGAAACTTGCCAATTAAAAAGAACCAAGTACAGTGTAAAAGTTGTATTAGTCAGTCAAAATGTTTGCCATTTAGGTATTAAAGCATCTAAACTGAACTGATCGACCGGGGTCTCAACATTTTTGACCAATGAATTTCAATTAGTTTTCCATGACCTTTCTAGTCATTTTGATTACTATTATTTTAAATAATTACAGACTAACTTGCTAATGAATCATTCAGAATGATTTATGAAATCATTGAAAAGTCGCTGTACGGCTTGCAAATAGGTTTAAATGAATAGTTTGCCCAAAAATGATGAATGGTTATTATGTGTATTTCAGTGAACAAAAAGTGGTCTGTTCCATTCAAAAAGCTATTTTATGACACTTATGAAATTTTTGGAGATTAACAGCCCTTGGTCACAATTAACTTTCAGTGCATGGAATTAGGGCTGGGAGATATGGCTCCAAAAATTATCTCTATATTTTTCAGCCAATTGATGATATTCGAAATATAGCGATAATTATGTTTTTGCTATGAAATGGCTTAAAAGTGATTTTCTTTTTTTTTCTTTTTTAAATCAGAGGAACCATAATTTCATCAGCCACTGCAGCAAAGAAGATTAAATATTTTTAAAGGCACTGAATAAAAATCTATTTAAAAATAATGAAGGCATGTTTCTCACAGTTTTTCACTAAATGAACACAATGGAGAATAAGATTTAATCATTTTCATTAATATGCACTTTTATATGTATATTTTATATACAATGCTACATAGCAGCTTAATAAAAAGCATTATTTACCATCATATATTTTTCCTAAAAAAAAATTGTGAATGAACAAGGTGTGCGTAAACTACCTGCATATATTGCATTATAATAAATTATTACTGTGGGACCCAGTCAAGTTTATTATTATAATATAATACTGAATTATAATTATTATTTTGAGAATTAGATTTGCTTTATATAAATGCTGACACTGAAAGTGCAGTGTCAGTGTGTTATACTGTGCTATGGAAGGCCATGAGGGTAAATGATCACATCAATTTTATTTTTGGGTGAACTATCCCTTTTACTCAAACTTTTGAGATTTTATTCACTTCCATGACTTTTCCAGGCCAACAAAAAACACTTTTAAAATTCCCTGATATTTCTAGGTTTTCTATGACTTTGGTAAACCAGGATTTAGATCATTAGAAGGCACACAGGCTGACCTGTGCGAGGGATGATGATGATAAAGCAGCCACTGGCAGCCAGCTGTCTGATCAGCCCTAAGTGCTGGCAGAGAACGGCTGTATCTGGCACCAGGTAAGGAGACATGGAGGACTGGGCTTTGGGCTGCTGCAGACTGCCCTCCAGCTGTGATACCTCCAACTGCAGGGAAACACAGAGAGATAGGCAAGGAAATTATTAATTACAGCTTCAATTAACTGAGAAAATTTGAGAAAACTTGCTTTAGTAAAAAATAAAAATAGACAAAAGAGCTGGTGTTACCTGTAGGCGCAGCTGGGCCATGTCTCTCATGAGCCGGTTCCTGCGAGCTTCCTTTTCTGCCTGTGAATCAAATGAGGCAAGGTCAATATAACCTCATTACAATACTCACATTTCACCCTCTGTAAATACAAGATGCCAATAGCATCTATACATATTTTTGTCATTAAAACTAGGGGAAAAAAAAAGTGTATTACTGTCAAAATTGATTTATGACAGAGTAGATAACAGATATAAGTGCCTTCTAAAATCTTGTAGATCTCTCAAACTCTGGGCTGGGTTAACAGCAGTGTCAGAGAGTTCACGCTGATTGCAGTGGTTGTGGTATAGTGGAGTTTCAGGAAAGAACAGTACCATTCTCCGCGTGTGCTTGACTACAGTCTTTTCCATGAGCTTGTCATGAACTGCAAGACATTCTTTTGATTCGCAGGCCCTGAAGGTTTTAATAAAATTGTACCAGAAAGAGCCGCCTCTTCACAGACACAGCAAGGTGGCACTTCAACCATCATTTGTTCTTCCCGTAAGGGGTGCACGGTTGCTTGGCAACATAAGGCTCTCAAGCAATAGCTCACAAATGTGGAGAGCTTTTATGAAAAAAAAAAAAAACAAAAAAAAAAACACATTCTCTTTGCCGCAGACGTGTTTGTGTCAACCCTATTATTTAGAAGCACTTTCTTTGGCTAATTCTGCACATATTTAGTGCAGCTACAGCAACTGAAATCACTAACCAAGAGATTTGAATACATAAAAGACATCAGCCATGGCACCGTTTATTTCAAGAGAAAAAAAGTTTCTAATGCAAATTAAAGCATTACTCCAATGGATTCTTATGTTACAGGTTTTGTTTTTTTATTACACATCAATCTCATGTATTTTACCATGTGGATTTGAGCCTTGGCCTGCTGAACCAGGTTCTCCTGCTCTGATTGGCTGATGCTGGTGAAGATGCCTGCCTCCGGATTGAAGTGCAACACGTTGCCTTGGAGATTTGTGAGGAAGTGGCCAAAGCTGCGAATACAGCACACACGCACCACACACTGGCCAGCACAGAGAAAAAGAGACAGAGGAGAAACATGAGAGAATGTTAATTATAATTTTGCAATTAAATTAAATTCTCCGCATTCTGATTAGCTAGAAGCAAGCATTCGTTTGCCCCTATACTCGGCATTATGACACTCAAGTAGTGATGATAACTGTAAGGAATTTAATTATTCTGGTTCTGATAAAAGACTTTGACTCCTTAACGATTCTTTTGGTACTTTTTAGGAGCCCGATAATTGATCCAAACAATTAGGGCAGGGTATCAATACAGATTACCGGATACATTTTGCACTTTTGAGAATCGATATCGAATCGACCAAATTTGAAAAAACAATTAATCAAATGTTTTTGTTTTTTTTTGCCCAGCCCTACAAAATATATACTATTATATACTATATTATATAACATAGTATATATATATATATATATATATATATATATATATATATATATATATATATATATATATACACACATACATTCATTTTGGGATTTTCACACACAACAGTCTCTAGAATTTACTCAGAATGGTGCCAAAAACAAAAAACATCCAGTGAGCAGCAGTTCTACGGATGGAAACGCCTTGTTGATGAGAGAGGTCAACAGAGAATGGCCAGACTGGTTCGAACTGACAAAGTCTATGGTAACTCAGATAACCGCTCTGTACAATTGTGGTGAGAAGAATAGCATCTCAGAATGCTATTCTGTGATGCGGGTTGGCGCTGTTTTGGTGGCACGAGGGGGAGCTACCCAATATTAGGCAGGTGGTTTTAATGTTGTGGCTGATCGGTATATATCATTTTTTATTAAAGGCGATGTAAGCGATTTTAGCCGTTCTAACTTCAACGAGACTGAACAATTGATTTAGCCACACCCCCTCTGTCCAAAATACTGCACCCATACCGTTGAAACTGACACGAAGTATGTTCCCACTGTTGTAAAACACAACCGTAGCGAAATAGCACCCTCAACTAACAAATTATAATCAGAATAAGGCATTAAGCCTCAATAATTCTCTGCAACGACAACACTATGAGAATGTGCAAAATGATTGACAGGCAGAAAGCGTCATTGTCCGCAGACACATTTTTGTTTGCTGTTTACAAAGTCTAGAGTGGTCACAGAGACAGGTGAGATGATTTCAGTGCTATCTTCCAGGGAATAGGACAATTTGTTGCATACCTTTCCATGAGAAAAAAATAAATAAATAAATAAATAAATAAAAATCGCATACAGCACCTTTAAAGTACCATTTATTTAAAAAAACAAGAATTTTATAACAAAAAATGAATGCATATTCTCAAAAGATTAGTTCACCCAAAAATGAAAATTCTCTCATGATTGACTAACCTTTAAGCCATCCCAGATGTGTATGTCTTTCCTTCTTCAGCAGAACCGAAATGAAGATTTTTTTGAAGCACATTTCAGCTCTGTATGTCCAAACAATGAAAGTGAATGGGTGCCATGAGGCTGCTGAATGTTTGATGGTCCAAAAGGCATATTTAGGCAGCATAAAAGTAATCCACACGATTCCAGTCGATGAATTAATGTCTTCTGAAGCAAACTGATAGCTTTGTGTAAAAAACAAATATACAGACATACAGAGCTGTATTGTGCTTATGAAAATCTTCATTTCGGTTCTGCTGAAGAAGGAAAGACATACACATCTGGGATTGCTGGGAGGTGAGTAAACCATGAGAGGATTTTCATTTTGGGTAAACTTATCCCTTTAACTACAGCTCGTCTTATGAACATCCGGTCAATAATTTCACCAACAATCACTGAGTGAGTCAGTAATTAATGTTAATTCAACAACTGCTCTGATTCAGTGAGTGAGTGAGTGAACCATTTTAGACAGGCAGAAACATGAAACGGGCTGCAATGGTCAAGACCTCTAGCCATGTGTGGTGTTCCCATGACCACAATGGTCAGGTGCATAATGTGGCAATAGTGATGGTTACCTCCTCCAGAGGAGTAAGAGGGGGTCTATGGCTAGAGAAGTCCAGGCGTTTATGGGCCGCACTGAGGGCAGGAAGGTGATGGAGGGCCAGATCCTCAGGCAACAGCAGTGTCTGGACCAAACCAGGCTGCTCACACTCATTCAGAAGGTCTGTTACTTCCTTATTCAGACCCAAATCTGCAACAGAATCAGAGAGAGCATGTTTTTCCACATTAAAAAAAGTTTAACCCCTTATAAATTCAATATTACTTACAAATCTGTTAAAAATTGTGTGTACTCACATGAGATGAAGAATCCATTTATATCAGTAGCCAAGTAAAAGCTGTTTTATTTTACATGGAGCTGCCTCACGGTGGCCACCATAGTGAGATCACATGACCAGCTGCATATTACTCATTTTATTTCAGTAACACCCCTATTATCCGAGACTTTTGCTCAGAGAACTGTATAAATCAAGGCTAACTATAAATAGCACATTTCTGCAATGGCATGAGTAAACTAAAAACATTACTTTTGCTGGATGATGCATCCATGCCACTAGGTAATTCAACACCAAGCCAAATTGGACAGGGCACTTTAAACCAAAATTCCCAAGTGCACCTTTAATAAAATGTTGAAGTCAAAAGGACTGATTTCTCTCACCTGCTTCCAGCATCTTGCTGCCCTCAGGTAGTAAATTCAAAAGTACTGAGAGTCTGTTCCACAAGCTCTGAGAACTCTGATTGGAAAGAACAAAGTTCAGCATGTGTACAAAAGCTCTACTAAGAACTTACATAATGTTTCTGCTGTTTACTTCAGAAATATTCAGAATGGCAGATCAATGTACCTGAGCACACATGACGATGATATCAGTGTTTGTCCTTAGCCAATCCAAAAAGACCTTCACTATCTGGATTAGTCCCTGATTGGTCAGAATCTTCAGTCGCTCAGAAAGGGTTTTCTCACTGTGAAACGACTGGTTGCTGTGCTCACTGCCTTCAGAATCACAGTCAGGATCTGTGCATGGGAAATATGATTTATCTTAGAGTATGGATTAGATTTGCATGACCTGACTGAAAAATCTTACGATAACATCATTGTTGTGGGTTATATTTTGATAGCTAATGCCAATGGGAGATTTTCAAACTTAATATAAAGTTCACCAATATATAGACAGTTAGGTAGTTTAGACAATAGGTAATTATTTACAAAACAATGTCTGAATGGAGTATATTTGTTAAGCGGTTGGCTGAAATATTGTGGAGAATGAAAAAGAATAAAAAGAAGAGAATTGGAAAAACAGTGCTGCCTTGCAAACATGTTATCAACATTTAACTTTAATATTATTATTTATATAAATGTTAAAATATTTTTTTTCCTTATAAACATAATAATAAAAATATATATACTAAATGTAACTATTTACTGAACATTGGAGTATTTTATCACATTGCTGTTTATCAATACTCCACTGATATAAATCACTTCATTGTAAGCAATATACCATTGTCATTGGTTCCATTAGCAATCTCTGGACTTATGTTGCTTGCCGTTTCTCCAGGAGGGGGCAAGACTTCTTGTGAAGGGGCGGGGTTTGGGTCTGGGGTGGGGTTTATGGTAGCTGGGGGGCGGAGCAGTACATTACTAAAGGTAGGTGCAAGCCTGAAGCAGCGTTTGGCCTGAAAGAGCTGAGAAGACATGGCCTGCAGGTTACTGCTTATGCTGGCATCACTGGACACTAGAGGGCCATTGGTTGCTGGAGGGGTCGAGTTTTCCTCCCTAGATGGTTGTGGCTGCTCCTCTTCCACTTGTTGCTGCTGTTGTGGCGTATTCTCAGTGTCCGCCATGTCTTCTAGGTCTGAACGAGACTCCTGACTGTTCATGTCGGAATCCGTCTCCACGTCAAAGGCAGTGCCGCCCTCGTCCTCCTCTGAACCGCTTTCCCAGCTGCCATCCTCTGCCAGTGGTTCCTTCCTCGCCTCCCTCCCTAAAGAGTTAATCTGGACCCTGGAGGCTCCCAGACTGTCGACTGGCCCGGCATCTTCCTCATCCTCTTCTTCATCACTCTCAAATCCCTCGCTCAGGTCACTCTCGTCCTCTTTGTGAGCGCAGCGTCTGCGGCGGAGCATGGAAAGTCGCGAGAACTTACTCTTCTGCTTTTGCTTCTCCTCAGCTGACCTCTTCTTCTCCAGGCCTTTTTCCGTCTCCACCGTCCTCCCGTTGCGCTTGGGCTCGTCTTCATCATTCTCTTTCTCCTCATCCTCCTCTTCATTGTCCTCTTCCAGGGAGCCATTCTGCAGGGTTCTCTCCTCTGAGGGAGCAGTACTGCCGTGATCTCTGGCGTCAGAGTCGTCTAAGAACAAATGTATAAAAAAAAAAGGAAGGTTGGTTTTAAGTGAATTGTCAAATGACAGTAAAACATCAGAAACAAAATTATTCTAAACCCTAATGGGTAACCTACATAGACAGCATTAAAAGATATCATAAGAACGCTTATGATTATGCTGCCATCTAAGACACTTTGTTTCAGCTAAAATCCAATGCAGAATCACGTGTATCCGTCACACAGAATGGAATCCAAAAAGAATAATTGATAGTAAAACTGTTCAATCTAATTAAAATGATAATTCTACCCAATAATTTTCCATGCTATGTATTGTTTCTGCATAAAAGAGTATTGCCACATTAACTTAGCAACATGCTATTGTCAAACTCTAATAAAATCAATTGCAAGTCGAGTCTATCATACGTTTCACATCAGAAACACTGTTTGCATCTTGTCTGGTGTTGCTGCCCATATAGCATTCCTAACGGGTCACTTATGAGGTTCCATTTTAGTTAAGATGATGCCTTAAAAGGTAGCAGCATATGTAGGCAGTAGACAGCTAACAAGGTTTTAGAACAGATCAAGTAAGTAGGGATGTATGACACACTAGTGCTCATATCGACCAATATTAGCAATTTGTTTTTTATTGTTAGTGGTCTGGTTACGCTGATATTAAAAGCAGAAAATATCAGGGTTTATTCTTTTTCCAGTTCAGCCTATTTTTTTTATATTTGCCAAGTTACAAAATTACTAAACAGTTATTGATATTTTTTTCTTTTCTGCTGTGTAAAATGTAAAAAAAAAAAAAAATTTACATTCCAGATTGGAACTTTAGTGTGAATGCTGTTAAAAGGCAATACAAAAAAAAAAAACAAAAAAAAAAAACAAAAGAAAAATAACTGCCCAAAAGCTCAGTACCCTAACAAAAAGAAAAAAAATAACAGAAACAAGGAGAAGCAACACAGAAAGTGCATCATCCATATGTGTACCTGTGTTATCAGTGTGCAGGGGTGGGACATCACTCTCCCCCTCTTCAAGCTCAGCTTGCAGTCGAATATTCACATGATTGACCAGATGAGAGAACAGAGCCAATGTAAAGGCGATGGAGGCGCTGTACTGCTTTGAAGCTAGAAAAGAATTTAGTTGCACAGATGAGTTTGTACTTCCATTAACTGAGACTTTGAGGTGTTAAATACCTTAACTAGTGGTTGACCAATATATATATACACACACAAAGCTGATAAACAGACTTTATAAATTGTATGTGCATGTCGTTAACTCACCTGGTCCCACTTTATATTTGGTGTCTTTAACTTCTGTGTACTAACATTAAACTATATACAATACAATGTATTTATTGTGTAACTACATTTTGTTCCGCAATATCCTCACAAGATTCACATTTGCTGCTACTGAGGTTGAGGTATAGGTAGGTTTAGAAGTAGGGTTAAGGGTTAGGGTTTAGGGTAAGGGTTGGGGTAAAGTTAACAGTGTAATTACTGATGTTCTTAAATGCAGGTACTTTAAATGCAAGTACAATGCAACAACACATATGTACATGATAAGTACATTGTATAAAGTGGGTCCATATTGAGTGAAGACAAGACAGACAGATAGATAGATCCATTCAGACCATTTTTACCTCCTCTCTTCAGGCTGTACACCACCATAAGGCAAGTCACCACCATCTTGAATATGAGGCTGTCAGGCAGCACAGAGCAGACCGTGTCGTGTTCCTCCTCCTCCTCACTGGCCGACTGGCTGCCGTGAACAGGAAGAGACAGGTAGAACAGCACCAGGTTGAAGTCCTCCAGCACGGACTGGCACAATGACGTCAACTCCATCTCCATCAGACTGAAGAGGTGAGAGGTTTGAATGATTAAGATTCTCAAGGCGGTCGCACACCGGACGAGAAGCGCCATGGTGCATCGCGTCACGGCTAGGTCATGGCACAGGTATCAAACACAAGGAACGTCGATGCAGCTCAGGCGTCAGACAGTACACACAAAAGATACCAAGGTTTTTCCCTTCTTCAACAATGAACAATGTTAGAGTAAATAATCAATGTCCTTTGATAATGATTTGGGTCGAATTGAATAGAAAATATGCGAGTTGCGCTCCGTGGCGTGGCAGAAATTTGAGCAGACACCGGAGTTGTAGCTGGAGCTGTTTCGAATTTTAGAACGCACCATGTCGTCTGCCAGACGCGTCAAGTGCGTGACCCCCTTCAGTGTTTCCCATTAATTAACTAGACTGTGGCGGCCCGCACTGGCACCAATTATCTAATTGGCCCCAATGTTATTACCAGCGGCTCTGACAACATAACTACTTTCAGCATCTGAGGAGCAAGTTCAACACAGGTAACCACTTTTGCTTTATTTCTTTGATGGCTCACAGGGCTCGACATTATCGCTTGTCCGCGACAAGTGGATTTTTGAAGGGGCAAGTGAAAGAGAATTGTACTTGAGCGACCGGACAAGCAGACTGATCAAAACAACCAGCTATAGTTGTGATAGCCTGGACCTTTGTCACTTTTTTTTTTTGTCCCCTTTCCTCCCCAATTTGGCATGCCCAATTCCCAATGCACTCTAGGTCCTCATGGTAGCATAGTGACCTCAATCCGGGTGGCGGAGGACGATTCTAAGTTGCCTCTGCGTCTGAGACCGTCAATCCGTGCATTTTATCACATGGCTTGTTGAGCGCATTACCGCGTAGACCTAGCGCACGGGAGGCTCACACTATTCTCCGCAGCATCCACACACAACTCACCATGCGCCCCACCGAGAGTGAGAACCACATTATAGCAACCACGAGGAGGTTAACCCAACGTGACTCTACCCACCCTAGCAACCGGACCAATTGGTTGCTTAGGAAGCCCGACTGAAGTCACTCAGCACACCCTGGATTCGAACTTGCAACTCCAGGTGTGGTAGTCAGCTTCTTTACATGCTGAGCTACCCAGGCCCCCCTCGGGCCTATGTCACTTTTTAGAAAGTTCATATTCTTATTCTGCTTAATCCAGAGCATGTAATTTTATAATTCGCAAGTGATCTAGTACCAGCTGCGCACTGTTTGATTGACAGGCGGCGTATGTGTTTGCTGAACATGAGCGTGTGTGTGAAAATGCTCGCGATAATGCACGCCTGAACGGTTAAACACATTTCAAAATTCTGCCAAAATGGGGGCCTGGGTAGCTCAGTGGTAAAATACGCTGGCTACCACCCCTGGAGTTCGCTAGCTCGCTAGTTCGAATCCCAGGGCGTGCTGAGTGACTCCAGCCAGGTCTCCTAAGCAACCAAATTGGCCCGGTTGCTAGGGAGGGTAGAGTCACATGGGGTAAACTCCTCATGGTCGCTATAATGTGGTTCGTTCTCGGTGGGGCATGTGGTGAGTTGAGCGTGGTTGCCGCGGTGGCAACACGCTGAACAAGCCACGTGATAAGATGCGCGGGTTGACGGTCTCAGACGCAGAGGCAACTGGGATTCGTCCTCCGCCACCCGGACTGAGGTGAATCACTACGCGACCACGAGGACTTAAAAGCACATTGGAAATTGAGCATTCCAAATTGGGAGAAAAAATCCACAAAAAAAAAAAAAATAAAATAAAACAAATTCTGTCAAAATGCCCATCTTGAGATATTTATGTAAACACAGAGAGTGATGTCTAAAGTGATTATAAACAGTGGAGAAAAAAGTGGATTTGTATTAATATGTCGGACTTGTAAGTATAAATGCAAGCTAATAGACCTGCTGCTGTCTTGTATAGTGTATCATTATAATAATCAAACAACCATAACAAGAAAACACTCACTGCTCTTGACTGTGTAACTTTAGTAGTTTTAAAAATTATTAATGTATTATATTCATACAGTAAAACCAGCAGTAGTTTTATGTTGCATTTCATTCTGAATGTTTACTTGAATACGTGATACTGCTGTTAAAAACTTTTAAAGCTTTTAAAAAATAGCACTGAATTTTCTTAATTTGTTTTTTGTTCTATTATTTTTAATCTATTTCTATTCATTGCTGTTTTTTATTGTTATTTTATTACTGACTGTTTACTAGTCTTAAGAACTTGAAAACATTCTTCCATAATTAACATATTAGTTAGTGTTATTATTTGTTGTGTATTAAAGCTGATTTTGAGAATCGTCAAATTTCACTACAGACTACTGAAATTTTGGTATTGTGATAATGTATAGCCCTTATTGTACATGATAGATCTTGCTGCAATAACATGATGAAAAAGTAGATCTCACTCCATAGAAGTGTGAGATCCCTGCTGTAAATGGTGGCGATGGAGGCTTTCCTTTATTTGACTACCATACGTGACATAAAATAATTACCATATGAGAATAGCCTCCTCCCCTACCCAGTGCAGTTTACATTTCTGTCGAAGAGAATCGAGTTGATTGCTTAGGTACACTATTAGGTTGGGCATCGGTTATAATTTTAGAAAAATATACAACATAAACTTTGACATGTTACTTGAGCATGTTAATTTTGCTCTCAAAGTGCAACAGATTGATGCATTTAACTTTAAAATGTACAAATTTTTCTTACGGGGGAAGCATGCCCCCGAACCTCCCTAGAGGGTCTGAGGTCCACCCAACACAGTCTCACAAAATCCTGTGGGAAACACTGATTCTCAAATCTTATCTTCTAACTTTAAGGAAGGGACATTTTTCTGTCAAAGGAGGAGGTTATATAATATTAAACAGGGGCAACTAAAGCAATTCTCTCACCTGTTCTTTGGCTGCAACAGGCTCTGCAAATACATGAAGCTCACCAGTAGTCTTTTGATGTCTTTTGATCTGAAGTTAGAAACGTTTGGTTAATAACCAAATTAATGCCAAAATCATATTAAAAATAGACTTTTACATTTTCAAAAGAGAATGTGATGTGATGCTCATGCAAAACTCATTGTCACAATGCAAGTGGTATTTTTTAGGACACTGAGTTGTTTTTAAGGCATTGTCACCTCTGGCGTGATGGGGAAAGTTTCTTCATCTCTTGTTTCTTCAACTGGTGGTACATCTTGGCTGCCTTGTCAAACAGACGCTTTAAATTCCCATAAGCCCCGTCAAAGGGAGTCTCTGACTGAATACTGTTTAACAGGAATAACCAGTCTGTCATGCTGATTCAGGGTTATCAATGCTAAACATACCACTTAAATGCATCACCACATTTCAAGGGAAACAAAAAGCATTTTAATTAACTAGTCCTCTACTTTTCTCTTTATTGTTTTTGTAATGCTGCTTTGTTCTATACTGTAGCCAAGTACTGTCTCTGTTACTTTATACATGGTATTGTTACATGGACACTCTCAGGCATGTGGTCAAAATGTAGGTAATAAAACAATGGAGGGAAATTAGAGGAAGTATATGTATACTGTTACCAGATCCCTTACCAGCGAAGGTAATTGTAAGTAGCCTCCACATTATAAAATTTACTTCCAGCCAGTGTACCCAATTGATTAAACGGCATTCCTGTAAAAGACAACAAAATATTTTCTAAGTTATGGAATGACATGAACATTAGATAGGATACAAAAATTCACTGTTTAACAGATAAAATAATAAAAAAGCATGTTCTTCAGTGCCAGGAAACGGTTTTGTTGGGAGGATGTGAGAAGCTATGAATCGCTCACCGACGTGAGGTGCGACAGACAGGGCCTGGTGATAAAATCGTTCAGCCAGCTGCTCTGCCTCCACTCCTGCAAGTTCATTCTGGTACCGTGCTATAAACGCCAAACATACATAACCAGTTTCTTTTAATTTCTTATAATGTGGACATGACAGCTCAGTGCAATGCAGAGCTTTTCAAGACCGGTTTTCTTAAATGTCAAGTGAGAACACACTTACCAAGATCTCCCAAGTACACAAGGCATCTGTGACATGCCATCTGGGCCCACTCCATCTCTTTAGGGGTGGCTGAGACTGGTTTCTTACGACCTGCAGTTATTATTCACAGAGAAAGATTGTCTAATTAAGCAACACGCCACTTGAAGCAGTGCATTAGTGTGATTTTACCAGAGTTAAGGGGTGTTCTTAGGCACGTGACGTGGATTGTGATTATTTTGATTTATTGTGCCGCACTAATCATTTCCTGTCTATCTCCAAATTTCTTCGAGACTTTTTACAGCTTAACATTTTTATACATTTTAAAGGGCTACCTCACCCAAAAATTTGAACTCTGTCATCATTAACTCCTTCTCATATTGTTCTAAGGCACAAGACTTTCTTCTGTGGATTACAAAAGGAGGTGCTGGGCAGAATCTTAGCTTCAGACACCATTCACTTTCATTGTATGGAAAAAGAATGCAATGAAAGTGAATGGTGACTGAGACTAACACTGTGGCAAACCTATCCTTTTGTGTTCCACAGAAGAAGAAAAAATAATACGGGTTTGGAATAAGACATGGTTGAGTAAATGAGAGAATTTTAGGGTGAACTATTCCTTAAAGACATTTTATTACATTTTAGGACTAGTGGAAACCCTGAAATCATTTAGGTTTGGAACAACATGAGCAAATGGGTCATTGTAAAATAAGAAAAAATATTTGTAACAAACATTGTGAATTTTTAAGTCAAGAAAATGTAGATGTTTTCTCAGGGTTACACCAAATGACATGAACAAATTACGTGCCTTTTCATAAAAATGTAATATTTAATGATATTACAAAAATATTTTTTTAGACTTCACACGGTCTTGAGGGTCTAAAGGGGTCCTCTCTGTTTTATATAGGGGAAGTGACCCAATTAAGCCCATGTCCCATATAAGCCCACTTACGGATTTATTTTGAAATTTAAAAAAGACAAAGCAAGAGAAAAAAAAAATTGTTGCAGAGGAAATGCACACATTTGTTGGCATCATTTTACTTTTTATTTGGAGCCAATCAAATATTTCGTTCTTGAGTTATTTGGGAACATGTGCTACCACTATTCGGCGGCCATTTTGGAAGTTGCTCCAAAACTTCTGTTTTTAATGACCTCGACATTTTTTTTTTTTTAAATATTTTTCTGGAGTCAGATGAACAAACCAGGCGAGGAATGATTAAAAAAATAAATAAATAAGAGATAAACCAAATTATACTTTTATTATTTATTATCTTTGTATTTAACAGCAGTACTTTGTATTTGAAAAGACAGATTCCATTAGCTTCTGGAGCTAGTTCAGGACACTGCCTTAGTGATGCTCACAAAGATAGATGCAGTAAAATAAAATAAAATAATAAAAACTGCTGATGAACACATTCAATTAAAATATTTAAGAAGCTTCATGAGCTCAAACAAGATTTAGTGCTCTGTCTGTAATTATAATCCAGAAATATAACTTTGTTTTCATGTGGGCTTATAAGGAACAGTGCCTTTGAAAAGCCTGTTTCATCAAAGCTTAAAAGCAGAATAATTATTTTATTTGTTTAAACAACAATAACAAACATAATCTATGTTGTAAAATATAGTGATTTTTATTCATAATTTTTTTTCTTTTTTTTGTGTGTTTACCTTGACTTTAAATTATTTAGGTTTATTTTCCACTGACCCCTATTGTTCCTAATAAGCACACTGAGCAAATAACCGATTGAACCTCATATTAAACTGAATTCCTTGTCAAGGCAACATACTGTTTTCATTGAGGAACAATGAAAAGACAGAGAACAAAATTATAAGGACTGCCAGATTCAGAAATTAAAGATTTAATTTACTGGTTATGTAAATCTACACAAATAATCAAAATCGAGGTGTTTATTTAGTAAAATGTGAAGCATTTACATTTTTAAAAGCATAGTGGGCTTATTTAGAACACTTGTGGTCTTAAATGGTACACATGTTCCTTATAAGCCCACTCCAGACATTTATTTTTTTGTCATGACAACAAATTGGCTACCTACATGTTAGTTACATGACTTTCATTTAAAGGACAAAAATTCTAAAAATATTAATCATATTTTAAAATAAAATTGTTTCACTGCTTATTTTATTTAAAAATAAAATCATAATAACAGATTATTCTGCACTACTCATGCCAACATTTATTTTTTCAAGAATTCAGCTTTTAATGAGACTTTGATTTTTTGATTTTACTGTCTCCGGAAGGTTACACCACATGACATTTTTTACTTTAAACCCCAGAAAAAATATCACAGTGACTTTGAACTCAGTAATTAAAAACATGTTAATCATAGAAGAGCTGTTTTCAAATAATTGTTTTGTGTACAATTTTGTGTATAACTGTTGCACTTGTAATTTCTATCTCTGCAGGGTTCCCACATGTTTTGAATTTCATTACTTTTCCAGTTGGATATGTATTTATACCATAAGCAATTTCTAGCCAATGAAAGGTTATATTAACCTTAGATTTCAATGACTTTTTCAGAATTTTCAGAAATCAGAATTTTAAAATTCCCTGATATTTTCAGGTTCTCCATGCTCATGGGAACCCTGTCTTTGACATGAATATAGAAAAGCATGTCTCACCGATGAGTGGATCGGTGACGTGCGTCCAGTCGATGCAGTCCTGTAGCTCCAGCTGATAGTGTGACTGGATATAGAGCAGCAGGTGTTGAAAGAAGCCCACCCCGGCAATCAGATGGGTCCTGTAGGCGCACTCCAGAGCACTTCGGCTGTGAATATGCTGCACAGAGAGGGAGTATTTTATCATGATGGAAAATATTACAGCAACCCTAAGTTATGAGATATGTGCACTGTGACGCGACAATACCTTCTTGTTGGTCTTGATGACCTGTATGACCTCATAGTAGACCTTCCTCCACAGCAGTTCTTCTGCCTTGCGTCCGTAGTCAACAGGATGCAGGAACATCAGCTTTACACAAAGTTCTCGCAACCTGTTTAAAGCAAATAGAGGAAAAACTAATTAATTTACATTCATTTCTTAAGCAGCTGTGATACCCAATCATATGAGAAGATTATGAAGTTGTTCAGAGAGAGTGAATCTGTTACTTACTTGTTTCTCAAGCTGATATTCTCAGGTTTAAAGACCTCCCTATAAGATGACTTGCTGCTGATAATAGCATCCAACTTGTGCACTGTTTCTACAACAGCCCTTTACAAACAGACAGGAAATTATTCTCACAACACAATACTCCCTGGTCAACAATTACAGTTGAAGTCAGCAGTTTACATACACTTAGGATGAAGTCATTAAAACTAATTTTTTAACCACTCCACAGATTTAATATTAGCAAATTATAGTTTTGGCAAGCATCTACTTTGTGCATGATACGAGTAATTTTTCCAACAATTATTTACAGACAGATTGTTTCACTTTTAATTGACAATATCACAATTCCAGGGGGTCAGAAGTTTACATACACTAAGTTAACTCTGCCTTTATGCAGCTTGGAAAATTCCAGAAAATGATGTCAAGCCTTTAGACAATTAGTATCTGATAAGAGGTGTACTGAACTGGAGGTGTACCTGTGGATGTATTTAAAGCCTACCTTCAAACTCAGTGCCTCTCTGTTTGACATCATGGGAAAATCAAAAGAAATCAGCCGAGACCTCAAAAATAAAAAAAATAAAAAAAATAAAAAATTTGTGGACCTTCACAAGTCTGGTTCATCCTTGGGAGCAATTTCCAAATGCCTGAAGGTACCACGTTCATCTGTACAAACAATAGTATGCAAGTATAAACACCATGGGACCACGCAGCCATCATACCACTCAGGAAGGAGACACATTTAGTCTCCTAGAGATGAACGTAGTTTGGTGCTAAAAGCGCAAATCAATCCCGGAGCAACAGCAAAGGACCTTGTGAAGATGCTGGAGGAAACAGGTAGACAAGTATCTATATCCACAGTAAAACGAGTCCTATATCGACATAACCTGAAAGGCTGCTCAGCAAGGAAGAAGCCACAAAACAGCCATAAAAAAGCCAGACTACAGTTTGCAAGTGCACATGGGGACAAAGATCTTACTTTTTGGAGAAATTTCCTCTGGTCTGATGAAACAAAAACTGAACCGTTTGGCCATAATGACCATTGTTATGTTTGGAGGAAAAAGGGTGAGGCTTGCAAGCCGAAGAACACCATCCGTCTCGTGAAGCATGGGGGTGAAAGCATCATGTTGTGGGGGTGCTTTGCTGCAGGGGGTACTGATGCACTTCACAAAATAGATGGCATCATGAGGAAGGAAAATTATGTGGATACTGAAACAACATCTCAAGACATCAGCCAGGAAGTTAAAGCTCGGTTGATAATGGGTTACAATGACCCCAAGCATACCTCCAAAGTTGTGGCAAAATGGCTTAATGACAACAAAGTCAAGGTTTTGGAATGGCCATCACAAAGCCCTGACCCTGATCCAATAGAAAATTTGTGGGCAGAACTGAAAAATGTGCACGAGCAAGGAGGCCTACAAATCTGACTCAGCTACACCAGTTCTGCCTGGAGGAATGGGCCAAAATTCCAGCAACTTATTGTGAGAAGCTTGTGGAAGGCTACCCAAAACATTTGACCCAAGTTAAACAATTTAAAGGCAATGCTACCAAATACTAACAAAGTAAACTTTGTGACCCACTGGTAATGTGATGAAAGAAATAAAAGCTGAAATAAAATCATTCTCTCTATTATTATTTTGACATTTCACATTCTTAAAATAAAGCAGTGATCCTAACTGACCTAAGACAGCGAATGTTTTCTACGATTAAATGAGTTTAAATGTATTTGGCTAAGGTATATGTAAACTTCTGACTTCAACTGTATAAAGAGCAGGAATTTTAATTGCTGGTTTAAATATGTCACCAAGGTCAGAATTTTTAGCTGGCTGAGAAAGACAAGGTTATGTCTGGAATATTTTGTATAATATACCATCTTTTCCCAGCAAAAGTGTGTTTATACCTGCCATGGAGTTGTTATTGTAGTATTGTAATTTAGCTATTATTGCCAATTTAAAACCTAGTAATTTGTTGTAATTTCTTTGTAAAGAAAATCTTAACATAGCATTTTATCATAACAAATCTGGATGTTCTACCTTTAATTCTCCACATTTCTGGCCACATTTTCATTTGTACCGATAGTTTTCCCAATCAAACATCCCAAAAGAGTACCTCTTGACATAAATCATCCGGTAAAGAAATATTAAATGGCTATAATTTCATGTAAAATAATACAAAGACTTATTGTGAAACCCAGATTCATATGTGACATGTATAAGCTGAGAATGACTAAACTGCTCTTGTACTAAAATGTCAAGTGTCTACGTTTGCATCTTATCTTTATAAATATGTATATATACATACGTGACCCACAGAAACATGAAATAAAGAAATATTAGAGATATTGCCTGGCGGTACCGGCCTGTTATGAGCGCTCTTACCTGTACAGCCGTTTAATATGAAGCACTTTGGCCTCTGGCTCGCTGTCCTGACCCGGTCCGCTCATTCTAGCAGTAAAAAGCAGTCTGCAGTGGTCTGGTTTCGTGTTTCTTGATCTGGTTCGTTTCGTTCCAGTTTAGAACGCGGCTAACGTTAGCAGGCTGGCTAACTCACCTCTTTCCCTCAAAATTACAACTTAAACACAAACGCTGTCGTTCCTGTCCTTCCCCGCCACCGGCCTCGACACCCATCCGTTCGAACGCCGGTGTATGTGCTTGTGTCGGTTCGGGTCAGCTGTCACATTTTGAGGTGGTTGTGTTTGTGTTATTGTCGCGCGTCGTTCCGATAAACGCTTCGCAAGCAGCCATTTTCCCCCCTCCCACCGCACACAGTTCAGCGACCGCTGCAAGTATCGCGAGAGTTGTCAGATAGGGACACCTCCCCAGAATCACGTGCTGCAAGTATCGCGAGAGTTGTCAGATAGTGACTCCTCCCCAGATCAAGTGCTGCAAGAATCGCGATAGTATTCGCGGTCACCCTCTTGGTTAAGCAGTGCTGAGCTGCAGGCTAGCTGATCGGCACGTGGTGTGATCAGCTTATGACGGCAAGTTGACGGTCCTAAGTGACCGCCAAAAATACCATGATAACCAAAGTTTACGCTAAAATACTATAGTTAAACAGTTATTGTTGATACTACTGCAAAAATAAGGCATACACTAATATGGGTTCTCCTTCAAGAAGCTAAGAAGCTTTCAGAATATTTCATTTGAAATGCCTTTCTTTCTTGAGGACAATTGGCTAATACCAAGTTAGTACTGTCAGTACAGTAAGGTATTTTGGCAGGAATTATGGTTTCCATGGTAATTACTTTAAGCCGTTCTCATTTGTAAGTCGTTCTCAATACCTTAGAAAAGAGAATGACTTAAAGTAATTAGCATGGAAACCATAATTCCTGCCAAAATACCTTACTGTAGTGACAGTACTACCATAAAACTGTTGTAACTTGGTATTAGCCAATTGTCATCAAGAAATAAATTTATTAGCACTGATGTTTGTGTTTAGGTCTAAATGTATGGATTGTATATATATATATATATATATATATATATACAGGGTTGGGGAGTAACGGAATACATGTATCGGGATTACGTATTTAAAATACAAAATATAAGTAACTGTATTCCACTACAGTAACAATTTATATCGTTGGTAATTAGAATACAGTTACATTCAAAAAGTATTTTGATTACTGAAGAGATTACTTTACATTTTATTGTCATTTGTTTCATTTAATATTTAGTCCTTTCAGATGCAAAACATTTATACATATAAATGATGCGATCCAAAGTGCATTTGAACAGCAGTGAAACACTTTCTTATGATGTGTTACATTCATACGAGCAGACAGAGAAGTAAGTTTGAAGTAAGTTTGGAGCAGAAGAAATAGAAATAAACCTTGTGTAAATTGTCTATGCTATTTCTAACCATTTTACATGCACGTTACCAGGCACGATCATATTTTCTTATCAAGAAAATTCACATTGGATCATAATTTCTTTTTTTCTAGTAAGACCTTTGATATTAGGGCAAAAATCATATTCTTGATAATAATTTTTGTATTATTTTCCTGTAAAAATATCTAAAAAATACTTAAAACAAGATCAATTTGATTTATCTTGCTTTAGAAACAACACTGCATAAAATATTTAGGTTTTTCAGAGAATGTATTTTTAACGTGTATTTTGTCTTACTGTACTGGCAGAATTTTTATAGTCAAAACAAGTGAAAAAATCAACCAGTGCTGAAGAAGTAATCCAAAGTATTTTGAATACATTACTGACCTCGAGTAATCTAACGGAATACGTTACAAATTACATTTTACAGCATGTATTCTGTAATCTGTAGTGGAATACATTTCAAAATTAACCCTCCCAACCCTGTATATACTGTATATATAGATTTCAACTCATCCCCTAAAAAATTAAGGTTACAGTGAGGCACTTACAATGAAAGTAAATCGGCCAATTGTTGGAGTGTTTAAAGGCAGAAATGTGAAGCTTACAATTTTATAAACGCACTTGCGTTAATTATTCTGCTGTAACGTTTTTTACATTGACATTTTTACAGTCCTTTTAGGATTTACTGTTACGTCATCATGGCAAATGAAGTTGTACTACTGGATATAACTTAACACTGATAAGGTAAGAGATTTTATCGCACTAAGATTATGTTAACACGCATATTGTTTACGTCTTGTGGCTAAGAAAAAAAAGTATGTATTTTAACGTTTACGGATTGGCCCTATTCCCTTCCATTATAAGTGCCTCACTGTAACCCAGATTTTTACTTTTTTCTTTTTAAAGAAAAGGAGGGAAAAGTCGAACTAATTTTGTATGGTAACCAACCTTATGCCACAAATGCTTTCAACTGAGCTTCAGTTGTACTGAACCCGGAATATTCCTTTAAGGTAGGCAAACATCCTGTACAGGAATTACAAAAAACACACTGCAAAAAAATCTTAAAGCAAAATATAATTTCTTATTTTATTCTTTTGATTTTGAGGTGAAATGTGAGCCAGACATTAAAATAGTGATAATCAGACCTGTTCTCATCAAGCCTTCATCTCTGGACAAGATTAACAGACAGACCAGCTGGCATCACCATGGCAGCTGCATTTGGAAATCATCAACAGGGAATTTGAAAAGAGAGGTGTGTATAAAAAATTAACCTGCCCGAGATTGAACATCGATACTGAAATCACAATCTTTCACCGTGTTTCTTTCTGTTTTAGTCTTCCGTTCTGATGAAGGCAGTTTATTTGATGAAGACCATAAGAAGCTGAAAGTGAGAGTGGCATCAATATCAACTAGATAGATAGACAGACAGACAGACAGACAGACAGATAGACAGAGAAACTAAAAATGCCATATCCAGTAAGATAAATGAATTACAAAAGAATTCAATTATTTCTTTATTCATCAGTTTAATTAATTTCATTTCTATAATTAGCCCACCCGAAAAAATATAAATTCAGATTCATTCAAAAAGAAATTAAATTAAAGGATGAAATGATAACAGCAGTCATTATATAATTATTACAATAATAATAATAATCATAGTTCAATAATCAGAATATCAACATTCATATTAAATCCAAAAACATTGGCAATACACTCTAACATACGCTCTTTCTATTACTATATATATATATATATATATATATATATATATATATATATATATATATATATATATATATATATATACAAACACACACACAAAAAAAATTAATTCCCAAGTGTATGCCCTTTTCAAAAACGGAAATTTAGGGGGCTGGGCTTATGGCTTGTCAAGAAACATGAATGTGACTGGCTTATGGCTGACAAAGATCAACTAAAGTTTATTAGAAAGAGGCACATCATGGAAACTCCATTTATTTACAGGGGATGAAAGTAGCTTTTACTTGCGAGTTAGAGTTGCTTGGCACGTAATGAGGGAATAAAGCATCAGCCCATACAAAAGGTCAGTATAGTAAATGGGAACGTTTAGAGAAAAGGTACATTTCTTATGAGATCAACCTTCTACATCGATCCAAAAAACCTCTGACATACGGCACTGTTAAAATTGAAAGCAAGAGGGAATGCAAGCTGCAAAGATTGGCATGTGATTCATGTCTGGAAAAGTTGATATATGCATACATACAGTAGGTATTTAGCCTATATATTTATGTACAACCATTGCTTGGTCGCCCAGAAATTGTTACAAAACGTTTCAATCAATGAGAAAATGACTGCAAGCTTCAGATTGGCAAAATATGTGGCAGACACATGGCAATGCATCGAAGGTTTCAGACTGTGTACAATCAGCCTGAGCAAAACATTGCTTCCAAAGACCGCTGCCAACAAGTTGCCAATGCAATTCTTTTTCAGTTCCAGAAAGTTGCGCTTTTTCTTTTCCACACATTTTAAGAAAAAGAGATATTGGTGTTAAAGAACACATTCTGTACACTGCATATACAAACATATGGTATGTACAAATACATATACTGAATATTTATATTATATAACCATACATCCAGTATATACACAAAGACTGTACACACACTGTATATACACACAGTCACCCACAACATTATTCAACCTGCATTATCTCTCAACATTTATATGTTTGTCTAGTGGTGAAAAAAGGAAGCAGAGAAATGCTCGTGTTGCCTGCCAATGGCATCCAAACAAGGAAATAAAGTTACATTTAAAACAGCAACTTGGGTTTGCTTCGGTAAAACTACCCACAATCCTACAAACGTGCGACTGCCAAGTTTCTAAACAAGAGGAATAAATAGATCCACATCCAAACGGTGTCTGATCGTCCGTAAATAAAGAACTCCACAGCAATCATTGAAAATAAATAAATAAATAAAGTAAAAAAGTCATCTTTCTTTCGCAGATGAGCCATGGAGAATCCAGGTCATAGTTGGGGAGGGGGAGCAGGTAAAATAAAAGGTTGTCGTTTTTTTCTTTTTCTCGTAATTCAACAAAAATTCTTTGCAAAGGATTGTTTGAAGAGATTGTCACGTAACTGATCAAAAAGGATTATTTTCAGATTCTGCAGTTCTCACATTACCAGCATGTAAATATGTAATATCATCTAGGTGAGGTCCAGTCACAAAGTAGAAAACTGCCATATTGGACATGAGAAACAAAGTTCGGATAGTTCCAGCCCCTATCAAATCAGCTGAATTTAAATCGAAGCGTCTCTTTGAACGGAAAAGGGCTGTGCATATTCAGTTTCCCTAAAATAAAAGACATGATCGACACATAGGCAGGCATGATGGCAGAGCTTATCTGGCTTATGAAGATCTTAATGAGAACAAGCAGAGCATCGATATCCTTCATGTAGTTAGTAAAGAAACTAAAAATCAGCACCTTTGAGATGGATCTGATCCTTAGAACTTCTTCAGCTCTCTCAATGAACCACTGCACTGTTAAGCCAGCATGAAAAGTCTCCCATGTGCTTCCTAGTCATTATGAGGCACAGAGAAACTGTCTGACAGGCGTTAAGCATTCAAACACTGCCATCTGACAGTCACTGTCACTGTCAAATCAATGTCTATCATAGAGAGAGAGGGCACATCAGAGGAAGCGAACCTATTTGTTTCTTTGGAACGGCTTTGGCACTGTTAGCAACAAAAACAGAGTCAAAGCCTCAATTTCCCCTCTGTCAACCAACTAAATCACGTGAATGTGCCCTTGAATTAAAACCTGGCCAACCTGAAGAATGTCCTAGGTGAGGCCTCCAATTAGGTTCCAGATTGTCCTCCACGAAGCTTTGTGATTGGCTGGAGATAAAAGGGGATACAAAAGAAAATGGAAAAGGGGAGATGCTTGATGAGCCGCTAACCAATCGCTGCTACTAAACTCGAAGAAGAAATGGACTAACTACCAACAGGCAGTTCAACTTAAAATATTGTTTCGTTTAAACTGTGAGGCAATTGATAGTTTACCTGAGTCGTTCGATTCAACATCTGAGGTATATTCATGTCATGGCACATTTTATCAGCTGATAACCCTGCTATCCCATTTTTCTCAAGCTTTTTTGGGACAAAAACAAATTGCCTGTTTTATTACTAAATGTAGTACAAGTCACTTAAAGATAGCCCTCGAAGCTCTTAAAGGCTAAAATGGCAATCACTCCATTCTCTTCTCTCGTGCCTTCGCAATTTTAAAAATGTTACAGTACAGCTCAGTAGTATTTTTATTGTGCAGTTACTATTTAAATCTCCACAATATATGGACGCTCTCATCTCGGCCTGTTGTATTGGTGTAGCTGTGTTACATTACAGTAGTAAAGTAGTTTACAACTCAGCAAAAAGGCCAATATTTACATCAGCAAAACCAATGCAATGAATTAGATTAAATATGAATGATTTGAAATGTGCTGTATCAAAGCCATGTGACTAGAGAAACATGACAATGAACTGATTAATCATAAGCAAAATAAATAATACAACAAAAACAGTTGTGATCGATGAGGAATACAATCAGTACCAGATGGCAGTGATACTAAAATTAATTATAGCTAGCATATTTCTGTACAGTACATAAGATCTGATTATTTTACATACCAAGTTGTTTCCTTAATAACCATTTAATGCCACCACTAGCTACTTTGGAGATGCGTGAGCTACTTTGATATCTTTTAAAGTCAACATGAAATCAAAATTGACCTTGTTTACTTTTGTAATGCACGTTCTTGGTCACTTTATTCCAAATAAAAAATATTGGTCTGGGTAAACTTTTATCAAAATGTCATAATGGGCTACTCCTATAAAACAACTTTACTTTTTGGCTGCCCTTTTACTTTTTCAACCAATTCCCTCCTTTCTGGTATGCAATGCCCACTTTTCACTATCCAATCAATTCCTGATGGATAAATTCAAGCCTGTCCTTTTTTTCCCCCGATGAATATCTTTTTTCACTCAGAAATATGTCACATTACAGAAGTAAAATTGGTTGTGGCATTTCAAATTGACTTTAAACTATCTTTTAAGACCAACATATACAGCATAAAAGCATAACTGTGCACATACAAGGTGCTGCTTAATTGCTTTAAATATCATCTCTTTTCGCATGCGATCACAGTCCCATTTGAGGAAAACATGTAACCGCATTCTCACCTAGCATCTTGTTTTGGTAAAAAGACAAAATTCCTGACAGAGATGACCTGAAATCACAAGCGCACACACTGAAAAAAAAAATTCAAAATGGGCCTGTTAGGAGATTAATGGGAGGTCAAAGACAAATAAGGACATGAGACATGGATGATGAGACATAGAGCAATGCTTTGAGATTCCGTAGCACCAGTTAAATACACAAAGTTCTGAGATTGAGAAGAGAAAACATTGCACAAGTCTATGCGAAGACCACAAGCACTTTTCACAACGCTTGCCACATTGTCCATCATTGGATTCCAAAGCATTTTCAAAATTCCATATATTTTTGTTACATTGAGGCAGAAGAACACACCAAACTCCTCTTACATGATCAATCTCAAGAAGAGAGCGGCATTCACACAAACATTTCTGTAATTCTGTTCTCCTTATTCTTGTGTTCATTTGAAAACCCTGTCGAGATATACAAAAAGGCACTAGGGAAGCCAGACGACATGACAAAATCTCTAAGACAAAGCTGGCCTTTTTGCGAGTCAAATTTAGATCTTTTTACACGTCAAAACATCGTTGCTTGTCCCCACCATTCCCAAGGTCATTTTCAGCTTCTTAGAATATGAACACAATATCAGGGAGATTCCAAAAACCTGGAAAGTGGACCACGTTAGGACTTTTCAACATGGATTCCAGTGGTTTGGATGACCTGTGTTGGTAGAGGTATGTGCGAGGGGCTTTTGACTTTGATCCAAAGAAAATGCGATACTGTAATATTATCAGATCCAATGGAGAGCCCTTTTGATTTGGATGTTGCAAGAAATTATGTGTCCAGCCTTCCACTTGTCCTTAGTCTAATATACAAAAAGAAAAAAAAGCTTCACTGTGGAGAGAAATGAAGGATGTGACTTTCTTTGAGAAAATACTAAAGACAGAAATTTTTCATGGATTTGGTCAGCAATGGTTTGACCTGCTCCCCCCTACTGTCTTGCCCATTCCCCTTGATGCTGTTGCCGTGTTCCCAGTTGCCATAGTGGCTGTCACTGGGGCTGATTTTTGGTTGCCACGGAGCTCTCCATTCTGGCAGACTTGTGGAAGAGGAGGAGAACGAGGAGGGGGGGCTAATTGGAATGACAAGATTCCGTTCTGGGGAGAAGATTGGGTAGAGGATTTGGAGACTCCAAAGCCAGAAGCGCTGGTCATTTCTCCTCCAAAACTCACACTGGTGTTTGCTGAATCCAAGGAGGGAAGCTGCTTTTCCTAGCAAGACAGAAAGAGAGGAAAGGGGAGGAGAGGAGAGAGGGAACAGGAATGGACAGATGGAAGGATGAAAATTTTGGGAAAAATCAAATGTCAGTGATGAAGAGGAGTTCCCATGGCGATTTGAACGATATAGATGTATAGAACAGGAAGATCAAATGAAAATGGAGGTCAAGGGGTCAGCAGAAGAGCAAGTGAGAGAAAGAGAGAGAGAGAGCAGAGGTAATGAGGGATTGGATGAGCGATAAAGGAGGAATAAAAAGGGAGCATGAGTTGCACAGCAGAGGAATGAGAAATATCAATAGAAGCGCTCAGGAAAAGAGGGATAGACACAAATAAAAAGAATGTGAAAGGGATGGAGAAGAGATTACAATTTGCTGTTGATACACAGTCAGACCATTGGGCTGTGATGCTCTCATGAGGTTGCACTGCAGAGGGCCAATGTTGTTGTCAATAAAAATGATACAGAGTGATTAAAGTCCAAGTTTTGATTTTGTTTTTAAAAATATCTTAAAAAGTGGTTTTAAAGAAGAAGAGACACTTTATTTATTGAGATAGATTTAGCATTAAAAGGGATCATATCATATGTTTTTTTTACCAATTATTTTTTTCCTGAGAGGTCCACACTTCAGGGATATGCAGAGTTTCTGGTGCTACACCAAGCCAGGAACAGCTCAACATTTGGCTTGTTTACTCACCATTAAATGATCAAATGATCTATTATCTATCTTATTGTACATTCTTTGCATTACCTCACTGTGACAGGGCGTGCCAAGTTTCTGATCAGCTACACTGAAAAAAATGATTTTGTGGTTAAGTAAATATAGCAGAAAAGATTAAGTAGCCAATTTTCTACACTGAATAAGTTATTTTAAGCGTGAAGTAAATTCTACATTGTACTCAATTCACAAATTTTAAAAGTAATGCTCTAGTTTATAAGTAAATATTATTTGGAATTGTTTGTTATCTTAACAACGCATCATCACTTTTCGAAGCTGGTGTTCTCAGCATGTATCAGGCTTGAATAATTAATGAGCTTGCATGGCTGCACTGTTTGCAAATTTATTTACACTGTTTTTATTGTTGATTTTGTCGTTACATTTGGTAACTTCTTGTTTTGTGAAGTCTGAAGTTCATTTTCTACTCAAAATTACCCATTCATGATCAAACAATTATCTGTTTATAGTTAATTTCATAGTGTTATTTGCTCCAAGAGTTGAGGTCTTTGTGCGCAGTTCTGTAACTTGTTTCTGTCACTAGAAATGCAAGGTGATTATGTCTAATAGACTACATAGCATGTAATAGACTACATAGCTTCCTTGTGGAAGGCTTCTTTATGTCATGTGGTACATCAGATTTCTAAGTAAAAGTTACTATATTAACAGAAATTCTTAAGTTAAATTTACTTGCTCTAATCAATATTATGTCATAAATTTATGTAGATTTTACTTGATTTTATACCATAAAAATGCATCTTAATCTTACTAGTCATTTTTTTTCAGTGGACATTTTTGACATGTATATGTGGCCAGTCATGTGTCCAAATCTGTGTGACGTTAGAAAGTTGTGGAAGTGCGGAACAACAGCTTAGTTTCAAAGCTTTTTTTTTTTTAACTTGTATAGAAAAAATTGTTCTGAAAATTGCAATATGTTTTCATAGTACAAAGAACACTTTTATCTCAAAACATGAAGGAAAATTTGATTCCTCATTGTATATATATGACCCCTTTAAAATAGTAGCTGGTACAGCAGTGTCTGTGTGCAGTAAAATAGGATTTCTAGTTAGCATGCAAGCATGCAATTAATGCAACACTGTGATCAACTGTAAAAGAACACAGGAAGTGAGAATGACATCCAGTCTATGTGGTATGTTGGTGCTATCTGAATCTGTGCATTACATGTGAATGACAATGGTATGCCAGCCCAGGGATTGAGATTTTAATTCAAGGCTTTACTATATGGAACAATTCATTCTTTGTTTACATTCTGTAAAAATAGGAACTGTAAGAATAACTTATGAATAACTTTACTAATCAGCTATTCTATCTTGAGCTGAGTTAGTTTTTATTCATTTAAAATAGGAAACTTGAATTCTCTTATCTGTAAAAAAAAAACAAAACAAAAAAAAAAAACAATAAAAAATCAATTTGCATTGCACTCATGCCTAATGAAATACTTTTTATTAAGTATTTCACATTTGTATTTATATTTATGTATTATTTAAAATTGTGGTATTTTATGTGACAATTTTCTTTAAAACCAAAACAGACCCTGTTTAGATTTTCAGACAGTTTTCACACTTCGATTGCTTGGTCTGATCCCGAGTTCGGCTCCACCTTCCTCTTCCAGCATGTCTCTTTCACATTAGTATTAGCAGCAACTGTTTACCACTGTGGCTTGATAACCATTAGGAGGAGAAAGCAGCAAATAGGAAAGCCACTGTTTGCTTCACTTTTTTAGTCATGATTTTGTCCCTTTAGCTGAACTACCAAAACTTAACACAATTAGAAAGGCACTTGTCACTGTCTGACAAGTCTTGTTAAACAGAGTTTGGTCAAACAGTCTCGGGTCCACACCAAAAGTTCTAGTGTGAAAATGCTAATAAGCCCATCACTGCCACAAAGAAATGGTTTAGTTTGACTTTTAGAACATTTGACGTGTGTGGCAGATATTTACAAATTGTTGAGAAAAAGTTTCTATTTGTCTTATCCTCTAATCTTACCTACAGAGGCGCAGTGCAGTGCCAAAAGTAGCCTCAGCTCATTTTATATCTAAATCATGTTCAGTGTGTTTTGCATCAAGATCAGTCGTTTTCAGTGAAGTCTGTATTGGGGCAGTAAGGGAGGAAACATTGTTAATCAACTTTTAAAAACTAAAGCTAATGCAGTAGATTAGAAAACAATATGGCCGACATATGAGTTAGCTCAGTTCAGCTGCTAACATGTTTTTTACCATTCTAAACATACTCACCTGTTATTCGTTTTTGAAATCCATGACTTCATTTGGACAAGAATTGTAACTGAATGGCTGAACTTTACAGTACTACATTCTAAGTTTTAAAAATACCAAGGAATTTGGTTCCAGACTGTTACATTAGCGAAGTGGCTAGCTTTGCTAACATAAGTCAGTCTGACACAGTTTTGGTGCAGTTTGTTTCTCTTCTCAATCAGAACCTACTATTTGAGAATGAATATGGAGTTAGGGTTTGGGAACCGAGGTTTGGAACTAGCTGCAACACTAAACAAAAAGACACGTGATGAGGACAAAGGAGAAAAAGGTGCATCTCTGTCAGAACTGCATTCAAGTTGAATTACGCAACTCATACGAGTGATACTTTCGTCTGGAACCATTGTTTAAACCTCATTAAAAAAGGCTTTTCTTTGGGAGATCAAATGGAAGTTGAATTGGTCTGTCAAGCAATTTTGGTACTAGAGAAATTTTTTTTTTTTACTGAGTCATAGGAATTCACATATTTAAAGACCCCATAAATTCACATTTGGGACTTTTATTGCTATTCAGTCCAAAAGTTGAAAAAATCGACCTTTAGCAGATTTTATACAAATTTAAAATGTACAGTCTTTCTCTAAAACAGACTAAAAATATTGATGGCTCATCCTGCACTACACAGATTTAAGTCGAATAAAATGCTCTCTAGAATAAGAGTGTCCTCCCCCTGCAACCAACTAAAAAGTAGCAAATCATGGCTGTGGCGTAACTTAGGCCAGTTGGCTATTTATGCGTTTTGCTCAAACTTCCTGTTCAAATAGGAAATATGTCAAAACAGGACATTAAACTGTGCTTGTTCAGCAATTTCATGGGGTCTTTAAACAGTTCTTCAGGGCCAATCATACCCAGAAACCTTATAAAACATAAACATAAATAAATCTTGAGCTTGGTGGAGAAATATTCCTTTTAAGAATGGTGTAATGAAATGTCAATAGTACATTAAAAATGACAATCAATCACAACACTTAGCAGCACAACACACATAAACAGTTCACTTTCAATCAGTGCGTCTGCTTCAGATAAACATGTACTTTGTTTTCATTTAACCAAAATGAAAATGTTAAAAAAATACCATGAAGATTAAATTCCTTGCAAAACAGAGCAAAATGGCTACACGGCACTCAACACACAAATGTTAACACAAATATGTTTAAATCACCAGAAACACTTTAAACACTTCAACAAAAGCATGGACACATACATTCACACTTTCAGGATCTCATGCACACTGATAAGCGACCCCTGACCACTGTCAGGGCAGCACAGAGAAAGATACGGAGATTTCCCAGTTGTCATCATCTTTTTCAGAGAGTGATGGTGAGGTAGATGATGCAGATAGAATGAACATTGTGATGAGTCCTTCACCTTGCACTGAGCCATATGCCCTGTGTATCTGTGCGTGGATGTTTTTTTGTTTTTTTTTCCAAGTATGCTGAAATTATGAAATTTTGCATGAAAACTAACAAATAAACACACTCCCAAGAAACAAGCATCTCTTTGAAACAGGACATGGCAGAACAATTTTTTTTTTGAATACTCAGCATTTTTATAAAGCACTTTACTGTCTAATACTAATACTGTCATTATCAATCCATTTAGTTTTTAAGGGGATTCGTGCTGTATCATAAATCATGGTACATTATCAGTGCTGGAGGTAATGAGTTACAAGTAGCATGCGTTGCATAATCAGATTACTTTTTTAAATCAACAAGTAAAGGATTATGATACTTCTTTAATTTACACCCTCAAAAAAGTTTTAAAATAGTATCCAATAAGTTTGCCTTCAAATAGTTTTTCAAATAAAGTGTGTTACTTTTCTATTTATGTATGGTGTGGCCAACAGGGCACAGTCTTACAATATACACCTGTACACTTACTTTTTCATGCGATCATCTAATCAGTCAATCGTGTGGCAGCAGTGCAATGCATAAAATCATGCACACACAGGTCTGGAGCTTCAGTTAATGTTCACATCAACCATCAGAATGGGGAAAATCTAAGTGATTTCAACCGTGGCATGATTGTTTGTGCCAGATTGGCTGGTTTGAGTATTTCTGTAACTGCTGATCTCCTGGCATTTTCATGCACAACAGTCTCTAGAGTTTACTCAAAATGGTGGCAAATATAAAAAAACATCCTGTGAGCAGCAGTTCTGCGGATGGAATTGCCTTGTTGATGATAGAGGTCAACGGGGAATGGCCAAACTGGTTCGTGCTGACAGAAAGGCTACGGTAACTCAGATAACTGCTCTGTACAATTGTAGTAAGCAGCATCTAAGAATGCACAACATGTCGAACCTTGAGGCAAATGGGCTACAACAGCAGAAGACCATGTTGGGCACTTTATTAGGACCATAGCATTCCTAAAAAAGTGCTCAGTGAGTGCAAGTCATTTTCAAATATTTTTCTATAATTATACAAAATATTCACGTATATTCACACACACACACAAACACACACACATCCAGAATATAGAGCTGTCAAAATTAACGCGTTAACATGCAATTCATTTAAAATGTTTAACGCTAATTTTTCTTAATCATGATTAACGCATTTACCAATTTTCACATTAGATTCTGACACTTTATTCAGCTCTGTCTAAGTTCTGAACACTGGATGGAACAGGGCGGAGCCTTTGCAACATGACCGGGGACATTAAATATTTTAATCGACTGTCACATATATATGTTAACATTAGTTAATGCATTAAGTATCATTACAGCATTTATTATTCTTGGTTACTGTTAATTAATAAAAAAAAAAAAAAAAACAATTGTTCATTTATTTGTGTTAGTTAATAAAACATTAACTAATGTTAACATATAACTTAAAAATATTAGTATATATATTAGGGCTGTCGATTTAACGTGTTAATTCAGTGTGATTGATTATACCATTGGAGCACCACATTGAAGTACCACCAGTTTTAAGCAGGGGGCAGTAAGCGGAACTCCAGCTGTATAGGCCAGGGGTATTCAATTAAAGTTCCAGGAGGTCTGGTCTCTACATTTCCTTCCCAGCAAAGGTCCAGATAATAATACATAGCTTACATGGTGTCAGTAATCATATGGCTATGAAATAATATAATATATATTTTTGAAAAGTTTTTATAACTTGCCACATTGGCAGCAATAGTACTTTGTAAAGAAAAATAAAATAAATCTTTAACAGTCAAAATAGTCTCTTCAAAACTGGGCAGGGATGAGGACATTGGGGGCCCAGAGACCAAGACCTTCTACCAAAGATTTAAATAATTCATCAAGACTTCATCAGTCGAGGACACTTGGATATGAATATTAAAAGATAAGATCAACAGTTTGTTTTGAAGCTGAATGACAGCAGTTTCTGTGTTTAAATATTTTTACATTCAGAATATATAGTATATGTATGGGACATAGGAGGCCTTTTGACAGATAAAAAACACTGTATGGGGGTTCAGGGTTATCCCCTGAGAGAAAATTTATAAAAATGTAAAAGTCTGAATTGACCATTTTTATATTTTCCTTAAAGTGAGAATCTACAAACAAACAAACAATTTACACAACAACAGTGAAGCATTAAAATACTGTTTGTTTAATTTAAGTATAAATAGGCTTTCCTTGCCATCCATGCCATGATGACATCTCGGATTATTTTCACAAAATTAGAACAAAAATCTGTTTATTATATATATATATATATATATATATATATATATATATATAAAAGGCTCCTAACATGCTGATTAATGAAGCTACATTTAGATCAAAAAAACATCCTGACACAAACCTGGCTTAGCTGAATCGTCTGAATCACATATCATACAGATGAAGTTAGTTTCACTTTGCTTCATTTTTGTTTTCTACAGTGTGTTTAAGCGAAAGATGGCAGTATCTGTAGTGGGGTCTCTGCTACTATTGTTAAAATAACAGCGCATGCAACTACGTACTGTAATGCGGCACCTCATGTCTATAGCTGGGAGAGAGACAACACGCGGAGAGCAGGTATAAGCGCGTAGCCCTGGACTCGCTTTAATCTTGCTCTAGAGAGAAATACACTATATTGCCAAAAGTATTCGCTCATCTGTCTTTAGACGCATATGAACTTAAGTGACATCCCATTCTTAATCCGTAGGGTTTAATATGACGTCGGCCCACCCTTTGCAGCTATAACAGTTTCAACTCTTCTGGGAAGGCTTTCCACAAGGTTTAGGAGTGTGTTTATGGGAATTTTTGACCATTCTTCCAGAAGCGCATTTGTGAGGTCAGACACTGATGTTGGACGAGAAGGCCTGGCTCGCAGTCTTCGCTCTAATTCATCCCAAAGGTGCTCTATCGGGTTGAGGTCAGGACTCTATGCAGGCCAGTCAAGTTCTTCCACACCAAACTCGCTCATCCATGTCTTTATGGACCTTGCTTTGTGCACTGGCGCGCAGTCATGTTGGAACAGGAAGGGGCCATCCCCAAACTGTTCCCACAAAGTTGGGAGCATGGAATTGTCCAAAATCTCTTGGTATGCTGAAGCATTCAGAGTTCCTTTCACTGGAACTAAGGGGCCAAGCCCAGCTCCTGAAAAATAACCCCACACCATAATCCCCCCTCCACCAAACTTCACAGTTGGCACAATGCAGTCAGACAAGTACCGTTCTCCTGGCAACCGCCAAACCCAGACTCGTCCATCAGATTGCCAGATGGAGAAGCGTGATTCGTCACTCCAGAGAACGCGTCTCCACTGCTCTAGAGTCCAGTGGCAGCGTGCTTTACACCAATGCATCCGACGCTTTGCATTGCACTTGGTGATGTATGGCTTGGATGCAGCTGCTCGGCCATGGAAACCCATTCCATGAAGCTCTTTACGCACTGTTCTTGAGCTAATCTGAACGCCACATGAACTTTGGAGGTCTGTAGCGATTGATTCTGCAGAAAGTTGGTGACCTCTGCGCACTATGCACCTCAGCATCCGCTGACCCCGCTCTGTCATTTTACGTGGCCTACCACTTCGTGGCTGAGTTGCTGTCATTCCCAATCACTTCCACTTTGTTATAATACCACTGACAGTTGACTGTGGAATATTTAGTAGCGAGGAAATTTCACGACTGGACTTGTTGCACAGGTGGCATCCTATCACAGTACCATGCTGGAATTCACTGAGCTCCTGAGAGCGGCCCATTCTTTCACAAATGTTTGTAGAAGCAGTCTGCATGCCTAGGTGCTTCATTTTATACACCTGTAGCCATGGAAGTGATTGGAACACCTGAATTCAATTATTTGGATGGGTGAGCGAATACTTTTGGCAA
The DNA here is from genome assembly GCF_019703515.2 of Myxocyprinus asiaticus. NCBI lineage: Eukaryota > Metazoa > Chordata > Actinopteri > Cypriniformes > Catostomidae > Myxocyprinus > Myxocyprinus asiaticus. The sequence goes on from NC_059359.1 coordinate 7,221,398, forward strand.
TATAGTGTATTTCTCTCTAGTGCTAAATGCGCTATTCCCGCTCCGCGTACGTATACACGTATGCTTACACAATCACTTAGCCAGGTGTCAGATAACTAGCACAAAGATTTAGATCTCGGTCCAGATTGAATTGTCCTTCGGTCCAGATCCGGACCGGAGTCCACCTATTGAGTACCCCTGGTATAGGCAATGCGCAGCTGTACAGACAACAAACCAAATTCACTGCACGGAGTGCAATTCCAAATGCAGGGATTTCGAGATGTGATCTTGTAATTTCCAAACTATGTTTAACTTGACACAGCGACCTAAAAAAAAAAGTGTTTATGACGTGACGCAAACGAAGTGAGACGCTCCAAAAGTGTCCATCTGATACAGGTGTGCATTGGCGCATCCCTAGGCAAGCCCTTATAATAATCTTGGACAGATTGAAGAATTCAATTGCAAAATAGATTGCTTGGGACTGTAGGCCAATGATAGGCGTATGTTCAATAATATGTAATTAAACAATATATTGCATTCTAAAGCCACTTTTTGTATAGTCTTATCAATGCTTTACTCATCTGCCACAATAATGTATTTTAATAATCTGAATTATATATAAAAATGTTTTACTATATATTATATGTATAATAATTTTAACATTATATATAGAATTATTGTTATTTGAGGGGCTTTCTCAGCAAATATTTAAATAAATGCGATTGTGATTAATTTGATTAAATATTCTGCATACACACAAAATATATGTTAACATTAGTTAAGGTATTAAGTATCATTACAGCATTTATTATTCTTGGTTAATATTAATTAAAAGAATATTGTTCATTTTAGTTCATAATGCATACACTAATGTTAACATATTTTAAAAATGTTTTAGTAGATGTTGAAATTAACACTATATAGCCCAAATTAATCAGCACTGAAAAAGAGTTAGTTCACTAATGTATTTAACTAATGTTAATGAATACAACCTTATTTTAAAGTGTTACCATATATTTAGCTTATTAACACTTGTCCACAGCAAAAAAAGAAGAAAGAAAATTACTTTGAATGCAAAAAGAAACACCTGTAAGCCTAGAAAAGTGCTACCGTTCTGTTAGAGAGAGCGCAAAATTAATGCAAAAGTACTGCTAGTAGCTAATGCATTTCTTTCCATGAAAAAAGTAACAATATAAAGAAATTAGTTATAATTAGGAATAATGTGATTATGCAACATGCTACTATGAAAAGTAAAATTCCCCAACACTGCATTACAAAATCTTTAGCTACAGTTTTAGATGCTGGCGACTAAACTGAATATATTTAAAATGTGTTAAGTCCATGTTTCAGAATTTTCTTAATTGTGTTTGATAAGGCACATTTACTTCATTTAAGATCAAAGAAAAACATTGTGGATTAAAACAGAATTGTGGGAGATTATCTTTCATACTGTCTCACTGTACATCAACAGAATTGGAGTTCCAATCCTTCATCATTTATTCATTATGTTGACTTGACAAAGAAACATTTTGCTTATGTTATTTTTTCAAAACCCTCACCAACATTTTTCTTGTCTGTCTCTCTGCCTGCCTGCAAGGCTTTGTCAAGCAAACATTCAAAGTCTGACTTGATGAACTTTCCTTTCCTAGTTTAATTTCTGCTGACCTGAAAACAGACATGCATATGACTTGGTGCAGGCAAGGTGCAGTGTGTGTGTGGACAAATCTAGCGTACATACAGTGGATGTGGGAGGAGACAGAAGAGTGGAGTGGGCGAGTCACAGTCAGGTGAGTCATTACCTGTGCATTCGCAGTGGAACGGGTGCAAGACGTGGCTGCACTAGGATGGACTGCCGCCTCCCCTACGAGAAATCACCGTATCTCATCAACACACAAGAGGAGAGGAGAAAGAAGGAGAGGAAAGAAATATAGGTTTGTGTGTATATGCAAGTGTGTGCCTATGGGGGGGGGGGTGCTGTGGACCAATCCCAGCAGCCAATGGGGTGGTGATGTTTGTGTCCGTGAATCGTGGTAAGCACGCATGCGAACATACACACACGTCGCATACACACAAAAATATACACACACACAAATTCACAAACAGACTTAAAAACATTTAAATGACCTCCAAAATGGCCGTATACACACTGGAGCTAATTACGATTTGTCACTCTGAGTGTTCAAATTCACATCTAAAAATTTACATTACATCTACAGTACATAGTGGAAAAACGTTGTCAACCACTGCAATTTCAGGAGTGACTCTTGTTTAGGCGATTCGCTCCTGTTTATTTAGGGTACACATTCCACATTGAAATGCAGTTGTCACTCCCAAAACTTTGCAGTGTGTACATGGCCAATACATTGAGAATTCACAAACCTCATCCATACAGTAAAAGACAAAAAATAGGGAAAAACAAAACAAAAACAAAATGTGCTAAAGAAAGAGATCTCAGCACCAATATTATAATTATTTTGCAGCCATCATGCGAAATAACAAAACTACAAACTAAACAAAATAAAGAAATGACCTATAGTAAAAAGACAAACACATTCCTTTGTCTGCTTTATAGATTGAATTGAATTCATCAGCTCTTAAAATCCAAATCATTTGAGACAAGGACATGCTATTGGCTCAATGCACAATCTAACACCTGACACAATAAAGTTGCATGGAAAAAACTGCGGAATAAAAACAAACACACAGCATGTGAACGTCTGCCAAGCACATGAGCATACACAGAACTGACAGAGACACACCATTAAACACTATGGGACAGTTCAAAACCAGGCCGCTCTACAAACACAAACTTCTCAATTTCAGAAATTCCGATGTAGGGTCCATAAATCGTACAAATAAATCTTATCATACAACATACAGTTCCAGTCCTCTAATTTGGTAGAACAAGTGGTGTCAAACTAAAAACCCCAAAAGACCCCTTTTTGTCTGGTTTTATTTGGTGATAAAGACCGGATAACAAAATTAAAAAACTAAAAACTATTTAAAAATGAGCTATTCTGATAAAGCAACATTTTATGGTATTTTGTAGCATCTTGCTTGATGCACTAATGAGGTTTCTTCCAAATCATAAAAACGTATATTGAGGTGTATCCATGGAAATGCTATACATGTCTATACACCTTTAGAGTTAAATGTTTTCTGCAAGAAAACCTGTGTTGACTGCTAAACAATGTATGTACAGTATGAGGATCTGGCCACTCAGAAACATCTCAGAGTTTGACATGTCTGAGGTAACACCTAGCATTTAGCTCATTCTTTTTATCTTGTCTTTTCAAAAATTATTGATTTTCCTGCTTTCAAAGTCACTTTAGATTGCGATTTACATACGGCTGGATAATTTGATTTGTGTTTTCAGTTGATGCTTGTATGCACAAACTAAAACCTTAGTTACTCACCTCTGTGTGAGTTCTGAGAATTTGGTGTTTGTTGTAACACAGCGATGCACCATTCAGCTTTATGTTCATAAGAAATGAAAGCATCAAACAAAGCAAAATGTGACACATGGGAATGAAACATGGAGGCATTTGACTTTCCTGTTGGAGATACTGGAGTTTTATACTGTACGCTTAACCAAATATATCTCCACCAGAGGAAAAGTGACACTACTGAGCAAAAAGAGTCCAAAATGCAAATTAACATATGCAAAAATTGCAATCAAGCCCCAAACATTCTGAAAAATTCTTGGACCTATCCCATTTAATATTTAATATCTCAATTTTTCCTCCTAGACAGCAATAAGAATATTTTAGTTTGAGTATATAACTTCTTGGGGTTTTGTTCAAAATGGGGGTTACACTATTAGTTTATTTTTAGGATTTACGCATTTCAATTGAATGACGCATTTCCACCAAACTGAACTGAGTAATCTTTAAATAATGTGCATATTATGAGAATAAATGTGAAGTATTTCATTAAAATGAATGAGGAGTATAAACTTTAAAACCTGCATAAGTTTTAAACAATATAGTGTGGTAAATGGCAAACAACTACATTTGCTTTGGCATCAATTGAACTCATTTTCAGCATATTTAATAGATCTAATTTAAGCCATTTGTTTAAATGGTAACACTTTACAGTAACACTTTACACTATTTGTCAACATTAGTAAATGCATTATGTGTCATAAACTAGCAATGAACACTTTTTTTTACAGCATTTATTCATCTTTATTTTATGAGTTAACTGGTTCATATAGCGTAGTCCTGGAGTGCATTAAGGTAAACATACGGTGTCCATAACTGAGGGGCTCGAGCACAGGACTGGGCTTGAGCACTGAGATCCCCACATTAAGCTTTAAGGGTGCAGCACATGCAGACTATACACTTATATAATTAAATCACAGCCTTTTGCGGATTAATAAGCAAATTTAAGCCATAGAGCGAACTGCTTTTTCGGAGGTGTGAAGCTGTTGTCAAAAACATACAAACTCAAATTGCTTCATTTGGCTTTCCGCCAAAATAAAAGCTCAGTTTAAATAGATGTGTGAAATGGAAGAAATTTTGACAGAAATATACTACTACTATGTAGTAAAAAGTAATAATAATTAAATAATAATTACATTATATTTAAATGAATAGTTCACCCAAAAATTTAAAAATAAACTTATCGATTCGCTTCAGAAGACATTCATCGATTGACTGGAGTCATGTGGATTACTTTTAATTTGCCTAAATGTGACTTTTGGACCGTCAAAGTGCTGGCACCCGTGTACTTCTATTATAAGGACCTGACAGAGCTCTATCTTCTTCTAAAAATCTTAATTTGTGTTCTGCTGAAGAAAGACAGTCATACACATCTGGGATGGCATCAGGGCAAGTGAATATTTTGAGAATTTTCATTTTTGGGTAAACTATTCCTTTAAGCAATATCTCACAAGCAAGAATGCTGTTGTACTGAATAAAACTTTTCATCAATGCTTTCATTAAAACTGTGATGCTCTGCTGTGCAGCGCTGTATTCAACAACAACAACAACAACAACAACAACAACAACAACAAAATCTAATATTTTGTTTCGGATTGTGCTGTGAGGATCTGTATAGAAGCACTTCATTTTGTTGAAAAAAATAAATGTATACTGTATATTATTTTATTTGATAATTTCATAATCATTTTAATTCAACTTTATTTTAAATTATTATTATTTCTCCTCTTTTTTTCCCCAATTTGGAATGCCTAATTCCAAATGCGCTCTAAGTCCTCGTGGTGGCGTAGTGACTCGTCTAAATCCAGGTGGCAGAGGACGAATCTCAGTTGTCTCCGCGTCTGAGACCGTCAATCTGCGCATCTAATCACGTGGCTTGTTGAGCGCGTTACCGCGGAGACGTAGCGTGTGTGGAGGACCACGCTATTCTCCGCGGCATCCATGCACAACTCACCACGCGCCCCACCGAGAACTAGAATCACGTTATAGCGACCACGAGGAGGTTACCCCATGTGACTCTACCCTCCCTAGCAACCGGGCCAATTTGGTTGCTTAAGACACCTGGCTGGAGTCACTCAGCACGCCCTGAATTCGTTCTAGCGACTCCAGGGGTGGTAGTCAGCGTCAGTACTCGCTGAGCTATCCAGGCCCCCCTTAATTAGACTTTTTTATGATAAAATTGTATTAAACTTTAAAAAAAAAAAAAAGGAATTTGAGAAAAATAAACAGAATTTGGAAAAAAATAAAACAGATTTCATGGTGTCCTACATAATGCATTAAATAATGTTAACATATATAAGTTTTCTTTTTAAAGATGTTAGCATATGTTCAAATGAACATTAACAAAGATCACTAAGTGCTGTAAAAGAATTGTTCATTGTTAGTTCTTGTTAACGAATGTAGTTTAATAATGTTAATGAATAAAACCTTGCAGTAAAGTTTTACCGTTTAAA